>NC_060076.1:69646230-70342704 GCF_922984935.1 Meles meles
GCATTTTCCTTTTATGATTTGCCAAAAGAAACCTCCCCCATGAGGATGTGGAGCAATCAGAAGCCTCTTACCTTGCTGATAGGACAGGCACTTTGCAAAAACGCCTGGCAGCACCTCAAAAAGTTAAACACAGAATTACAGTAATACCCGGCAATTTTTATTCCTAGGTATCTACACCAGAGAACTGAAAGCACATCCACAAGAAAATCTGCATATGAATGTTTATAATAACATTATTCGTAATAGCCCCCACATGAAAACAACCCAAACGTCCATCAGCAGATAAATGGATGAACAAAATGTGGTATATCCATATAAGGGAATATTATTCAGCCATAAAAAGGAACAAAGTATTGCTCCATGCTCCAAAATATGGATGAACCTGAAAACAGGCTAAGTGAGAGAAGCTGGACACAAAAGGCTACCTAGTGTGTGGTTCTGTCTAAATGAAATGTCTAAACAAAGCAAATACGTAGAGGCAGGAAGTAGATTAGTGGTTGATTGGAACTGGGGTAGGTGGGAGAGGGAGTGATGGCTAACGAATATGGGGTTTCTGTTTGGGGTGAAAACTGATCGGGACTTATTGGTGATGATTGCACATACAAAAAAAAAAACAAAACCCTACTAAGTTGCAAGGTTTAAAACGGTGGATTTTATAGTCCGTGAATACTATCTCAATTAAAAAAGAAGGAATCTCCAAAATGAACTGACAGCCCAGGAATTTATAGCTAAGAGACAGATCCTGAATTTGTGTTTGGAGATTCACATGCTTATTTTGACTCCGGATAGACATATTTTATTTTGAGCACTTTATGATGTCTCTAAGAGGCAGTTTTTTAAAAAAGGGTAAAATCATGAATCTCATACAAATGTAAAATAAACCCATATCAGAGGCTTTATTTAATTCATGAATTAATGAGGGAATTAGTAAGATTAACAGCAGGTTCAAAGGAGAACTCAAAGAATGAGAAATATGTGAGCAATAAGGGATAATGGAATGAACCTTCAAATAATTATAAATAACTGGTCTATCCACGAGACAATAATCAATTGTGTTTCACAGGACATAATTCATTTCCATTTCTATGGATAAGAATCATTTGCATTATTGTCGATTTTCTCCAACTTAACGAAATTTTAAAATGGCTCAAATCAATAAAAGGCAGAGGAAAAGCCCCAGAAGGATGTGCTAGAGAGGAGACCTAGTAATCAAAACTTGTTGCCCATTTCCAAGGTCATAATTTTTCTTGGCTTGTCTAAGATACCGTAGGTGCTTTAATGGTTGAACAGAAGAATGAATGAATACCGTTGTTTTCATCATGAGTATTCAGACTTACAGATTCTATAAAAATGACAGCCGTGCCGATCACTACCCATTTGATAAACACATATTTGGTAGCTACTGTGTCCGGGCCAGGAGGTTACAGTGTAGTTGGGGAGAGCTGGGTGGAAGGCACAAGAAGCATTGAATATGAAAGTGAATAGCCTCCTAATGAGAAGCACTGAGCGTGCAAGAAGGATTCCAGAGGAAGGAGAAATCACAGTGGGCAGGAGTAGTCTTTGAAAGGAGGTGGTCCTTGGAACTGAAACTTCTGCACAACAAATATTTAATAACCTGTCACTAAAGGCAACAGACAAACCTATGTGCTCAGGTTTGGGAGACAGCCAACCCAACTGCATCCCAGCTTGACTATCTGTGTAAACTTGGACAACTACATAACCTTCCTGCACCTTAGTTTTCTCGTTTTCAAAACGAGGCTAATAAATGGAATTTATGTCATGGGTTTCTTGTGAGGCTTAAATGAGATAGGAAATGTAACAGCCCCCTGCACATAGTAAACCATCAGTAAGTAATACGTACGTCCATCAACTGCTACTGAGGTCCATTCCTTGCCCTGTAATAGTTCAAAATCTTGCAGAGGAAAAGGGCACTGATTTATTAACATGTCTGTGCAGTGAAGACCCCACTTGACTCTTGCATATATGGCATCTCCCCTAATTCTTACAACAATTCTTACACAATTCTCCACTGAGAGTTAAATAGCATCATACCCTTCTTAGAGGTTAGGAAAAGCAAGCCCACCTGGGGCTGGGGATCAGGGTTTGGCACATGTAAGTGCTGGGCTCCGAACAGGGATATATGTGCATTGTGCTAAGAGAACACAGAGGAGGACTCTTTCCTTCTCAGGAGATATACTGTGGCAGGAGGACAGCCTTCCATGTTGGGAAACGGCTGAACAGAGGTGCAAAAGCAAATGAGAAATGGGGGGGGGGGGTCCACAATGGACACTTGCAGCAATGACAAGACAAATGGAAAGACATGATATCTTCATATTTGGATTTAAATGCACAGGGAGAAGTGTACAAGCCTGAGAATGAGGTCAGAAGGAGGGTGTAGGCTACCTTTATCTCCTTTTGGCCTTGCCATTTTCCCTGGCTCAGTGTTGTCAAGCATTTCATGGTGGCATCAGTGTCCTTTTGTTCAAGCATAACCTAAAACAGGTCAGTTACGGATGGCCTGTGATGGAGGCTGAAGCTGGAGGCAGACCTGGAGTCTTGCCCACCTGGCTTTCTCTGCCTCCAAGGACAGAATTTGAGGAAAATCTTTGAGGCCACAGGGTTTCTCAGATTCCCTGGTCCGTGGAACATTGTGCAAGAGCAACTGAATTGGGTAGAAATGACTGTCAGTCAAAGCAACCTGGAATCCGATAGGCACAGGGCAGGAGTCTGGGGTCAGAGATGGGATGTCAGTGGTAGAAACGGTGATGAGGAGAGAGTGAGGCAACTCACAAGAATCAAAATCTAGATCTGATCCATAAAACCAAGGTAGTGGGCTGGAACTCTATAGTGTCAAGTCTAAGTCACGGGCTAGAAGTCCCTGAGGGGGAGACGTCACTCCCAGCATCTTTGGGATACAATAGATATTTGTGGATTTCTGGTGATTTTATACCATTGAGAGCTTGACCATGTGCCTGAGTCCCTTTCTCTGAGAATCTCCGTCTGAACATATACTCCACTGTCAATGTTAAAGACAGAGTCACATCTTGGAGTTGGCCACAGCGTGGTGATGTAGCAGGGCCAAGTTCTCCTCACCACTTGAAACATTCTTTTTTGAGGGTCTTGGAGGTCTCTGAACTCAAAAACCTTGATGGTAAACACTATTGGCTAAAGTCATGAGGTGTCTGAGGGCTTCAACTTACACTAATCAGTAGAAACTTACCAATATTTTTGATGGGTCTTGTCTATGGATTGAAGCCCAGATGATTTCAGGGTCACACTCCTCCCGGTTTTTAAATTCAAATTTTCCTTAATGAAGAACCTTTAGAAAAATCAATAAAAAATGTTCTAGCCAGACTGCTGATGAGAGGAATGGCCTTTCACTTGTAAAAGGAAAAAATATATTAGGCTTCCCCATGGTGAAGAAGAGACAAAGTTATGGAATTTTCTTTGCAAATTGTGAATGTCTTTGTGTACAGGAGTTTGTATAATATTTGCTAAGGGTTATTCGAATCTGATAAGCTTCTTTGTTGTTTATGAACAGACCATGCATGCTGAGAGTAACAATCTAATTATCCAAACTGCTGGTATCCAAGATACTGTCTCTCAAGATTAATGAGTTTGCATTATGAGTTTGCCTCTGAGTGAGAGACAGTGGTCCTAAATAAATTGCACTGAAACGCTGTAACAAACAGTAAAAATAAATCAACTTCTAGTGTCAGTTCTAGACTAGGGTGATTTCCACTGTGGCAAGATCAAGGCCAGTCTTGTGTGCTAGAATTAAAACAAAGTAATTTTGTGGACCGTGAAGAACCAGGGCAATCCTTCTTGGCTAACGAACTTACTTGCTGCTCTTCTGAAAGCACTTTCCACCACAGTTGTCCTTTTTTAATATTCCTTCTGCAGATGTTTGTTTCGCCCTGTGGCTTTTGAACCTGCCCAGAGACATTCTCCTAGTCCTGCAGGCTGTCCCACCTGTGGCAGAGAGGTCCCACATGTCGGGATTGGCTCTAATATAGTGATTAAAAAGTGACCCTGGAGCCACATTGCTCAGGTTCAAATTCTACTTCTTGATTTACCGTGCACCCTTGCAAAGCACTTAAAATGTTGTGCTTCGGTTTCATTATCTGTAAATGAGGACGATATTGCAGAGATATTTTATTTTACTTTTTATGAGGATAAAATGAGGTCTGGATGTAGGTCTTTGATAATGCTGATTATCATGGTCTTCGCTGTCACTACACAGTGTGATGGACAGGGTCCTGGATGCAGAGTCAAAATCGCTGGGTCCAAATCTTAGTTCTGCTGTCGGCATTCCAGGTCTATGAATCTGGGAGATGTTATTTCAACTCTGAAGTCCATTTTCCATCTATAAACGGCAGTGGCATCTACCTTCTAGGGTTTCTGAGAGGGTGAAGCAGGAAAGCACGTGCAAGCAGGGGCAGAGCGACACAGAGATCTGGGGCGTAGATTCTAGCACTACAGTGACCTTGGGCACACATCTCAGCCACCTGTGCAGCCCCAGGCAAGTTATTTTTTCCTTTCCGAACCTTAGATCGACCATCTGTAAGATGGGAACAGTGATGCTATTTATGGCTGCAAGGGTCCAGTGGTTTAGTGCAGTTTCTGGCCCCGGGTTCCACTGAGAGCAGTCAATAAACAGTGGTGAACCATATTGTCAAGAAAGCAATCCACCAACACCTGGCTCCCAGTGGGCACTCAGGGGTCCTATTTTACACCTCCAGTCTCTTTCTTTCCCCACATACCCCTCAGGAGCGGCCAGTAACCTCCTCCCCGTGCACCTAGTTAGTATCTACTGCTGAGGGTAGTCACCATTCTCAGAGCCCTTGCCCCCAGTGTGAATGATACCTCTTCCCGGGAGAAGCTGACCATGAGGTCAGAGCAAATAAAATCCTGTCCTGGACGTCCTGGGAGCGAAGGGCCAGAGCAGCGTGGGGAGGAGGGGAGAGATGTGTTCCATGGAAGGGGCGTGACCTGAGTCCTGGTTTCCTTCCGTGGCTGCCCTTGTTCCCGCTGGCCAGATAGCAGGTGCTCTTCTGAATGGCTCTCAGCCAAGGTATTTTTCAGTGGCTTTGGTGAGATAAGACTTACCAAACACTGGTGCAGAGTTTTATGTTCAAGGCCTCAGCTTATGGAAACGACTATTTCTTCTCTTACTCATGCTAACTCGGGGAATATCACTTCACACTTTTTGTAATGCTCTGTGCTTCCCGACAATACAATTCTATGGGATAGGGATGTTTCTCAGCATTAGATCAAGGGAGTATGGCCACAAGTCACATTTACTGCAGGGATGCGTCAGACACTCATGAAGTAGACTTCATACCCCGGGTTTGCGGCTGAGGAAGCTGAGGTGTGGAGAGATGTGTGGGCTTGCTCACCATACTGCAGCCCCAGATCCAGGGGTGATACTCAACCAAGGGTCTGTTTGATTGCCAAGACTTGGGGCTTAAATGCAAATCACAGAAACAATCAGGGGCTTGTCATTGATTCTTGCCAGAAACTCAGAATCCATGAAATTCATTTGTATAACAGAGGAAAGTGTCTACATGACTGCAGCATACAGTAATTCTGAAATAAACTTTCAGTAAAATCTGAACCTGTTTCGTACAATATGGTAGCTACTGGCCATATGTGAATATTTATATTTAAGCTTAAATCAACTAAAATTAAATACAGCGAATGCAATTAATGCGATGGTCTCTGGGTCTCCTGCCTATGCCGTCCAGTTCAAGAGCTGGGGGGAGCTGTGCCCTGTAGACACCTAGCAGGGGCTACACTAGCCTAGAAGAGAAGTAAAAGGGAAACTCTCCCAGAGACGAAAGAGAAACCACTGTAGAACTGGAAAGGAAAGCGTTTTTGTCTTCCAGGCCCTTTTCTAGAAAATTCAGAGGGACATGAGGTAACTTTTGTGATATGGAAATATTCTCTGTCTTCATTGTGGCAGTGGTTTTATGGGTGCTCACATCTGCCAAAGCTCATTGAAATGTATAATTTAGGTGGGTATAGTTTTTTATACATAAGTTATACCTCAATGAAATTGTTTTAAAAAGAAACACACGATAAACACCAAACAGACACATCCACACACGTGACCTCAGGATGGCTAAAATGAAAAAGAAAACGCCAAGTTTGGGTAGTGACATGAAACATTTGGAACTTCACTGGTCCTCTTGCTAGAAAAATAAAAGGAACAATGTTGAAAATCATTCTTCTTTTGAAGGAACTCCTGAAATGGAGTTGGGCATATCTTTGATCCAAGAATCCCAATAATTAAGAGAGGTGCAAACCTGTGTTCACCAGAAAGGTGTTCAGTTCTCCATTTCAGTCCATGGTCTCAAACTGGAAAGCATCCACATGGTCATAAGAGAAGAGTGGGTTAATCCATTGTCATGTGTTAATACAGTGGAATATTAAATGTTGATGCCAATGAACCAACTATGACCACATAACTATGTGCGTGAACCGCACTGATACCATGTTGAATGTAAGAAGACCAACACAACAGAGTAGAGTATGATTCCTTTTATTTAAAAGTTTTAAGGGCAAAAAATTATGGTTAGAAGTCAGGGCGGTGGTTAGTCCTTTGGGCAGTAGTGACAAGAAAGGAGAAGGTGAAGAGATTCTGGGGTATCGGTCCCACGTTCCTTCTTGGTGCAGGTGATGGTCATGTGGGCGCATTCGGTGTGTGGAGATTCCCTGTGCTGTGCCCTTAGGGTTGATGCCCTTTCCTATATGGATGTCGTACTCCAGTTAAAAATGGACTTTGAGAAACAAAATGGATGAATGTAGGGGAAGGAGAGATAAGATGAAAACAGAGAGGGAGACAAACCATAAGAGACTAACTCTAGGGGCGCCTGGGTGGCTCAGTGGGTTAAAGCCTCTGCCTTCAGCTCAGGTCATGATCTCAGGGTCCTGGGATCGGGCCCCACATCAGGCTCTCTGCTCAACGGGAAGCCTGCTTCTCTTCCTCTCTGAGCCACCCAGGCGCCCCTAGAGTTAGTCTCTTATGGTTTGTCTCCCTCTCTGTTTTCATCTTATCTCTCCTTCCCCTACATTCATCCATTTTGTTTCTCAAAGTCCACATCAGGCTCTCTGCTCAGCAGGGAGCCTGCTTCTCTTCCTCTCTCTGCCTGCCCCTCTGCCTGCTTGTGATTTATCTGTCAAATAAATAAATAAAATCTTAAAAAAAAAAAGAGACTAACTCTAGGAAACAAACTGAGGGTCGCTGGAGGGGAGAGGGGTGGGGGGGATGGGGGTAACTGGGCGATGGGCATTAAGGAGGGCATGTGATGTGATAAGCACTGGATATTATATAAGGCTGACGAATCACTGAGCTCTGCCTCTGAAATTAATAATGCACTCTATGTTAATTAAGTTGAATTTAAATAAAAATAAAAATCTCAGCACTGCTTAGTATGCTCAGAACTCACTCACAACCAGTTGGGTTTGACTCTGTCTTGGGAGAAGTTGTGCTTCTTCAGAATGAGCTGTTCCCATTTTCATATTTTGTGAATCTGTTCACCTTGAGTGTACCTCAGGTACAATTTGCAAGAACATATGGGGCCATCACAGGCAGGCAGGACAATTAAAGTGCTCTTCAACTCTGTTGCACCAGACTCCGCAGGAAGAGCCTTCCGGTCCAAGGCTGAGAAGCCCTGGGATGGAAGCAGGTGAGCCTCCTTCACTTGGGAGAAGTTTAAAGGAGCAGTCGCGAGGTTTTTGGTTTTGGGTTTTCTGTTTTGTTTTTACTTTGCTTGGTTAGCTGGCTGTCTTTCTAGTTCATGTTTCTAGGCAAGGGGAATTGAATATATGCCAATAACATCGGTGTGAGTCTGGATGCCGATTGGTGGAAAGGCATCCTGCATGGCAGAGGGAGCTCGGGGTTTGCGGACAGAAAGGCCCTGGACTTGAGCTCTGAGTCACCATTTGGTGTATGAGGACGAGCTTGGAGAAAGTTATGAAACCACCTAAAAAAGAAGAAATGCACCCCAAGAATGCTTTATTAACATCAAAGGTTAGAGTTTTACATATTTATTTTTTATTTTTTTAATGTATTATTTATTTATTTATTTATTTGAGAAAGAGAGAGAGAGAGCACAAGCAAGGGAAGAGTCAGAGGGAGAAGGAAAGGGAGAAAATCTCAAGCAGACTCCCCGATGAGCACAGAGCCCAGTGCAGGGCTCCAACTCACGACCCTGAGATCAGGACCCAAGCCTAAATCAAGAGTAAGATGCTTAACTGATTGAGCCACCCGGGAGCCCCCAATTTTATTTTATTTTTTTTAAAATAAAAGGTGCCAGTTGTAACCATCTAGATCTATTTCATCATCTAATAATAAACCACTGCCCAACAGTCTGGAAAACATCAGTGCACAACCCCTAGTGCAAGGCACACGATTGTCAGGCATGGTCAAGACCACTGTAAAGACTGGATCAGATCATTTCTTTAAAATCCATCGGATGAACATCTGCTGTTCACTAGCAAAACTGGGTCTTTCCAATGCAAAAATGCCCCCAAAGAGCAGTTCCTCATCAGACTCCTGACTTTAGGAAATGGTTCTCAACCATCAGAACCATTATATTAGAATCACTTCTTATATTCTAAAATTATTAGAATAACCTCTATCTTACAATATTAGATCTATATTAGAATCACCTCTTGTACTCTAAAAACTCTCCAGGCCCAGATCACACCCCAGGCCAATTAAATTAAAATTCCTGAAGCAAGACACCCCACCCCACACCAATGACTCCCGAAGGTCCCCCCATTGATGCCAGTGGACAACCAAGGCTGTGAACCACTGGTCTAATGGGTCCTATGAATAGTCTGTCCTTATTCCAACCCACTTCTCTTCCTCTCAGGGGTCAGAGACGACTGGACACTCAGCTGTCCATTCTGCCCAGGCCTCAAATGCCCATCAGGAGCATTACCAATGCCCCAGTGATAATACCTTGATACCCATTATTGGAAGATGGTAGAGGAGAACTCACTTTCTCTGGCCCCCGAGCAGGACTAAATCTGCAACGATCTCTGAACTCACCTGACATGGCACGAACGGGAGCCTGCCAACCTCCTTGGGCTCTTGCAGGGATTAGCAAGCTAATGTTGGTAAAGCAAGTTGAGGTCCCCGGACCAAGTGACTGAGAGATTATACAAAAAAGCTGTGATATTTCATTTTTACTATTGAGCAGATATGAAAATGAGACAGCATCTCCCTTTGGGATATGCCCAAACCACACGCTCTGCTGTTTTCCTTCAGTTTGCAAAATGTCTCAGCGTGGGATATGCAGACATTTAGCTCAGTGGGAGACTTTACCTTTTTACCTGCATTCTGAAAGACAGTTTGGACCCAGACATGTCATGGTTTGTAAGATGCTTTTCCAGTCACCTCAGAGCCTAACTGTAAAGATGCCCTACATTTCTAATCCAATTGTGGGACTTTGTCCTACCAGAAATCTCCTGCTTCTAAAGAAAATGTGGCTGAAAAGGGATGCAACAGATATGCTCAGTGTGCTTTCTTCTCCTGATTTTTACAGATCCCCAGGGTTTAGGCTCTTGCAAATAAACATTTACAAGCAAAGATTTATTTGCTTGTTTACTTCTGGTATAAAGATATATTTCCATGGAACGTACTTGAGCCATTCTGAACCACGAGGGACGAGGGAGAGGGGATTGAGAGAGAACAGAGAACATCCATCTCTCGGCTGCAGCTCTGATCAACCACTGCATTTATCACAGGATACCAGGCACGTGGGTTATTGCATTATGGGGCTTATCGAGCTCAGATCTCTGAGACCCCATCTCCTCTTCCAGAAGTATGCGCTCTGATTAATAATGGATGGTTAGCCACATAGTTAAGTAGAATGACTGGCACTTTTTATTGGTTGTCTTTAAAACTAATTTAATGAAGCAGGCTGACCAGAGAGCAGAGGTTTGTTGCTCGTCAGGCTGACAGATGTGCCATGTGTTCCTAAAGCAGGGGGGCCCTCTTTCCCGAGATCAAGCTTTTGGTGCCCCCTCTGAATGTCTGCTCCATCGCCTGGGGTGCTCAAAGCCTTTTGGAGACGATGGCCCCCGAGTCTTCCCTTCCTTTTTGGATAAGGAGATTTCACCCCTTTGGGAGCTGGCAAAAGCTGGTGCTGACACTTGTATCCCTCCAAGCAGGTGACATAGTCGGGGGGTAACTTCAGCTTCGGTGCACACCAAAAGGGGATCGCGAACCTGGTAAACTTTGCAAGGACAGGCTGAAGTTGGGTGGCTAAAAACTCCATGAAAGAGTGTGCAGGGCAGTGCAGCCCAAACCTCAAAATAGAAATCTAGAAAATAGAAAGCCTGATGTGCCATGAGCATTATGTGCATGTGTGGGTGTGTATGTTGAGATCTCTGTTGAGCGTGGGGCAGGGACTGGGGCTGCATAGTTCTGGGTTTCTCTGTGAAGGCTGCGGGGGTGGGAGTTCCCTGCTCTCCTATCATGTTCAAGACCGTGACCTTACACACTGACTTGCTCCATGCTCATGCTTACGTTTCTTGGGTTTCTTCTGCTTTACCTCCTGGCTCCCAACCCAGACCCACTCTTACCTTGTTTCGTGCCTCCAGGAAGCTGGTCTGGAGCAAAGGAGTCAATAGGCTCTCTGTCCACTTGAGTGTGACCAACAGGTTAGTACTGACAGAGAAAGAAGCAGGAGAAAAGCAGTTAATTTACTCTTCTGGTTCATTCTTGGGAAGTTGTCAAGGGTTGGCTGCATCTCTTAGACAAAGATGAGCCTGTCTGCAAAGTTAGCTCTCTGGGTTCTGACGACCATTCCTCTCCCAGCCCTGAGGTCTAAGACTGGTAGTGGGCCTCCACTGCTCATGTAGTCCCTCTACCAGCCCTTGCTGGTTTCCCCAAACCCATAAATAATCCCTTCATTGAAGTTCCCCCAGTCATCCAGCTTGAGTGGGCCCTCTGATCCTTGCTTGGGCCCTGCCCGAGTCTCCCCAGTGCTAGAGATGAGGAATCGGAAGCTCAGGTTGCATGTATAACTTGGTTGAGGTCTTGCGAAGAATAATGGGTGAAATTTTGTTGTCTTTTTTGAGCACAGAGCAAAGTATCCTCAGATATGGCAGTAATGGAGAACATGACTAGAGCTGAGCTTCCTCAAATGGGATTGGATGGAGACTCAGGTGGGCACATGAAACCAGGTGAGGAGGGTGGGCATACCAGCGGGCTCTTCTTATGCTTTCCAGTGTCAGCCACCCCTTGGGCTGCGACAGGATCATAAACGGGGGAGTGCAGGCCTCAGCACATCTTTGCGTGATACGGTAATGTGGATACCAAGATCATCTAGAGGCCAAATGGAACTCCTCAAGGACAGGAAACCACTGTCTGACATTTTCCTTTGTTCTCTCAGTTATCTGGCAACTCACCAAAGGATTCCGACTTTCCTCTAGCACTTCTTTAAACTCTTGCAGTCCAATGGGAATTACAGATTAACAGGAATGCTGTATAGCAAATCTGTTATGCTGGGGGGAGCTTCTTGCCCCATTAAAAAATAATAATACAATTAATATTTACTGAGTGGCTTTAGTGCACTAGACATTGATCATAACTGTGTCCACTAAAGTACTCACTTCTTCCAAAAACCCATGAGGTACATCCGAATGTTTCCGTCTTATAGATGAAGACTTTGGGTTGTAGTGAGACTCAGAAACTTGCCTGAAGTCTTAGAGCTCATCATTGGTCAAGGGTACACTGAAATCCACATCTGTTTGTTACCAATATTCTTGCTTTGAACCATACACTCTATGGGTATTTAGGTAGTTATATGGGCATTCTTCTTTACCTTGTTATTTCTTTTCTAAAATTGGCAATACAGTGGTAATTTTCGACCCATTATGATGCCCTCTTCACCTCCTCTTTAATACACATTTTCTCTTACTTCTTCCCAAGCACCCCAAAACTGTCCTCTCCATGATCAGAGCGCTCCTTTCTCCTTGTTTAGTCAAGACACCAACTTTGATCTTTCACAGCTATGAAATTATTGACTCTAGATATTGTCCAAACTCTCTCGTCCATTCTTGAAGTGGAGTGAGCCAGTCTGTACTAAATGTTAAAAGTAATGGACCAATATTTAAAAAGAACTAAGAGGTCTTCCACTCCATGTTTTCCCAGAACATAAAAGTATTTCTAATTACACTGCTTTTCTTCAAAGCTTGAATCAACAAATGAATAACAGATGTCAACTTCCATGGGAGGAACACTCTCCGAATACTGGCTGTTCTTCCTTATTAGAAAGCCTTTAGCCTGGGTTCTTTGTGTTTCCGTTACCATGACAATATTTGGCCCCTTCCCGTGTTTTCTTTTTCCGGATCTGAGGCACACTTCACATGAGTGAACTTAGCATTACGAGCATTACTTGCCACATACGATAACATTTTTAAGAAGGACTGGTTTGTTGTCCTATATCACGTTCATGTTCTACATATGATCCCTTCGGTTTGTCAAGTTATGGCATTTAGCACAATTGATATTTCCACCATTTATGCTTCAGCTTTTAGCTCAAAGGTCGCTTACGATGAACTGCTTTCCTGACTCTGCCATACTGTGCTGGACGGTTACGTTCCCTGCGTGACCTCTTTCATTGCATTTCCCACAATTGGTATAGTTTCACTTTTAAAAAAATGAAAAAGGTTTATTTTTGAGCAGTTTCAAGTTCACAGAAAAATTGAACAGAAAACAGAGAGAATTTCTATAGACCTGCTGCCCCAACACCTGCGACCCGACTATCACACCCAGCTCCACAGTGATACATTTGTTACAATTGATGGACCTACATTGATTGAAACATCACTCTGCCCCCAAGCCCATGGTTTACTTAGGGTTTTTCTTCAGTGTTTACATTCTGTGGGTTTTGACAAATGTGTAATGACATGTATCTGCCATTATGATGTCACACAGAATAGTTTCACTGCCCTAAATATTCCTCTGTGCTCTCCCTGTTCATCCCTCCCTCCCTACCAATCCCTGAAAACCATTGATGTTTTCACTGTCTCCATGGTTTTGCCTTGGAGCAGAAATACGCTATGTTGAAATAGTTGAAATAATACACTATGTAGCCTTTTCAAATTGTTTTTTTTTGACTTATTAATATTCATTTAAATTTCCTTAATATCTTTTCATGGCTTAATAGCGCCTTCCTTTTCAGTGCTAAGTAATATTCCAGCAGGTGGATGTAACAGTTTCTGTGTCCATCCCCCTTAGGAAGGACATCTTGGTTGCTTCTGAGTTTTGGCGAACTCAGTTCAACTGAGTTTTATGAATAAAAAGAGTGTTATACACACCTTGGTGCAGGTTTTTGTGTGGATATCCATTCTCTATTTATTTGAGTAAACACAAAAGAGCATGATTGTTTGACCACATGGTAAGAGTATGTTTATTTTTGTAGGAAACCACCAAAATCTCTCCTAGAGTGGCTGCACCATTTGACATTCCACGAGGCTCTGAGAGTTCTTGTTACCTCACATCCTTGCCAGAATTTGGTGTGGTCAGTATTTTGGATTTTGGCTGTTCTAATAGGCGTATTGTGTTCTAACATCTGATGTTGGACATCGTTTCATATGTTTATTTGTCACCTGTTCATTTTCTTTGGTGCTGTGTATGTTGATGTCCTTAGTCTGTTTTGTAAAATAAGGCTGTTCCTTTTCTAGTGTGATTGTTTAATGCTTATGTTCCCTGAAGGAAGACAAAGTCCTTGAAGACCGGACCTGTGACATTTCTCTTATAGCTGTATTCTCAGCACCTTATCTGGGGCCTACAAGGGTACAAGAAGTCTTAGTTTAAGTAGAGAGTGAGGTTGTGTGTGAACTTGAACTGTGTTTCAGTAATAAACGAAGCAGTCAGTCTGGTATCATGGACCTCCATATTGGCCAGTGTGCTTACTTTGTTGCCCCGAGTGATTTAGTCTGTTTCCTCATCTCTAAAGTAAAGATAACTGTGAAACCAACATTTCTGAGAGTTGTGAACATTATATGGGATAATAAACTTGAAAAGACTTGTGAGCTTATTTTTTATATTTATAAAATATTACTTATGATAAAGTCAAGCAAACTTTTTATATTCTTAAGATATTCATAGGATATCACTTACAAGAGAGTCAAGCAAACCGGGCCTTAAATAAACATTTCAGAAGAACTCTAGGTGCAGGATTAATTGTTATCAACTTCAACACTTACAACCTAGTTACAGAAGAGCTGAATAATAGCTCCTGTTAAATGAGCGTGTTCTATATGCCGAGTGCTTGCTCCACATGGCTTGGAATCATTACAATAACCCTGTCCTAAAAGTGTCATTTTCTTTCTCACAGATGACAAACCTAAAGCTCAAAGAATTTCAACAGCTTACTCAGGATCACGGTGACTGAGCAAGAACCTGGACCCTGGTCGGGGGTCTGACGGCAAACACAGAATAATTTCTTTCTGCCCTGAATGGATGCTGAGAACAAAACCAAATCAGCCCAAATAAAAATGGTTAATCTGCATATTTTTAGAATTTTCTGGAAGAATAACAGTCAATGCAAGAGAAAATTGAGAAACTGGAGGATTTCATCACTTGCTTTTGGTCATCGTTGTGCGAGTGTCCTACCACAGACTCCCTTCCCTTGATCTGTGTGTGTTGGGTCAGTGGGAGACTGAGGATGGTGGCCCTCATGTACAGACTGGAAATGGGCTCAAGCAGGGACTGTGGTGAGTCCTGCCTTGGCCTTGCTGTGAAGCCAGCTTCTTCAGGCCAGAAGGACTGCAGTGTATCCCCAAATGGAATTGCATGTTGGAGCCTGAAGCCCAGATAGGAAGGCATGGATATACTTGTTCCTGACGCATGGGCACAACGTAAATCCAAAGATCAGACTCAACTTGATGAAATGGTCCTTATTACCTATAGCAGGATTGTCCATTCATATGTTTCTAGTAACTAAGATACTGGATTATGGAGAGTTGCTTTCATGGGGAGTCTTCTCGCCATCTTGCTACAACCACAAAACGCTGGCAGGGAAGGATCGGGAGGTTACCTGGAAACAGAACACCTCAAGAAGGGAGTTTGGAGCTGCATCTATTCCTGTAGTCACAACACAACAGATGCAGATCTAAAGGAGTCTGTTAGAACCAGTCCTGGGCACATTTTAAGAGCTTGACAATTGGATTTCTATTTCAGTCCAGAGTCTGAAAATGTGTTTAGTGCTAATTCTGCAGCCTAGGTACAGTATTCTCCCAAGGAATGCTGGTTCTTGCCCTAGTTTTTTCTTTTCTAAAAAGCTCTCCAAGGCAGAAATATTTCTCTTCTCTATATTGCTGCAGATTTCTTCTTCTATCTCTTCAACTATGGTAAAACTTAAAGATGCTAAGTGCTCTGTCATTAAAGGGCCACACACAGAAATGACATTTCTTTCCCACTCTCTGCCCCTGGCCTGGCCATCATCCCCATCTGAAGGCATCCGACAAGGTCTTTCAGGAACTGCCAGTGTGAAAGGGTATCCCCACCACCGAGTCTGACTTCTGCCCTGCATCAATGCATTTTATTACCCTTATCTGCTTATGGGATTACCATTAGCTAGCTACTTATCTTGACAAATGCACAACCATAAATATAATTTACTGGATTTTGAAGCTGCAAGCCCTGACTTGTTTATATCATTCTTTGTTTCCAGGCAGGAGTTTGTAGTACATACATTTTATTAAGGAATCTTTCCTCTGCTCCACTCCAAGCAAGGGACTGTATTTCCCAGCTCTTTTGTTTCCCTGCCAAAGAGGCCCACATAGAAACTGCTGCTTGGTTTATATCCTTTAAAATTTCTTTTTCCTGGAATAGAAGAACATGGCGTTTGAGCAAAATATGGCACTTCCTTCACAGAAAGTTGTATGTTCGTGATGATCATGAGCCAAAGAAGAATTCAAAAATATTCCTGACACCTATGTCTCATATATGTGCCAGTGAAGTTTTAGACAGGAATTCATGAAGCAAAGAATCTTTTCATATTTTATCCTTAATGAGTACATGCCTTTCTTCATCTGAGCAGCGTGTATCTTACTGAGTCCTCGGAGCTAAAGTACCTACAAACCAGGTCCCAGCTGCCAGCCATGGAATCTTCCATCGGCAAAACACTACCCTGCCTTTGTCAGCTCTGGAAATTCTTTGAAATGACTCTTTTACTTGTTCTAAAACCACTGAGAACACCTTACCCTTTTTTGCCTGTGCATGCTTTCCCCCTAGTTAACTGATATTCCTCTCTGAAACACTTTCCTGGAATCTGGCATGGGAAACTCCGGGCCAGGGCATGAACACGTGGGTTGAACATTTTTACTTGGCATTGAAGGCAAATCCAGAAATAGATTTCAGTGGTTTGGGCATGGAAAAATTTCAAGAGTCTGCAGACTCTGCTAATGGACTCAGCAGTCGCTGCTTTTTAGGCCTCTTATCAAGCTATTCATAAATAAGCAAGGAAGATCTGTCCTTTGCCTGTGCACTAAACAGATGCTCTCCTTACTTCAAGTCTCAGAACCCTCAAAGGGATCTCGAGGCTTCCTTCTGGCCTCTAAAGCTCCTCGGTTGTCACAATATACCCTTCAGAGTTGGGAGAAGTATAACTCATTCATTCACACAGGCAGATGCAAGGAAAGAGCATTTGTAAATGATTTTAATTATTTTTACCAAGTGCATTTGTGAAAACAAAATACTTTCCTCAAAAGACCCTAGAATTTGCCATCCATATGTTTCAAACTTCTGGAGGTGGCCCTTTATCTTAGTGTGACACAATAAGAGAACTCCAACACCCTCCTACCCTCCATGGGATACTCCTCCTAACATCCCAGGTGATTTCTGGGAGGCTCTTGGTCTTCTGGTAAGTCCACAGAGTAACCAGTTTGGCAATATGGCTTTAGGTTTTATCTTGTTGGTTTCCTTCATCCCACACTGGAAATCACTCCAGAAGATTTCCGCCTTCACTGTACTATCAAATCTTTTATGTATAGTAAAATTTACAGAAAGTTTGAACTAACAGATTACTTCAGGCAACTTCACCTTGGATGTGAGACATCACTCTCCAAAGATTCTGTCAGCCATTCCTCACCAACAGGCAAGTTATCAGTAGCCAAGCTCTCTTGGGTGCCATCTTGTCTTGACCTTTTGGGGCCTCCTTCTTTTTCTATAGCCTCTCTTCCTTTCTGCTTCCTATCTCCAAAACATAAGCTTCTTATGTTCCAGTCCAGATTTTGAATTTCTACCTCACATTAATTTATAAGGCTACACAAAGAATGATTGGCTTCATCCAGTATCCCATTTTACTGGCAGAAAACCAGGGGGAATACTAAAATATTCAACAATTGGCACAGCATAGCCATGGCAACCAAGTACCCATCATAAATTTCCACATGGCCTTACTACATGTACTATTTTAAAAAAAATCAACTATGGGCAGAAAGCATGGACAGGAGCTACGAAATTATGGTTTTCCTAGGCAGGAGATCTTCGTTCATCAAAATCTGCAAGTACAAAAGGAGTAGTTTAAAGAGGTACTCTCCCACTGGCCAGGGCAAGTCTCTTTTTTTCTTTTCTCCTTCCATTTGTACTGATATTACTTACTAGTACATGGAATACCTAGAAAAGGAAGTGAACATTCATTAGATTCCTGCTGTGGGCTAGGTGCCAGACATAAATTATTTAAACCTCATACACTGATGCTTGGAGTGAGGTAACATAATCTATCTAATGAAGGAAGAATGGGAGTTTCAGAGGCTTGAAGATGCTAGGTAACTTGCCCAAGGTCAAGATAAGTGGTAGACATGGGATTTGATCCAAGGTCTGGCGAGTTTTTTGGTCCATGCTTTTCCCTGCACACGCAAGAGTGAGTTCCCTAGAGAAGCTTCTTCTGGTCCTACACCCTGGCCTTTTGGGTAGATAGGGAGGTTAATCCAGGCAGTTAAGCAACCTAGGAAGCTTCAGCTCCTGTCTTCTGTCTTTTAAACATACATTTAACTCCTTGGAGAAAAACTCTTATGTTCCCCAAACTTTCATGGCTGTGTGGAACACACTCTGCCCTCCTCCACGAGCCTTGCAATAGAACATTCACTCTGCAGAAAGGCTTGGGCTTCATTTACAAATATCCATTGTGTTTTCTCTTAAACATCCATTGACACAAGGCATTAATATACTCCTGCTGTTAATATTGTAGGAGATAAATTATAATAAATAAAATGACCTAGAATGTAGAAATGTTCTCATTTCTCCATTCAAGTAGAAGTTTAAGAATCTCTTTTCTCAGGGCACCTGAGTGGATCAGATGGTTAGGTGTCTGCCTTCAGCTCAGGTCAGGATCATAGGGTCTTGGGATCAACCCCTGCATCAGGCTCCCTGCTCATTAGGGAGTCTGCTTCTCCCTCCCTCTCCCCACTGTCCACCCTGCTTCTGCTATCTCACTCTCTTTGTCAAATAAGTAAATAAAATCTTTTAAAAAAATCTGTTTTCTCATGTTCTCCCATTTCCTACACTGACGGCCCCCAACATCAGCATCTTGTCTACTTGTTTGGGATTATGACAATGTTATAGCAGTGTTGGGGAGATGGAGGTCAGAGATGATTCCGAGTGGCTCAGGCTTCTCTTTGTTCCTGAGCTCTTCAGATTACAACTGTTTCTGCTGATGGATGCAGACCTGCTTTCTCACACCAGCAGAGAAACAAGAAATCTTCCTATTTTTTCTTGCCTTCTTAGAGTAACCAAGTTTCTTAAGAACTTCTTCCTTGCGGGAAATACAGAAAGGATTCGCTGAGAGATCAGACCAGAATTAGTCATTTAATAAAGACAGCCTAGATTATGACAATTGCCATTAATGAAAGGTATCCTTTCTCTGCCAATGAGCTTCAAAAGTTTCAACAGAAATCCCCAGGATATTGCTGAGACAAAATCATGATGGACAAGCCACTATCACCTCTCACATGGATTAATGCACTCACCTCACCCGTCTCAATTACTCCCACCATGTGTTGGGGGACCCAAGACCACTCTCAGGTTCAGTTATTTGCCTGAAGAACTCACAAGACTTAGAAAAGCTGTTATACTCATATCATGGTTTATCATAGTGAAGGCATAAAGATGGAAATCAGCACAGGGAAGAGGCAATGAAGCAGAGTCCAGGAGAAACCAGGCACAAGCTTCTTGGTGTGTCCTTCTAGTAGAGTTGCAGAGGACATGATCCATTCTGTTGGCAAAGATGTGTGACAGTATGTATGAAGGGTTCAACCAGGGAAGGCTTGGTGTCAGGGTTTTTACTGGGGATCCATCATGTAGGCACACAGCATGTGCATGACTGACCCCAGCTACTCAGACTCCAGCCTTCTGACTTGGTCCAAGACTTATGGGCAACAGCAAGCAGAGCTTTCCAAAGGCTCAAAGACTATGTCCAGGAGCCTAGCAAGGGCATCTCCTGATGCAAATCTCTTTTTCTGTTGAATATGCACGGTTTGAACAACCTAGGCCTGCCACCTTAACTGTTTCCTGTCCATACCCTCATATCCCTTGAGTCTGTTCTCTGGGCACCCAGAGAGTTCTATTTAAAACTCTTCCCTTAGAACCCTCCTACACTGTTGGTGGGAATGCAAGCTCGTGCAACCACTCTGGAAAACAGCATGGAGGTTCCTCAAAATGTTGAAAATAGAACTACCCTATGACCCAGCAATTGCACTACTGGGTATTTACTCTAAAGATACAAATGCAGTGATCCGAAGGGGCACGTGTACCCGAATGTTTATAGCAGCAATGTCTACAATAGCCAAACTATGGAAAGAACCTAGATGTCCATCAACAGATGAATGGATAAAGAAGACGTGGTATATATACACAATGGAATACTATGCAGCCATCAAAAGAAATGAAATCTTGCCATTTGCGACGACGTGGATGGAACTAGAGCGTATCATGCTTAGTGAAATAAGTCAATCGGAGAAAGACAACTATCATATGATCTCCCTGATATGAGGACATGGAGATGCAACATGGGGGGTTAGGGGGATAGGAGAAGAATAAATGAAACAAGATGGGATTGGGAGGGAGACAAACCGTAAATGACTCTTAATCTCACAAAACAAACTGGGGGTTGCTGGGGGGAGGTGGGGTTGGGAGAGGGGGAGGGGGTTATGGACATTGGGGAGGGTATGTGCTATCGTGAGTGCTGTGAAGTGTGTAAACCTGGCGATTCACAGACCTGTACCCCTGGGGATAAAAATACATTATATGTTTATAAAAAAAAAAATTGGAAGGGGAGGCGAACCATAAGAGACTACGGACTCTGAAAAACCACCTGAGGGTTTTGAAGGGTCCGGGGGTGGGAGGTTGGGGGAACCAGGTGGTGGGTAATAGGGAGGGCACGTTTTGCATGGAGCACTGGGTGTGGTGCAAAAACAATGAATACTGTTATGCTGAAAAAAATAAATAAATTAAAAAAAAACAAACAACTCTTCCCTTAGTGATAACCTCCATGATTACACATGATCTGGTGCCCCATCATGGCTTTGTTTACCTCACTCCACTCCAGCAGCCACACTGGCCTCCTCCGTGCTGCTCATGAGCATAGGCACATTCCTCCTTCAGGCATTTGTTCCCTCTGCCCAGAATGCTCTTCCCTCACATGGATACATGACTTCTTTTCCTAGTCACACCATCTAACATTTGGTCTCACCCCCAGAACGTTATATACTTTATTCTTGCCTATTTTGTTCCTCCTTATCACTTACCACTAACTATCCTACTCTGTAACGTCTTTATTGTTCATTACTGTTTTCCCTCCCCACCCCCACCCACCCTGAATATAAACTCCTTCAGTGTTTTATCTGCTTGTTCACTGCAGCATGAGTGCCTGGAGTACACAGTAAAATTGTTGAATGACTATATAAATGAGGCAAAGATGGTTGCATCTGTCCCTATTCTCAGCAGGTCGAAACAAACCTCATCATCACCAGCATCAATAAAGCCTTACTCTTTTTTGGCCATTTGCAGATTACAAAGACTTTTCATATCCATTAACCACCTGAGCCTCTCCACCGTGTGAGACCAGTAAAATAAGTGGTGAGCACCTCTTCTGTTCTAATGTGGGCTGCGGGCGAAGGGAAACGGAAGTAAAACAGGGAGATGCAGAGCAAGAATGTTGGATCCAATGTCTTCCGTGCTTTGGGTCTTCACAGATTTTCATTCTGTGGGGCTTGCATGACTCTGTTCCTCATTTATGGATCATTTCACTTGTTTATAAACTAGAGAAGTTGAACTTATATCCGATCATTTTAAATCATTCACCTTGCAGAAGCTGATTGTAAAATTCCAGTTTTATGAGCTCCAATGTGATTTTTTGTTTTGTTTTTCCAAAGAATACTATCTACCTCTCTTTCTGAGAACTGGCAGCTTGAGCCAATACTTTTCTAAAGCCATGATAATTCTAGGTGGGGCTCTAGACCTGTCCAGAGATTCACCTGAAGTTTTCTAAGGCGATCCTTGCTGTTGCAACCACCATGGGTCATTAACACCTTCTAGGTCTACCTGTTCATTCTAACCAGGAGTCTTTTGTGCTCTCAAATAGGCAACAGTGTTTTAAGATCCTGGAAAAATGCTTGTGCTATCTTACTAGGTGTAAAAACCAGTACCTAAAGTAAATCTAAAATATTATCTTAATTATAGAAAAACATATATAGCAGGAACCCTTGTTGGAAATATGCAAAATGTCACCTGTTGTTTCCCTCAAGCAGTTAACTTATGGTTTCCCCACCTAGCTATTCGTACATTTCTGTATTTTTCAAATATTCTAAAATAAATAGGTATTGTCAATGAACATTTATTTAATTAGAAATTTTGAAACAAAACTAAGAAATAGTAAGAACAAAACACGAAGTATAGAAAAACATAACTTACAGCGGTGGTTTTTATTTTCCAAGATAACACTGTGAGATTCTGAACATAGCTGATAATAAAACTTTAAAATTTGCATTTCCTCTTCTTGAGTTTCATGTCAGCACTTAAGCAATCCCGACTCATAGCCATGCTCTCCTTTTGGGGATGTAAGGTACAAAATCAGAAATTTATTTGAGGAGGATAGACATTGGAATCACAAGTCTTAATGCAACTGAAATTGCTTTCAGAGTTATCTTTTGCTCCAATTTCTACTCACCACGTTCACTGAGAAGTAACTCAGAACCAGAAGGCTTAGCTCTTTATCCGTTCTAGGACAGATAGACCCGAGCAGGAGCAAGTTCTTATACAAATGGACCAACCCAATGATACTGACAGTGGTTCAGATTAATGTAGGACAGTTTCAGGGCAAAAAGTGTGTGCCTGTATATGTGTGTGCCCGTGTGTGTGTGTGTGTGTGTGTGAGAGAGAGAGAGAGAGAGAGAGACAGAGAGAGAGAAAGAGATTCTTGCATTCTCTTAAACTAAGTCACGTTTCAGTACTCTGTCATTGCCCAACCGTGACTGTCCCTCATTTTAGGGAAACCATCACATACAATAACAACAAAAACAAAACCGTAAGTGAACCATTTCCACGCCTCATTTACACACCATTGTTTATATCCTGAAGTACTTGAATTTACACCCTGTCTCTGTCTCTCTTAAGTTGCCCAAACTGATTGTAGATTCTTCTACATGAAAAGTAAACTCTGTTTTCCCAGGCATTGGGTGGTATAGGAGGCTGTCACATGGAAATATTTGTGTGTGTTTTGGGTAAACATTTCGACTTCCATTATGGATTGTAATTTACCCAGTTTATAACTCTGCCAGCCAGTCTCTGCCTAAATATCCAGGGGATTGGGACTCAGCTGAGATTTTGATAACACTAATTGTCTAATTGTGTTCTCTATCCCTTATGTCATCTTCTTCCCTATAAAAAATTACAAGCTCTTAAAGATTAAGGCTGAATCTACTTTTAAAAAATTCCCATATCCTATCATACAGTGTCTTTGTAACAAGAGGTGACAGGTTGTCACTGAGACTACCTACAACTGGGCACTAAGTGGCCCCTGGTTAATGGAGGCATGGGGACGAGAGAAGGCAGGGAACAAAATGCACTGAGCACCAGCCCTTGACAGTCCCTGGACTAAGTACATTATAAAAGCTCCTTTCTTCCCCATAATATATTTAAGGTGCATATTATTAGGCTCACTCTACAGACGAGGAACAAGAGACAAGGAAGACACATGATTTATAAGTGGAAGCATTAGGGTTCAAAATCAGTTCAGCCTAAGACTTCAATTCTAAGTCTTGTGATCGATCACCTGTTCCATGATCCCACAATGCCCTTGGCTTTGAAATTTCCTCCTGATTATCTGACAGCACGAAAACTTCAGGACGGCAAGGACTGTCCCATCTCTCTCTTGCATTTCTATAATGTCCACTTCCCTATTTGTGAGGGGTGTCCAGAGCCTGGAAAGAACTTGGGGTTCTTTTGAAACTTGGCTTTGAATATTAGACCGATTTATTGAAAGAGCCCACAGGGACTAATAGCTCCAGCACTTGTAGGTTGTCCAAATAGAGATCACCTTTCACAGAATAATAGCTCAAGGCAATAGTCTGTCTTTTTCTCTCCTTTCCTGTATTGTTCATGGCAGATAACTCAGTCATCAATAGCATGTCAATCGAATCTTAATTACTAATTATTTAAACCTCAGGAGGGACATTTTAAAAATGTACATATAGTGTGGCACAACCCTGAATATGTTCGCTCGTGCACAGGATAGTCTATAAATGAATCACATGTAATTGGTCCAATCCTTCACTGACTCCAGAAATGGAACATGCTGGAACAGTTTTAAAGAAAGTGTGTGTTATGCTTTATTGATCACTCTGGTGAGCCAGTTTCTCTCCCTCCTGCTCACACCATTGCAGGCAGCCAATGATCTTGGGGACACGTCTTCCGTATTTCGGGAAAGTGGGACTAGGAAGTTGTTGGAAATTATAGGAGTGAGGCCCTCTGCGAGCTCCATGATGTCAAATACTGCTTGTGGGTGAAGGCGACATTGGAAATTTAGAGAGGAAAGAGCAAGGAGTAAACAAAATGACCACCTAGTTAAGAACCTCTTCACCCTTCAGGGATCATGGGGCTCCCTCCTAACCTTTCCTTACCCCCAGCTTCCACCAAAGTTTTCTGTGCCTGTAGAGGACTTGGCAAGAACCTTTGCTCATTCAAACATTACACACACCATACCTGTGCCTTATGAGCTCACCCAGAGATTTCACAAAGCGCCTGATATTACCCAAAAGAACACTGGAGAACAGGGCGAGCGGGAGTGTGCCTGCCCACACGCAATGAAAATTTGAGGAGAAGAGCCATGCTGGACATACATGGATGGGCCAGTGCAGGGAACTCAGCCCATACCTGCTCTGTGCTCTTCCCAAACAGGAACAGACTATGAAATTCTGTGCCCCTAGTTTCTGTCAAGTTCTTTCCTCTGAAGATTTTATTTTCCTTATGCTTTTCTTGGAAGAAAGCTGGGTTTGACTCATGGGGGGGTGTTGTTCATCAAAAACACAATGCATACCACTATTCATTTAAAATTAGACTTTCATTCCTCTAATCCTGAGAGACCACATGAAATGAAACACCCGTGTAGACAAGGCACAGAGGCTTGAATAACACTGGCCACCTGCTTCTCTTTTTCTGTGATGCAGTAGCTTCTGGGTTTTTGGTCATGGGTGGATTGTGGGAAAAACTCGAGGCCGTGGTGCTCCTGAAGGAACAGGCTGATAAGACCCGTCCATTATGAGCTGATTCTCTTTCCCTCACTCCCCCTCCCAAGTGCTTCCTTCATTACCAGGTAGAAGAGGAACTGATTTGGTGTAGAAATAAACTTAAAATGAAGTGTTAGACTCTGTCCTTCACCTTGGCAACTTCTTCCCATTTGAGTTTCTCTATGCCACACATCTGTGTTTTCCTACACTGTTTTAGATGTTCGCCTACTTTCAGGAACAGACAGTCTCAAACATGTCGTGAATATGTTCCTCAGCCACTTATCAGTTTGTGTTAGAATCCAAGAATGGGTTGTGTTTGGAGGGTGGGTTTCAAGACCAGCTCACCAGGGTCTGAGGTTCACTGTGGTCATAACCGACCCTGACCATCGAGGCTGAGTGTTGGTACATGAATCAACATTCTGATTCCCACTTGCTAAGGCAAGAACATGGCTGAAGTCTTACAGAAAGAGGGGGAATATCCCTACCAGGGAGGTCAGGGGAAGCTGTATGTGGGGGATGGAGGAGAGATGGAAATGCAGAAGGTTTGGACTGAGGAACTGACTTGGGGCAGAGGGACTTTGGGCCCAAGCTCTTTCCTTCTGTCTGTCCTTTACTGATTACTGAAAAGAAGAAACAAGCATAAGATAAGTCAGTTCATCTATGCTCTTCTGGACAGGTGGATGTTTAAGTGACTTTCTGTACAAATTTTATTTTCTCCCCATGTCTAATACTCTCACAGGCTGTGCCTCAAACAAGAAGCTGTAAGTCTCTGCTGGCCAGCTTTAAGCAATGTGGCTGTCAAGGGAAGATCATGTCAATTCTGATCAAGGTGTCTCCTGACTGTCCATGTGAAGGCTGGCTTAGGCAGCCCACACCAACCCCAACATGGGTCAGCCATGCTGGAGGACAGGTGCTACATTAGCGAGGCAGGGATGTCCTTAGGAAGGAAACCCTAAAGAGAAGGGTTTCCTCTTACAGTGGTTTTCATGCCCCATTTCCCCAGCTGCCTGCTCCCTGGAACGGCATCCTTGTATCCCAAGCCCTGGTGCTAGCCATCATGCCTGGAGCTATACTTTGGAATGGCTTGGCATCCCGTCAGTGTGCACATCTGGGGTGTGCAGCTGGATTCAGAACTTTCCACTGACTCTGGCACTTGGCGGTATGTTAGGCCCATTAGCATTGACTCAGCTTGGAGGGGTTAGAGCACATCTTTCTTTGGAAGGCCCTTCTCACTCCCTCAACACCTGCTGCCCAAGGTGGGGAAGAGGAGCCACTGCTCCGCTCAGGCGAAGAGAGCATGTGTGCAATAAACTCTGAAGAATGAGCACAGCACACCAAGTCCAGATGTCATCTGGCCATGGGATGAGGTTTTCTGGCCAGAGTGGAGCAGTGAGAGACGGAATGTGGTGAGGGAGTCACAGAACTAACTGGCTGCTTGCCATCTCCACTGCAGTCCTGGACCACCTCATGGTGCTCCCAAGTCACCAGGTTACCAAAGTGAGGCTGGCAGTTGAAGCCCTTCTCACCCCTCCACCTGCCACCCTACTTCTTTAGTGTGTTGGACTCCCAGATGACAGCAAGAACTATTTGTTGAATATTTATAGGGTGCCCACAACTTTATATATGTTGGTTCACTTAACATTTACAATAAGCCAGTGATATATTATTCTCCTCAAATCTGAAACAAAACTCAGACATATTATCTTGGTCTTACAGACATAGCTAGGTAGTGGCCACATGGGATTCGGTGTCATGTCTACCTGACCTTAAAATCCATACTCTTTGAGGATATGTTGTGCTACTTTCCAAACCCTTTTAACTCTACCTCCTAAAAGTTTTGACAGGAATCGCAGCTGTAGGCATAGCATTGGAATGCCTGGGTTACCTAGGATCCACTGTGAGTACTGTGACAAACACCTGTGCATGATAAGAGTAGCTTCTACAAATTCGAAGTTTAATTTCTCTCAGGCCAAACAAAAGCAATCCAGTACCAATGGGGTGGCTCCACAGTGTCTGGGAGATTCTACAGCCTTCTCATCCCTGTGCTCCAATGTGGTTCTTCACCATGTCTGCTTCTGACTTGGCAGGATGAAGAAAAACAAGGCAAGACAGGGAACATCTCCAAAATGGCAAAACCCAGTTGGCCAAAACCTGGTCATAGAGCCATGGACAAGTAATAAGGATAACTTGAAAATTAACCTTCATTCTGTACATATGTGTGGATAACCAAAGTAGCATGGAAGAAAGCAAGAATGGATATTAGGGCACAACTCTCAGCCTTTGCCTTATATCCTACTGGTCAATCTGGATTTCAGAAGAGAGGGGAAAAAAGCATTATACCTCTGGGAGATCCTGGAGGGAACTGATTGAGTATAATAAGAGTCTGAGGTACAATCACATTCATTCTCCTGGAGAGGGACACAAATGAGAGAGAGAGAGGGAGAGGGAGAGGGGGAGAGAGAGAGAGAGAAAGAGAGATTTTTAAGTCACTCTGGTTAAAGCTACTTCTGTTTACAGACCACTGGATAAAATTGGTGATGTGGCTCTAACCAAACTTCAAGGGAGGCTGGAAAGTGTAGTGGAGCTCCTGTATTTGGGGTGAGCACCAGCTGTCTCTACCATGGAGATTTTCACATAAAAACAAGCATTTCTAAGTTTTCTTGGAAAATCAGATGTAGCAAAGTCAGCACCAGTGGAACTCCTCAGATGCCCCTTTAATCAGAGAAATTAGTTTCCTGTGTATCTTAATAGCCATTTTTACACCCCACTTTAGGGACTGATATTGTCAGAATATAGTGATTTTAGGAGCCTTTTCATAAGTTGGTCCTGACGAGCTAGGGCAATTGTCTTGTAACCAGAATTAGAATATTTTCTCTCTAAATGTATTGCCTGGTATTTTCCTCAATAGCTCTCTACACTTCCTCATTTTTTACCTTGTGAGAATTACCTTAATCTTTCCTTGTGGGGTTGATATTTTACTGCTCAAAGATCTTGGGAACCATCTAGTATGAGCTTTGTAAATATGCATAAGAAATATCATTTTGCCTTTTTTTTTTTTTTTTTTGAGAGAGAGAGAGAGCTTGTGAGCAGGAAGGGGCAGAGGGAGAGGAAGAGAGAGAATCTGACTTAAGCAGGCTCCACACTCAGCATGGACCTGGATGGAGGGTTCGATCTCATGACCCTGAGATCATGACTGGAGCTGAAATCAAGAGTTGGCTGTTTAACTGAATGAGTCACCCAGGGGGCTCCTCATTTTGCACATTTTAATCAAAGCTTAATGGATGGCCAAGCTTCCTCTTTTAATTCTATTCATAGATGTTGGATAGAATTTGCAAATCTGAAGATGTAGGTTAAAGCTGTAGTCCTATGACTTGCTAGCTATCTGACCATGGATATATCTCTGAATCTCTTGGAGGCTTCATGAAACATTCAGTACAAAGGTGGTAGTGAGGGTTTTGGGTTTGTGAAAGCATTGTAAAACCTAACACCAATCCAGTTTCCAATCTAGTTATCTTCCAAGTTTTGTTACTTTCCATTTTTTCCCCATTTTCAGTGATTCATTCTCCTCTACATTTTACTTTTTTAAAGAAGATTTTATTTGTTTATTTATTTGATAGAGAGAATGAAAGAGAGAGCACAAGATGGCAGAGGGTCAGAGGGAGAAGCAGACTCCCTGCTGAGCAGGGAGCCCAATGTGGGACTCCATCCTGGGACTCCAGGAACGTGACCTGAGCCGAAGGCAGTCGCTTAACCAACTGAGCCACCCAGGTTCCTTCTACATTTTACTTTTTATTTTACCTAAGAAAAGGAAGGCAAGAACTGAGAAACAGTTCTAAGTATCTAGAAGGGACATTCCAGATTTGTGATTGTGCTTAGTGGCCAAAATATACTGGTCATTCCAAAATCAGTATTCTGGGAACTTTGCTGTCATTGGCAGGCATGTGCAGAGCAGTGAAAAATTTGAGTAACCCAATGTGCATGTTCCTAGCTGAGCTCAAAAAAGAGGCTGCTCCTATAAACACATGTCATACAATAAGACTGTAAATTATACTATAATCATACTAAAAATGAGGGTCATTTTTTGCAGGTTTTTTTTTTTTGCATTTTTTATGCTTTTTGATGGTGCTTTCATTTAAAATGGCCCCCAAACATAGTTGTCTATTGTTCTTAAGCACAAAACTGTGATATGCCTTATAGAGGAAGCAAGTGTGTTATATGAGCTTCATTCAAACATGTTATATTGTTGTTTGTCATGAATTCAATGTTAGTGAATCATATGCATATATGCTAATGTGAATCATATATATCACATATACTCACATATAAACACATATGTATACGTTGTCTTTAAATAGAAACACATCCAAATACTGATGGATTGACAGAAATGTTGTGACCATAGTCCTGCAGGAACTTAACTCTGTTCTGTTAGGAGCAATGGTTCAGTATTAGCTAACTCTATTATTGAGGCAACTTTGTAGAATATAATTATTGTGAATAATGAAAATCAACTCTACATTGTCAAGTGCAAACCCTTCATCATAATTAAAAAATTAAGAAAATATTGCTTTCATTTCAAGCCCTCTTCAAGTATAATGATGCAATCAGTGCCAAGCTCTGTGTCTTGGTGGTGATCCTTGATGTACCATTGATATTATCAAGTAACTTTGGAAATACATGCTCCAGCATAGGTGGCTTTGGGTTCCATAGGAGGGAGGTATGATCCTAAATTCAGGATTTAGGTTCTGAACTCAGAAACGAATGTACTTCATTCTTCTAGACATCACAGTCAAAATGAGCTAAAAGTTGAGTAATTGCTAGGTTTGGTTAGTGTGACAGTGAATGAAACATTCAGATTTCTGATCGTCTCTTGAAATAAGTTAGATAATCCAATTATTCTGCCTTTCTTCTTTCCTGGTCTTCCTCCTTTTCTTTTCTTTCATCTCTCTTTATTTTCACCCCCTTTTCCTCTCTTATGCCTTCTCCCTCATTTCTCCTTTCTGATGTCATTATACTTTTCCTGGAGATTTGACAATTATTCATTTAATTTTATGAATACAGAGAGCCCGCCCAGCAAGTCCATCTTGAGAACTCTCAAAGCGCAAAGACCAGAAGGCAATCTGAAAGGTGCTGTGTTTTGGGATAACCTTTAAAATTCCAGTTTGTTGTTCTCATAGCTCAGGGCAAGGGGATGAAATATAATGGGAATCCATTTAAAAGAAATCCCTCAAAGTCGTGTTGTATTTATAGGAAACTTAGATACCAAAAGTGGCCTTAAAAAACAGAATTAGATGTTAACTGCATTGAACAAAGTCTGGTAATGAAATGAAAAACTGATTTCACTTGTAGATTCAGTTAGGAATTAAGTACAGTTGGGGTATCCATTGCCCTTCATGAAATCTTGGTATGGTTTGCTTTTTGGGACATTAACCAGGCTGGCTTTATAAAGAGGTGTGCATGTGAGAGGTAATGTGCTTGAGCCAGATCAGACTTGCTTGGGTTCTGTCTCTTTTCTCCCTTAGATGCAGAAGTTTCAGTCCTGATCCTTCATCCCAAGAGAAGACCCGGAGAGCTTTTAGTGGAAGAAGAGCCATTTAGTGTATCTGAAGGAAGTCTCAGGGCCGCTTCTCCGTTTGCCTGGAGTCACTTTAATGATGCAGGAGAGCACATAATGCACTTTACCCTGACATTTCATTACTTTCGGCACTAACCCATTGTCAGATCCACCATCAATATCTTATTAAATTTGTCATTATGTCCTTGACATTATTTTAATAGCACTGGCTAGTGCGTGATAGAAATAAATAAATCACAAGCCTGAATTTTCTTTTATGTGACTTCCTGACTCAATCCACCACTCAGTTTCCCTTAGCTTTAAAAATCTTTAGGCAACCAGTCACTCTTTTTTATATGATGGGAGCCTGAAGATGGGAGCTGCTCATGGTTGCTTTCCATACCATTGACTTTAACACTGCAGACTGATGCATGGAACCAAACCCTAGAACATCAAAGACAAAATGTGTTTGGTCGGCTGTGGTAAAGTAAGAATTTGGCCACAGCATTCTCCAATTCAGACACCAATTCTAGTTACCTGGTAAAAGCGTGTTCTCGAGATTCCTTCACGGAGGGAAAGTGTGGACCAAAATGCTTCCCTCAATCTTTGCAACATGGGAGCAGCATTATTATTTTGAGCTTAACAAGCAGTCTGGATTTCTATATTTCACAACTTGAATAAACCAAACATTTCATTCTGAGAAGTTCTCTGCCCTTTACTTTCTTTCTTTCTTTTCTTTCTTTCTTTCTTTCTTTCTTTCTTTCTTTCTTTCTTTCTTTCTTGTGTGTGCGTGTGTTTTTTTTTTTCCTAGCAACATATGAGCCTTTACACCATTTACTGATGCTAACTGTGGATTTTATTTTAGAACTATGCTGTGGCTAGCTTCTTTAGGCTATAAATACTCTAGCTTGACTGTTTTAGAGACAGATAAATTATGAATTTTGTGGAAAACCTGGATAAGCTCAGGGTCCCATTAAATAATATTATGTCCAATGGGGCACAATTCCCCAAATCATACCTCTGAAGCATTCACCCTTCCATGGAATGTGCCTGAGAAGCAGATGTAACCACAGGGTGATGAGCAGTAAACAGAAGACAAAGCAACACTATTTTAGCTCATCCCCCATCCTAATGAAGAGTGGGGTGGACTGGGTCACAGGAAAGCAACTTCTCCTTCAAGTTAGACCCATGGTTCCCAAACTTGAGCCTGGATCAGAATCATCTGGAATCCTGGTTAAAATACAGATCACTGGGCTCTGCCCCCAGATTTTCTGATGTGATCCTTCTAGGGTAGGGCCTGAAAATTGGTATTTCTTACATGCTTCCAGGGGACATTACTGCTCCTGCTCTGGGAACATCACTTTGAGAACCAGTGAGTTAGACCTTCATTGCTTTAAAACACACACACACACACACACACACACACACACACACATATATATATATATGTATATATATATATATATATATATAGTCTGACCTACCTATCTTCCCTTAAAGCCCACACCCAAGTTTTTGGTCTTACCCATATGGTGCTGGGGAAGTCCCCTCAGTTCCTGGCACTAAGCACACCCCAGCCCAGGACTCTGGGTGTCTAATGGCATTTTAGTAGTTCTTGGCCTGCCTAATGGACGAGAGAAACTCACTACTGGCCTCTATGGGTAGAAAGAGGGAAAGCAGACAGTGCCCTTTCCTCATCCACTGCCCTGATCAACTTCCAGAAGCCCTGCCCTCCACATTATGCCACTAATCCATGTGTTGGTAACGGACCATTCAGCTCAATCCCCCTCTGAGTGTGTCCAGAATCATTAGAAGAGGAAATTGTATCTCTGGTTTTTTCTCCAGTGGTGAGCTTCCTTTGATAAACCACAGTCAGTGATAATTTCTGAATGTCATCCTCTGCTCTTACCCATGAGTCTTTGTATGTGTGCATCTGGGCAATGAGGGATGTCGTAAAGTTGCACAAGAATGTTTAAAAACAGATTCAAGTTCTAAATGGGTTAGCAGAAAATATCACAGAACATAATCCTTTAATGAGTTTTTCTATGAATTATGTCCTTTCTCCTTAAAGGATCCATTTTACATATTACCCCTCTCATGCATAGGGTGTGCTCTAAAGGAGACATCTACGTTTATGTTCACTTGTTTGCCACTTATCACTAACATTGTATTATGGAAAATTTCAAACACACTTTTGTTTTTCAAGTAAAACAAAACAAGACAAAAAATCCTCTTTGCTCAAAAAAAAAAAGTTTTACCCAACTTTTCTGTTTTTCTAGCTTTATCTGGTGCAGAGACTATAACTAGAAAACTCTCTAAGGAATTTACTCTAAAGATAGTATACTTCTTGTCACATAGTATTTCCTTCAGGAGGCTTATGTGCTAGGAAAATCTATGCTTTCCTTGAGGAACTGGTACATTTGTGTTGTACAAACAACATGAACCTTGCTCTGATCATGATTCCCTTAATTTCAGCCCAAGAACACTTAGACTAAATGTGCAATGACCTTCTAACAACTGTACAAACCCTTTGGGCACTCACTTCAGAACACGAAAGTTGCCCTTACTTTCTTTTCCTTGTCTCTTTTTAAATTCTTATTTAAAACACTTCTGTGAGCATCACTGAAAAAAGAGGGTGAAAACAAACAGATGATTTTTTTTTTTTGAGAAAGGCACTGTCTTCCTATTATGAATATACACCACAGTGTGGAATCCAGGTGCTGTAGAGGAAAAGTGTTTGATCTTAGAAGAAAAGTTGTGCTCAGAAGTCAACTGACAAACTAATCCCATATATATTAACGGCCATTGTAAGAAATGAATTCTTGTGGCCAACTTTCATGCCTTTTGTCGTTGGGGCTGGTGGAAAGCTTCCATTATTGTCATATGGAACTTATTTACTTGACTGAACTCCAGTGAATAAATGGTCTTTCCAATTTGGTCCCTTCCAACCTTCAAAAGGCTGTGAGTCCATCAAGTTCTACGATTTTTTGGTCATAGAAATCTTTCATATTAAGGTAAAATACACAGACAAGGTAATTGACAATATATAAAGAGCTCCTACAAGTCCATACCAAAAAGACAAACAACCCATCAGAGAAATGGCATTGAGGCGAACAAACAATTCAAAGAACTAAAAATGACCACCATGGCTGAGAAAATTCTTGGCAACTTCATTCATGATGTAGGACAGGCAAATTCCATAACCAATAAAATAATGTCTTTGGGCTACCAGATGGGCGATATTTTAGGAAAAATAAGAACAAGTATGAGAAGTAACTGCTATTGATTAGGCTGTAAATTGTCCTTTACTAGAGGGCAAGCTGCAAAGAATCATTAAGAGTTTAAATGCTGGGGCGCCTGGTGGCTCAATCGGTGAAGCATCCGACTCTTGGTTTGCCTCAGGTCATGATCTCAGCGTCCTGGGATTGAGCCCCATGCCAGGCTCTGTGCTCAGCGGGGAGTCTGCTTGAGATTCTCTCTCCCTCTCTCTCTCTGCCCCTTCCCCCTGCTCATGCTCACTTGTATGGTCTCTCTCACTCTCTCAAATCAATCAATCAATCAATCTTTAAAAAACCAAAGTGCAAATGCAGAGACTGCACCAAAAATTCTTCCAGGAATTTATCTTCCACAAATACTGGCACATGGGCACAGAGACGTGCATATGTATGTCATCACCATATTAATTATAATACTGGAAAAGGGGATAGTTACACTACCTATCAATAATTTCTATCGATGTATATATAATTATAGAATTGCATAAACTCTGACGTCGCCATACAATGGCACACTATGCAGCGTTTCAGAGGGTGAGAGCTCTCCAAGCGCCAGCATGGAAAAACTCCTCAAAGCATATGGTTAAAAGGATGAAAGCAAGATACAGAACAATATGAAGAGGGTCTGAGTCCACATATGTAGTGAACAAACTATCACAGACAATATGTTTGTGTATGTGTCTATATCAGAATGCAAACACATAAAGAAAGGGCTTTTTTTTTTTTTTATAGCTCTCCTTGGTTACGGAGGAGATGGAGATGGGGGGCGGAGAATGAGAGTAAAGGACTTCTGTTGTTCTACCCTGTTATCACCTATCCTCTATAGTTTTTCTTATATAGCCTGTCCTATATAGCTTATCCTACCTAGTATACCTATATAGTTCTATCCTATGGAGTCTGTCCTCTATAATTTATCCTATATAGTCTATCCTCTAGCTTATCCCATATAGTCCTACCTTGTATAATTTTTCTCCTATAGCCTATCCTATATGGTTTGAACTTGCAATCCTCAGTTGTGCAATTATCAAAAAAACCCTTCTACATTCTAAAATATAATCTAGGCAATGAGATTGTGGGTAAGTTTTACTTTCTTTGAGCTGTTGTTTCCTGTTTTCCACAGTGGATATCTATTATGTTGTAAGCAGACAAAACCGTCTTCAGCTTGGTAACAGTTCACCTCTCCCTTTCCGAACACACAGAGAAGGGCTATGACAGACTGTGCTGGAATCTCTATGATTCCCCCTTCTCATTCTTTCAACCACTAGCGTCATTTGAGAGCATCTCTGATTTCCTCCCATGACTATCCTTCCCTGCTGTGTGGCTGGGGTGCTTGGGCCAGGCTCTCTGTGAACACTCCCAACACCCAAAATAAGGTTGAGCCACACTAAGCATCCAGTTTGTAGAAATGCCTGTCAATTTCCTCTCCCTCCAGGAGGTTGTTAGGGGAGGATGCTGAACATTTTTCAAATTTGTCCTTACTGTCAGTAGAGCATTATGCAAACCCAAGTCTCTGTCTCCTGTGGATTCACCTGGATATCTGGAAATTTCTTTTTTAATGGAAACATATTTTCTTCCAGCTGTGCCCTCCTGGGCAACTCCCATCTCCATTTGGTCTGGAGCTTTTGCATGCTGAATTCCTGCCAGTCTCCCTTGGATGGGCTCTTAAGTCTTATTTTTTCCTGAATGTGCCATATGGACTACTTGTGGATGATTTCCCACGGCCTGCTCACCTTTTGTTATATGTGCGACATGTGCTTTTGAGAGGTGAAGAATATTTCACAGAAATAGATGTTGAGGGCTTCCCTTTCAGCACTTGCCACCTCGCTTTATCCCCTCAATGGTATCTCTTAAGGATACAAAATGTCTCCAGAGGGCAGACCTCTCAATCAGTAACACACTTGCAAATCACCTGGACATCTTGTTGAAATGCAGACCTTGCTTCATTAAGTCTGGGAGGGAGATGGGTCCCAAGACTTGGCATTTCCATCAAGCTTCCAGGTGACGCTGATTCTTCTGATCTACAGGCCACATTTTGAGTGGTAAGGTTGTCAGGGACATCAGGATGAGTAAGTCCATTGAAGCTTAGCAAGGGTGAGCACATGGGGTTTGTTTAATCCCAGAAAGGAAATGGTCCATGCTGTAGCGAATCAGAGATGTGGCTGAACGTATGTGTGTAGGTTTCATTCAGATTTCCCTTCTTCAGAACAAACCAAGAGACCTACAGTTTTTCAGAAAGATGGGCTGTGAAACAGGAGATCACAGCAATGGAAGGGTAGCCCAGAGGTGTGAGGGGTTTTGGAAAGAGTTATGCAAACAGCTGCTCTTTTCTGTGGGCTAAGGGAGAGTTGCCCACAGTGCGCTGGATTGAAAATTGCAGGGGAGGTGAGGAGGGAAAGGCAGAGAAGTTGCATTGGTAAAAGAGTTTCTAGTTTATCTGAAGTGGAGCCTTGGGGAGCTTGCTGGACTGGGGGAGCCAGTCTCACAGCCATCACCCAATCATCAGGGGTCCCAGGGTGAAGATGGGGCACTCCCCTTTTGATAGGCAATAGGGATTTTTGTCCATTATTCCCACTTGGAGAGGTAAGACAGTTCCGATAGCAAAGATTTCCAGAGATTGCTACAACCCCTTCACCTCGTTAAGCACCTCCCTATTCTCCCCACAGAACATACTTCAGAAGCCTGTCCCTAACCCATTCCAGGCATGTTGCTCGGGCTGTCTGATGGGGCCCATTGAAATGTGGCATCAGAGAGCCCCACTGTGAGTCCCAGATCTGCGAACCTTGGCTATGTGGTCTGATTTTTTTTTCCCTGCTCAAACAATTTTTTAAAACCTACTTATTGGCATTGTTAAATGATTCCCATGTTTCAAACAGCGAAAGTACAAAGAAGATACAATAAACATATAAAGGCCTCCCATTTGCTCCATTTCCAACCTCCACTGCAGACACGTGAGCAATTACTAGTAGCTCCTTGCTCACTCTTCTGGATGGTGTTACACTTATACAATTTAATCTAGATAAATATTATTTATCCATGTCACTTTTCAATGTAAATGGGAACATACTGTGTATGTTTTAGTAGCTTGGTCTTTTCACTTAAAATATATCTTGGGGGACTTTTATTATCAATGAAAAATAGCTTCCATGTTTTCCTTTCACAGCTGCATAGTGGCCCAATATAGAGATGAGCCATCATCTCTTCTTCTTCTTTTTTTATTTTTAATTTTTTTAAAATTCATCTTCTTTAAGAATTTGTTAATATCTCTATTTTTTCGTGTCTTTCCTGGGTCCCTTAAGAGTGTTCAAACTTTCCTTAAACATCTCCCACATTTCCTGTTGAATTTATCCCTACATATTTTATCTTTCTTTGTTTCTGTGATAAACTGGCTTTTTTCTTCGGTTTTGATTTACAAGTGGTTATTTGTTTATATATATGAAATCCACTGGCGTCTGTGTAGTCCGTTAGTTTTCCACTGGTTTGTGGAATTGTTTGCATTGTTTATGATCAGTGTTGATAATCTTGTGTTATCCAGATACACAATATTTACCTCTGCAAATACCAATAGTTTCTTTCCTATTTCCAATTCCTTTCTCTTGTCTAATTATATGGCTAGCCTTGCTAACAGAGTGAAAAACGCAATTGGTCACAGTGGCTGTTAGAGTTAGTGCCATCCTACTACTACAGAATGAGTTCCTTCAAAATTCGCTGTCTTAAAATAGTAACTATTTGTACATGAGCACAGGACTGCAAGCTGGCTGAGCAGCTACTCTGGTCTCATCTGGGCTCCCGTAGGCATCTTTAGTTCACTGTGGTTTGACTATCAGATGGTCTAACAGCGTCATCTGGGAGAGGATGGATAACTCAGATCTCTTCCTCTGCCTCTCACCCTGCTCCTGTCTCTTTTGCTCTATCTCAAATAAATAAATAATTTTTTTTTTCAAGATAACAGTCTGCTTAGGCTGTTCTGTCTCTTCTGAGGTCAATTTTGTTAAAAGCTTTTCCTGAAAAAAGTCCATTTTCTGAGGTGTTATTATACTACACAGAGTCGAACAAAATTGTCTCTTGGCATTTCTTTTAACTTATTTCTTAACTTATATGCCTGTTTCCTCTTTTCTAATTTGTGTGTATGTAAATTTTTTTTTCCTTATTTCCTTATCTTGTGACTTACCTATTCTAGTCTTTTTTCCAAAGTACTAACTTTAAAATTTTAAAATGAATTTTAATATTTTTCTGTTTCAATGTACTTTTTATCTTTATGAATTCTTCTATTTTTCTTTTGGCCTATACTTTATTTTTCAAAATTTTTGAGCCAGTCATTTCATTCTTGTCTATTGATGGCATTGTTTAAGGCTATGAATGGCTTTTTTCTGAGCAGATTTAGCCATATCTAGTTGTTATGACAAATTATGTTTGAATTATAAAGCATTTTGGTTGATATTCCCATTTTGTAATTTCTAGGAGGAAAAAAAATTGTCATGTTGCTGTTAATTTTTAGTTTTATTGTATTATAATCAGAGACTATTATCCTTGCTATGTATGTAATGTAAAATGTAAAAACATTTTGGGATGTATTGATGTTTTTTCTTATGGTCTCAATTTTTATGGTCAATTGTTAAAGATGTACTATAGGCACTAGGAAACAAATTTTATCTCTATTTTCAGAGTATAGAATTTGAAATATAGCAATCTAATTGTAGTATTCACTTCTTCCATATGCTTAGTTTGCTTTGTTTTTTTGTTTGTTTTTTTTGTTGTTGTTTGTTTGTTTTGTCCTTGATCTTCCTCATCTGGCAGAAGTGAATTAAAATTTTGAACTACACGTGCATTTCTTTTTCTCTTGGTGTCTTTTGACTTTTTAAAAAATAATTGTTGATTTTATTTGGAGGGTATACATTCATAATTGTCATGGCAACATTACAAAATGTCCCTTTTAAGCATAATAAAGTGTCCTTTATTGTCTTAATTCTGTGACCTGAATTCCACCTTCTCTAATTCTGAGTTTTTTAGTATTACCTTAAAATTGGGCATTGGAAGAGAGTGCCCGCTCACCTCACCTTAATACCTGCTCACTGTTCATCTGTTCCTGCAAACTAGCTTACCCTTGGATTTGCTAGCAAAACCAAGTTGGAAGCTAGAAGAAAGGACGAAAAAACAAGATGATTCCTGAAACTAAATTAAATTGAGTTAAAAATATAGCGAAAGTCTTGAAAAACAAAGTCTGGGCAAATTTGAAGAAGATAAATCCAAAGCCAATGCCATAAAAATATGAGAGAAAATTTTTTAAAATTAAATAGATCAGGAAATCTAATATCAAACTATTAGGAATTACAGAAGATTTTGGATTTTGTTGTTGTTGTTGTTTTTAAAGCAGCAACAGTGGAGAATTATTTACTAACTAGGGCATACCGGAAAATTTCTCAGACCTCAAAGACACATATCTCCCTGTTAGAAAGGCCCAACGAGTATCTGCCCCAATGCATGATGGAAGATTCAAACTCTGTGACATCGTTGTGAAATGTCAGCACACCAAGGATAAAAGTATATGGGGCGGAAAAGGAAAAAATAAATTGTAAAGGAAGGAATGAAGGTCACAGTGGCATCAGGTTCTTGACAGAACGCTTTAAGCACAGGCTGAATGGAGCCTGTTCGCCCCTGCAAGACACTGCTCCGTGTTGGCTGCCTGGTTGGCCTCACGGTGAACGACTGTATTATGTCTGAACATAAAAATACAATAGCATTAAATGAGATAACAGTCCCCAATTACAGTCGCAATCAAGAGTCTGAAATAGACAGGGCAAGTAGAGGGTGAGCAGCTATCCTTAGAATGAGGTGTCCGTTTGTCCATTTGGCACGTTGCACAATTATCCTACAGTATAAACTCTGCAGGAGTTGGGACCCACTCTGTTCACTAAGGCACCTGGTGCATGTAAAATACTAGGTGACATAAACAGGTTCTTCATAAAAATGTATTAAATAAATAAATGAATGAACATTTATCTTTGAAGCTCATCACTTACTGTCCTATGAGGAAGACAGATACCACGGGGGAAAAAAAAAACATAGGTAGGTAGGAAGCAAGAGAATCCTGGCATGGCATGAGTCAGAATTGTTAAGGAGCACAGAAGGAGCCAATCTTTCAGGTATGTATTGAGAATTCAGATGTTCCTCTTTGGCCTACTTCATGGGACACACTTAGCTTTAATTAATAACAGAGACTTTAATCAAACATTTGGAAGCACAGAGCTGTTCAATAATAACACAAAAATGCTTGTTATTAGAAGCTCTAGTTTCTAACACATGCCCTCTTATTACTTTTAAGCTTGCTTTTATGTTTTCCAACAGTTTAAAATACATGTTTCTTAGAGAAGTCGGCAGGTCTATTTTCAGAGTTGGAAGAAAACATATTTTTGGCACTGATATAGTTTCTGTCTTGTTTGGTGGTCTAGTTTTTCTTTTCTGGTATTTGTTTTTTCTCCTTATTTCTAATCCTTGTAATGAATGTACTCTCTTCCCATGTGCATGCCCAATCCAGTGTTATGAACCCTGGAAGGTCTCAACTAAATACTTTTTAATTAACCCACTGCCGCTTCCATCCGGTTTCATTTGGACTAAACAAGTCCTCCTGTCTCTCAGCAGATGCCTCAGGTGCCCCACAGAAAGTCAACAGACTTGCCAAGAAACCTGAAGTCTCCTCCTTTTGACCTTCAAAAATGTCCCGATTTAAAAAGCACTACCAGACACATCTCCTTCCCACCCCCAGGAAGAGGGACCAAGGAAAGCTGTGTCATGTTTCTCCTTAAAATCTTGTTAATCTGATTTTCAATTATTTTCCCTCTGCTAAATGTACCAGATACGTGCATGTGATTCACTTCGGGGACCAAGACAGTCCGACATCAGAAACAGGCTAATCGTGTAAGTGATTAAAAAGTTTCCTACAGGACTAGTCCGTGCAAATTGGACTTAGCACAAAATCTGACTTCAAAGGACAAAACTGATGGTTAAGTGGAGAAAAATTATTCCCTTATGATTAAAAAGAAAATGGTCTGTTTTGCGCAGACTAGCAGCACTGCTGTTAAAACTTTCTCCCGTCCTGTCTCTGCCTTCTGTGAGAAAGCAGGGAAAGAGAGAAACTAATCACCCCGTTAGAGTTCTCTCTCCCTGGGGAAGCTCTGGACCGGCACTACTCTCCAAGAGGTCTCCTTGATGGGCGCCATTCCTCACACTGCTGGTTCCTGTCCACGAGACAAAAGACTTTGCTAAGCAATAGAAATCCATTCCATCTGAGCGCACTTTTTTGGTTCAGCTGAAACTTACAGGGAGGTTTTCCTGAGGAAGCAGTGTGTAGATTCACATTCCGGCGTAAGCTTCTCTTAACACTGGGACTGGGGTAAGCCGGCTGCACTTCACAGCAGAGGGAAAACTGCTGAGCTGACTCTGGAAGCTACGGAATTACTTCCGGTGGCATCCAGCAGCTACGGAAGTACTTCTGTTGCACAGCGGCAACACATGGGAGGCAACCAGAGAAAAGCGTTTATTTTCGGGAGACAGAACTGGAACCTCGTGGAAGGCCAAGAGCTGCGATCACAGAGCTGAAAATACCGCAAGCGAGTGCTAGAGGCCAGTTCCACGCCCAGGTGCTCCAGCAAAGGCAGCAGCCAGACTGTGGATCGACATACACGGGCTGTGAAATTAACAGGTTTTGCTTTTACCTGCAGTTTCTTCTCCCTCCTGACCAGTTATGTCATCCTACCCCGCACTTGGTAAATCGAATCTAAAGACAGTATTTGGGAGACGAATCATGAGAGACTACGGACTTCGGGGAGACAAACAGGGTTTCAGAGGGGAGGGGTGTGGGGGGTTGGGTTAGCCTGGTGATGGGTATTAAGGAGGGTGTTATACACAAACAATGAATCATGGAACACTACGTAAAAAACTAATGATGTACTGTATGGTGACATAATAAAAATCTTATAAAAATAATAAAAGTCACTCTTGCCTCAATGAATGCACCAGAGGTAAAGAAAAGCTGGACTTAGTAAGCCTTTGCATGGGAATGTGGGGAAATACAAAGTCTTAAGTAATGTTTTGGCAAAATCTTTTACCTTTCATTGGCAGCGATTCAAAAATATGTTTGATGAAGGTGTAGCACACAGTGCCAGTTACCATAGATAAGAGGAAGATGAACAACAAACTGTTTAAAACAGACACAAACTAATTGTTTGAGGGACAGATCTACTTTGCAGATATGCTTTATTTGGCCTGCATGTTGCTTTTATACATATGCACATAAACACACACGTTTATATGTGTATGTATCTGTATTTGAATTAATTCATGTGTATCAGCCCATAACGTATTGTCAGCCATATGAATTGGTTTCCTGTGGCTGCTGTAACAAATTGCCATAAACTTTGTGACTTAAAACAGCACACATTTATTCTCTTACAGTTCTGGAGGCCAGAAGTCCAAAATCAATTTCACTGGGCTAAAATCAAGGTGTTGGCAGGGCTGTACTCTACCCAGAGACTCTAGCTCAAGACTTGTCCCTCGTTATGTTCAGCTTCCATTGGCTGCCAGCGTTCCTTGACTTGTGGCCACATCACCCCAATCTCTGGTCACACTGCCTTCACCCCTTCTATGTGAAATCACTCTCTCCTCATTCATAAGGACATTTGTGGTTGTGTTTAGGGCCTATCCAGATAATCCAGGATAAAATCCCTTCTCAAGGTCCTTAACTCAATCACATTGGCAAAGACCATTTTTCCATATAAGGTAGTATTTGCAGGTTCCCAGGGTAATCTTGGGGACCTTTACTACTCAGTATGCCATGCCACATGAAATTGTGATGTGGCTGATTTTAAGCTATAAAAGTGACTTTCATATAGTAAAATTTAATAGTTGCCAGCAAATAAATCAGATTTCATGTAAATACAGATCTCTCTCTCTCACACTCTGTCCTTTTCTCTCTTCTGCTTTAATGGGATGATCTGGATACACTGGAGTCAGATCCTGGACAGAAACATGGTTGGGTGCAGTGGCATCTGTCCCTGATCAGGGCTCACCTATGAGCTCCAACTCACTGCTGCTTCCATCCACAATACTTGGACTCTGAATGGATCTGAGTTTATTACCCCAACTTTAAATCTAGACAGATCTTCAGCATTCACACACATACACACTGCTAATACAATGGCCAGCGGCCCATTCTATAAAGGCCCTGGCAGGCAACTTGGACACAAAAATGATGTACAAAATGGAAAGTAATTACACTTACTGATCATGAAAAGAAAATGTAGTTTCAATTGCTTTCATCACAGTTCCTAAAATCTTCATGGAGGGGTATTCTTAGCTAGTTTGGGTTTGTTTGTTTGTTTGTTTTTTGCACCCAATCATAATAATGTTAAATTCTATTATTTTTTGAAATTATAAATTATACTTTCCTAAAAATCTGTGGACTAGATGAACCATGAGAGACTGTGGACTCTGAGAAACAAACTTAGGGTTTTGGAGGGGAGGGGGAGGGGGAATGGGTGAGCCTGGTGGTGGGTATTAAGGAAGGCACGTATTGCATGGAGCACTGGGTGTGATGCATAAACAATGAATCTTAGAACACTGAAAAAGAATTAAGATGTTAAGAAATAAAAGCTGATATTCAAAAAAAAGTAAAAAATAAAAATTTATTATATCTGTTAAAAAATCTGTGGACTAAGTGTATTTCATTCTGAAGAATTGATACACCTTAAAAATGCATATTTTGCATTAATCACTAAAAAGTGAGTTGAGCTGAGGTTAGGTTGACATTTTTGTAGCATTTTTACTGAATCAAAGGGAAGAGGGTGGGAGTAGAGATGTGTGGTTGGTACTCCTAGGTGAGTTGGTGTCTTTGAGAAAAGTAAAATTTTGTAAATTCTTTCTTCTTTCTTTCTTCCTTCCTTCCATTCTTTCTTCTCTCCTTCCTCTCCTTCCTGCTTTGCCTTTTCTCTTCTCATGTTTGAAACCAGTCTATTCCACGATTTGGGGGTAGGGTAGGAGAAGTTAAGGGGGACAAAGGCTTGATATTTTTAATTAAACTATAATGATTGAGTTTGCATAATTAAACCTCTGATGAGACAAGATGAGCATCTCCTCCAACTCAGGATCCTGGGCAGGAAAATCAACAGTTAAAGGTTCTGGCTATGATATAGTTAACTGTTTTCTCTTGATAACAATAATGTGGGTATTGATAGTCAAGTCTGTAGGTTCTTCTCCAGGGAAGACTAAGTGAAGAGTTTAAAATACACCATTCATCAAAATTCTCATCATGGCCAGCAGCCCATTCTACAAGGCCCTAGCAGGCAAATTGAACACACAAATTATATACAAAATGGAAAGTAGTGACACTCACTAAAAATAAAAAGAAAATTAGTTTCAATTGCTTTCATCATGGTTCCTAAAATCCTAAATGTGGTTTTGTCTCCACCTTCTCTTCCATCACATCTTAAGTTAATATCTTAATTTTTTATTCATTAATTCAGCAAATATTTCATGAATATATACACATGCTTGGCACTGTATAAGTTGATGGGAATATTTTAGTGGAAAAAAAATAAACAAAATCCCTGAATCTTGAAGATCACACTCTAGTGGGAGGAGCAAATAACAATAAACCCAATAAAGAAGGGAATGATCTCCTACAGCAGAAACTGGTAAGACACCTTGGGGACTAAAAGGAGTATGATAAGGAGCTAGGGGGCTAGGGAGTGAGTTGTGACTTTAAATGGGGTGGCAAGATGGGCTTCATTAAGAAAGAAACATTTGCTCAAAGACTTGGAGGAGGAGAGGGAGGGAGCCACATGGATATCTATAGAAAGAGGAAATGTGTATTATGCAGAAAGGACAGCCAGGACAAAGACCCTGAAGTGGGACACACATGGTATGTTCTGGGAGCAGTTAGGAGGCCAGTGTGCCTGGAGTGAAGGGAAAACCTGGATAACAGTGGGAAATAAGGTGAACAAGAGGGCCTTACAGATTATGAAGGGATTCTGATTTTTACTCTGAGATGGGATAGTACAGTGGGATTTTGAGCCGAGGCGTATTATATGATTTGTGTTCAACACACTCACTCTGGCTGCTCTCTGGGGGTTAGATTATAGTTGGTCCAGAGTAGCAGTGGAGGGATCACAGGGGAGGCTTCTGCAAAGAGACACACAAGAGAAGCTAATCTCTATGCTGGTAATAGGAGGGAAGGTAGACGTATTTTTGAAGGTAGAGTCATGACCATGTCCTTGCAGAGATGGTATACTGATGAGAAACAAGACCATCAGAATATGATTGTGCCCCAACTGAAGATAGTGTAAGAAGGCTTCAAGGGAAGGACCGTGGCATAGAAGAACAATAAGACTCCATAGCATCCCTAAAATGTAGTAAAATGGCCAAAAAGTAAGTTTAAAAAACTGAGAAAATATGATCCCGGAGACCTAGGATCGAGCCCGGTGTCAGGCTCCCTGCTCGATGGGGAGTCTGCTTCTCCCTCTGCTCTGCACCTGGCTCTGGTGCTTTCTTTCACTCTCTCGCTCAACTAACTAAATAAAATCTTTAAAAAAAAAAAAAGAAAGAATAGATACACTGAGGAGTAGAACAGAAGAGAGAATTCATAAACAGGCCTGCACATAATACCATCTCCTGACCTGTGACAGTAGCATTGCAGTACAGTAAGGAAAGGACAGTTTTTTAAATAAATGGTGTTGGGTCAACTGAATATTCATATGGAAAAAAAAAAATCTTGGCTTCTATTCCCCCTCCCACACAAAAAATTGATTCCAGATGAACTGAAGATGAAAATATGAATGGTATGACAATGAAGATTTTAGAAAAATATCTTTGTGAGTATAGGCAAAGATTTCTTAAACGTGGTACATAAATCTATGGTTGTCGAGGGAAAAAATTGATATATTGCATCACGTTAACATTACTAATTTCTGTGTATGGAAATATACCTTAAAAGGAACAAAAAGGCAAGCTATGGAGTAGAGTTATATTAATTTTTTTAAAGATTTTATTTATTTATTTGACAGACAGAGATCACAAGTAGGCAGAGAGGCAGGCAGAGAGAGAGGAGGAAGCAGGCTCCCTGCCGAGTAGAGAGCCTGATGTGGGGCTCGATCCCAGAACCCTGAGATCATGACCTGAGCCGAAGGCAGAGGCTTTAACCCACTGAGCCACCCAGGCGCCCTTAGAGTTGTATTATTTGCAATACATATACCCAAGAAGGGATTCATGTGCATAATAGAATATATATATATATTACATAATCTATTGTATATTTATTGTATATTTGTAATTACAATACTATAAATTTTATGCAACATATACATAAGATATAATTATTATACATAATATAAATATTATGTGTAAATATATGAATTTTACTAATCAATTAAAAATAATAGATTTTAATTGATTTAAATTGAATTGAATTGAATTGAAAATCAAAGTAATTTATTTTAATTGATTACTAATCAATTAAAAAATAAAACAAGAAAACCAATAGAAAGAAGAAACAAATACTTGAACAGACACTTCCAGAAGAAGGTATCTATATGGTGAATAAACCTATGCACAGAGGTTCAAGTCCATCAGCAGGGAAATGCAAAAACAAAATCACAATGCATCACTTCAACACACCCACCAGAATGATTACAATGAAAAAGGCAAAAAGCATCTAGTGTTGGTGGGAAAATCATCACTTGTGTGCTGCTGGGTGGGAGCATAAATTGGCGAACCTCTTTGGAAAACAGTGTGACAATATCTGCTAAGCCTGAACCTGTGCAGACCCTGGCTTCACATTTAGATAAGTGCCCAGCAGAAGGGCAAACAGATGGTCACCATGAGCACGTATGAGGATGTTCATAGGAGTACAACTTGTAACAGCTCAACATTGGAAACGACCAGAGTGTCCATCAAAAGCTGGCTGACTGGGGAACCTGGGTGGCTGAGTCAGTGAAGCAACTGATTCTTGATCTCAGCTCAGGTCTTGATCTCAAGGTTATGAGTTCAAGCCCCGCGATGGGCTCCACACTGGGCATGAAGCTGGCTGACCTGAAGGAGAGTCATGGTTACAAGCAGGAGTCCTACAGCAGAAACTGGCAGAGACCCTCTAGCAGGGGACCTCTGGTGTCTGAGGGTCTGGGGGAAGGTGGCATTATTGGCTGCCTGAAGAGATGTCCCAGGCACTACTTCATCGTCTCCCCTGTTCCCCCGTGACATCAGGTGAGACCACAGAAGAGAGATAAAAAAAATTCTCTATTGCCTTAGCTTAAATCTAAGAATCCTGAGAATAACACTTAAGTGACTGAATTTTTTGGTAATATTTTAGATTAACCTTTTTTTTTTGGTAAATTACTCTCTTGTTTCTCACACACATAATACTTACCATCTTACCATTTTTAAATATATAGCTCAATGGCATTAAATACTTATATATTGTGCTACCATCATCATAAGGACCCTTTTCATCTTCCAAAACTGAAACTCTGTACTCATTAAACACTAAATCCCCGTTCCCTCCTCCCTCCAGCCCCTGGTGACCGCCATAATACTTTCTGGCTGCAAGAATTTCACTACTCTAGGGATCTCATGTAAATCATCCAATATTTGTCCTTTTCAGGAAGCACAATGTCATCAAGGGTCATCCATGTTATAGCATGTGTCAGGATTTTCTCCCTTTTTAAGGCAGAATAATATTCTATTGTATGGATATACCAATTTTGTTTGTTCTTTCATCTGTTGATGGACACTTGGGTTTCTCCTGCCATTTGGTTATTCTGCTCTAAGCATGGGGTACAGCTATCTCTCTGAGCTTCTGCTTTCAACTCTCCGGACTCTATCTGAAAGTGAAACTGCTGGATCATGTGATGATTTTATGTTTACTTTTTAAATTAATCATGGAGCAACCACATATTGCTTTCCATAGCAGCTGCGCCGTATTACATGGAATGTTTTGGATAAGCTTGTGAGTGAAAAGGAAACCCAAGACAGAAGCAAAATTCAGTTGTAGGAAAACAAAGAAAATTACATTTATTTTCCACACTGGTCTTTGTGGACTAAAGAATTGTGTATCTGCTATACTAGTTTGAATGAAGAATTCTGCTTTTGACCTCCTGAAGTTTGAATTTTATAACTTGCTCCTCATTTTTTTCCCTAGTTTACAGACTGCCCAAATAGATGATTTGCAAGATTTTTCCCTTTGCATTTTGCATCTGAATATCATGGAAACATAGCTTTCCCTTGCACTTCACAGGATGAGAAACAAGCAGCAGCTCTAACGGTGGAACAGTTTTTCCTCCAGACGTCATCCTCCTTGACATCTTTATTGGATTGGGTGTTGCAGGCCAGCCTCTTTTAAATTTTATCAGTCCTTGGTTTCTATTCCTATTTTCCTTTCTATTCCTCTTTCTGCTCTGTACCTCCCTCTATTCCTAAAATGTCAACAAGGATATGCCCTTGGCCTTCCTCTCTGCTTGGCAGTGTCTGTGAGCCCTGTGGCCTGTGATCCGGGGGAACCCTAGGAAAGCAGGGCAGAGGCAGCAGCCTCTTGACATTGACATAGCTATCTGTGGCCAAGTTCATGGTGCGGCTGAGTGAGCGGGAAAGCCAGGGCTGAGATGACTCAGAGGTTCCTGCCTGGGCAATTGGATTGTTTCATCATCAGTAAGGATGAGCAGAGGAAAGGACAGACTCCAGAAGGGAGGTAACAACTTCAGTTTGAGACATGTTGAGTTTGAGCTGCCCGCAGGACATTCAGGTGCCATTTGCTGCTGTCCTATCTCTCACATCGACCCCTGTTGCAGTCCCTCCTGCCAGTGCCCTCATCACCGTCACCTGGCCCAGCCCAATAGTCTCTGGCAGGCCTCTCTGTCTCCTAGTTTCTGCTTTCTCTTCCAAAGCCCCCTCTGCTGCTGGATTAACCATTCTAGAGCACGACCTTAGTCATATCCCATGTCATCCTGGTTGCACTTTGCATAATACACGCTACTATACATGGTCACATCATGTCCTACCACATACCATGTGTCACGCAGTACATACTACCACTGTCCCATCACAGGCCACCTGAGACCATGTGTCACACGAGACATGCTACACACAGTCACATCATCTACTCTGGTCATATACTACGTGCCAGAGTCCACACCACCATATCCCACACTATCATACATCACACTGCTTGCTATACACTACTGCATGGTCACACTGGTCACACTCCATGCTTCCAACATCACACCACTTTCCAGAATACACACTGTCCCATAATCCTATCACCCATGAATACTGTATGGCGCCCTCAGCAACCTTGAAGACATGGCCTGTTCTCCTATAAATTTCCTACTCTGAAATTCCATATGTGTTCAGATATTTTTGGTTGAAAGACATAAATCTGGGGGGCGCCTGGGTGGCTCAGTGGTTAAGCCTCTGCCTTTGGCTCAGGTCATGATCTCAGGGTCCTGGGATTGAGCCCCGCATCGGGTTCTCCACTCAGCAGGGAGCCTGTTTCCCTTTCCTCTCTCTCTGCCTGCCTCTCTGCCTGCTTGTGATTGATTCCTGTCTGTCAAATAAATAAATAAAATCTTAAAAAAAAAAGACATAAATCTTGACTTCAAATGTCTTAAGCAACAAGGTTACTTAATATTTGTTATGCCCAGTTAGGTAGATAGCATAAACTCCAGCTTAGAAAGAGGAAATGAAGATCCCAAATTCTTAACTGACTCACTCATCACAAAACAGCTAATGCATGTTTAAGTCAAAGAATTAGCCCCATATTCCCTGTCCCCCAAGCCCCTACTCTGTGCCCTCCATACCCAGCCTGATTAGAGTTTGCCTTTGCTTATCCATTCCTTTTTCTAAAATGTTAGCGTGAGGGAGATGTTGGTGGGATGTCAGGATGAACATTTTTTCAATTTTGTGCCAGTAAATTGAAAAGTCCTTTTGGACTATCTGCTGTGTCCCAGAACAGTGGGAAACATTAAACATTGCTTGGCCTAGGGGCGCCTGGGTGGCTCAGTGGGTTAGGCCGCTGCCTTGGCTCAGGTCATGATCTCAGGAGTCCTGGGATCGAGTCCTGCATCGGGCTCTCTGCTCGGCAGGGAGCCTGCTTCCCTCTCTCTCTCTCTCTCTCTCTCTCTGCCTGCCTCCCTGCCTACTTGTGATCTCTCTCTCCCGCTGTCAAATAAATATATAAATAAAATCTTAAAAAAAAAAATTGCTTGGCCTAGTTCTTGCCCTCAAGGAGCGTCCAACCTGGAAAGAGAAAGAAGGCACAAAAGCACAGGTAAGAGATCAGGTCAGAGATCAATGACAAGGGGGGAGTGTGTAATCACACAGAGGAGAGAAGCTGACTGCTTCCTGCCTGGGCCTTGTAAATGGATAGGGTTTTCCTAAAGCAAATGAGAGGAGTAATCCAGGTGAAAGCAACAGTGTGAATAAGGGCACAGGTGCAGGAATTCTTGAAGAATTAGTGGTCATGAAGGAAGAAATCCCCCCTAGTCTGCTCCCTTTTCTGTGTACCTGCCACCACTCCTCTCCTCTCTAAGGGAAGAGGAAGGCATGGCTCAGGCTGCATCCCCCACCCCCATCCTGGAGACCTCTCTCTGATGAGTCTACCTTCTGTTTTTTCTACAGTCACAATCTCTTTCTCCCTATGGACTCTTTCCCAGTGGTATCCACACATGGTTAAAAAAGGAGTGCTTCTGCAAACACGTCTGTTTCCATCTCTCTTCTCTTTAGCGCCTGCTTTCTTAGGAGAGATCTGTGCACTGTATTCAATTCTTCATTCCTCCTTCCTGGTCATCATGGTCTGCATCCCCATTATGCCTCTTCATGTTTCCACCATGATGCCCAAAGGGGTCCTTACTATTAAACATTGCTAAATGGCAATGGCCATTTCTAGTCATTTATGCCCCGGATCAAGCAGCAGCATCTGGCACTGGACATGCTCCTCCTGGGGGCTTCTCTGACCCCACCCACCCCTTATTTGCCTCTCTTGTCACTCACCCTATTGTCATTGGAAAGATTCCCTCCCTCTCCCTGCCTCCACCCCCTTAAATGCTGGTGTTCCACATTGTGCTGACCTTGACTCGCATGTACTGTCACTACACACTCTGTCTCTGTATTGCCTACTCCTGCCTTGATCTTGATTGCCACGAATTCCAGTTTTACATCTGTTGGCCAGAGCTTCTTCCTGAGATGTCAACATATTCAAAACCAAACTCATTGTCTCCTTCCTCCTACGCTTCTGTCCACCCCTCTTCCTATTAGTCCTAGCTCCATAAACTGCCATCCACCCAGAACCAGAAACCTGGTCCCTGCCCTCAGTATCTCCTACCTCTCACCCTGCTGTGGCCAACCTCTCACAGATTCTATGTATGAAACACACATCTCTCCAACCCTTCTCCCCATTCCTACTCTAACCACCCCACTAAGCCCACCATGTCTCCCTTACCTGGGTAACTGGTGCAGCCTCCTAACAGAGCCCCCCGCTTCCAACCTTCCTCCCTCATGGGTTGATCTTAGCATGGTAGGCTGAACTAACTTCCTAAAATTCATTTGGGAAGATCACTTCCTCAAACGTGGCCATGCCACCCTCCTCCTCAAAACTTCTCAATGGCCCTTAGGCTATTGCTTGTCACCTTGGGTGATCTGGCTCACCTCTCCTACATCACCTGTCACCATATTCCCCTCACCCTCTGAGTCCTGTCCATCTGGAACTTCTTTTATTTCCTAGAATATGCCATTCTCTCTTCTGCCTCTGGGTCTTCGTAGATGCTGCTTCCCTTTGCCTGCAACACTCCCAGCTCTGCTTCCCCAAGACTTTCCTTTATATCAGAGACCAGGAGAGGTGCTCTCCTGATGTGACTGCTCCACAACATCCTTACTTCCCTCTCATGGTATGTATCTTATTAGCATTTACCTGCCTGATTTGGGCTAGACCATGGGCAACGTGAGGAAAGGACTGTGACAAACTCATGAGTTGCTGAGTCCCTTGGATCTAGCATTGTGCCAAGCACAGAGCAGACACTCAACTTTCTGTTAAATAAAGAAAACAGTTGTATGAAATGAATCTGGTGGGTTTACTTTCTTTCTAGGTGAGTGGACAGGAAAAGAGGACCAAAGATGGTGTGCTGAATGGATAATAAGAAGATGCAACCAAGAGAAGACATTAATATAGAGAAAGAGCTAGGCTTGGAGTTGGGCTTAGAATCAGGAAGTTTCCAGTAGTATCAAAGAGTTTGCAGAAAGTTTGGGCTGAAAAGGCCATCAGCTGTCAGCATAGATGAGGAAACGGACATATACTTTGTCTTAATCTGCACTGGAAATAATTGAGAACCAAACTCTTTGATGCTTGGTGATGGTTATACACCAAGAAGCCACACAGCTTCTCAAGATTTCATGGCTCTTCCTCCAGTTGTGGCCAGCACCAGCTCTAGTTCCAGACAGGAAGCTGGCCTGGACACACAGAAGCCACATCTGTGCTGTGGTTCCCACAGCCTCTGCCAGTGACCGCATCTCATTTCCCTCTGCAGACCTGCCCCGAAATCTGAGAACCTAGCAGACTGCTCTACTATGAAGCAGCCTTCATGCAGCCCAGGTAAAATAAATTAAGTCTCCTCCCGATTTTCTGCCATCCTTTGCCATAATGACAACATCTTTATCTATCAGATTTGTGAGTCTCCTGTCTTTTTGTGCTGGAGGCTAACACCAGAATCCTTCCTCCCCTAATCTGATGCTGCTGCTAGATTTAAAAAGAAAAAACAAACAAAAAAGAGTTCTTTCCTGGTGCCTGTTTGTCATTATCAGATAGTCCTTCCACAAAATGGCCAAATGGCCTTATGCACACATTTCTTTCCTAGGCACTATTCAAAGCACATAGGGCCAATAGTCAATGCTGCTCTAGGAACAGAAATTTTAGAACTCACATGACAACGAGCCTACTAGAAGCCAGATGAACACAAGGGAAAATATGCTGGGGCTGGAATCAGGACTGGGAGATTTTGGTTGACCTTCCCAGCAGACAGAGTACTGGAGGGTCGATAAGGGAAGGAAGAGAGAGCCTGAAGCTAGTTCTCAAGTGAGGGATGGATTCTGTTACTTCTGTATACCTCTTAGAAGGGTCAGAGAGGAGAAATTTACCCAGAAGGTGGACATAGCCTGTCTGTGGTTGGGGGGGGCGGGTGCAGGATGAAGTGAGAGATGGAGGACAGAGGGGCTGGGATGTGCTTTCACAAGAGAATGGAGAACCCAGATCTCGACTTACAATTCCACCTCCTGTACCAGGAGTGTAGCAGGTTGGAGGAGTGGAGAGAAGTGCAGGCCCTGAGACATCCATCTACGGGGGCCCAGGCAGGCTGCTCATCAGTAAGTGGGAGGCAAGTCACAAGCCCATCACTTTGCTCATGGCTCTCTGCTGCCCACTGTGAGCTGGCCTAGAGCAGAAGCCAGCAAATGCAGTCAGCCTAAAGCATTGGCTTTCTGGCCCTTTCCAGAAAGAGTTTACTGACCCTAGCAGAGAGGGCCTAGCCTCATAGATGACTTGGAAAGCATTGCATGGACGGTTTTTCCACTACGGAATGGTCTTCATGGCCCCACATGCAGGTTCCCAAAGGGCCAGGAGGGACCAGGCCCTCCTGTCTGAGACACTGCAGCCCCCTGTATGTCCCAGCATTGCCTCATGGGAACTCAAGAACATTCTAGTGTGCATGATTGACCTCACAAGTACTGTATAAATTCAGGGGATGGTTTTTTAAATGAAAGAGTTTTTTTCAACTGAAAGACTATATGGACAATGACAAGATGTCAATGACAATGGCAATGACAAGAGCCTTCCTTCCACCCTAGACTCCCAATTAAAAGTAACTTCTCTTGAGAGTTTCTCATGAATCTTTGTGTGTGTGTGTGTGTGCATGTATCCTTTTACTTTATACAAATGGAAGCTCTTGAAGTCTCTTTTATTTTTTTATTTTTTAACTTAGTAATACAATGAGAAGTTCTTTCCACATCAGCAAATACAAGTCTGGCTCCTTTTAAACAGCAGCTTTGTATTTCTTTGATGGAGTCTAATGCATTTGAATGAACTATTCCCTTATTTTGAAAAAGTTGTCTCCTGGTGCACCTGGGTGGCTCAGTCAGTTAGGCATCCAACTCCTGACTTCAGCTCAACTCTTGATTTCGGGGTCATGTGTTTGAACCCCACGTTGGGCTCCATGCTGGGTGTGGAACCTACTTAAAAAAAAAGTTGTTGCCAGTGTTTGTCTATTGCAAACAGTTCTAAATTTGTAATTCTTACACTAACTCCTTTATGCAACGAGTGAATGTAACTGGAGCATGAATTCCTAGCTGTGGGATTGCCAAGGTGAAGGGCAAGAGAGTTTTAGATTTTTAAGTGTACTGACAAATAGCCCCCCCAGAAAAGTCACACCAATTCATGTCCTCATCAACAATAAATAGGATAATGTTTCCCATAACATCTTCCTTAACATTAAGCTCATCATTACCAATGTGGTAGGTGAAAATGACATTCCACTGTACCTCATTGAATACCATTGTATAAACTGTCGTCTTTTATATGTATTTGTATTGGATCTGCCAGTGCAGGCTTTTGTTCATTGAGATGTTAGAAGTTTCTCTTTTTAACACCTCCCACACCTCATTACACACACACTCCTCAATATAGAGACTTTATCCATCTCATTTGCCCACTATGTATCCCCAGAAGAAAGCCTCAAACTGTACCTGACATAGAGTATTTGATAAATGAATGAACAACTTTAAAAAATCATTACATATTAAGACAGTTAGGACCTTCACTTGTTACTATGTGACGCAAATCATTTTTTCACTGCCACATTTCCTTTGTTGTTTATTTATTTATTTATTTTTAAAGATTTTATTTATTTATTTGACAGACAGAGATCACAAGTAGGCAGAGAGGCAGGCAGAGAGAGAGAGGGGAGGAAGAAGGCTCCCTGCTGAGCAGAGAGCCCAATGTGGGGCTCAATCCCAGGACCCTGGGATCATGACTTGAGCTGAAGGTAGAGGCTTTAACCCACTGAGCAACCCAGGCACCCCTGTTATTTTTATTTTTATTTATTTATTTATTTTTGCACTGTAAAATGTTTGTGTAACTTTTCCATGATTAAGGATATTATCTTCGATTCATTTAAAATATATTTGCCGTAAGATAATGCAGAAGGGCTCCAACTTGTTTTTTCCTGCCTTGGTGTGTTTTTAAAAACACTTAAATGGGCCTCTTCTAGAATGCCCTCCATACGCTGGCTGATCCATTAAACCTCACTGTAAGCCCACCGTGCCATTATGTCAAGGCTCTGGTTCACATACCTGAGAAGCAGTCTTAACATTGCAGGCTCTTATGCTTGGACACAAACAAATCTATAAACTTTTGCTACAATGAAATGATGGGACATGGTGATCAATTTGGAAGACTGGTTGGTGTAGAGAGAGAAGGGTGGTGTAGAGAGCCAAAAACTCAGAGAGAGAACAGTAAAAATTCCAAGGATGACCTTGCTTATTACAGGATAATTCTGGCACTAACTTGATTAGGATATCTTATTTTTTAAGGTATGTGTAATTTTATTTTGGATTTTGCTCATGTAACACACAGATATCAATTTTGAGTCCCCTTGCCCCTTGAGGGGGGATTGGGCAGTGTGAAACCCATTCAAACATTTTCAAGAATTCCTGGAAGTACTAAGTTCTCCTGCCTTCTCAACCTCCTGCACTCCAGCTTATGCACCATTTTCTGTGGGATGCCTCACATGAACCCCAGTGGAAAAACAGATCCTTTTCCACTATCTTTGCCTAATCACCAACAGAAATCCTCATGCCAAATCTTTGTACCTTTACTGGAGTTTACTGAAGACATTTTGGGTAAAACTTTCTACCATCATGGTGGCACCATCCTTCTCCCACCCTAAGCCTCTGTCTCTGCTTATCAGCATCTCCACAGGATTGGCTGAAGAACTTGCAATTTTTCTTCATCTGTTAAGACAAGTAGCACACCCCCTTCTGCTGAAATTTTGTCTAGCAGAAAAAGGAGAGAGTGGGTCACCTTCAACACAAAATTTAACACAAAACACATTTAGTACAGATTTTTCCCAACAAAGATAGTTTTGTCTCCAAACAGAAACCTGGTGTTGAAACAGAAAAACTGTTAAGAACATCAAATGTTCTCCACCTGTTGCATTTATGTTACATTTTTAACAGGCTCACTATTTCTTTCTCCCATCGCATTCCACCTGCCATCACACACAACCATCCACATGTACCCACTTCTCCCCTTGCTTCTCCTTATCCATTATAAAACAGCTTATCAACTAATGTGAAATCAAGTGAATCAAAATGATTGCTAGTCTTTGGAGCATGGCTGTTTTTTTCTAGTTTATTGCAGTGCAGGAGATTAGACACATGAAGTCTAGAACCACTCACCTCTTGGAGCAGACATTTAGTGAGATGGTGGTCCATGGATGACTGAGGTCCTAGGAGAAAGTCCAGACTGGTAGATGAAAGGCAACAGATAGAAGGGGGTAATTTAATACTTTCTCTGACATTGGCAGAGCCTACATAGACTTAGCTACAGAAAATCCAGACAGGTGGACAGGGGCTGATGGCCGTGATCCTGACAGCAAATCACACAAGGGTGTGTTAGCCTCGTGCCCAATTGTAGGTACTTGTAAATCTACACTGCCAGTCAGGGAGCACCAGTGAGATCTGAGGACAGGGAGCTGACATTTGTTGTATTCCAATAGGCAGAACTTTTGGCCCTGAAAACAGGGGGCAGGAGTCTAAAAAAATGAATTGGGTATATAGTAGTCTCCTAAGACTGAAAATGGTGGTGGGGGCGGGGGGAAACCAAGGGAAGCTAAACTTGATCATGACATCTCTGGAAGAGGAATCAGTAGACTATGGCCAACTGGTCAATCCAACCCACCGCCTATTTTTGTCATGGAGTTATATTGACACACGGTCATGACTATTCATCTGCATCGTGGCTAGGTCCACTTTTGTGCTCTAACAGCAGTAGCTGAAAGAGAAATCACAGGACCTGTGAAGCCTAAAATATTTACTCTCTGGCTCTTCCCAGAAGAAAGTTTGCCTACCCCTGCTTTAGAATGTGCACTCCTGAGAGCAGAGAGTTTTGTTCATCTTGTCTCCCTGTCTATTTCCAGCATTTATAAGAATGCCTGGCACATATTAGGTACTCAGTCAGTATTTGCTAATGAATGAATAAGCGAATAAACAAATGAAGGCCCGAATGTCAAGAATTTCATATTTCCAAGCTCCTTTCACCGAAGAGCAGGACCGGCATGGAGACTACTGTGAGGCCCCTCCCAGCTGCAGAGAGAGCAAGGTCTATGGAGAACCTACAAGAACCTGAAGATCATCCTGGAGGCAAAAAGAGGTTTTTAGACATCCCTAACTGCTTTACCAGCAGAAGCCTCCCTTGTGTGTCTATTTCTAGAAATTAAGCCTAATTTTAAATCTGCAGAAGTAGCTAAGCACCCTGATAGTCACTAATGAATTCTAATGGTTAATTATGCTTAGTCTCTTAATGGTTTTCTCCCTCCATCAGGGCCCTCTGCGCTGGTTCTGCTCAGAGGGCACAAAAATGATACCTACTGATTGTATTTCTTCAAAAAAACAAAAACCGAAAAGCTTCGAGTTCACTGCAGGTTTCTTTTCTTTTGCTTATTGATTCTCCTTGTTTTTGCTGATTACTAAGAGCTGAAAGGAAGAAAAATATAAGAAAGGCAACCAGCTACTCGGGTTCAATTTTCAGGTTTTAAATGACTGCAGTTGACTTTTCAGACCTTGGGCTGGAGTGAAGGTTGGTGGTATGTGATTCCCCTCCCACTCCCCCACTCCACAACCACCAAAATTTCTAAGGAAGTAAAATAAAGTCCTCATTTTTAGGATCAGAAGGTGACAAGGATATCCAATACTGCCAAAGTTACCAAAACTGCTAAGCAAGAGGAACTGCACTTTCTTAAAACCTCCTCGGTAGCGTGTATCAAAGGACATTCAGATCCTTTTCTTGGACATTTCCTTTGAGTTTTTCTTTCTTGAGGAAGAAGGGAGATTATGCCATGATTGACGAGTCTTTAAATCCATAAATGTGATCACCCTCATCTTACTCTGTTCAGGTTATAACAATACTACAGCCGAGGCAGCTTACCCAATGGAAATTTATTTCTCACAGTTCTGGAGGCTGGGAATCTCAAGATGAAGGTACCAGCAGATTCTGTGACGGGCGAGTGCCCACTTCCTGGTTTGCAGACGGCCATTTTCTTGCTGCGTCCTCACATGGAGAAGAGAAAGATCATGTCTCTCATGAGAGCACTGATTCCCTTCATGAAAGATCTTCCCTCAGGCGTAATCACCTCCCAAAGACTTCCCCTCCAGATGCAATCAGACGTCAACATATGCATTGTGGGAAGACACAAACATTCAGTCCAAAGCACCTGTCCTTTATCACCAAGGCTCTAACATTAGTTAATGAAACAGTTGCTTTCCCAGCTTTGCTGTCACTGTGATGGCTTTACATCCTTTGAGGTTTTCTTCAAGGTGGTGGTAGGTTGCGGGTTCCAGTCAGCACACATCCACTCTTCTCTCTTCTGCATTCCATGTGCACTGTTGGAAAATTAGGCACCATGGTTACCAGAAACCGGTTGTAAAATTGGAGGGAAAGAAAGGGAAGATCATGGAAGCAAGCAAGAGATGGCCAGTCAGACCCTCTGGATCTGTGAATCTGCATATCTGTTGGACAATTGGGTTTCAGCACATTCAGGTCTGGAGGGACATGAACTTGGAATGACTTCGGTCAGTGGCTTTCCCTGAATCATGGTATAAGGCATCCAAAGAGTTGGTGTGCTTTTCCCTTCAAAAAAGTTAGTAGAGCAAGTGTTAGCATAAATTAAAGATATCATCTTGGAGGGGTTCCTGTAACTGTCCCTTTCCTCAGCTTGCCTCTCTGTGACGATATACGTTAATGACCATGACTTCTAGGTACTCAGTAGCTATGCACCTCAGCCCTTTGTAGACATCTTACACATGTGTGAGGAATAACCCCACTGTGAGGTGATTACTGCACTGCTGTAAAGAGAGTGTGAAGAGTAAAACCCCCTTTTGTGGGGAAGGTATGTTTGAGATATGTGTGGTATATGCAAAGTAAATAGCTTGTAAGGCATATGAGAACGTCCTCCCCCACCACCAAGAACAATACAAAACAAAACAAAAAACAAAACAAAAAACTCACCACAATGATACATACCATTTAGTCAGTCTTAAACCCTGGACTCTAGAGTGTGATACTGGCCCGAGAGGTGGCCTCCCTTGACTTTGGGACTGTCCAGGAGACCAGAGGGGTTTGGGAGTTGCTGAAGGCCAGAGAGCCTTGGGAGGTAGAGGAAGGAGGAGGGGGAGCACAAGGACTTGAACTTGAGGCCACAGCGTCACCCAGTCACCTCTGACAATGCAGAGTGCTCACCTGGTATCCAGGACAAGTGGGGTGGGGCCAATGAGTGCCCAAGTCCCCAGCCGCATGCTAACAACTTTCTAGCAGAAGCTACTGTGGTAAATAGAGTCTCTACACTCAGATGTCCCCTGGGAGAAATAAGAGAGGGGGAGGATTCCGAACTGACTGGGGAGTCACCCAAAGGGCACTCACTGAAACTAAAAGTTACTGCATTTAATCCAGAAGGGACTGAATGTCAAGGTTTGTTTTCTTTTTTCTTTCTTTCTTTCTTTTTTTTTTTTTTTTTTTTTTTTTTGCCATTAGGAGAACTAGGCGTTTGGAGCTATTTCGTTGATGGCAGACAGACACCGTTCTGGTTTTGCACACCGAGTTACTCGGTTCCCATCAGACAGCAGTAACATCTGCCCTGGGCATGCTTAAGAGCAACGGCTGTGGCTAAAGACGAAGTTTCACTTCTCCGCACCCCTACCCCATCCTGTACTAACCGTAAGAGCTAACGGTGCATCAGTTTCTTGTGTGGGGACATCTGGGTACAAGCAGAGCCTCACTTGTCACCATGATGACTCAGCGAGCTCCTCTGTGATACCTGCTGGGCAGAGTCATGGAAGGCCACTGCTTACCTAACTCCGGGGGGCGCTCTTGCCTCGTGTTCTGCACGAGCTCCCCTGCGCTGGTGGTTCCGATGCAGGGGCTGGCAGATAGCTCCAGTAATGTCAGCCATTATTATCCTAAATATTTCCACTGAGTTTGTATTTCATCACCTCCTCTGGGAAGTCCTCCCAGCCTTGCCTCCATCCTCCCTTCTACCCTGGGGGAAGGAGCTTGGGAACACATGCGCGGTCCCTGACAGCCCTGCCCTTTGCCCATCCGTCTCACCTCTGAGCTGAGCTCCTTGAAGGTGAAGGTCTTCGCTCTTATTTTTCTATCCTCGGGCCAGATATGATTTAGGGAACTCATACTAGTTGCTGAGTGAACACATGTGTTACACAAGCAGTGGGCAGATGAGGCGAGGGCTTCTGATGGTAGATTTAGTGACCTTCTGATCACATGTTTTGGGGCTTCAAAAATGATAAAGAAGTAGGTGCAGAGACTGGGCCAAAATAGGTCGTCTTTTCCTGTCCTAGTGTTACTATAACAATTACTACTCGGCGGTTTTAAAAAACAAACAAACAGAAATTTATCTTCTTACAGTTCTAGAAGCCATAGTCCAAATTCAGGGTCACCAGGTTGAAATAAGGATGTTGGTAAGTCATGCTCCTTCTGGAGGCCAGGAGAGAGTCCATCCCTTGTCTCTCCCAGCGCTGGTGATGGGAGGGCTGGTGGTGGCATTCCTTGTCTCGAGGCCTCCTCATTCCAATTTTCCAGGCCAGCATCTTCAAATCTCTCCATCTTCACATGGCTTCCTCCTCCAGGGGTGTCAGAAGTCCCCTTGGCTTGTCGAAGCACAGTCATGATTGCATTTAGGGCCCACCTAGATAATCCAGGATAATCTCATCTGAAACTCTTTAATTTAACCGCACCTACAAAGCCCCTATTCCCAAAAAAGATAATACTTACAGGTTTTGGAGATTAGGACCTGGATATCTTTGGGGTGATTATTCACCCCACTACAGGTGGGTTTTTTCCATAGAATTTTCCGTAGAATTAACCTGCACTGATTTTTTTTCCCATTTTTGTGCAGGAAGAAAACAGTAACAGCCCAATTAGCCAGAAAATGGACTGGTATCATGGCATCGTGGGGCCCTGGGGAGAAAGCCCGTGACTGTGACATTGTCCCCCGAGAAGCAGAGCCGCTGAATTGAAATCTGTTCAGTAACGCATTTATTGTGTGTCTTACATGTGTGTATGACACTCACATGGATGTGTGCTGGAGATAGAAGGAAGTGCAAATCAGATCAGGGTGCATTTTGCGGAAAAGTGAAGAGGAAGATAAAACTCAGAGGCACACATGTAGTCACTAGTCAACAGGTGCTTGATTAAAATCCCAGGGTTATCTTAAAGACCAACCAAGTAGAAATTTAATTGAAACACAGAACCTGGTCCAATTACCAATACCACCCAAGTGTTCCAGCTCTCCCAGATGAGGCCGCTGAGTACCGTTGACGAGGCAGTCGAAGTTGCCACCAGTGATCCTTGCAGAAAATCCAGGTGACAGATCTCATTGCCTCTAGACGCTGTTTGTTATTTGTTTTTGCTTTTGTTTTGTTTGTTTGTTTTTTTTTTTTTAAGATTTTATTTATACATTTGACAGACAGAGATCACAAGTAGGCAGAGAGGCAGGCAGAGAGAGAGAGAGAGAGAGAGAGAGAGAGAGGAGGAAGCAGGCTCCCTGCCAAGCAGAGAGCCCGATGTGGGGCTCGATCCCCGGACCCTGGGATCATGACCTGAGCGAAAGGCAGAGGCTTTAACCCACTGAGCCACCCAGGCGCCCCTGTTTGTTTGTTTTTGCTAAACTACAGCTCAAAATAATATCTATAGTATCTGCAAAGGACTGTGAAGACACGTCAGTTTCTGAATTGTCTGGATATTTGCCAGGATTGATGCTGAATTGAAAAGACCAGTAACTGATTATGGGGGGTAGATATTAATATTTTTTCAGTGTCTTGTTTGTAACCTGCAATTTTCCTGTAATCTGTTTTCAAAACGGATTTAGAATTGGTTTTGAAAATTAGTGATGCATATGAAACCATGCTAGCATAAGTTTTGCAGATTTAATGGAACACCATAAAATGATGAATATTACATGGAGGTTTCAAACATAAAAGCACACTCCCAAATGAGCCCCTGAGAGTATTCACTGTGGAGATTTGAGTATTGGATGGGTGTGTTTGGGTCATAATCACAGAATCTTAGTTCCTAAAAATAACACTCTGAGACAATGTCTTCTATTATATAAATCTCTTGTCTGTCCTTGCGCCTCCTTACCAAATTGCATTACTCAAACTGTGCCAACAGAAGCTATCCTTTACTCTACACGATCTCTTCTCTGTTCTTCAGTAGCTTTCCCTGATAAATCCCCCAGTCCAAGCAGGAGAGCACAGTAGTGCTTTTCAACGTGAGAAATCTGCCTTCTGAGTCTTCAGTTTGCCATTAAACAACTATCAATCATGCAAGACGATTTTTCAATTTGGAGTTTCATCCAACTGACTGCTATTTGTGGGGGCAAAGGTGAAACCTTGGGATGCCGCTGGCAGGGAGAGGGACAAGTGGGCTATTTGCACCGGCCTCCCAGGCACAAAGGACAACCTGTCATGGAGGCACATTCGGAATGGGACTGAAAGCAGATGTCCATCCTATTGTTTCAAACTTGTGTCCTGCTAGGAACAATGATCCATGTCTTAGAAACAAGGCAAAAGGATGGCTTGGCACTCTTCGATGTCATCTCCAGGGGGCTGTAACTTGGTTTTTGCACAACTGACTCAGGGCCGGACATTTGCCGTTCTGTGAAACTGATCAGATGGGATGAATTTCTTTTCTGACTCCGAAGCAAGATAGCCACAGGTTATGATTTCATTGCAATGGGAGAGCATTCAGTATTAGGATCTAATTTAGTAATCTTATTTTGGCATTCCTATATCTCCCATTGGCCACAAAAATCCCAAGTTTTCGTATTCTTCTCGTGAGCTAGTGCTATCATCCTTCCATTTCCCCATTCATGAGCTGAATAAGACTTTGGCCCGTGTGTTCACTCTATAACGTGCAAAACTATTTTTAAGGCTTTTCTTTTAAATTGTATTTTCACACCTGTTATCAGACCACACAGCCTATACTGAACTGTGACACAGTACTGTTTATAAATCCCTCAATGCCCTTCTGAATGGCTCATTCATATGGCATCGCGTGTTGAAAGGTTTAGATTCTTCAATGTAAACGTTTAAAATATGGCTCAATTTTTGTATCTCTGTTTTGACATTTCCTTATTTTTAATATATCAGGAGTCTCAAAAAAATGAAAGAGGCTTCTCTTGACTTCTGAGAAGGCTGGTTGATCATCACCTTCTGAAATGTTCCCAAAGATGTGAGAAGGTCTCTCCTTGTTGCCAAATTGTCAATGGGATTTTAAAGACTTACTGAGCATTGAGAAACATTAACACATATCTCCCCCTGCCCTTTTCTTTCCTGAAATAAGAACTTAAGGATATCTCAGGGGGAAAGAAACCTTTCCCTTTGATTTTGTGTTTTATGTCTCTCTCACAGTCTGGGTACCATTAACGCCTGACATCAAAGTCACAGACTACAAGTGTGACCTTCCTTAAAGGAATTTGAGAGAAAATTACTTTTCAAAAATGGCCAGTTAGGATCATGGAATTTTGGGAACCTAAGGTAGAGACTAGAGGTAAAGGACCACCTTCTAGATCTGCCCTTGACAATTCTGAACTGTGTGCTATATTGGCAGGGGCCATGAATCTGTGTAGTACATCACTCATAGATATGCCAGCTCTGGATGGGGGGACCCACAAGAATCAAAAATCAAGCATATCCAAAGCTGAACTCATCATGTCCTCTTTCTTGCATTTCCCATCTCAATCAATAGTACTTATTTACTCATGATAAACCCTGGAACCAATCTTAAAATACCCTTCTCTTCTGAGGCAAGCCGACCAAGCCCAGTGAGGCTACCTTCTGATAATCTCTTGAATTCATTCACAACTCCCCACATCTTTTGCCTTCAGCTAATGAGACACCACTATCTCTCCCCTGAATGACTGGATAGTTTCTTAACTCATCTACCCACATCAATCTTCACCTTTCTCCAATTCCGATAAACGCACATTAATACCCATTCATCAGCCTACTGCTTCCTTAGAATGAAGCCAGTCTAGATATGGCTTACAAGTTCCGGAATGACTCGTGCTCACTCACCTCTCCAAACTCATTCCAGTTCCTCTCTCCTTTGCTCTCTTATTTCTCTTATCCAGCTGCAATGGCCTTCCTTCTGTTCCTTGACTATGCCAGGCCGTATCTGCCCCAGGACCTTTTTATATGCTGTTTCCTCTGCTGAGAACACTCTCTTTCCCCCTTACCCTCTTAGAAATGACTTCCTGACTCCCTAGGTTGGGTCAGGATCTCCTGTTAAAAGATCTCCTCTTACTTGGTATTTCTCTATCAAACAATTTACCATGAGGTAAATTGTAGAGATATCTTAAGTGTTTGACTCTATTCAATATATCACTGATTTGTAGAATTTTTTTTTCTGGGTGCCTGGGTAGTACAGTTGGTTGGGCATCTGATTTCTGATTTTGGCTCAGGTCGTGGTCTTGAGGCTGTGGTCTTGGGGCCATGGCCTTGGTGTCGTGGTCTTGGGGTCATGAGATCGAGTACAGTATTGAGCTTTGCACTCAGCACAGAATCTGTTTGGGACTCTTCCTCTTCCTCTGCCCCTCCCTCCAGTGTGCTCACTCTCTCTTGCTAAAATACATAAATCTTAAAAAAAAAAAAAAGGAAAAATTTGTTTCCTTTCTTCCTCTTTTTCTGTGTTTATTGTAGAATGTGTCTTTTTACCCACCCTTGATGCAAGGGCAACTCCTTTTCCAGGTCACTATGGAAATGTACCTCCTCCCCTCTATTTTCTCCACTGCATGCAGACAAGGCAAATCTTTTTAAAGACTAAGATCATTTTACCTTCGAGAGAGGAGAGACATGTTGTCTGTTGAAAATGGTCTGGGAGCAGGTCTAGTAGGGATCCAACTTTTCCTGATGGGTGGAGTTCTATTGGAAGAGACACAGGGATTTTGAGCTTAAATATTGAGGCTAGAGCAGGGAGCTTAGGACAGCTGGGAAGGGGCAGATCTGTGATAAGAAGGAGAGACTTCTGGATCTGGGGATTCCACATGCAATCCCTGTGTGGGGCTTGATCCAGACCAGTTCTCTGTGAGTGGATCTGCTGCTAGGAGGCATCTGGCAAGTGGACAGACTGGAAAGGCCACTAGGACAGCAGCAAGCCTACCCAACAGCCTTCAAGCAAGTGGCAATTCCAAATCACCCATCCTTGAGCTACTCTCCATCCATCTGAGGACAGCACAGGGCATCTATAATCCTAAGGGGATCTCTGGAACCCCAATGGGGGCTAAGGGAGAGTTAGACTTCTAAAGAATCTATCCATGCACTCTGGGACATTTCCAGCCACTCTAGAGCTCAACCTAGCCTATAATTTAGAAATGCTGCCTTTAATATCTGTATGTCTTCCACTTCCACCCCTGTGGAATGTAATTTCCAAGAGAGCTAGGCTGTTTACATCCGGATCTCTACTGTATACCCAAACTGGATGCAGCAAAAGCATGTAACCCTTGTTGAATGTCCTTACCATGGAAATAGAGAGACTTGGTCATATATGGTTCTTATGGTGACATTAGCCTCAAAAGCGCTCCAGATTTTAAACAAATCTTAGAACCCCAAATATGAATATCAGTTAAAATGAGGGTGCTCTGCCTGAGTCAGGATGGGGATGTGGCCATCAGCATCTCAGAAGACTCTTACTTTCCCTGCTCTGTTCTTGAGGCATGCTCACTTGGGCTCCTTGGGACATCATCTAACACCCCCAGCACTGGCTCATCTATTAATGAGCCTGCTCCTCAGTTGCATAAAGCTTTCCAGTTGCAACATGCTTTCCAGTACATTATTCTTACTAAATTGGTGACCTCGAAATGCATCCTGTTCTAAGACTCTGGAATTAGCGTGGCATGATAGGGAGCTAAGAAACTTGTAAGCTCTAAGATTCTTAAGGGTGAGGCTATTTTCTTGATGCCTGGGGCTGGATTTCCTGGCTCCCAAAACATCTTCCTTAGCACACTGCAATGAGCTGATTCTGGTATTTCAACGAAGTAAGGAAAAGGTTGCTCATGGCTGTGGCCTGTCTCACACCAGCTGGTCAGAAAAAGGTGACTTAGCCAATTCCTGCTCTGGACAGAGAAGTCCGACTGACTTCCTTGATTATCATTTGACACCCTAGCCTCGTCTTAACTCCCCAGCCTTCTCTTACTTACATCTCAGGAATGGGTGTGGGAACCCCATTCGGCCAAGTCTGGGCTCTGTCTGCACTTTTCTTCACTGCCTTCATCACACCCACTGTCGGTCACATGTGTCCAGACCCCCAAGCAAATCCCCCTGCACACAAACAAGATCACTCTCCTGCCCCTCTCTGTCCTCATCACTGGCTTTCAGACTTAAGGGACTGTCCCCACTGTGTAAAGATGATATTGTTTAGATTGCATTTTCCTAACACGCTGGGACCAGATTTTCAGCATCATGTCAACCCCTTATGACAGACATGTGAATTAGCTTAGACCCCAGGGCCTGTGATCTGCAAGAAATTAAGGGGGATGAGAGGTAATCATTTGTTGCAGGAGAACACATTTTATGTTGAAAACACAACTTCTGGCTCTAGAGTGGGCAAGTTAGCCAACACCTTCTCTCCCACCCCAGCTGATTGAGAGCAGTGCCCGGACCCTGCTGTTATAAAATCTGTAGATGCTTAGAAAGAGGCCTAAATTCTCCAAACTGTAAGAAAAACCACCACACCAGCCTTCATAGGCAAAGGTGGTTATGATTTTAGACCTCAATTTAATATCTGATGGACCCTGAAAAAATCACCTGTGCTTTCGTAATGAAAACCATTTATGTTGCTCTCTGTGCTCTGAAGATATGTCTGTCTGACAGCAGATGCATGTGATTGATGTTCGTGAGAACAATCTCTATAGGTCCTAATCGCTCTGATGGAAAACAACGACTTTCAAATTCTTTTAGTGAGGGAAATATTGTCTCCATCAACCACCAGAGCCTTTCCCTGACATATTGCCTGCCCCCCTTTCCCCCACTCATGACTTTTCTCCAGATGAATTACCCCATTACACCAATGGGAAATTCAGGCTTATGGTTGGCAAGTTGTGAAACCAGCAATTGAACTCACATCTGCCAGTTTCCAAAGTATATATATATATATATATATTTTTTTTTTTCTTTTGCAAGCTCCTGGAATGGATTATCTATATAATCCTTTTTCCACCAAGCTTCTATCCAGTTTTTTTTCTCTCCATTTATTTCAACCTATCCACCTACTTTCCAAACCACTTCCCACATCACCTCCAGATTAAGCCACCTTTTTCTCCTTTGTTCCTATTTCACACTGGCAGAAACAGCTGTTGAAAGAGGAAAATTGATTAGAGAGGGATGGGATGTAAACATAACCACCTTTATTCTCCATTAACTGCACTAGATAGTCAGTGATACCAGTAGCTTTCCAAATAAGTATCCTCATCTAAATTTGTTCATCATAAAACAATTTCCTAATTTCCTAGGGGAACATTACTCTTTTGGGGACTAATACTCTGCATTAGGTTTCTTTTACAATAAAATCTCATTAAATTTGGCTCAAGCCATTGGGAAAGTGTCATAATGTTCCTGCACTGGGAGAAATGGAGAAATGACTTTTTAAAAAGCATCAATGAAGAACTAATATGCTAAGCAAGTAATAGTGTAAACAAGGGACATGTTTGACCTACTTTAGGAACAAATATTTAAAGAACCATGGTATATGCCTCGTTAAGCTTCTCACTGGTGTCATTCAAACGAGGCACTCAAAATTTTTTCACTTGAACCACATACATTGCTTCATGAATATTTTTCTTTATATTTGCTCTTTCATTTTTACACAAATAAATATACATATATATTTAAGATTTTATTTATTTGAGAGAGAGAGAAGTGAGAGAGAGGGCACAAACACGGGGAGGTGCAGAAGGAGAGGGAGAAGCAGGCTCCCCACTGAGCAGGAAGCCCAATGCAGGCCTCGAACCCAAGACCCAGACATCATGACCCAAGCGGAAGGCAGACACTTAGCGAACTGAGCCACCCGGGTTCCCCACAAATAAATATATTTATAAAAGAAATTTTGTATCACCAGATAAACAGAAAACAAGACTCAGTGTATAAGTAAAAGCTATCAGTACACATTAACTCAAAGGAAATCACAAATTACTAAGTTTTGACTTGATATCGCCTGCGGAGGCTCCCAGCTGGAGACTGGCAAGGGTCACACAGTGTCAAGCAAATAAACTCCTGCATTGGGTTTTTTGTTATGCAATTTTGTATTGTTTAATACACGATGCCCTTCTAACTTAAAATAGTCTTTTATGGCAGGAGTGGTACGCTTCTCTCATCCCGAGAAGCATAGGGAGTCTCACGGCCAGATTTGTTCCTCACATTCTCTCTAGAATTAGGATCATCACATCTTCATGTAAATAGTTTCTATCTGGTGGATTTCTAAATGTGAATGTCACAAAATTCCATTCCTATAAAGTACTCCATAATTCAGATTCTTATGACTTTGTGGTACCCTGAGACTTCTTTCTCCTCAGCTCCTTTGTTCTGTGTTTCTATATAAACAACCTGAAGCTAAAAAGTTTTGGGGGCTTTTCAGACACAGTTCTGAATCTTGCTGGCCTACTCAGAAGCAAAGTGGGTGAGCTCACCAGGCAACTGTTCCTCAAGACACAAATCCTCCATCACGGAATAATCGCAATAATAACCAAAGTCTTGAGTGATTCCCTCCTTCTGGAAGCCTCGTAATCATTTTAAAGAAGCCCGGGACACTCTCTTCTGGTGAGGTTGGATTTCTTTCGCACCCACCTACTCCTGCAAATGATGAAAAGGACAACAACTAGCTGCTGGGTAGAATCTGGAGGGTGACCTGGAGAACAATGAACAATAAGTTAGGGAGGGGGTGCATGGACAGGATTTCATTTTCACAAAGCAAAACCAAAAATCAGTCTTCACATCTGTGTGAAGTCATGGAGAATGATTAGGTAGTCACTTAGATGTGTTTATTTCTGTACGAAACTGAATCTTCCTCCTGAATCTTTAAATGTTTAGAGTGGGAAACTTTACTTTCCAATTAATGGATTTTCTTGATACCCCAAGTCCTTTCCTGTCTATAAGGCCCCCCCCAATTTAGCATGGTCTCTTTGGGGGTAACTAGACTGTGAATTCAGTCGAAGTGCCCTCCTCCTCATCTCTTTCTAAGAGGGTTTCTGATGAAGTCACTGTTGGAGGCTCTGGATGACAATGACACACTGAGCCAAGGTAGCCTGTCCAGGTGCCGTCCCTTTCCACTGGGCTCCGGATGAGAAGCTTTGCCCCACTTGTTACTGAACATAAGCTTGCTCTCTGCCAAAGTCCCTGCTTGAAGGGAAGTTCCATAATGCCAGGGATTTTAGTCTATTTGGCTCATTTCTCCCTCCCCAGTGCCCAGAGCTGTGTCAGGCCCACCATTGGACCATGACTTCTTGAATGAAGTAGAGTATAATTGGTTCCTCCTGTCCTCCTCTCATTACCTTGGGGGCTCATATAGAAATTTTCCTCTTCCAGAAGACTCAGACCCAGAACAATGTAGAAAAAGGGACTGTGAAGAATGTATTTTCTGGCTCTTTCTATAAAGCAGAGAAGAACTCAGAAGTGCTGAGTGGTAATGTTGGGTCAGTGAGTGAAAAGCAGCAAACCTTGCTTAAACATTTAGGAAAATGTTTCTCTCTTGCCAAAGACTATTGTTGTCCTGTAGGTCCAGAGATCCTATTTTTTTAAGGTTTTATGTATTTATCTGAGAGACAAAGAAAGAGAACAAGCAGGGGGAGGAGCAGAGGGAAAAGAAGAAGCAGGCTTCCGCTGAGCAGGGAGCCCAATGAACATGGGGCCTGACCCTCAGACTCCAGGATTATAACCTGAGCCAAAGGCAGATGCTTAACCAACTGAGCCACCCAGATGCCTTTTTATATTTATATGTGGGAAGAGAACACTGGTCTGGCTCTTCTAGTTCTTCCTATAGGGAACACAATTCTCCCCAAGGCAAAGGGATGCCTCCCACAGAAAAGGAGATTGGTTGTGTTGTGTCCAAGGCAATGCAAGAAAAAAAGACATTATATTTCCAAACGAATTAGCTAACAACTTTTTTGTATATGGACATATATTTTTCATGAACATGGAGGAATGTTTGAGAGAATAAACACCCCGTTATTAACAGTGCTCTTGCATTGGGGGAGGGGGAGTAGAATGGACTTAGCATAAGGAGATGCTATTATTGATCTGTGTGTATTTATTTTTTGAATGCCTATGATGAACACTATTACCTTCAAAATCAAAATATTGATACATTGGAAAGGTATTGCAAGAGTAAAAATGATAAAACAAGCAGCTGTTTGCAACTTCAGAGTTTTAAGTGTCTGTGTGTTTATGGGTTGGCTCTGAGGCAGAACGTAGAGCCCTGACCTTCATGAAGATCACTGAGGAACTGAAGAAAACAAAACAAAACAAAACAAACAAAAAACCCTAGGACCCAGACCCCACCCCAGGAGAACTGACAGCTGTTGTCTTGGGATGGGGCTTGGTGTGATCCATATGTGGTGTGGACACTGAGAACCACACTCCAGCAGGGATGGCAGTCACAGTGATGTCCTGTCAAGAAGTCCTCCTACGGAGGCAAACTGGAGGGAGAGACCCTGTGGATTATGACCTATCTGTCCCACTCCCTACCTTCAGAGTGGGGCTGTGGACACACCCTTTGGGCCAACAGTAAGGAAGACATTGCTAGCACTGTGCACATTCAGCACAAGTCATTAATGATTCCCTTCACAAACATGTATTAGATACCTCCTTGGTGTGTGGGGCACACGCATGGCATGGATCGCATGGGAATGTCTATAACAGGGCGCGGGTGGTTGTGGGGAGTGGGTGAGAGCACGTGCTGAGGTCTTCAAAGAGCTGGAACAATCTGCAAAAGGCCTCCAAGGAGCCTTCTGGGATGAGTTGGATGAGTTTGGAGGCACGCAAATTTGGAGCATGAGCTAGAGAGTCAGGGTGATCACAACACAATTCTGTCACCCCATGTGTCCCGCTGCCCCTGCGGAGGGGTATGCAAGGAAAAGTGAGCCCAGGACCCAGATGCTGATATTGTATGATCTCAGCAATGCCAACACTGGCATCTTCAGTGGTAAAAGCAAGTAGGGGCAGTAGCTTTGAAACCGTAAACACCTGTTGGGGCTAGCTTAAGCAGCGAGGGCTGTAGAGAACAGCCCCTCAGAGGAAATCAGCAGCTGTGCTGTTGGGGATGAGTGATTCAGCTGCGGGGACCCTCACAGTCAGCTTTGTCATCTGTGCATTGTCAGTTTCTGGTACATCCCAGGGACGGGGAGCATGGGCGCGTTAACCTGCAGCCCACAGAGCTGATCCATGGAGTGCATGTGAGATACTACCACGGAAACGTCTAGAAATAATTGTCAGGAGAACAGAGCTAGAGAAGTAGTGTTTGTCACATCATTAGTCTCATTTAGTCTCAGAATCCCTTCAAAATAAAAAATTTAAAAAAAGATGGTGTGAAATACCAATCGCCCTTGACCAGTGTCATGCTCTGAGGCACAACCTGAGCACCTAGGAGAGGAGGCCAGCCAGGCTGAGAGGGGCAGGCAGGGTCTCGCTGAGGACTAGACAGGAAGTTTTCCCCCGAGGGGCCTACCATGCCGAGATTTGGTGGAAGTTGTTTTGTCTCTGGCAAAACCCAGCATTCCCCAGGGATATCAAGGAACCTCAGACAGGGCCTGATCTCCTGGAATTCACTAGTTAGTCTGTGTGTCTGCCTGTGCCTTGGTGAGAGGGAGAATCTCTGCTTAGCATGTTGTCTGAGAATGTATTTGTGGTTTCATCAGAGTAGAATTTCCAGTTACCAGCTTGTACCAACAGGAAAGGAATTTGTCACCAGCTACACTCCAAACATGAGGTTCAAAGACCCAAATATTTATGAAAAAAATCTGAAGTTTCTTCTATCTTCTTCTTCTTCTTCTTCTCTCTCTTTCTCAATCTCTTTCTCTCTCTGTTTTTCCCCATGTCACTCTTTGGTCCTTGGTGTTTTCTTATTTGTCATGGACCATTTCTCTCTGGTTCTATGTCTTCTATCAGCAAGGCCGAGGCCAACTTATGGGGTATCTGTTGTAGCTTCTTTTTCTGTCGAGAAACAAAAGAAGTAAATGCGATTATGCTCAGAAGAACAAAGAATCACTCTGTTGCCTCTTTTTTGTGAGTTTTGCAATTTTATGTTTTAACCCTGTGAAAGAAAACTCGGAGCTAGAAGTAAAAGCCAAAGATACCAACTTACCTCTTATCTTGGGATCCTCACAGCCAAAAAGAAATCAAGGCACCCTTTGCCAAAACCTGTGTTTAAATTATAAATATATTTCAATAAAATTGAGGTATGTTTAAAACATGGAAGCTATGTATTTTTGAGGCGTATTTAAAAGTGAGCAAATACTAAAACAAAGTTGTCAAAACCGAAGTCAATTTTACACATTTCATTTAACAAATAACAGTTTTAGTATGATAAAAATGTAATTATGCTATTTGCAAAAACTTTCCAGAATTTACCAAAGTATTAATTTATCACAAAAACAGAAATGAGGTCTGGGAATAAGACCTAAGATCAGAGTAGTATGATGAACGTCCTCTTTTATCCTGTTTTATGCTTCTTTGGGGCTCTGGTATAATTTAATTTGAGATCTTGAGGGGGGCATGAATGATCATCCAAATGGCTCTCTGGCCCCCATCTAACCCTTGCTCCTGGCTGGCTTCATCTTGATCTACCACTGGGGTCAGTTTTGTGCTTATAGCCAAGGCCAAGAGAAAAGACTTCTGCTTTCCACTCAGCTTGCTCTCCCTTCTTGCAATGGCTTCAACGTGGCTGAACCGTGAATCCTGCCCATGGTGCTTCCCCACTTTGGCCTCTTGCCTCTGGAGCCCAGGGGGCCTCACGGGAGCTGTCCACAGGTTCTACTCATTTTCCCTTCCACCACACGTGCTCTTCTCCTCCAGAATCTGTACAAAATGACAAAGGGAAGCAAGACATGTAGACATACTCTGGCATAGAAAGATGGTACATTGGACATGGGGTCCCAGGCTAAAAAAAACAAAAAACCAAAAATAAAAACAAAACAAAAAGAGAATGGGGAGGTACAAATTTTACCTCAGGTTGAGAAACCACCTCAAGCACTCCTTTATCCATAGCTGCATTAGATACAGACCTGTGGTAGCCCTTGGAGACTAGTAACCATTTTCAAGGTTGATAGGAATATTTGTAGATTAACAAATAGACCCCATAACTGTGCCCTACCCACGCAATTTTCTTGAGCAAAACTCTAATAGAAATGAATCTTCTAGAGAAGTTTCTAATTAACTTTCAATATGGACCTCCAGAGCGATAGCCACATACCTTGTGGATTACAGAAGGGGAAGGGAGAGCACCCCAAGACAGATGGGGGATTGGCACAATAGAGAAACTCCAATGTTTTCCATGCAGGAGCCAAGTTACTCTGTGTCTCTAAGGTACACATGGGACAGAGAGATGTGCATTAAAAACATGGGGTTAAGAAACCAGAAAGGTGTCAGTCAGAACATCAAAAGGAAGAACAGACATGAATACCCCTATGAATGATCATCCATAAGAAAGCCAAGTGAACTTTCCAGATCTTCTTTGAAACTTATGAGAGGGAGAACTTAAAAGGGTGAGGTGGAAATTCATGGCACAGTCCTCACGAGTATGGCTCTACTGTATGTGGAAGGGCGCTCATATTGCCCTAATCCAGAGCGCCATTTTTGTCTTGTTTCGTACACATGCAGTGAAAACACGGAGGCTTCATTTGTCTGTTGAAAAACTTGTTGCCATAATCCTGCCAGTTCCATGGAATTCTGCAATCTTTTAGCTGTGTTCTCCTACTTTGAGAGTCCCGAGGACATGAACCTTTAAAATTCCTTCCAAGTCTGTATGTCTTGATGACGAAACCCACATCTGTCACTGCTGGTCCTCGTTTTCTGGGGCTGGGATGGACAATGTGAGCGAGTTCAGGTGACCTTGCCTGTGAATGCCCCACGACCTCTCCACGGCAGGAAAACAGAAGCCTCTGGAATCCTGCTGACATGGTGTTTCCAGAACACCTTGTCTGCCTGGACTCCAGCAGAAAGAAGGGGATTCTTTCACAAAACCTGAGAATCTACTACCTACCAGGCCCAGGTAAGTGCTGGGATCAAGAGACAACTGCCTTTGTGCAGAAGGGACCCATACCTAGGAGTAAGAATGGATCAGAACCCAAGCATGACTACAAATGTCCCATCAGTTCTCCCAGCTTGTCCTTCCTCAGTTTGTCTGGAAGCCAGTCTGCACGCTGGACTCACACTGAGATCCGGTGTGCATGGGAAATGCAAAGCAGTGTTCCTGCCTTTCAGACTGAGAAGGCCTTAGATCCCTCAGGAGGAATTTGTTCTTTAAAAATCTCCTATCTGGAGGGGCACCTGGGTGGATCAGTGAGTTAAAGCCTCTGCCTTCAGCTCAGGTCATGATCCTAGGGTCCTGGGATCAAGCCCCACATTGGGCTCTCTGCTCAGCGGGGAGCCCGCTTCTCCCTCTCTCTCTCTCTGCCTGCCTCTCTGCCTACTTGTGCTCTCTGTCTGTCGAATAAATAAAATCTTTAAAAAACAGAAACAAAACCAAAACAAAACAAAAAACGATCTCCTATCTGGAAATATTTTGAAACTCCTGGGAAGAGTTCTTATGTCTACTCCCCTTCTTTCTTTTTGTATCTTCTGAGAGAACTCATGTTTGATTATGTATGTCTGGGTTATGGTCTCTGAAGAACAATAGATACTCTTAACCCACAGAGATATGAAACTATGCAGGTGCTGAGTAACGCTGGGTTCTAAGGAGCTGGAGTCTTGTGTGTGTGTGTGTGTGTGTGTGTGTGTGTGTGTGTGTGTCTGTGTGTGTGTGTGTGTCCACCACATCTTGAAAGTATTTTCTCTGTGTCAACTACAGATTCTAATCCTAAAAGAAAGATCTTGGTATTTGGAATATGCAATGTGCCGTTCTTTCCCAGCAAGGTGTGCGATTAATCCCTAAAGTTCTCAGATAAAATGGTGGAGCAGAAAGGCCCAGGCCAACTTATGGGGTTTCCCCAGGGCCTCCATGTGCACAATATGTATGTTTATCTTTTCATTTTCAGAAGTGATCACTGCATACTCCAGCTTGTGGAGAATGAGTAGCTAGGATTTCTTTCAATTGTTTTCCCAGTGAAGGAGTAAATGAAGTCATCAAGCCATCTGGTCGACCTTCAGCAATTGTTCACCATATTCATTTATCATATCTGTAGGTAAACTGTAGTAACAAGTAAAGAGCTAGCCAGAGGAATAAGAATCCTGGGAAAAGTTTAAGTGTTAAACGTTAAAATTTATAAAAGGAGGAAACGGGAAAAGGGAATATAGCCTCCTCCCACCTCTCTCTCTCTCCCTAATCCTCCTGTGCTTCTCCATCTGCTCTGTAGTTCTGGATATTAGTTCTGCCTGTTTGTGGTAACAAGTGGTTTTTGTATGTCCCCATTCTGGAGGAAGGGTAAGGAGGGAATCAAGTCTGGGGGACCTCTCCCTAAAATCAGGCCTCTCTGCCTCTCAGAGGCTGAGCAGCTACCCCCCCAAATTATAAAATTTTAGACAGATACCTGGAATTCAAAATGTTGGGCTGCCGGGCTCCTAAGTCGTTATCCCTCTCCCTCAACTTTCAATCCTGGGGACCTAACTGGATACTCAAAAACACAAATCTTTATCAAATTGGAACAGGACACACAAAACCAACAAACTAACTGGTGGGAACTAGGGCAAATGTTTGCAAAAGTGACCCAGAGTAAAATCATTCCTTCCCAATGTGTCCTCATCTCCTCTGAAGGTGTACAGGGTCCATGTTTTCAAAGGAAATCTTATTTGTTGGCAAGTGATGGCATGTGATTAGCGGGCACCACTGTAATTCTGGATGTGGACCTCTTTGGCATTTTATGAAGCAATTCTCATGTCCTCAGGGGAAAGACAGAAAGATCTGAGAATTAGGTCTAAGGCTTATTTTCCAGAGTAGTTTAACTCCAAAGCAGAGTAAGCTTCCAGCTCCCACACTGGACAGACAGTTGTGGAGATGGTGAATGGAGCACAGCATGTTCATGGAGTAAAATAGATGGGAGGCTAACAAGGATATTCTCAGTTTGTGATACTAAGAATGTCAAGGATGGATGATAAGAAGTGACATCCCATTCACCATGATATACTGGTTAAAAGCAAGTCACAGGTCCTGCCCAACTCAATGGGAAGACATTATACAGAGCATGAAAGAGACCTTAGGGTCTCTCTCCCTCAGTGGGTAATCTGAAATGTTGCCAGCTTTCAGTATCTGTAACAGGAAAGGGCTTTGCACCTGGTCTGTGGTCAGTGCAAATAGCCTGGGACACCCTATGGTATTAGGGTATTAGTTCTGGGAAGAAAGATTGTGTGGAGTTAATTACTTACTTAATTAATTACTACTTTTGGTGTCATAATTTTGTATAATACAATAAATAATAATGCTTTATTAATGTACTATCTTGATTAGTCATATGATTTCTCTGATCCACTTTTCTACAAATTCATCAAAATGTAACAAGTTCATTTTCAATGGTCTAATTGAAAACCATGTCAGTTGCTCTTGGCAAATGTAAGAACAACAGTGATTCTTGATCTTGAGAAGGATCTTTCTGCTGATGCAACCATAACTGGAGTTAAGAGTATGTTCCAGATTGTGACAACATCAGGACAAATTTCTGATGTTATTTCAAAGTAAGTTTTTCATACATCTAGACTAGGTTTCTAAGTCTTTTTCTGAAAAGACTTAACCCTTTATACAAATCATTTTTATTTAAGTCTGAGTTTAATTTTAAACATAAATTTACACAATGGCATTTTAATGTTTCCTCTGACATTTCCTGTAACTTGTAGAGTCTATACAAGAAACAAAGGGACTTCATGATTTGTATATAATTCAAAATGCCCATTATGTAGTCAGTTGTTGTATCTTAAATGACAAGACACTTTTAAAAGAAAATTTTAAAAATTACCTTTCCTGTTAGTAGGAATTGGTTCATTGAAAAATTCCCATGAAACTACTGTTATTTTTTGAATGAATGCAACAATTTTTAAATATAATTTCTATTTCTAAATTTGCTTTCCAATCTTGTTGCAAGTTTCCAAACCAGAGACTCTAAATTCTTTGAAGAATTCTATAACTCCTGATATGCTTTATTGCAATGCCCATTGGTATGCTTTCTAAAGAGCTCTGGTGCTAACTTCATTGTGTATATGGTAGTCAGGGGTGGTTTCCCCACACATTCAAGTAATGCTGGGACACCAGCTGGGTGTCCCACAATTCAGCTCAGTTCTGACCCTCTCTACCTGGAGATAGTGTCTGATTCCACAGGTTAAGGGTTCAGTCCTATGCGACTGCCCCCCAACCCCAAACACACAAAATTCCAATGTCGCTTGCAAATATGAATCATCACCTGGGCTTTTAATGATTGGCTGTAGATTGGAGGGTCCAATGACTCCTCTTTGGCTTGATTAATTTGTTAGAGTCACCCTCAGACTCTGAGAAACATTTTACTTCTAGGCTACCAGTTCATTATAAAAGGGACAGCAGAGAAGTGACCTAAGACACAGGAAGCGGGGCACCTGGGTGGCTCAATTGGTTGAGGAACTACATTTGACTCAGGTCATGATCCTGGACTTCTGGGATTGAGTACCACATTGGGCTCCCAGCTCTTGGAGAGTCTGCTTCTCCCTCTGACCTTCTCCTCTCTCATGATCTATCTCACTCATTCTCCCTCAAATAAATAAATAAAATCTAAAAAAAAAAAAAAAAGACATAGGAAGTGACATAGGACAGGTGTGGGGGAAAGGGTGTAGAGCTTCTGTGCCCTATCCAAATGTGCCATTTTCCATGAATCTCCATGTTTGTGTCAATAATAAGCTCTCTAAACCATCCCCAAGACATTTTTTTTGGACCTTTAGGGAGGCTTCATTACACAGACCTGATTGTTTCAAACATTGGCTATTGGCCTTGATTCAACCTCCAGCCCTCTCCCCTTCCTGGAGGTCAGCTGGGTAGAACTGAAATCATGTGGTTAGTTTTTCTGGCAACAGCCCCCTACCCTTAGGTACTTTCCAAAATTCGCCTCATTGATGTTCATTGCTCTCATCCATTGGGAAATTCCAAGGGGTTTTGGAGTTTTGTGCTTAAAATAAGGATGAAGACCAAATATATGTATTTCTTATTATAAATCACAATATTGCACTTTCATTTTGTAACGCTTTACTGAAATGTCTCCTGGCTGAACACAGGCAATTCCCACCCTTGTGCTCAGGATAGAGAGCTTGTGTTTGTGCGGGTGCCACAGGGACAGGCTCCAGAGACAGATGGGAAAGCTGGCCTCTCCCCACAGGTCCCATCATTGAACTCTTGAGGTGCCTCTCCTTTCTTCCAGGGCTGTTGCAGCCACCAGTTTCTGCTGTTGCTCTGTCATCCCAGCTCAGGTCACCTTGGGAATCTTTAGGGCTCTGACCTGCCCCAGGGATGTCTGTATGTATCTGGTAAGTAACCAGGCCAACTTCTCATCCTCACATGCATGCTGAGTACTGCCTGCTGTGCCTGTGGACCCGAGCCCACACATGTAGACACTATCATCTGCGAATCTCCCCTGCATACATGCATGCTTTGTTGTCCCACTGGACTTTGCATAAGGTCCAATATAAAATCATTGAGAATTTCAAGATAGTCTCAGCAGAGTATTAAATCAAGTACGTAGCTCCTTATGGCAGTGGGATCCTGAGAGACTACACTGGTTCTATTACCCTGAGGACAGAATCTTCTAGAAAATTGAGTGTCATGGATATCCTGCATGCTGCTGGTTGCACTCTGTCACAGGAGCAAGCAGGGAAGAGCACACAGAACCAGGAAGAGAAGCTCCTTCCTCTTTTCATGTTCCTCTACTGTCCTTCTACTAACAAAGATTAATCATGCCAGTTAGCAAAGAAAAAAAGTTTAGAGGGTCCAGCTTCAGTATCCATGCAGGATAAAGAATGAATTTAAAGGAATAAAGCATTGAACTAAGTCACTTTGAGAACGAGTGGAGTCTGTAAGGCTAAAGGCAAAATGAACTGTATGTAAGCACTGTACTCTAGTTGATAGGCTTCCTTCCAAGAGGGGATGGGTGAGCAATTCTAAAACTACTATGTAAACTTAGATCGATTTATTTGAATTAAGTAAATGGTAGGAATCAGGTTTTACACTGTTGATTTGGGAGGTTACAGCTAAGCAAAGTGGGGAGCCTGGAATGTCCCATGTGGTAATAGATCAAACCTGGAGACACCAGCATGAACCCAAGTGTGGCCCAATATAGATATACATGTTTACCTACAGAAATACTTATAAATGGGCACACATGCCCTGGCTGGTATGCACACATATATCTCAATCTTTCAGCTGAGGGGGAGGCCCAGAAGCCATGACATCCCAGAGCAACAAAGATACCCAGAACCCAGATCTTGGTTTCTAATACTACTCTCTAGTGAAAGGAACCAGGACTCTTGGAGAAGTGGTTGATTCAGGACTGGGGCAGGAAATACACAAGATGAGCTTGGAGGATCTCTAAAGCCTGAAGGTGAGAAAGTCTTCAAAAACAAAACCAGAAACATGCCATAGTAAGCAGGATATGTCAAAGGGATCCAGATGCCAACTAAAAGAGTTCCAAATAGTTGGAGCTGGAATGATGTGAGCAACAAAATAAATAATGTAGTTTTGGATTATTACTCAAAGTATAATATAAATACCAATATAAATAAATGATTGAATAAATGAATGTGTAGGAGAAAATAGACAAATCTCCCATACCAAAGAACTGTAGATGATTTATGGAGCCACTCCTCCACCCTCCAGGTGATAGAGCATAGCAAAGGAAGGGACAAAAAAGAGTAATTTTATGATGGAGAATCTAACAAACTTCATCTCAAGCCAGGTGATCAGAGTTAGCATCAACAGTGATAAGTCACACTGATAGCATGCACTCTTTAAATGTTGTGGTAAGAATGGCCTGTAGCTCTACGGTCTTCCTTCCAAAAGCACATTACTACATGACAAAAACCTCAGACAAATCCCAACTGAGGAATATTCTATACAATAACTAACTTCAAAACTGTCAAAATCAGCAAAACTGGGGAAGTCCAAGAAACTGTCCCAACCAAGAGGAACCTGAAGAGAGATGATTAGTCAATGGGATGTGGTGTCCTGAATGGGATCCTGGGACAGACAAGGACACTGGGGGGAAACTGAGGACATCTGAGTAAAGAATGGATGTTCGTAATCTATCAACATTGGGGGGGGGCCTGGGGGGCACTGTTGATTAAACATCTGACTCTTGGTTTTGGCTTGTGTCATGATCTCAGGGTCATGGGATTTAGCCCCCTTCCACCCCCTGCTCTACGCTCGGTGAGGAGTCTGCTTGAGACTCTCCTTCCCTCTTCCTCTGTCCCCTCCCCCTGCTTTCTCTCTCTTTCTCTCTAAAATAAATAAATAAATCTTTAAAAAATAGTCTGTCAACATTGTTTCATTAACTGTGATGAGTGTACTCTGTGAACATGGGATGTTAATAATAGGAAAACTTGGAGAGCAATGTACAGGACTGGAGACTCTACTGTCTTCACAGTCATTCTATAAATCTGATACTGCTCCAAAAACAGTTATTTAGAAAAAGAATAGATTTAACGCTACCTGCACCCAGGTAAGTGGTGCAATGTGTTAATCTCCTTCACAGAGTATTTACCCCTGAAAGAGGCACAAACCAAATGGACAAAACACTTGGATCCACTCACCTCTGATAGCCTCTGTCCATATTCATCCCAGTAAAGGTACAAAGAGCACATGAGTGAAATGGTCATGGTGCCAAGGATGAAGGCCATACATAGGCCATCAGCATGTACTCAAATTTACCAAGGCTGATCCAGCTATCGCCACTGATGAATGTCCAGCCTGCCCATTATGGGGGCCAATAATGAGTCCTTGACATGGCACCATCTCTCAAGAAGGCAAAGTGTCCATTTGCTGCCACGTTGTCAGGTGGACTGCATTAAACCCTTTTCACATTCCCAGTCCTGCTTCCTCATCTTCCACAATTGTTCATCCCAAGGGCACTCCTTAATAAACATCTTACATGCTGATCTCCGTCCCAGTGGCTGATCCCCAAGGAACCTAACCTGTGACAATGTCTACTAAGTGTCAGGATCTCTGTCAAGAGAATTACATTGGTCATCTCTGGTATTTTTCTCAACACACTGAGATGTTCTCAATAGTGGTTACCTTTGAGAATCAGAGCAGGGAATCCCAGAGGTTTATTAGCTTTCCCAGAGTCCTGTCACTTTTAGGTCCAACTGTCTCCCAAGGCTGTGTCTGGGAGTCCACCATGCTATAGCCATTGTAGTGAAAAAGATCAAGACGCTAATAATTGTTTCCCACCATAGACCAGACATTGTGCTAGGCACTAGTATCCACACATCACTCAATTTTCACAGCAACTCAGTTATGGAGTGATATCCCCATTTTTACACATCTATAAAACCGAAGCTTAGGGACTTTCCCAAGATAAGAGACAACATTTGTTCTGGAACCCAGGTCTGTCTGACTCCAAAGACAGTGGCTTCTCCTGTCAGCCAGGCTTCTCACTCTAAGTGAAAGAGCCATCCAGGGAGAGTATGAGATCTTGGAGGCCTTGACACATGCATTTACCTACAACAGCTCAGACTATACAATATCCATGGAAATACTTACCATAAAGATGGGTATCTTTTTTCCAGAGTGAGCCTTAGAAATTTCTTCAAAATGTCCCTCACCAGCCTCTTAAACCCTGTGATTACCTGTAATAAGGGTACTCATATAAGCTTTGATCCAAAGCATGATGCCTGAGGATGTTATGGGACAGTAGGAGCAAACCAGAGTGGCCGTGGAAAAACAGAGAAGAATGCTTACCTTGCTACTAGGAAAAGCTGTTATGCTTCTTAGGTGATATACCTTACAGTTCATATTTGGTGCCTCTAGCCAAACCACACCACAAGCTGGGTCTGGGAGAGAGTGCATCAGAGTGATTCTCTCAATGGCTCCAGCCTTAACGCATTAAGTTTTCCCTAGCAAATTCAACCACCATCGTGGCCTCTTAATCACACAGCCACTCAGTTCCGCTCTGATATAAACACTGTGCATTTCCGATTTGTGGAATTGTTTTCCTTTAATTAAATGAAGTGGGGTGGGGGGAGGTGTGGCTATTTTCAACTCTCTGTACAAATTACTATCCCGTAGGAACGAGTAATGTATCGTAAGTAGTACTTATTCTATTTATTGTGCCGTCTATTGATATGTGTTGGACTTGTTCTATTTTGGAGGCACTGCCATGGTAACTGGGCTCCTGACAAAGGCCTGTGTCAGAGCAGAACTTGAACATGCAGAACTTCAGATAAGTGATGAAAATAAAGAATCAACCTCAGCAAGCTCAGAAATAACAATCTGGAGGATTTTTTCTTTGCTCCTGGGTCTATTTGTCCATGAACTTTGTTAGTTCTGAGAGACAGCCTATGGCATTTACTGGACAGCGAATTGGTCCTGAGCAAAATGGTGGAAGAAAGTCCATTTTCACAGTCTCTCAACACCCCTGTCGATATCTGTTTTGGCCTTTGGGTCAGGCCCCCTGTTTTTAGAAAGTCCAAACTGATATTGAGCCTTCAGAGAGTCAGGGTGGTCTTAGAGGATTGGCCTTGAGTCCACAGATCTGAGATGTCCTTAACTAGTTGAAAGTCTTCCCCAAACTGGAATTCTGTTTCCCACCTACGTACTTGGGTGTCCTTGAAAGCCTGAGAGCTCTGACCTCAGGTTCCTTTTGACACCTGTGTGAAGGGGAGACAGGGAAGAGTCCTGATGGATTCACACTTCTCTGTAGACAGAGCAGATTTCAGTGGGCATGTAAGCTTTGCTGACTTTCCATAGTCCTCCTCTACAGGGTCTGAGGACACCAGAAGGAAGCCACAGGAGCAAAGTTCCTTTTTCCAAAAGACATTCCTTTGGATTTTGCTTAGGAACAGCAGTCTTATCACATCTACTCAATTTCTCACTTCATAAACCCAAGCAGGGAGTAGGTTCTGTGCTGCCTTCTTCATCTCCCCCTGCATCCTCCATCCATTTCTCAGAATCCGTCTGCCTATCAGCCCAGGCTTGGCATAGCTCCTGAGCTGGGCCCAGGATGGGGGAGGAGCTCATGTGCCCATGGGTGGCTGTAGGCCCCACCATGGGACTTGTCCTGGGATTCAGAGCTAGTGTGAGACTTGTCTTTCTTGTTTTTGCTTTGACTGGAGTTTTAGCCATTGCTCATGGCTTCATAAGCTAACTTGTTCAGCCTTGAATTCAGTCTAGAAGCAAGATGGTTTGCAGTCTCTCAGGAACCGTCTCAGAAGGACTAAAAATGGACAGTCTGGCAGGGCTCCATATGGCAAGCCATGGACACCAGAGGGGAGCCTATAGAACTGGTATCATCTGTGCAAACTTCCTGACTCCAAGAAGAGCAAACTGGGGCACAGGCAGGCAGAGGAGGGGAGGGATTTCCTTGTTTATTAGAGAAACAGACTCTTGCTTGGCTGAAATGAAATTTGTAGGATTATCTCAGAACCCCAGCTTCTCATTGTATCCATCCCAACAGGCGGTTGAAAACTTAGTACAGAATGTCAGACTTGGTGCCCCTTTCCTTCTCTTTTAATCAGTGCTCCTGCAACAAAGCCATGCTTGTCCCGCCTCCTGATCTTGGATGCCCCCAACCCAACCCAGCCCCCTGAAAGCTTTTCAGTCTTTGGCCTTCCTATTGACCCTCACTTATCCCCAAGATCTGGCAAGAAGGTTTGACCTTCTGAAGGGTTTCCAAAGTCAAGGGGAGCCTGAGTCAGAAATACCAGATGTGGGGTCTGAATTTAGAGCAGACCCAGCTCTCCTCAGCCCCCTTACCCTTTCAGTTTTCTTTGATTGATAATGGAAATCTCCCTTCTCTCTCTGATCCTACCTCTATTTCTCTTTCCCCAGATATCCTTCTCCCATAAACAACAGGAACAACTGCCTTTCCACTCAACAGCCTTCTCTCTCGGGATCCTGAGTATTTCCAGTTAGGGGAGTCAGCTATCAGACTAGCTCATACCTTCCTCCCTCATTTAATCAATTCTTACTCCAGTTTGTCAAATATTTCTTTCATCAATGACACGTTTGCTCTGGGGGAGGGTGTAGCAGAGCTGGAGAATGGAGGTGTTGGGACAACAGGTGTGGAAATCTGCTTTGGCCAGGCATTTTAGGTTAAAAAGCAAGCTGCGTAAGATGTCCAGTGACTTTGATTTTTCTAGAGGGCAGAGTTCACAATTTGTGGGGGACAGGGAGAAGAAAGAAAGAAAGAAAGGAGTGCTTGAATGTCCACATCTGGGGTGAATATGTGTAAAGGCGAGAGATAGCATGGAGGAAGTAGACGACTGGCCAAATTCCTAATAAGCCACAGGAGGAAGACCAAGATGGGGCTCTGTATTTTTAGGGGTGACGGAATACTTCCGGCCTGTGAAGGCTTGAGATGTTAATTATAGGACCTGTGGATGTCAGCAGAGATCTTTTAAAAGAATAACTTAAGTGCCTAAAATCCCCCCAAGAATACAGAGCCAGTTTTAGAAATGGCCATCAAAGACAACAAAAGCGAAATGCGCAAATGCTTTCTACGCAGGGTGGTGCTGGGCAACCAGCTCCCTTTCCAGCCTCCCCCCCAAGCTGTTGCTAGGAGACGGAAGGGCTATACTTCCATCATCTCCATACTTGCTGGGAGATTGAGTAATTGGTCTCTGGATGTGCGTGTGCTGCTTCCCAAAATATCTCTTTAAAAAGATGTGAGAGGGATGCGGAGCCAGTAGGTAGGATGATAGAGGGCAGACTGTGTCCCAGGAGGGCAGCAGATTCCAAGAGCCAAGGGAGAAGCTGGGTGGGGGGTGGGGGTACCCTCACGGGGAATATAAATGGGGAGCTGTTTATAGCTTTCCCGGATTCTTTCCCATCCTCAGTCCTGTTATTTGGGACTAATCTCCTAAGTGGACTCTGGAAATTGGTGGGGACACCTAAAATTTAGGGAGCAATGTGGTTTGGTTTTTTGTTCTTACTGTTGAGATGCAGTAAGGCTGGAAGAAATATTTCAATTTTATTTTGTAAATATTTAAACTAAATACACACCCTTCATTGTGCTCGATTATACATGTTGAACCTTGTTCTTGGGGGAAGGCAATGAAGGAAGAAATGGGGACACACATGCACACAGGTCACTGTGATGAAGAGGAAGATACAGATGAATCAGCTCCAAGAAGCCAAAGAAATAGGATACCAAGGCCCATAGCTGTAGGGTCTCTGGAAGTTAGGAAACCTGGGGATGAGACTCAGCACTGCTCTTAATGGCGTGTGACTCTTCATGACACTGCCATGCCTCAGTGTCCTCATCTGTAAGCTGACAGGGGTAAGCAGGTGTATCCCCAAAGCATGCTCTCGATCTCCAACTTCATGGGGTCTACAACTAGTCCCACATTCTCTCCATAGCCAAGGGAAGATGTCCTATTATTTCCTCATGGAGGTCTTCAACTCTCCCCTTTAATTAATGGTGGGGGGAACTGATTGATTCCTGCATTTCGCATTTTTTCAAAAATCTATTCCATTGACTGAGGCTGGAAGTCTTTAAGAATAGATGTAGGGATGGAGCAGCTGACTTTTAAATATTATTATTTTCCTTTTTTGGGTCACACTTTCACACAATACTTACTGTGTTCAAAAATCTAATTTTTAAAAAGATTTTATTTATTTATATGACAGAGATCACAAGTAGGCAGAGAGGCAGGCGGAGGGTGGGGGAAGCAGGCTCCCTGCCGAGCAGAGAGCCCTATGTGGGGCTTGATCCCAGGACCCTGAGATCATGACCCTGAGATGAGAGCCACCCAGGCACCCCAAAAATTTAATTTTTAATAGCATCACTTTTTGCAGTTTGACCCAAGGGAGGAGGGTGGAAAGAGACAGGGGGTTTGGGGTATATTGTCATCATATCCTGATCTTATACATGAAAACTAAGAATCTGGGAAATTTTCCTTCAAGGCACTGGCCAGATGATTGAGTGTCGTAAAATTCTATCAGAATTAGGAAACTCCCCGTCTATAGTTCTGACTCTGTCCCTGAATCACGAGACCATGACCAGACCCTTATCTGCAAAACGGGGGGTGGAGGGGTGGGGTGTGTGGTTGGGGGGAGCCCGTGCTCCGGTCTCACAGGGATGTTAGGAAGCAAAATGCCGTAATATATGTAAATGTACTTTGGAATGTAGAAAGGGTGTACAGAATGTTCTGCATTCTTTTCACTGCGTGCCTTAGAAATTTATTCATTTATTCAGCAAGTGTTTTTTGAGATGCTGCTGCCGCCAGGCCCTCGTTAGGTATTCATTCACATGGCACGTACACATGGTCAGTGTCATCCGTCGTCCACCCTGCCCCACAGTTCCAGAGAGAGTGACTCCCAGTTACTACAAACGACTGAGCTCTCAACGACCATGCCCCCTGAATACTAGACATTCTCTTAGGCTGAACCTTTGCACAGTGTGAGAAATCCTCTGGAAACACTCCCACGAGTGTCTGTCTTATTCTGTTCTCGAACACTCCCAGTGACACAAACCTCAGACACTTCACTTCCTGTGTTAATCAATGCCAGTGTCTAATCATTGTGCAAGCAGATGTTCCTTAGGAAAAACAAATAAAATTAAGGCTATCTTTAGGTTAGCAAACACCCCCACCCTTGGCTGAGCAGGCAAATAAACAATGCCTTTCACCTTTTTTTTTTTCTGTCATCAGAAACTGCAAATCTCACTGTCCCATGGGACATCCAGATTCCCTTACTTTCTTTGTTTTTACAGAATCCAGAGGAAATTTAAGACAGCTCTTAGATAATGGGCTGTGGACCTCTGTTAGTTGCGTGTTTTATCAGTGCAGAAGAGACACACCTCACCTTTAATCTCTCTGAACCCTTAAAAAGTTACTTTCTGCTTGTGTCAAGGAGAGTTGAAGCCTGAAGAACAGGTAGGGGAAAATGAGCTAATGGGAATAAAGAAGAACTAGGGAACTGTGGGCTGGGCACTGGCTTTACCAGGCAGAGCTGGGTTCCTTGCCCTTTCTCCTGGGTATTTGGCAAGCATTCTAGAGTTTTCTGTAGGGGGATGGATGTGGGAGGAAGAGCACAAGGGAGTCATAAAGGGATGCCAAGTAATACTGAATAAGAGTTATTCTGTGCACTCCCAGGAGATTGGAGCCCATGGGAGGCAGATGTTGGTTCCACACCAGGAAGTGTTTGCTAAGGAAGCTTTGTAAAATGCAAATGGACTTTGGTGGGGGCACTGGAGAGGGGGGCAGGAGGATGTGTTCAAATAAATTCTCTCTCACTCTCCCCCAACAAGGATGTCCAAGGGATTACCCTCTGTAGCCCCTCCAACCCTGTGAACCTGTGATGCTGGTTCACATCACATGGGATGGGAGGTCCCGGACAGCCATTCTGATCCATATTCATCTCTCTACCCTAAAGCTAGAAAGGCCACTGTTTGTCTCCAAAAAGCTCTCTCTCTAAACTAAGGAAGTATTACATAACTTTGCAAATGCTTTTTGTAAGTCCACTATAGAAAAGTCCCGTGGTCAGGCTGAATTGAACAAAAATAACTATCATCCTAAAGATGCCACAGAATTGTTCTAGCTCATTCTGGTTCTAGGAAATGACTAACCAGAAAATGACAAATAAAATGTACAATACTGTCATACCAACAAGAGCAAATGGCTAGACAGTCAATAGAGCAGAACTATTAGAATACTATGATTTAGGAGAAGATTCATGAGGATAAAATCAGTATCTGGTATGTGTGTTCCCAGTTCAGCTGTCCATCACTCTCTGGGATTGCACACAGCAATCTGGTAGGACTGGATGTAGACTCCCAAGGAGGAACTCTCACCTTGGGGCTGTTGTATGATTAAGGAAGTGTCGGCATTGCCCCTTGCGGTGATCTAGAGTTAGCATTTCATAACAATATGGAGGAACTCCAACTCTAGTGGATCCTGTGAGCTCGGTTTTCATGATCACAGGAGAGGTCCAAACCTTGTGGTTGCTCTGCATGTTATAGAGAGCTAGCAGCAGGATGGTCCTCATCAGAATCTACAGTTCCAGAACCACCAGCTCTTCTTCTGGCATAAGGGGGAGCTGGAGTCCCAGCCTTTTAGTTCATCAGGACCAGTTGATTGATTGATTGCCTTAAGCACTGGGCCATAACTGGTTTCCATGGAGTTGCGCAGGAAGCTTGTTTTCGGAGAGAACATGTAGTTCACTATTCAACTTCTTGGATACTGATGATCAGCTTCAAATCTATCTAGTGCTCCATCTCGCATTCTTGAACTTAAGTTCTAGACCCTTCTCTGTCTGGCCCATTCTCTGCTGAGTCAATACCCATAAGTCAAGACCCACAATACCTAGGTCTGTCACCAGGTATTTTTTTGTGTGGATGGTTGAAATTTGGGGGCCTCGCTTTTCCATCCCCCAGAAGAGTATTTCTCCACTCTAGCTGCACATTAGAGAATCTGGGGCAGAGGAGAATGCTTATTTCTTGCCCCACCTTGAACTAATAGAAACCAATTCTTTCAGGGTGAGGCTTTGACTTCTACATTTTCCAGAGTTATCCAAGTGATTCTGACCCACAAAAAAAGGTGAGAAGAATTGCTCTAATATTCATCTTGCCAGAAAAATAAGACTATGTGAAGAGAACCCTTATCTCAAATTAAGGAAGAAAGCTTTGAGAGTTCCAAGGAAGATGGAAGATTGAACAGGTGCATGGAGCCTCCGATCTTGTTCTAAACACATACATATGCTTGACAGACTATAATAGAATGGGGGAAAAAGAAAAAAAAATCTCTCCAAGCCAAACAAAAGTGAAAGCTAAATTAAAGTCTTGGAGGTAAAGCCTTGTGACCCTTCTGAAGAGGAGATAGTCACAAAACCTAGTGGAGAAGGTATCAGGGAGGTGGTGGGATTTCAGGGATGGCTCCAGCGTGACTGATGCCTCTCTCCTGGATTCAGACTCCCTCAACTCTGGTACCAGCACCATTGGATGGTGATAAGGAGTAAATTAAGATATTTCCTGGGAATCAATGATCCTTGAGACCCATGGCTTACCTGAGCAGAGGGAGACATACCCAGTAATTGTTGAGATTGATTTTGCCCCCATGCAATGTGAACTTGAGTCAAACATAGCCTGATTTAAAAGAAAGAAAGTAACATTTCTGACACTTGGGTTGGTATCTACAGATCCATATTTCCTACAGGATAAAAGGCTCTTCTTGTCCTTAAGGAGGTGGTTACACATTGTCCACATGGTGATTAACTTTAAAGTCTGTGTATAGATGTGGTGTGAGTGTACAAGTTAAATCCAGCCTCTACACTAGAAGAGATTAGATATCATGATGTATGTAATGCCATGTAGATATCCTGTAGCTGGCATAAAGATGCAGTGTCCATGTGAGCAATGACTTGAGTAGTTAATTGGTATTTAAAATATTGTTACCAAAGTAAGAGAGTGTATTAATTAGCATCAGGGACATTAGAGGTTTTTGTAGTTATGGAATGACTAGTTCTGAAGCACCATCCTTCCCACATGAAGGAGGCAAAAGAATCTGGCAAGCCCAGCTTTCTCATGCCAGAAAGGCAGCTTCTAAGTCTTATGTTGTCCCTCCCTGTCCCCTGATTTGAACATAGACCAGATCTTTGTGTATCATGGCATCTGCCTTAGAGCATGACTTCCAAGCAAGGACAGGGAGGGGGAGTTTCCTGGCCCATGTAGCAGGGCTGTGGTCTTGATGAGACATCATTGTTTATTTGTATGAGTCTGGTCTGAAGCTTGCATTCATTGTAAAACACTATCTTCAGATGGTGGCGGGGGAGCGGGTGCAGGGTAGTTAGCCGTTAGATAGCCCTCACCACGGGAGCCTATTGCAGGACATGGCATGAGGGAAATGGCCAAATGCTCAGGGATCTTGCTGCAAAAGAGGTTCTGACATCCCCTTAAGCCTCAGAACCCCATTGCGAGGTGGTTCCCTCCACCTGCAGGCTTATCCTCTCCCAGACTAATGAGTGGTTGAGGGTGGGGATTAGGAGCACTAGGAAAGTACCCCAAAAACCTTGCTGGGGATGCTCGGTTGGCCCTAGGCTTTGGCCTAGGGGTCAAATGCTCGCATTGTCCCTGATGACCAAAGACCTTGCCCCCTACATTGAACTTCCTAGAAACTCCCTAGTCTCCTCGAACCTTGAATCTTGGCATTAGCTTCCACTGGTAACCTCACTCCCAGAAGACTGAGCTGTTGGCTTGCTTTCTACCAGACCCTAAACATCAAGTCACAGGGCCAGTCCAAGTCTCAGCAGCAGACCCTCCATCTGCTGGCCAGATGCCTGCATGCCTGCATTTCTGCCTATTGCCGGGTGTAGGAGCCCTTGAGCATCAGATGCCTCTCTTCCTGGCAAGTAGGAAGCACTGCATCTACCGTCATCTTATTTTGATCAAACTTCCTGGCAAGTTATCTTCACTTGCAGGGTCTCAGTTTCTCATTTGGGTATAATAATAGTACCTGCCTCGCAGGGTTGATTTCAGTGTCAGATAATACACTGTGGTTGATGGTGGTCTCCAAAAAGATATGCCCATGGTGTAATCCTGGACCCTTTGGATGTGACCTTGTCAGCGAGAAGATGTAAGGATCTCGAGACAAGGGATGTGTCCTGATTAGGCAGGTGGGCCTCCAACACAGCCACACATAGCGTTGTAAGACAGACTCACAAGAGGCGAGGCGCGGAGAAGAGGAGGAGACAAGGTCTATGAAGGAGAAATTTGAGCAATGTGGTCACGGGCCAAGGGACATCTAGGACCACCAGAGGCTGGACCGGTTAAGGAACAGATTCTCCTTTAGGGTCTCTGGAGGTAGTGTGGCCCCGCCAACACCTCCATCTCAGACCTCTGACCTCCAGGACTGCAAAAAATCAATTTCCATTGTGTTAAGCCACCCAGTTTGTGGTCATTTTGTGACAGCAGCCCCTGGCCACTAACGGACCTACATAATACTGCGGCATGTCGTATGCATCAGTGAGGTTACTCATCACAATTCTGTGGGAGTGTTGCTCCCAACAGGAAATTAGGCGTCTTTCAGGGTGAACCTCAAGAATGTGTTTGAGGAGGAAACAGACAAGGGCAATGGAAACCTTGACCTTGGATTTGGAATTTAAACCGATACTGTTGTAATAGTCCCAACAAAGGGACTATCAGAATATGGTCTGGAGGAAGTGTGGATCTTTAATAATCCAGATTGGTTTCTGGCTGGCCAGGTGCCAGTAAGTTTAACCTTTGGACTTCAATCCGGTTTCTTCGAGTGGGATATCCTCTCCATCCCACAGGGACTCATGGTCTTATTCAGATTTTGGACACGTTGTTTCCCTCCCTACACAGCTTTGAATTCCCCAAGTCCCCACTGAATGTTAACCGGGTCTCATTTTTTTAACTCAAGGAAAACATTTTCTGCACAGTGAGAGGGGCTTTCATGAGGCAAAGTTCCTGAGGAGCTGGATTTGGGGATAATCCACTGCCAAACTTTATGTTCCTGAAGCCTCGACCAGGAATGTTGCCCAGATGTCTCCTTTCCTCTCAAAGGAGAGGGAGGGGAAGAGGTCAGACCCTGGAAAAATAGGACTGAGAGATCCTGAGATATAGGAGTGTGGGTGGGCCACCTGCTGGCGAGGCAGAGACAGGCTACAAGACCCCCGACAAGCCACCCGCATATCACTCTCTACCGTTCTGGTTTAGAAAACAGCAGTTAATGCAGAGGCCTAGAGAGTGTGCCATTTTTCTTTGGGCTACTGCTCCTGAGTCATTCTGATCCTCAATGATGCCGCTACCCTGGGATGCTTTGATATCCAACTTGTCTCTTGGCAGGTTTCTTAGGTCTGACCTGTTAGAAACCCAGTGATTCCTTCTCCTCACTCTGTGCTGTGCAACCCGGTAGCCACGAGCCACACATGGCTATTTACGTGGGAACTTATTGAAGCTAAGTAAAATCTAAAGTTCGGTTCTTTAGTCATACTGGCCACATTTCAAGTGCCAACTAGCCACACTGGATCGAACATTTACATCATTGCGGACAGTTCTATTGGGTGGTGATGTTCTGGTTATCCAAGATAGAAGCTGAAAGTGCCAAGTTACGGAGGGATCAGCCAGAGGACTTCTTCCAAAGGCCACATACTCTTCTTTCCTTCACTAATGAACAGTGCAGCCATCTGTAGTGACCCCAATTAAAATACAGACAGACGGACAGGAAAAAGACAGACAGACTGCCAAAAGAGTATACATGCTGTGTGAAACGCTCTACATTTTTAAAGGAATTGTCATGTAACCTTCAGTGTCTCTTTTAGAGGATGTTATTTATTGTAAGACATCATTTTTATTAAATACACTGTAGTACAAGAGACTTTCCATGTCAGGTTGAGAGAAGCTGGTCACATGATTTACAAACAAAACTTTTTTTTTTTTTTTCAAACACTGTTATTCTGGTGTCACTTTGAAATCAGCCAAGATGCAGTGGGTCTTAGTAAAGCAATGGACCTCAAAAACAGATCGCAAAACAAGAACCAGTAAGTATCAGCACAGAGACGTCACATTAAAAGGAAAATAAAGCAAATAAAAAGAGAGTTCCAAATACCAGGTCACAATTTAAGGGGCAATGTCTCTTCAGAGAGATATTGAAATGTGCGTGTGCATGTGTGTGTGTGTGTGTGTGTGTGTGTGTGTGTGTGTGGCCTGGGTATATACAAACATCTCTCTGTGTACAGAAGCAGATGTAGAGAGTGTCCACATCTCTCGGCAGATTTGTAAGTGATGGGTAACAATCAATGAATGCAGGGAGCAATATTTCACAAGAATTTGGTCATTTGTCAAGGGATTACATATTTAAAATCCACATTTAATTCAAAGACCTCGTATTTAAAACATTTCCAGTTGTTTTATACAGTATTAAAGCAATAGTAAGATATACAAGCTGCAAGATGTAGGCCTTTACACGTTTCATTTTCTCTGACTTGGCTTTTTCAGTCCAAACCTGTGGCTATTAGCGGCTTTTGTTATGCTTGCTCCATTATGTTGAACGTTCAGCCAACCTTCGCTCAGAATCATTTTTGTTAATGCACAGACCAAAGGAAAAAAAGAAGAAGAAAAAAAAACCAAACAAAAGAAAACCACGGACCTGGCCTAGAATGCATAGACTAGAAAAATGACATCCCCATGTGTTCTCGTTTCGTCTCCTGAGACGTATGTAAAGATGGCAAAAGAGTTGCTTGGTTGCTGTTGTGAATTTCACAGTGTTTTGCCTGCAACACATACACACACATATATATATATTTTTTTGCTTTGCTTTGTGTTGGTGATGAATGGAGCCAAAATATATATATATATAAATAAATGAATAAATAAATAAATACATAAATAAATAAAGGTAGAAGGAGAAGGGGGGCACAATGCAAAAACTAAGAATATTTAAGAACCTTTGACTTGAGCAGCAGTGATTCATTCCAGCCCCAACAATGAGAAAATACCCTTGCACGTGCTGTCGTGTCTAACTGCAAATCCTTCCCGCCCCGGATTCTTTAGAATAACATTTGCTATCACGACCTGGGAGTCTCTGCATTCCACGATTATGCCCTGTGAAGGAAGTGCTTTAACTTCCATTAGCCATCTGAGGACTGGGTCTCCACCCAGCCATTCCCCTCATGAGATTTTCTGTGATGGTCAGAACCGAGCTCAACATTGGGAATAAAAATCCTCAAATGGGAGGGGAAAAAAAGAGAGAGACAGAGAAAGAGAGAGAGCAAGAGAATTGAGGGTGTGTGTGTGTATGGAGTCATTTATTTAATTAGACAAACAATTTAATGCTATTGGCATTATAGAAGATCCAATTTGCAAAAAGGGAAGGTTAAAAAGAAACATCTCTGTCTGACCAGGGGATCCTTTGTCATGACTCTTTGCAAAGGACAGCATTTTATACTGTTGCTTCACATCCCCACTAAACTATGGGAATTCCTAGGAGTCGCTCGCATTGCGGTGGGGTCTTGGACTTCTCACTATTGGCCTTTGAGACACTGGGCTCCCGACATTCCGGTTCTCTTCTGGAATGCTTGGACTCTGAACAGAAGTGTACAGGGGTCACCGTGGGACAAGGTGAGCATAACAAAAATGTGCAAAAAGATGACAAAAAATCAATTTCCTTTCCTGGACCTTTACATAAGGAGATCTATTTCAGTCTGCATTCTCCTTTGCAAGGAGCCAAGGAAAGGACTCAGTGTAGTGGGATGGCTTTGATTCAGTTGTTTTGGGAAGCACATTATCTTAAATATGTCTTCCACCCATGCAGTACCGCACAAAGTTGAAAAGTGCGATGTAGTCCTACCCACATGGAGAATGGAAGCACTAACCGCAAAAGGACATTAAAAAGTTTTGGTTATTTAGCAGATTTTAAGCAAATTAGTCATACTGCACCCTACTTATCATTATCTCTAGTATTGTGTGCCTATACATTTATACATAAGCCCACAAACACACTGTGTCTGTGTGCCTGCATATGTATAAATCCAGTATTTATAACACACATATAAATACATGAAAATACCACAGGTAGTGCGGATGTGAACACACATGTATAATATGATTTCTGATAGGATCTTTTATAGCACAGTTCAAAATGTTTTCTAAAGAAGCCTGATTATGACGCTGGTTCAGTGTACAAGGATTTAGCTGAAGCTATAAACATGATTCTATATCACGATGTTTCAGCTGCTTGTCATCTCACGTATTTCCTTTTGTTCTTCGGACCGCATTTGGCTTCGTGAGTTTATCAGTGTGCTTGCTTTCTTGGACCATTTGTCTGTATCCTGGAGTCTCTAGCGAGCAGAATCATGAACTTCAGAATCAGAACACTTAGAGTCAATCCCCCTCGTGCCGGAAATGAGCCTGGAGATTTCCAGCATGCCACTCAACTTCTCCAAGCCTCGATTGCCTCACTTATAAAAAATGGAAATGATTGGCTAACAGTGGCGAAAAGTGCCTGGAAAACTATGATGCTACTGGTAAATGGAAACGATGGTCAGGCTGAGTTTGGGCGAGGGAATTAGGTTCGTCCCTCCTGCGGTAGGAGTTTTTCACGAATTGGGTAGCAGGCCATATTCTGTGATCGTTACACTTCAGAACAAGGATGTTCCTTTTCTAAAAATCAAAAGAGCATGAGAAGAGGGGATGGTGGAAGAACAGTGATGACTATTTTAAGCTATTCTCTGGTTTGTTCGATCTGGTATTCTTTCAATGCGAGACGTCTCTGAAATCACACACTCTTGAGACAACAGAGGAAAAAATAATAATCAGCAATATAAATAACTATAAAACTTTGCACTTGCATAGAATCTTTCATTTCAAGACCTAGAGGGACTTGTCAGAAGGTAAGGAGTTTTTTTGTTTTTTGTTTTTTGCTTTTTTCTTTCAGAGGAAAACACATTGGAATGGTATAGAACGCTCCCATCTTCTCATTTGCCTTAAACAAATCCTTGCTTTAAAACCACGCAGCCCTTCTTGAATTTGATCCCTTCGCGTAGTTACCTCCTTTGCTCTCTGTTAAAATAAAACAAATAACTTGCAGCTTCTCCCCCCCGCCCCCCGCCACCCCCCTCTGCCCCGCCCCCCAAGCAGCTGGCAGGTCACGCAGAATGACAAACCCGTGCAGGTGTTCAGGTCATCACGGATGGAATTTAGAAAGGTTTGGTACAAATCTGCCCCTTCGTTACTGCTTCGCAGAGTGCCACAGTGTTTTAGCAGTACCGTGGTCCTTAATAGGATAGATTCGTGCAGGCATATACCATGGAGATATGGCTTTCGTTATATTGTTATGTGCATTCTGGAGGGTTTTTTTCACCGACAAAGAGAACGATCAGCTCAGCTCCCGTGTCTCCTAGGCCAGCGTGGAACTTGAAGGGACTGTAGGGACTATCTTGTCCAACCCCCTTCACTTGACTGCTGATGCTGCTGGGTTTCCTTTTGTTGTCTGTTAATAGACACTTTTGATTTTTTGAGAACAGGCTCTCAAAAGCCTATAAATGGAAAATAAGGTGCTCCAGGAATTAAGGGCGCAAGCAAAACTGAAACAGAGCAATTGCACCTTCAGAAACAAATACAAAATAAAATGTCCTAAGATGAATTAAAATCACTCACTTTCAATCTGGCGTGTGTTATGAAGATGTCAAGTTAACAAAAGTCCCCTCACAGAGGGTAGCAAGTTTTCTTGAGGAACAGAAATATTTTTCTTTCTTGGTAAACTGATCATCCAATAACTGTAAATTTCTATTTAAATTTACAACCTCTTTTCGCAAAACTCATCACTAGTCCCTGAAGCACACCTCCAAAGCTTGGTCTGGGCATAGCTTCCCATTGGCGTGCTGTGCCTGATTTTTTTTTTTTAATTTTTACATCTTTTAATGGAGTGGGAAAAAAAACAAAACAGCATACTGACAATGCAGTACACTGGGAATGAAACCGCTCTCCCAACCAGAGCCCAGAGCAAGGTCTCGGCCTGTGCACACTGAACATCAACGTGTGTGACACCCCCAGGGTGAGGTTTCTTTTCCCTCGGGGACTGAGTCTGCCCTTCCCACAGTCCCACAGTCCGTTCCACGTGGATGAGGACATCCAGGCTTCAGGGTCCATCTCTGCTAAAACCCATCACTGTCGTACGACGCAGAGACATTGATACTCAGCTAATGAGCTCCATTAGCTTCCCCTAATTATATAAGTTATACCTCTTTATGGATCTGCTCTACATATCAGGGGCACAACGTCTGGAGCAGTAGTTTCTGCACACAAGGTATTAATCAACGAAGACCATGCACAATTTTGCTTGCACAGTTTAAAGGATAGGTGGGGTGGAGGGGAGGGGTCGGAGGGAACTGCTATCTGAAAAGTTCAATATAATGCCTCCGAATTTATAACTTGTCTTATCTTTTCCAAGTCTTTGGCTTTCCCACCTGACCCTGAAATGATCTCTGGACAAGAATTCACCCATTTTCAGCTAAACTCGACAAAGGTTCAGCCGACAACACCTGGAAAGACAAACCAGGGCTATTACCATGACCTGCCAAGACAAGACTGTCTGGGCGTGTGATGCGCCATCTTGCGTCTCATGGAAGCCATCTTTTCTCTCGACTACACCCTAGTGTTTCTGGTGATGGGAAAAGAATAGTCCATGGCACAGAGTTCAACAGTCTTTGTACTCCTCAGAAAGCTCCTCAGGGGAAGGTGCCGAATACATTCCTCCCAGCTCACAGTCGCTGGGTTTTTCCTAAGCAGGAACTGATGCCAGCTGATCCCAATGGTTGTCTTTGTTCCTCCCATACTGTGGTTTGTAATAAATCTTCTTTCTCTCTGGTTTTAATCTCCCATAGATAAAGGCTTCCCAGATTAAACACAAGTTTTCCTGTTTCATACACAGGCTTAAGCCATCCAAAAACAATAAGAACAGTAATAATAATAAATAAATAGAAGTGAATCCATAGAAACTCTCGATGTCTGTACAGCAGAAGTGACAAAGTTTAAGTCAAATATTTGTTTTCCCTTTTTTTCATCCACATCAAAGGCAGGAATACAACAAGGCATTGTTAGTTGTGGTCGGCAAACTAGAGTGTCTGCTGATATAACAAATCAGGGTTGTTAAGGCCTTTGTCTATGCAGAGTTAATAGGAATGCAGAAGCCAGATTGATTCAAAAGAAAGGGTAGGGGCTATGAAGTGAGGAAGACCAAAAAAGAAGAAAGAAAAAAAAAAAAGACCAAAAAAAAAAAAAAAAAACCAAAAACAAAAACCAAACCAAACAAAAACCAGGGAAGAAACCAAGGGAAGTGGAAAGAGAGAAAGAGACAATGCCAAAAAGTAGTCCATACTGTGTCTATGGATGGAGAAGTGCACATGGCTTCCCTCGGAAAGCCTCTCCGTGTCTTTGTTATTAATACTGTCGGAGTGAAGAACAGCAGATTGATGGCATCCAGCGGCAGTTAAACGACATTCATCCTCTCGGCCCATCTGAGGAGGTGCATTGGGAAGGACTGGTCTGGGGGAAAGGGCCCTAACCTAGAATATCCAGGTAGACCGGAGATGCCTTAGCCAAGTTCTGAAGGAGGGTGTGGATGCCCTTGATGTTCTTCCTCATATGGGGCTCTCGCTGCCAGCACCCCAGCATCAACTCGTAGACCTCCTGGGGGCACGTTCTAGGTCGCTGCAAGACTCGGCCCTGAGTGATGCATTCTATCACCTGGACGGGACGGAGATCAAAGACAGCGTCAGACGAGAGGAAAAACAAAGCCCGTAACACAGATGTCTGTGCAAGGGAAAGGCTGCTCTAAAGAAACCCATTCAGCATTTGCTTTTTTTTTTTTGAAGGAAGAGAACAATTATTGTAGTTGGTCAATCATGGTTAATTTCATTGGTTTAGATCCCTTTTTCTGGGCACACTGAGGTCAGTGAGGTCAGTGGAGAAATGCTTTCTGTCTGTGGGATGCTACCTCACTCAGGAATTCCAGTGTGTTTTAGTTTTACTGGCTTGAGATGGAGTCTGGAACTTTCACGTCAGGGCACTGACTGACAAGTCAGTGTAGAAACTCGAGCTTCGCTCGAGCTGTAGAAACGAGTGGAATTGGGATAGAAGACAGATGTGGGCCTGAAGAAGATATGAGGTGCCCGACCCAGAAGCTATGCCTCAAGTAGAGACAATGGTTGCAAAAGAATTGAAATAGGGAAATAAAACACAAGAATGTTCTAGTGAAATGTGTAAAAAAACCAAACCAAACCAAACCAAACAAAACCACCAAGCCTAAAACCTTATTGGAATACTACCAAAAAACCTAGCTGGCCTCTGAAGGCACAGGGGTGCCACACCTGCTACAAATTTACCAGATGAGCAGCACAAAGTGATTCCTCAGCCCCACCACCGGTGAGTCCCAGGTGTGTGAGCAAACACTGCATTTCTTTCTCTAGAACTCTTAAACTCAGAGAGTCACTAGACTCTGCCCATGACGTGTAGGTCCTGAGAGGCCACGTGGGAGGTGCTGTTCCCCACGAAGCCACACGGCTTCGTCTGTTTCCCGGCCTCTGGACCTCAGCCCTCGGGGGTCTTGCCCAGCCCACTGCGCACCTCGTTGTTGGACAGCTGGTACCAGGGCTGTTTGCCGTACGTGAAGATCTCCCACAACACGACGCCCAGGCTCCAGACATCACTTTCTGTGGTGAACTTCCTGTACATGATGCTCTCTGGAGGCATCCAGCGAATGGGCAGCATTGTGTGGCCACCGACCTGGTGGAGAAGGGGGAGAAAGGAGGTGTCAGTCACGCAAAAACCAAGTTCCTCTCATCAGGGGGGAGAAAGGTAGAATACAAATGGGGGACACTTTTGTCCTTCCTTTATTTGTATTTGTTAATTTTAATTATTTATAAAACATGAGGGAAATACAATTTCTTTATAAGAAAAAAGCAATAGAGAAGCAGGGCGAAGAATGGTCAAAGTATTTTTTTTAAATATTTTTTACTATTTTCTCTTTCTGGTAACTAGATAGGGCAGAGATGACGTGGGGGCAGGTGTTCATCCTGGATAACACACACAAACACACACACACACACACGTGCTTCCTGGTATAAAGATGACTCAGTCTTCTAATTAACAAGATCACGTTGACCAGGAAACAAGCAGGATACTGTGACCAGAATGACCCACCAAGTGACTCTACTTTCTTGGCAAGGCCAGAGCTTCCTTCCACTTTCAGGTCTTAGGATGAGTGCACAGTGCTGCCTCAGATGCCCTCCCACAATCCAGCCATGGTCAGGGTGGAAGCGATTAGTCCCATTTCACAGATGAAGCAACTGAGGCTTGGGTGGTTATGGACATAAAGCATTCAAGATCTTTAGATCCCAAGCTTAGGATTTGCCTCTAATACAATTGAGCTTGTGTACAAAAATAAATAGATAGAGTTTGGGGAAAATCCATTTTAGTGAAACAGCACAGCTGAGGCATTAGATGGTGAGAGCATTACCACAGGCATAGGGTACTTCGTTCGATAAGGACAGTTTGTTTAAGATTTCTGACTTCCTGGAGAAAAGTGAAGAATTTCACGTTTCAGTTTGTAGCCCACTGGGGCTGTCTGGTGTTAAAACCATGATCAAACTGGTGGTGGGTCCTGGTTTTCATGCTGGAAAACCCAGCACTACCAGTTCAAACACGCTGTCTGATGCCCGGGCAGCAGGTGAGCACACAGAAACACAGGCGTGAGATCCGACCATCATCCCTGTGTTCTCAGACGGAGGCCAAATCGAGTTTCTGCCCGATTTCAATGGTCGGTGTCCATTTCTGTCTCATTAAAGGAAAGAAAGAGACGAACAGTACCTGAAAAATGCTCCCTAACTCCTGAGCCCAAGGAGCTGAGAGTGTCAGGTCTGTTTAATATGCTTGGCAATTTCCAACAACCCTCTTAGCATCAAAGAGATCTTGAGTGTCGAAGGAGGAGAACGTTCTGTGGGTTTTTTCTCCATTCTCTGTACAAGGACTCTAAATCTGACAAGTAGGGGCACAAATTCCTGGGTCGGGGGAAGGTGCCCTCATATGTTTACTGTTCACTTTAAACACACCCACAGCTCTGACACTAAGTAGAGGTGGGGTAGCCTTCCATCAGCTTTCAATTTCATCACTCACTTCTCACCATGCAGCGATGGGCAGACAGGCTTCCATGGGCACAGATTTCCTTCATGGAGCTCCCTGGACATGCCTGAAGTTGATGTCAATATTTCCCATCAGGGATGATATTCAAAACAGAACCTGTGTGGTATAGGCAGCAACGGACAGGAAAGGACGCCATATTGGTGCTGCTGGCCCCATTGAGGAACGGCCTGGCTCATGACCCTGGAGCCCCACGGGCCCAGAACTTTGGAAAAGGAAATGTGTCCAATACACAAGGAGTTCCCCATATTTCTAGACACTCCCAAGGACTCGGGACACCAAGGAAGAAAGCTCCTTTCAGTGCTGGTGACCCACAGACCTGCACAAGGAGAAGACTTGGGGTGAGTGCGGGGAGCTACACGGTGCAGAGTCCCATGGAGTGAGAGGTCTCTGTGCAGGTTTTTAGTGGAAAAGACATATTTATTGATGTTATGGGAATATTTCAATTAGAATCCAGATTTATGATCAATATATAGTTGGTCTGTGTGGGATAAAAAGAGAACTAGGACCTTATGGACAAACACATGGTAGTCTTTTGGATACTGGGCCCTCAAGAGATTAAGAGCCAGTTCCCCACAGATGTTTCTAGGTCAGGCCACCAAAAACACTATAACCTGTAAGTTACCTCACTTCTGTGACAGTCATGATACACAGATTCTTAAGGTATCTTGGGAGTTTGGCGGAAAAAAACAGATTTGATTTTGTTTAACTTATTAGTGAATTAACTAATTTGCATGTGTGTTTGTGGGGAGAGGGAGAGAGACAGAGAATCGCTTCCATACGTCTAGAATCAGATGGCTAAAATCCCACTGTGGGATGTGCTAACCTAACAAGATGCCACGCTTTCCATATTCCCGCGCATACACACCAGTAACACCATGGGCAACACTTAGTTCGTGGTGTTGGAAGCCGGGCTCCAGGACTTTTAGTCAAGGACTAGTTGACTAACTGCTGTGTCCTAGTTGCTACAACTATGAAATATGGGTAAACATTTTATACTTCCCGGGGTTATGGTGAGGTAAACACTCCAACAGTCAAAAGTTTGGGAAAGTGCTTCATAAATTTCAATGCACTGATGCATTCAAGGTGTCTTTTCCTTCCTGTAACCTTTACTATCTTATCTCCTCCATTCTGGAGACATTAGGAAGAGCCAGTGCACATGACTCCCTTCTGTGCCTCGCTCTGCAGGGACAAGTGCTCTGATGATAACTGGACTAGCCCAGTTTCTCTGTCCGATGTTGGAAATGGCCAGAGAAAAAGCTCCTGTTTCCTTTAAAGGAGGAAAAAAAGATCCCACTTTTGATTTACATGTTTTCCCATCTGATCATTTGTTTTATGCTTGCAGTCTCTTTGGGACACATTTTTCACGTTAATTCTTTCAAGAGTCCCTTCTGGGATTTCACACACGCTGTTATAAATAATGCTTTTCTTGTTCTGATGTCAAACGGGTGAGTGGTGGGAGAACCTAATAAAAGTTCAGACAGGGTTCACAAGTTTTCCAAACCCATTTAGAACATTTCTGAACACTTCTTTTGCAGGCCTTTCTCAGGATTTTGGAGCATGTCACAAAAGTAGACCAAGGGGGAGGGGGGAATAGAGTCACCGTTGTTACAAATTACTGTCACATTCCAGTCACAGCGACTGGATGGCTTTTGGACTTCACAAAGCCACAGACGGCGCGGCCGCAAACACAACGAGGCATTTGTTTTGCAATGTGCCACCTGGCAACTTGCCCTCACACCCTGGTTTCAATATCTGTGAGATGGAATGCCATCCCAAGTATGACAGGGCGGCGACTCAGAGTCCTTGCTTTGAGCACCGGACCTGCCGCAGGGCGGGGTGGGGCGGGGCGAGGGGTGGGGGGGTGGGGGGGTCCCTCCAGGGATCCGGTCCCTGCTGGGCGCTAAACTCACCGGACTGAACTGAAGCCAGATGAGAAACCCACGTCACCAGGAAGTTGATTTGGACTTGAGATTTTTTATTTTCTTCAACCCAAGACCCTGGGGACCTGGTTCCTGCTGTGCCATTAACTAGCTTGGCTGAGTCACTTCAGGTCTGGCTTACTGGTAAAATGTGGACAGGTTAGACCAGCTCTGTATTATTTTTAGCACAAAACCCTGTGGTTCTGTAATCCCTCGCCACCACTTGGCCACCATCATCATCCACCAGCACAGAGTCGTTCACCTTTCCAAAGAATTTCCACTCAAAGAATTTCCACTCGAACCCAGTAGTTACACTCAAGGGCAGACCTTGGTTTGCTTTCATGTTGCAAATACTGCACCCAAATTTCAGAGAGTTGAAGGAGCTTACATCAGGGCACACAATAATGACTGCCCACTGGACGTCTTGTACTTGTTCCCATGGGTTGTTCTGAGAGTCTGGCTTCTGCGATCTCTAATGCAGAGATTCAGTATTCCCTGTGTTCAGTCCCCAGGGCCAGTCATGTGGTGCTTTGCCCAGGCCAAACCTACTCATGCCTTTTGGTCGTTTGATCCCTTTTCCTTTTTACCCACTCCCCAAAGAGCTCCTGAAGATGAGCTCAAATTGCACCATTTCAAAGAACTCTCAGTCCTGCTGCAGCTCAGTGAATTGTCTGCCCAGAGACAGTCTGGTGCCCCTCAGCACAGCTCTGGCAACATGGCAAGCATACCTTTCTTCCCTTTCTTCTGCTAACAGATCACATGCCCCAAGAAAGATGGCTGCATCTCAGTCATGTCTGGCTGGGCATGAGGGGGTTGGTTGGTAAGCATATAATGTCTTCGAGTGGCCTTCTTATGAGTGCTGATATTTGGAGAGGAATTCTCAAATGTTCTTTCAAAGAGATCGGCGTTCACTACCCTCCTATCTAACCTCCAGTAACCCCCTGAACTCATGTCAGAACCACCTTAAATTAAATGGATGGAAACTGGTGCGACAAATAAGAACTGTTTAGTGAAATTCATAACTTCTTAGAATTCAGCCCAAAATTCTGGAGTCCACATGGAGTCTGAGAGTCCCTGAGTTGTGTGGGGGACCCTATTCCTTTCTTGATTTGCCATCTGTGCAGTAGATGGGGCAGTCTATGGTACTGACCTGAAACTATTTGATCTTGGGAGGAAGTCTAGAATGATGCATAAGATGGAAGGCTATTTTTCTACATTTTGTGATTAGCATCTCACATGCTAAAGTTAAAGTGGGGCACCTGGGTGGCTCAGAAAGTTGAGTGTCTGACACTTGGTTTCAGCTCAGGTCATGATCTCATGAATCCTGGGATGGAACCCTGGGTCAGACTTCATGCTCAGTGGGGAGTCTGCTTGAGATTTTTGCCCTCTGACTCTCCCCCCACTTGCTCTCTCTCTTTCCCTCCCTCTCTCTCTCTAAAATAAATACATAAATCTTTTTTAAAACAGAAGATGAGAGTTAAAGGGTGAAAAACGGGAGGACTGACAACCATCTTGGCCTTTTATCATGGCAACTTGCTTAAGTCAGCAAAGCGAATCTGAGGCCTATGGTCAAAAATGAATTCCATAGTGTCTAAAATAGATGAAACTATGGAAAATAAAGGATCTTGTTTTTAAAGCATACCAAGAAAAGGACTGTTCAGTTATCTCTTAGTTTGTTTCCCTGACACCTCATAATTTTGATGGTGACATGTATAGAATGATCAGATTAATCAAAAGTAACCACTGTGCTCTAGTTAAAATACCTAGACCTGAGCATCCTTTAAATATATCTGTGTGAAAAGTGTTTAAGACAATAAATCCTGAAGAAAATATTAAAAGACCATGGGTAAAATTGTCTTGTCTTAGTAATCAATGACTGTACTATGTTTAAGTCAAATTGGACACATCCAATCAGTTCAACAATATTTCTTACCCAACGAGCCCTCTTTGGGTACACACTCTTTGGTCATAAGGTTGTAAATTGTGAAAATTTCCCCATGGCCTAACAAGCAATATGTTTTATTTTTCCACGTTGGAAAACTAGGATTAGGGAACTCTTGGTGCTTGCCACTTTGAAACCACTCTTTACACCCAGAGCCTAGCTAGGTTCTTTCTCATTTTTACAAATATACAAAGCATCTTTATTGCTGGTACAAGTCAATGAGGAAGGCACAATCTCTTTTCCTGGTGTGCTGGGAGATGAGAGAGGAGGTGACAAGCTTGGCTTTCTTCCTTCCGCTGGAATGAACACACAATGCATCTACCATCCTCCTTGTTCCCTCATCATCTTTTTTACCCCCTCCCCACTTCCCTTCCCTTCTTTTCACTTCTCCTATTGCCTCTACTGCTCAGTGTGGTCCCTTCCAGGTCCATTTCTGCTCCCTTTCCTTGAATTTCCTCTCAAATATCACTCATCCAGTTCCATTCCAAAATCCCATGTTGTGTTTCATCTTACCCAATTCTTTCATCTCCCCCTAATGATCATGGCTGACCCCTCCACAACTTATACTCCGGCCGCCATGATGTCTGGTCTCCCTTCTGTGTTTAGGAGAGACATAATGGGAGAGGCGTAATGGGAGGCTAGAGCCTATCTCCAGATCTGAAGCAAATGCTTAGGTGGCTTTGAAACCACTGGTGATTTAAAGGTGAGTAATGCTGATCTGGGACCTTCTACACTCAACTAGCAAAGAGCAATGATGCCTGGGAGGCCACTTTCAGCTGTGGTGTTTAGTCAATGAGTGAGTGATAACTTGTTTGGAGGCCAAACATTTTACTCCCTTAGAAACACACAGGCCAAAGGGCAAGTCCCATTAAGAGATGATTAGCTGTCAGAGGCTTTTGGGCACATGAAATATTGAAGAGGCTCCTAGACCTTCTTGTCATACCCTATACCCAACTGCTTTGCTTCAGCAGTTTCTCCTGACCTGTTCCTTAAAAATTCATGAAAGCTGCAAATTTTAACAAATAGCTGGACCTTATTTACTTATTTCTTATGTGTTGCATTTGTAACTTTTTGAAGCTTCAAAAAGGAGAGAGAAACAATTTATGCAAAATATTCTCCTTGGAGAATGTGGAACTATTGTGGTCAGACTGCGGGCACTCTATGACCACATCCAGGAAGATCAGAATCCTTCTATTATGAAGAGTGATGGGATGCTTCCATGGTGTGTGGCTACTGAACCAGGGGATACTTCATGGGAAGAAATTCAGCCCTTCCTACTCTGCCTAGAAGCCCGAAATGAACCCAGATCAGGCTGAGTCAAGCGGAGCCCTGGTGACAGCCTGATCATCATCTCCTTTACAGTGGGAAATGATTATTGCTACGCTGGAAACCACTGTTATTCATAGCTCTGAAATCTCTCAGTATCTTTTTCCATTACCAATGTGGTCATAGACATAAGGATTATGAAGTAGTAACTTCAAGCCAATATTTTTGAATTAGTCAAAGAGAGGATGTGCTGGACCCTATTGCTAACCATATATTTTTTTATTAACATATGATGTATTATTTGCTTCAGGGGTACAGGTATGTGAATGCTCGGTCTTACACAATTCACTGCACTCACCATAGAACATACTTTTCCCAATGTCCATAACCCAGCCACCCTGTCCCTCCCCTGCTACCACCTAGTAACCCTCAATTTGTTTCCTGAGATTAAGAGTCTCTTATTGTTTGTGTCCCTCCCTGGTCCCATATTGTTTCATTTTTTTCCCCCTTACTTCCCCACAGGCCCCCGCCCTGCCTCTTAAATTCCTCATAGAGATCACATGATAATTGTCTTTCTCTGATTGACTTATTTCGCTTAGCATAATACCCTCTAGTTCCATCCACATCGCTGCAAATGGCAAGATTTTGTGTTTTTTTGATGGCTGCATAGTATTCCTGTGTGTGTGTGTGTGTGTGTGTGTGTGTGTGTGTGTATGTACACACACACACACACACACCACATCTTCTTTACCCATTCATCTGTTGATGGACATCTAGATTCTTTCCATAGTTTGGTTATTGTGGATATTGTTGCTATGGTAACCATATTTTTGCAAATACTTTTTTCCCCACAATTAAATCTCTACTGTCAGAATAAGGCAAATGATCATGTTTCGAAGGCAAAGGACACAGCTAAAATTGCTCTCTCTGGAAACTTGGATTCTAGGTGAGTAGATAAAGCAAATTGAATATAAAATTTCCACTGAAAATTGATTTTGCTTTATTCTACCATGAAATAGTAATAAAAATGATGAAAATAACAATAATAACACCTCATGTTTATATAATACTTTCTTGCTTTTTCTTATCATTTCATATCTATTCATCTTATCATTATTGTACCTACCTCAAAATATGTTTATGAAGATGAAACAATCAATTGTTTAATCACTTAAATTATTATGCGATTAATAGAATTAATGGATTCATTAAATCAATTAATCAACTGATCAATTAAAGGTTAAATTTTCATATTAGAAAAGCTCTGTGGTGCCATTGTGTGATGCCATTTATATGACTTTCTTGAAAAGGCAAAATTATAGGTCTAGAGAACCCATGTTTGTCAGGGAATGGGAATTGGTTGGGGGGGGTTTACTTTATGGGGACACAAAAGAATTTTGGGGGATGATGGCAATGTCCCACAACTCTGTTATGGTGGCAGTTAAGTGATTGTGTTTGGCCAGACTCAGGACTTTACACTAGAGAAAGTGAATTTTACTATATTATATCTCAGTAAACCTGACTTTAAGATCAATCAATCAATCAATCAATTTCTTAGAATAGTGCCCAGTATATAGTAAATGTGCAAACAATACCAGCTGTTGTCTTGTTATGCTAAGTATTTGATTCTTCCTTCTCCAGTAATCCTGTGGGGCTAGTTAGACATGATCTTTTATCCCAACTTAAGAGCTGAGGAATCTCCAGGCAACACAGCTAAGTCATGATAAAATCTACAGCAGGACTTAGCTCTCAAATTCATGGCACCCTTCCCATTCTGCCTCAAGTCTGACATGGAGTCAGATTCAGAGCTAGGAAAGTCTCTCCTAGTCTCTCTAAGCATTAGACTGCTTGGGGTGTCATAACAAAATACCATAGATTGGGTGGTTAAGACAACAGACATTTATTTTCTTACATTTCTGGAGGCTAGAAGTCCAAGATCAAGGTTCCAGTGAGTTCAGTTTCTGGTGGGAGCTCTCTTTCTAAACAGAGCTTGTATGTGTGCAGAGAGAAAGTGATCCTCCAATGTCTCTTTTTATAAGAATACCAATCCTATTGGATCAAGACCTCATCCCATGACCTCATTTAACCTTAATTACTTCTTTACGGGCTTCATCTCCAAATATCCTCACACTGGGGGCTAGGACCTCACCCTATGAATTGGGGGGGTTGGGGGAACACAGACATTTAGTTCATAATACTCTCTTTGCCAACGCTCCCCCTTCTGGCTCCAGTACATTCTGGGGAAGCAAGAATAGCTCTATGTACTAGGATTTGTGTAATTCTGGCCCAGAATGCAATTCTGTGGTTCTTTGTCAGCATCTTCATGTCCCCAACTGAAGATTTGACCCCATTGTTCCTTTCCCTCTTGGGTAACTCTTGATTATTACCAACTAATTCTAAAGCTTATCAAACAGTTTAAACTGCTATTGTCCCACAGAAGATTCAGTTCATTTCCAGTGCAAACCTTGGGGCAATCTCAATCCTCACCCTATTTCTCTATCCTGTCCTCCACCTGGGGTTCCCTGGGGGGTGGCTAAGGGAGAGCAGGCAGACTCGGGACTCCCTAGTGATGTGTAGATAAAGGCAGAGGGCTTCCCGGACTCCGTGTCACCGTAAGCGACATCCCTCATGGGTCCCGTTGTCTCCTGCTTGTGCACTATATACAATTCAAAGAACAAAGAGCCCAGTCTCAGCAGTGACTGTAGCTTCATCTTATTTTACATCTGGCTCTCATCAGAAGCAAATTAAGTCATCTCTCAGTAAGGCATAAAACTACAGTTGCGCCAACGTTTAAGAATCACATTCGGATCTAGAAACACAAATTTCCATCTTAATCATTAAGTGAAACTAGGAATAGCAGCACGTGTCCCCCTGTCTCTGATTGCTGCCCCAAGCTTCATCCCACTAACTCTTACCAACCTGGATGGGAAGTTTCCTGAGGGGATCAAGGGGAGGATGACACTTTAGAAAGCACTAATACAGCAAGCTGGCTAGAGTGTTGTACACTCTAATCATAGACATTTCATCAAGCTGCCATTTTTAAATGTTCAGTGTTCCTGAGCCTTTTATGGCTTCCTAAGCATTATGGGTAAACCCATGAGACCATCTGACTCTTTTAACATTTGAGACCAAATCACTGCATCCTTTCATGGTGAAAAGCCACCAGGGACTGACATGCCCTGAGCAAAGGCACTCAGAAAAAAGCGGGACCAATGTATGCTTGTGTCATTGTCTACATTAAGGTGGTTTCAGTGTGTTGGTTCAGCACCAAAATTCCAACATGAAATCGTTTCTATGGAAATAATTCCGAAAAGCTGCTATTCCAGCTAGCTTTTACAAAGGAAGAAATCAGTGATTTGTCAACAGAGTAGGAAAACACAACACAAAAAGCTTCTCTGTAATAGAATGAGCACTCCCATCATCAGCGGTGATTACTGTGGTTACTGCTGCCCTGGGTGCATCAAGTCCAGTAAATGGAGAGATCAGGTTTCTGGGTGGACACCATCCATCTGTCCCCCCATTAACCCCAGCCTGTTAGTTAACATTGAAGACCCCGCCAGCATGTACATTCCACCATTAGCCTGAGATGAAGACTTAATACACCAGAGCCAGTTTCAGATGAATAAAGTCTTCTTTCCTTCCAGCTGCAGACATTCATTCTGTTAGAGAAACTGATGTCTTGTGTCCAAGGGAATGTAATGATAATGAGAAAGTTGCTTCCTCCAGGGAGCTCTGAATGCCTACCTGGGCATCATTATGGTCCTTTTCTGCAATGTCTGTGATACATGTAATGCATAGAGATTGTGACCTTGGTTACAAAAGATTTGTGGTTCTTATGATCTTCATGAGACCTAAGAAATAATATGTATATATATGTATTGACGAGTTTTAAATGTAAGCTAATTAAAGCTAAATGAAAGGCAATGTCTTTAACACAGAGCCTTGCACAGAATAGGTAACTGAGAGTTAATTTTATAATATATTGCACATATATACATGTACAATATATATAGTATGTACTATATATTGTATATATTGTATATATATTGTACATATATAAATACATATATTATACATATATAAATATATATTGTATGTACAATGTATATATTGTACATATATATAAATATATTGTATGTACAGTGTGTATATTGTACATACAATATATATATAGTCCATATATATCATACATATATATGTGTGTGTGTGTGTGTGTGTGTATAGGTAACTCTCAGTTACCTATTCTGTGCAAGGCTCTGTGTTAAAGACATTGCCTTTCATTTAGCTTTAATTAGCTTACATTTAAAATTCGTCAATCTCCCATCTCTCCCGACATACCTACGGACAAAATATACCCATAGAAAGTGCACATATGAGAACTGGAGCTCTCTTTCCATCCAATGATTGTGGCAGCTCAGTGTCATGGAAAACCTGCGTGGTGTCACCAGGTGCTTCTCAAATTTTCCACCAAAGCACCCCAAAACATAGGAAGAAGTAAATGATCAGGGGTGCAGGGGAATAACTGGTACCATGTTTGTGGGTCACCAGCCCAAGGTGCTGATGGCAAGTGTGGAATTTCTTCAAAGTTCTATGTTTCATCTTTAACATCTGATATAACTGATGCGTTAGACTCCACAATGCATTATACAAAAGGAATGATTTGTCTCCAAATCATTTATGAAAATTGTTGCTTTAGAAATACGGGCTATGTTCATTTTGTGGCTTCACGGGTTTCTGGTCTTAATACAGCATCCTGTGTTCAAAGGCTACCCAGACTCCTGGTTAAGAGGCATTGGTGCAGAAACACAAGATGGCAAGTCCACACTGGAGACCCATGACACAACAGAGTGAACACAGGTTTGGGAGTCAACAGACCTGGTTTCCTGTTTTAGCTTAGCCACTTTCTAATTAGATGAACATAAATTATTTTATGTCTTAGAGCCTCTCTTTTGCATTGCAATAGGAATAAAACCTATAAGCCAAATGTAACAAGTCTGTGTGAGGATTCCGTACAGCCTGCCCACTACTGTCTATTCCTGAGGGGCACCCTTCACTCTCTGGCCTGCATAAATGCCCCCTCCTGGAGTCGTCCAACACGGCGACCTGCATCAGAAGCCCAGGGTTCTATTCTGGTGCATGCACGACTCTCCATGTGACTTTGATAAGTCATGGCCTTCCATAAAGCCATCAGTTTTTCCTTTATGGAGTAGAGATGACTCACTGCATCACATCTGGGAGGCTCAGTGAGGTTGTTGACACAAAGCATGTTGTAAGAGGTTAACACCCAACCCACATGCAATTCCTCATTAATCTTGCTTCTTTTCGTGTACCTTTCTCAGAGTATATTTCAACAAATCTGTATTTGGTTAGTGCCATGTCCACTGTGGGGAAACAACATTGGATGGGCGTCCCTGCCCTCTGGAGCTCGTTCTGTAACCACAATGCCAGGCTGAGGACTGGTGGGAATGTGAACAACTGGTTATGCATCATGATCCTGGTGCAGTCTGGCCAACAGCTTAATCTACCGATGCTTTCCGCTCCCTTCCACTAGGGCGTGTGTATTTAGATGGCTGAGCACTTGTCACCCGCCCAAAGGATCACAGAAGGGAGATGACTGGGAAATAGCAAGATGGGGAGTTTTCAAAGAGGACTGATGAGCTGATCCTCCCTGAAGATCCTCAGAAGAAGTTGGCAGCAGAGCCCCAGAGATGCTGTGATGGCGGAGTTGTGTTCAGCTTTGTGGATGACGTTTAACATCTAGCTACTATTTGTTGCAGGCCTACCGTGAGCACGTCATGGCCATGAACTTGACACACATTATTTCAGTGAGCTGCATTGAACTATAAACCAAGCCAAGGCAAGAGCGAAAGGGCACGTCAGGTAGGGATTGCCTGCGACTGCGTGTCCCTGAGACAGTGGCTTACCCACAGAGGGCATTCACTTTTCTCACTTACAGGAAGCCCCAAAGTATGCAGTCAAGGGCTGGTGGGATACTCTAAGATGTCCTGCAGGGGTGCCTGGGTGGCTCAGTTGGTTAAGCGTCTGGTTCTTGATTTCAGTTCAGGTTACGATCCCATGGTCTGAGGTCAAGCCCCCCACACTGGACTCCGAGCTCAGCGTGGCATCTGCTTGAAATTCTCTCTCTCCCTTTCCCTCTGCCCCTTCCCCCGCTGCTCAAGCACACATACTCTCTCTCTAAATAAATAAATAAATCTTAAAAAAAAAATCTTCCCAAGGCCCTTCCACTTCTTTCTACCTCCATTTTGATCTCCCGGCTCTTGGTCACACTCTCTCCTCCCTGGGCCACTGGGACTGCCTGCTAACTAGTCCACCCACTTCCTTTCTGATCCACCATCTGTGCACTAGCCGGGTAGTAGTCTTAGAGTTTTAGTCATATCAAACCGTTCCGTTTCCCGCTATAAATTCTTTAATGACTTCCCATTACCCTTAGGATAAAATGAAAAGACATTAAAGTGACTGCTAGAACCCCTGTTGGTCTCAGTGTCTCTTTCCCCCAGTCTGCTCCCGGTGCTTGACCCCCTTCCTCACACTGACCCATCCACTTTGGTCTTCCCTCTTTCTTAAGCATCCCCAGCACTCTCTCACCTCAGATCTTTCATACATACAGCTCCTTGAGTTTTTCCTGACTTACACTTGTCCTTTGGGACTTGAATACCATATTCTCAGACATCAAAAGCAAGTGAAACTACCAGGTAGCATGACTTACTTTCCCCTTAGCACCAATCTGCTGTAACGATGGGCTTGTTTGTGTGGCTACGTGTTTGCGATCTAACCTTGGCCTCTAGACTCCAAGTTTCATGAAGGGTGCCCTCTTCTGTGCTTGGAGGCTCAACAGATATTTGTCAAATGAGAGGATTGCATCTGGCTGCCTCAGGGAATGGCCCTGGCAACCAGACACTACAGTATGGGATAAATATGAAAAGAGAACCAGGGGCTAAGGCCAAAAAGGCAGCTTCCTGTCAGCCCCACTCAGGGTTGTCAGCACAGACCCATTGGAGTTGAGGGGGGTATCCAGAGGGGAAAAGGAAAACATAGACAGTAGCTGATCTGCTTTAGAGAGTGACACCCGTTTCTAATTTAAACTGTAAATAAGGAATGGAACAGACATACGCAGTACACAGAGTAAGAAACATATGGGACAAGTTACCAAGAAAAGCTGTGGAAGCTGAAGATTAATGGGGCTGAAGTGACCCACTAGTAAAGGAGAGGGGATGGGTGCTGCAGAAAGTCAAGAGAGAATGGAAGGGCTGAGTGCCCTGTCCCAAGGGTTTCCTTTTCTTTGCTTGTCCCTTGGGATGCCCTCTTGGCCACCCCAACTTCATTCTCTGGAGCAACCCCACTTACAGATGCTACCCCCTGGTCCCACTGGAATTTTCCCAGGGAAGCCTCCCACGGGAAGAATGTTGCTTGAAGGTGGGAGAGGCTTGTCCTCGAGTGGCTTTGGCGTGGCACCATACCTGTTCACTCTCGCCAGCTGGAGAGAACAACGCGGCAGAGGAGAATTAAGGAAAGGGCGTCTGCAACTCCCCAAACTCCCCTCAGCATTCCTGCTGCCTCCTTACAACCTGCCCTCTGCCTCTCACCTCCCACCCCAACTCCACAACCCTTGATCATGACCAGTGTGCTAACAACTGAAGTTCAACTAAAAGCCACGCCCCCCATCCCTCAAGGGGCTATCCACTTCTGGCACGGCAGATAATATTAAGCAATCTATTAAAACATTATTTGGATTCTCAAACCCTCATTGCTCAGAGTTTAGATTAACCTTTTTAACTGTTGAATTGGTAATCATTTGCTTGTCTTGGTATCATTCACTCACTCAGCAGAATTGTTTTTGAGCTACCTGCCATATTCTGGGCATTGTCCTAGACCCTGGGGACATGGATGTGAACCAGTTCCATGTTCTCATGAAGCTCTTATTTTAGTGGGACATAAACAGATGTCTATGCATCATGAAGTCAGGTGGTGATAAATACTATGGAGAAAAGGAAGTAAATAGATGCAAAGGATAGAGAGGCATACTAATTTAAATAGAAAAGTTCATCAAACACTCTTCTGAGCAGGTGGTAACTAAGCAGAAATCAGAATAACAAGACATGCAAACATCAGGAAGAAGTGCATTCCAGGCATTGGGGTCAGGAAGTGTAAGAAGGTCCTCCTGAGGTAGGAAAAGCCTTGATATGCTTGAAAAATAAAGGGTCCAGTGTGTTAGCAGTGACTGTGGCAAGAAGGTGAGTGTAGGAAAAGAGGTAGATTGTTTATCTGGGCATCTTGGGTGTGTGTGTGTGTGCGTGCGCGTGTGTGCTTTATCCATATCTGTAACCATATTAATATCTTTACTTTTATATCTAAATAATATGCTACATCCAGATAGTATTTTAAGGCAAGCCACTTAATACTATTTTAAGATAAACTCAAGGTCTATGACCTAGCTACCATTACCACTTACTGAGCAGGGAAACTAAGACATAGAAGCTCCAGACCATAGTCAGAGTCAGGGTCTGAGCTGGCAATGGAAGACAGATGTTTCAAATCCACCGAGCTTGCCGCTTTCTCTTTGACTTTTGCTCTAAGTTTGCACCACTTGCCCTAACCCACCTGGTGGCATGGCCAGCTTTGTAAGCCACCTACAGAAATCATTAGTCACTTTCCCTGAGCCCTATTCATGAGGAAATCCCTTCTTCTCTGATCCAGAGAGGTCGACAAGGACCTAATTGCACTACCACTTGGATTTAGGAATGGAAGTAAGGTCGGACTATGTGGGTCTCCCACACCTTTCTTTCAGTGCAAGGAGGACAAGGTAGTAGAGGGGCCCTGTTATTTCTATGCTCTTCAGTAGCACAGATGCATTCCTGAGTTTTTCAGAGCTTGGAATCTCTAAGATGCTTAGTTATAGCTCCCTTGACAGTCAGCCTGAAGACGGACGCTGATGGCCCCTGCATGTTTGTCTCTGTCAATATGTGAGCAGGGCATGCCTCTATATTACCTTATTTTTCCTGATTATTCCCCAATATTCCACCAGCCATATGGTCACATCACTGCCGAGGCACCTTTGACTCCTGAAACAATCTGAGTTTCCTTTAAGGAAGAAAGATGCCAGGGGAGAAGAGAAAAGATTTCATAAACCTGAACTCCTTAATGATGGTCCCTTAGCATTCTCTGTGCATCTCCCTTCCTGCCTCTATCGCTTCATCAACCCCTACAACCATTTTTTCCTGAAAATTCCCTCCCAAGGTCTCTCTGCCCAGATATCACATGCTTTTTTTGATACCAGAATGTTTATCTAGGTACAGATCATTGGCATTTAGAATACTGTATTTACTGGTTAATATCTACTTGAATCCACTTACAGAAATAGCATCATGAAACATATAAAGTTCTTTAAGCACTACTATCTACTATATGAATGCAGACTCAGGGAAAACAATTCCCTCCAGCCCAGATTTGTCTTTCGAGATGAAGACAAGAACACTCCAGAGAAGGACAAGGTTTATACAAAACATACAAGTCACTGCAAATTAACTCAAGACGGCAGCAAAGACAGAGGTGATTCCCAACTCAGGGAACTTCTAAGCGATCCGCCCACTTCCAATGCTGCTGTGTCCTCTGCTTCTCCAAGGGTTCAATGTCCTCAGATTCCCCAGCCCACTTTTGGACCCCTGTTCTCCCCATCATCTGAATCCCCCTAAATGGCACCACCATCCCCACGAAACACCACTATTTTTGTTCAAAGCTAAAAACCCAAGAGTCATCATGGATTTCTTACTTCCCTTTGTCCTCTGCAATCAAGTCATCACCAGGTTTTTTCATCTCTGACTGCAAAATACACCCTGAATATACTGCCCTGCTTGTTTCCACCCCTGCTCATAGTTTTACGCCATCGCATGCTTTCACCAAAGCCTCCTCTGAGCGTTGGGCTCCATCCCCAAGAGCTGTCCCAACTCAGCGGGGAACCTACCTGAACTCCTCTCATTCTAGCCTGGCCTGCCTCATGTTGAGGGCATCACCTGAAAACAGCCTAATCCTGTCCCCCAAAACTCCATGGTCTCCATAGCCTGTCCCTGCTGCTTCTGCCCCACAGGAGCAACTCACGGAACGAACTACCTCTTTGCTCCAGGGGCCAGATTTTACCTTTTCCTTTCACTATAACTAGATTTGAATGAAATTTAATGCTGGAATGGGTCAAATTACAACAACAAAAAAGTATATGTCCAGGTGGCTACTTCTTTATGGTTCATGCTTGGTAAAACTTCCAGAAGACAGGAACCTAGTTTTTTTTGAGAAACATGTGACAGGCTTTTTACCCATTTGCTGAACACTTTAATGGTCACTTCATTGTTTCTCTAAATTAAATCACTGAAGTTGCACCATTATTGTAAAGTGGGAAAAGTGGTTACCCCTGGAGGGAAAAATTAGGTTCAGCAGAAGAGGAAACCAGAGTGATCTTTATAAAGTAAAGCACTGTGGAGAGACAGAGGCAACTAATAGCATGTGGGAAGCCCTGCACACCCACACATCTGAGGCTCACACCAGACATGAACCGTGGAGCCTCACGGGTCAGACTCTTAACGATCTCTACTAATGAAAACTCAGCCAATCAGAACTGGCCTCATTTTGATAGTTATCCTCTTGGGGTCTTCAGAAATTACAATCAGGCTTGCTTTGCATTTTTATCACCCAAGTCCTGGTCAGGAAAACTGGGAGCTGGGCAGTGGGGAGGGGGGAAGAGTCTATTTCCTTGAAGGGAAAAGGGTTAAGATGTGGTCTGACACCATGTTCAAGGGATGAGGCGGTGTCACTAGGGAAATAATGCTTGGCTGCTCCTTACCAAGGGCAGGTCAAGAAAAGGTGAAGGTGAATTGTGGCCTAAGGTATAATTGCTTTTTGACGTTAATGGCCAATAGGTCATTAACTGCTTGAATGCTCAGATGGGGGTGGCTATGATGTCCCCTTCTCTCTATACCTCTGATGTCTTATATTAAGATCCCCAGGGAGCTTTTCCAGGTATCCCTCTGATTTAAGACTTGGGCCTTAAGCTGAGGGAAAAGGAGATTTGGGTGCCCCAGCACCACATCTCACAGCAGGATTAGAGTCTTTCTCTAGTAAGAGAATAACCACCACGACCCCAGGTCCCTCTCCTCTTTGGTCTGTGGGGGAAGAAAATGGGGGAAGCATCCACTTGCTGAGCAGTGGGACCATTGGCCTGGGGGCCATTGGAAAGTTCTTGAAGAGGGGTCACCTCCTTCCTTTCTCTTCTCTCCGCTCTCCCCATCCTTAGCCTGAACTCAAGGAAAGGACTTCAAGAGACTTCCTCATAAAGACTAGAGGCACCTTAGGAAGGGAGGACTGAGACCTCATTCTGCATTTGGGCCTCTGTTTGGACAGCAGATTGTGTGCATGGCAAAGGAAAGGGGGAAAGACAGTAGAGCTGAAAGGGGCAGCAGGAGAACCCACTCCCCCAGCACCAAGAAGGGCAAAGATGTGTGGGCGTCTCAGGAGTCAGTGGGCACAATGGGAAGTATCTATGTTTGAGACTTCTGGTCTGTACCCTGGCTGCTCCCAGGGTGACACCTGACCCCTGGAAGTGTTAGCAGAGAAGCAATGATGGTAAAGCAGAGGATGACAACAGAGGTGTAAAGAGAGGTTGCCCTTTATCCTCAATCCCTCCTCTCACACCCTAACCTTGTAGGAACTGGAGATAGGATGAGAAGGGAGAAGGCTAGCCTGTGATGCTGGGTGGAGCAGTTTGAAACTGATAGTAGGACAGGACAAACTGGATGCAACTGGTTTCATAGATGAAAGTGAACAGAAAGTCTTGGAATCTCTGCAAGATGCTCTCTTTTTAAAAAGAGTTTATTTTTTATTTGGGAGAGAGAGAAAGAGAGAGAGAGTAGGAGTAGGACAGGGAGGGGCAGGGGGAGCTGGAGAAGCAGGCTCCCCACTGAGCTAGGAGCCTGACCCTGGGCTCCATCCCAGGACCCCAGGATCACGACCTGAGTTGAAGATAGACGCTTAGCCTACTGAGCCACCCAGACACCGCTATCCAAGATGCTCTCACTGCTGGCCTCAAAAGCGTTGTGATGCATACCACTCCATACCTATTAGGATGGTGAAAATCTGTTAATGCTGACAACACCAAATGCTGGCACAGATGTGGAGCAACAGGACTGCTCCTTCATTGCTGGAGGGGATGCAGAATGGTACAGCCATATAGGAATGCAGTTCAGTGGTTTCTGACAAAACTGAACATGCTCTTCCCATATGATCCAGCAATTGTGGTGTTTGGTATTTAGCAAATCAGTTGAAAACATGTCCACATGAGAATCTGCATCTGGATGTTCACAGATGTATTCATAACTGCCAAAACTTGAAAGTGACTTGAAGATGTCCTTCAGTAGGTGAATGGGTAAACTACCTGTGGTCCATCCAGGCCACGGAACATTATTCAGCATTATAAAGAAACAAGCCACCAAAGCCATAAAAAGACATGGAGGAACTTTCAATGTATATTAGTGGGTGAAAGAAGCCAGACCGTAAAGGTTACATGCTATATGACTCCACCTGTATGAAAGCCTGAAAAAAGCAAAACTGTGGACATAATAAAAGATTGAGAGTCTAGGTCACAAGGGGCTCAGGGGAAAGAAGGATGAGCAGACACAGCAGAGAGGATTTCTGGGACAGTGGAGCTACTCTGTATTGTAATGGTGGCTACATGTTATTACACACTTACTAATACACATCACCAAGAGTGAGCCCTTAGGTAAGCTATGGACTTCGGGTGACAATGAGTCAGTGTAGGCTCATGATTAGAACAAATGTACCATTCTGATGGGATATGATAGTGGGGCAGGCTGTGCATGGGGGAGATCCTAGGGGGTATTTGGGAATTCTCTACTTTCTGCTCAGTTATGCTGTGAAACGAATGTGCCTCTAAAACATAAAGTCTGTTTTTTTTTTTTTTTTTAAGTGTTGCTTTGAGGACATAGGCTATGACAGTGACTAAGGCTCCATCCCATGGTTTCCATCCATGCCATTCAAAAGTTCAGGAAAGGAGGTTGCCAGTCCTGCCCTGTCCTCACTGCGATCCCCTGGCATTCATGGGACAATGGGCACTGATCTGTAGAACTCGAGAAGTTGAGAAGCAGGTGCAGGAGTGTGGCTTGAAGGAAAGGGACAGAGAAAACAGCTGGATGGACTCCGGCATGGGGTAGCCTGTGTGCCCATATCCCGGGGAGAAAGTCAGTGTGGCCAGAAGTCCCCTCTCAACAGGAAACAGAGAATGGTGCTCCTCAGGAGTCTTGGAAATGGGGACATAGTGAGGGCTTGGGAAGTAGGCCAAGAGAATGTGGGACCCAACCCTTCTGACCAAGATAAAGTTAAGTTTACTATGGAATGTACATGCTGTTTCTTCCACATAGGACTTCAAAAACTTTTTTTGTTTTAATTTTGGGAACTTGATAGCTACACTTGCCAGGAGGATTACAAGGATGTTGGGCATATCAGGATAGCCATGGTGCTGAGCTAGAATAAAGAAAGATGAGGAAGAAGTAAAGAATATTAATGAGAAGAATCTTTAATTCTTATGATTTGTGTCTTAATGGGCCGATAATTTTGGCTGTACCATAGCTAAAGATATTAGGTTGATTTTAGTCATAAGAGTTCTCTCCTAAGGATAGACTCCTAAAAGGCCGTAGAAAAGAACTTTTCCAGCTTACTGATGGGGATGGTTCACAACTGAGAATAGTGAATGTCTAATGACCATTCTGAAAGTCTTCTATAGGCTTGGGCAGTTGTAGAAGTTGGGTGATGAGAAGGGTGTTCAGTTAAAGAGGGGAAAAAAACAAAAGGCTAAAATGGACTTCATGGCTGTCTGGGTGGTCAACCGTGTCCATTGGACACATATAAGTGGCTGGGTTTTCTTTCTTTCTTTCTTTCTTTTGAAGATTTAATTTATGTATTTGGCAGAGAGAGAGAGACAAAGATCACAAGTAGGCAGAGAGGCAGTTGGGGGGGGGCGGGGAGCAGGCTCCCTGCTGAACGGAGAGCCCGATGTGGGGCTCCATCCCAGGACCCTCATGACCTGAGCCGAAGGCAGAGGCTTAAGCCACTGAGCCACCCAGGTGCCCCTTAAGTGGCTGTGTTTTCTTATGTGAACCACGAAGAGGGTCCCCGGAGGTACTTGAGAAAAGTGTGTGGGAGATAGACTGAAAAAGTCAGAAGACGAGAGGGAAGAGTTTCTTTGGCTGAAAGAAAGGAAAAGCTGTTTGAGGTTTCAAGAAAAGGGACTGACAACTTCCACTACAGATGAGGGAAGTTTGCCCTTTGGGGAAAACTTCCACAGGCTGGGGCTTCACTAAAATGACACTATGTGAGTCTGGATAACAGAACCATGGTGAGTGACACCATGGTGGTATCATGTATAAATGAGGTGTTTGCAGTAGCAAATTCCTTCTCTTTCCGGAATGGATTCACCTTAAATCAAATTCCAAGAAATAAGAATGGCGGCAAATGGGAGGTTTTCTCTGTGCAGCAGAGCCTGAGGACAAGTCGTCTATTTTCTCAGGAAGCTCCATGTGATGGACGTCTTGCTCACAGGCTTCTTCCGGGAGCCTACAGGAAGTACTGGGTCTCAGGAGAGTCTGACTAAAGAGAAGAATGGGGAACAGCTTTTCCACAGTTGCCTTTCCCCTGTTGCTCAAGGATGCCAGCACTGGGTGTTGGCTTCTCTGCCCTTCTCAGTCAAGCAGACGTGGGTATCAGAGGGAGTCTAACAGAGTTTCGTACCTTAGCATCTACAGGCAGGTACAAGGTCATTATGTTTGAGGTACACAACGTGGGCAAGATGGAGGTGCTGTGTGGCCATTGGGGAACCCACACAGGAGCTGGAGCAGAACAGATAGCCAGTGGTCCCAAAGACAGGCAAAGTCAAGAGAATCTGAAGCAGTGCCTGACAGCTATGTGCCCCAGGAAGGGGATTGGGCAGCAAGACCCTAGTATCTTTCCTTTCTTCTGCCATTCATTAGGGCTGGATCCAAATTTCCCTGCCCACATTTTCAGACCCCTCATTATCTAAGCAGCCTCAGTTTTCCTCAATCCCCTTCCCCAAACTGCTTTGCTGAATATAGAGTCAACCTCCATGTCAGGCTGATTTGGTATCCCTTTGCTGACCACCCAGTTCCTACCTTATGCCTGAAGAACCTCTTCTTTGCCTCCTGCCCCAGGGGTGGCAGGCAGCTGGCCACCATGAACCCCCAGCTCACAGCACTGGAGCCTCTCCACAGTCCTTGTTCTGGCACAGGAATTCTGCTTCATCTCCATTCTAGTTATCACTCCGGTTGCCTTGCTTATCCCCCAGGCTTCCAGAGATATGTGGATCTGTGCCTCTAAACACAAGCTCAGTCCTTGGGACCCTATCCCGCAGGATAAATATTTTTGTAGCTGATTCCTACTTGATAGGATTTGGGGACATCCATGTAATAAAACTCCTCTTCTGGGTCCATCCTCTTCAAGATGCTTTCTCTTGACCCCTAGCCTGGACTGGAGACTTCTTTGCATCTCAGACACTAGTTTTGCTCCTGGGTTACTTTCCCATGATTCACTGGACTTTCTCATCATAGTGCCCAAGCCTAAAACCTGGCACCTGGCTGCCCTACACCCACCCTGCCTGGCTGCTACCTCTTCTCTGTGAATCCTGTACTAGGATCAATCACAGGTCCACAGCTGATAGAAACTTCATCCTTAGTTGGCTTCCTGCAACTCTTTGAGCCTCTCCCTGTGCACATACTCTCACCTTTACAGCCAGATAGAGTCAGGGATACAGATATGAGCTACTAATTGCTGGACTGAATGTGGACAAAGCCCCCGTGGATTCTACACGTGGGCAAAACTGGGCTCCCCAGCCTGGAAAGAGCCACACAGAGGAAGGGGGTTAATCATTGGGGCACCAGAAAATCAGCCAGATCACAAAGCGCCAGCTGTCATCTGGCACACCCGGGTAGGGGACAGGCTATTGTCTGGTACTCTCTCTCTCTCGACCTCTTCTCTACTCTAAATTTCTTTCTGTTTTCTCTTCCATATAATACCATGATTTTCATGACAGTTTTGGTATTTAAAGAACTGCCAACGATAGCAGTTGCTGACCTAGAATAGAGCCCTAGTTCTCTGACTCGGAATCCAGGGCTGGCTGCCCTCCACCGCGTGGTTTCCCAGCAGCAGCCTGTGTCCTCTCCTGGAAATCACACAGGGAGGGCAGAGTCTGGGGTCCCAACGCAAGGTCTTTCTCCTTCAGCCAGGTGTGGTCAGGAGATAGGCTGACAGGGAAAGAGCTCCACTTCCCTGCTGCAAAGCTGAGCTTTAAATGACTTGCCTCTGGGCATCTGGGTCTGCCCACTAGCCCACAGACACTTGGGGCAGAACTGCTATCTTGCTTTAGCTGTTCCTCTGGCGAGACTCCCTAAAGCTTTCTTTGGCAAGGTTGCTGGAGTGAGAAACCAGGATGACGGGTCATTGCTGAGTCTCATCACGGCAACGTCTTTCACGCTGCATTAGTAAATTTTGAGTGCTTAATAAGTGACATAAATGGGAAGGGGTTTACATCTTTAGAAATGCTTTTTTTCCCAAGGTTAATATTTCATGCTAAATCTATTCACTCTTTCGACATTTTAATGACCTGTGTACAGCAGTCTCATATGTTCGCAATAATGTCCAAATTGAAAGAGTATGATGATCACTTCACTGCTCTTTGTTAAGTCAATTTTAAGCATCTTGTTCCATTTGGGACTTGTGTCCAATCAGATATTTTCCTTTTAAAACTCTGCCTCCCTTATTTTCCCAGGATTGTAATATTTGGAAAGACAAGAAAGAAATTGTTGACTTTTCTGGGGATCTCAAGTGTCCATGTGTTTCTTGTCCCCTCTTAAAGTCTAATTACCTTTAGACAAGTGAATGTGATTTATTCAATTAAAAAACTCGACGAGTCTGGAATGGTTACCCTAAATTTGGACCTGGTCTCGAGTTTTTTTTTTGTTTTTTTTTTGTTATTGGCTCGATAAAGGGGGTAGGTCCCAGGGTTGGAAGCGTAACCAACACATGTTCCAGGCCACATGCTGGTTCTTTACATACATTAATTTAGTTAGTTTCTTGCAGCAATCCAGCAAGAGAGGCTTTACAGTGCCTAAATCTCAGATAAAGAACCTGGGGACTCAGAGAGGCTAAATGACCATCCCAGTGTGTGGCCGAGTCAGTCCTGCCGTGCCTTACCCCTCAAGCCAGAATCAACTCCAATTTGCTGGGATTATCATCATGTTTTGGATTCAGTTCAGAACCTACAGAAGTCAAACATGCTCTTTACTTGAGCACTTGGGATTCCAAGATTCATAAATTACTTCATGCAAAAAAAAAAAAAAAAGTGGGAGGCAAAGAAGGGTCTTTCCTTAAATTCCACCAAAACTGTAATTATTCTGGGGGGAAAAACTCCAATAACAAAGGTGTGTGTCATTCTTCTTAGAAATGTGGTCCTGTATAATGTGATTCTTTCTGAAGCCCAGCAGGCTTTTCTACAGGGGACCGTGGCCTGAGACCCCCGACGGCCTGCCTTCTGATAGGAATCTAACTTTTCTAAGACTTGTCTATTTCTGAGGACTCACATGAAGTTTATAATTCACTTTTCTATTTTTATTTTTTATTTTTTTTAAGATTTTATTTATTTATTTGACAGACAGAGATCACAAGTAGGCAGAGAGGCAGACAGAGAGAGAGGAAGAAGCAGGTTCCTCACTGAGCGGAGAGCCCAATGTGGGGCTTGATCCCAGGACCCCAGCCAGGATCATGACCTGAGCCGAAGGCAGAGGCTTTAACCCACTGAGCCACCCAGGCACCCTGACTTTGCTATTTTTAAAATGGTCTAAGGATTACCCTCTAAAGCCCTGAGCACAATATGGCCATTTCTTAGGGAAAAGCCTACCCAACTCCGTCTTGGAGTTGGGGTTCCATGCAGATCCGTTCTTGCTGCCCATTAGTGACTTGTCTGGGTCTAATTTAGGCCACAACACACACCGAGCAGGAACTCTGTAATTCCATGTTCTCTTCAATGTTCAGCAGATTTTGTTCACTCAACAAATGTGAAATGCCAGTAATAACTAACACCTTCTCTCTCTAAATAAAGCACTATTTTGAGACGGCATATACATGACCATTCTGATTTCATCTTTTATTTAGAGAGCAGGGGAAAAAAAAAAAAAGAAAAGAAAAGAAAAGAAAAAGCCACACACAGATTCTGTCGGCAGCGCCTGTATTTCAAAGTCTAAAAGTGGGTCATGGAGATGGGCTGGAGCCTAAGGGAGGCTGAAGAGCCTGGAAGGCCTGCGAGGACCCGGGGATGGTAGTCATCAAAAGTATCTTCTGCAAGCCTTCGAGGAGGAGACAGAGCAGGAGGCTGGAAAGAGCACTGGTTAGCGACTTGCCGCCGAGGGGTGGTCTGGGCTCAGCCACTGCTGTCGACACCAGTGCAGGTGGCATTCAGGAGTCAGAGCAGAGGCTGCCTGAGAAACGTCTGTTGGTTCACTTAAACTATTCATTTGCTGAGCACATATTTCTCGAGAGCCTCCTCTGTAGGCCACATGGGCAAAGTCATGGAGAACGTGGTCCTCGCTCTCATGGAATTTGGGGGGAAGATATTAAATCAAATAATCTCAAAAGAAATACGGAATTTCAGTGCAATACATGCTGTGGGCAAGAGGTTCATGATGCAGAGAAATAGGAGACAAATTCAAAACAGCTCACAGGCCCTGACCCACTGCCTCTACATAGGTCTTAGGACCCGAAGGCTCCATGCTGTGCCTGGCGGCCACTTTTGGTGGCTGAAGGAAGTAGGCGTAGGGTGGTGGCTGTCTACCAACTTGTGTGGAAATCTTTCAAGTTTTGCAACCAGTGTTCTGGCTGAACACTGGCATTGCATAAGAGCTTATAATAGAGGGATTTGCTCTGGGCTGGAAGGCTGGTAAAAGGTTTCATGTAAGGGTAATATGTGAGCCAAGACCCGAAGAATAAGTAAGAATTAACTAGGTGAAGACAGAACTGATTCTGGGCGCCGTGAGTGGACAGCCTTCAAAGGTCCAGTGGCAGGAGGGAACAAAATGTGTTTGAGAAGCTTCAAGTCCAGCGTGACTAGAGTACATGAAGCAATGACTGTGTCACAGGGTGAGGAAGGGCGTTTCATGTGAACCAGAACATGCAGGATCGTGCGGGTCGGTGAAAGGATTCCACTTATTTCCTTATGAGCTATGGGAAGCCATTGAAGACTTTCGGCCCAGAAAGGCATGGCCAGATCTGCGGTTTACAAAGCACCCTCAGGCTGCTGGGGGGCATCTGGAAGGCCGCTGTGTCCATTCCGTGAAGAGGCTGGTGGCTCAGACCAGGACGGGGGACAAAGGTGGAGAGATTCTATTGCTTCTTGGTTGCTGAATTGCTTAATGACGGCCATTTGCTGAGCTAGGACACACTTGAGTAGGTCTGGGATGTGTTGGGGTTGGGAGCCAAGAGAGAGACTCTTGGAAGACAAGGAGGCTGAGTGTGTTGTCATGGGGGAGCCACTGTAGCATCCCGCAGGAAACCAGGATGCAGGGGGAGGTTCTAGACTGGAGGTGCGCATTTGTGAGTTAGGTCTGCACCAGTGGCCGCAGACCCCCGGACTGGGAGGAGGCAGGCTGGGGAAGAGCAGGGCACTAGGTGAGGCCTTGAGAAATTCTAGCAGTTAATGGTCAGCCCTGTGAAGGGGGGTAAGAAAGCATGACGGGAAGGGACAGGGAAGACCAGGCGTGCTATCAAAGAAGCCAAGGAAAGAGAACACATCCAGAAAGAGGCAGTAGACAATTGTCAAATGAAATGAAGACTGAAAATGCCCATTGGCTTGATCACCACAGAGATCTCCCCGAAGGGTTCGTGAGGGTAGCTGTATTTTCCATTCAACTCTTCACTTTGAACCAATTACAGGCTCACAACTAATTGTATGGTACAGAGCGTTCCCCCATAACATCACCCTGCTTCCCCAGGGATAAACATCTCACACAGCCATCATGTCACAGCCAGGACCCTGACACTGGCCCAGGACGGAAGACTCCACTGCGGACCTCCGTCGGATAACCGTAAGATGAGACAAGGCAACGGGATCAGAAGTCAAATCGGAGTGGGTGGGAAAAAAGAGACAGATGCCGTGGAGACAGTAAACACTGTATTCTGCTCGGCCTTAGGCACCATGTCAGGTACTGGGTGTGGGGTGGGGAGCCCTGCGGAAAACTTCACAGCCACAGGATTGGGACAAGGAACAAGAGGAATAGGAAGCTGAGGGTAGGAATCTCTCTCTGGCCGTGGGCAGCAACAGGAGAGGCTGCAGTGGGCCTGGGAGCAGGATCTCTAGTGGGGAGTCCTTGGGATCACCCCCCCCCCCCGGGGTGGCCGAAGGAAGCTCACCCAGGCTGTGGCAGAAGCATGGAGGCTCTTCCTTCAGGACAGATTTTCTGGGCAGTCTGTCATCCCAGGGTCTCTCAGATTTTACAAGCTGGTAAGAGCAGAGGATCCTTCCACACCTGAGTCTCAGATATTTTATAGCTATTCCATTTTCTAATGGAACATTAGAAGGCACTTTAGCTGGTGAGTTTGAGGGAAGAATTCCTAACAAGCCCATTTCACAGATGAACACACTGAACCCCAGGCTCCAGGGGAACTCACATCACCCAACCATATAGGGCAAAGTCCTCCCCGGGTCTCAGCATTCTGGTTTTTGACATTTCTATTCCATTGCCTCTCAGAGTACCTTACGTCGTGGGCTGCTCTGGGTCTCCAGAAACAGATTCTTTTAAGTCATGCTATTAATTAGCCACTGCTTTCTGTGAAAGTTTGATCATTTTCTTCTCCCTGATATCACCTGAGTTGGCCATCCCCAGATATCCAAAACTCAAAAATATCATGGGAGGATGTGTTTTGTCCTCATCTCATTCTAGCTGATGGATGGCCAAGAAACGGAAAAATAATTAAGTATTAGAAGCCTTGAGGGTAGATTTGACTATCGTCCCACATTCCAACACCTGCTCTACTAGGGTCATTCCTGAAGCTCTGTTTTCAAAAGGGAGGCCAAGAAGAGTGGGTCAAAGGAGGAGAAGCAGGTGGAAGCTGGCAGCAGGACCCCGGTCCCCACGGGGCTGGGGCTCATTTGGCCTCATTCAGGTGGGTTCTCAGGGAGATTCTCCTGGCCTGCCTCACTCCATCTCCATGGGAAGACAGAGAGCCCGGCACTGGCTGCTCCTGTGGGAGAAGCTGTAAGGAAACTCTGGTCCTGCATACTAATTGGCCTACTTTAATGACTCTTCATCCCCTGCCTCCGACTGCAACAAAAATCCCCTCTTCCGAAATCGCCTGCTCCTAGCGGAGGAGGCTCGCTGCCATGGCAACCAAGCATTCCAATGCTGGGAAAACTCACCATAGAGATGTGGGGAGAAAAATTCCACTGGTGCATTTCCAAAGAAGAAGGGCTTCAAGGGGAGGGAGGGGGGAGAGCAAGGGATTTGGGGATGATGTGGCTGGAGAAGGGGATCCTCCCTGGCTGAGGGCAGGGGCGAACACTACACAAAAAGGTGCTTGACCCAAAAGCCCGTGGAGAGAGGGCCAGCGGAGCCTGGTGCTGGGAGATCCATCCACATATGCTGAGGCTCGTGTCACCTGGTCCACGGGGTGCCCCACACCGGAGAGGGAGGACAGGAACAGGTCCACAAAGGTCTGTCTGCACCGAGTCAGTGACATGCAGTACCGAGGCCGAGTGTGCTCTCATCCACCTGTGGACCTGGTCACTGCAGTCTCCCGTTAGTGCTCTGACTCTGCTAGAAAATCATGTTTGAGACACAATTATATCTCCTTTGAAAAGAAAGAAAACATGGCCAACACAAGGTGCGCGCATCCCTACCGAGCTGCTGCAGGAGAGGAAGACTTGGACGCCACTCCCACTGGAGGTGATGCGGGGCTTCTGGGGACAGACACTGGGGACATACACCCAGCCAACAGCACTTGGTGCCTCCATGTCCTCTTTAGTGGGATGCCAAAGCAGTAGATGTGGTCTTTGGGGGATCCCCTCTAATTCTGAGGCACCCCTTGGCATTGTTGGAAGCGCTGTCCCCTCTGAAGTGCTCTAATTCACCCCCTCTGTTGTTGGGAGCGCCCCCCTTCAGAGCTCTTTTCTTCCTGTTTCTAAAGCAAGGCAGTGCCTTTTGCGTCCTGAGCCCAGAGCCTCATTTCTGAAACACCCCAGTGTTAAGTAGCTGGCACACATTAACGTCACAAAGGGGTGTTTAGTCCCCCAAACCAAAGCAAACACACACACAAATGTTCTCTTTGGGACCAACGTGGAGAGAGAGTTTCTAAAGGCCGACCACAAGCTGATTGTGTTTCTGACAGCCCCCTTCTCTCAAAGGAATGAGCAAAGCCTGCCATGCCTTTATCTGGGCCTGACAACTCCCAGAAGCAAGCCAGGACTGGGAGCTCGCCTCTGATCCAAGTCAGGAAAGCCTGAGAGCAGGAGGCGGCGGACACTTGGAGGAGGAGGCCTCCCAAACCACACAGCACTGGCAGGTCCTTCAATCCCAGTCCAGCAAACCACGCCGAGGAAAGCCTTATTGGGTTGCATTTAAATAAGATACACCAGGTCACACTCAGCTTTGTCCCTCTGATGTCATTTTGGACACAAAGACTTTGTAACATGCTTGACTCCCAAGCCCCGGCTTTTCAATGCGACATTAGACGAATCTTGCATTCATTTCTTTTCAACCAGTATTTCTTGAACAAACTCTGTGAGCTGCGGGGGTGGAAGGCAAAAGTGACTCCCCACCTGTCCTTCCTGAAGAGTGTTTGGAGACATGGCCCTCTCTTACATTTGCAGACGACACTCAGTTCCCAAAGTGCTTCACACGTGCCATCCAATTTAACCCTGTGCCCAGTCTGGTAGGATGGCAATAAAGCTTGTGCCTCCCAGCAAGGAACAGGGGCAGGGGACCGTTGACAAAGGATGCCACCAATGTTTGGGGGTGTTATCCTGGCTCTTCCCAACTCACTTTGCACCTAGGAAATTTAGGTGCTGAAACTGTACCTTCTCTGGGGACCGGGGCACAAGATGGCACTGGGTATGAATCGCCCTCAGGAGATTAAATAAGTTCGCCATCAAAGAAATCTTTTAAAGTGAGGACACTTTATTCAGAAAGAAAACTGGCTTTGCTTTCAAAGAAGACTGCAAAGGAGACATTTCAAAGCAATGGCTTAATGAGGTAGAAAAAACACTGGCCAAGGAGTTAGGAGGTTGAGAGCCTGGTGCTCTCCTGTGGCTTTCAGAAAATGAGGAAATCAGGCCAGATCATTTCTAACCTGCAGGTCAAAAATTCTGCATGGTTTACCAGGCAGGCTTGCCATCATACGTGTCATGAGGAAGTTCCTGAAAAAGATCCGACCAAATGCGGTTTTAGAAGTTCATGCAATGGGTTACTACAGATGGGTGTCTTTATTTAATCGCCAAGACTGGTTGAATGTCAAGAACTAAACAGCACTTTCAAGGGCTTGTTATTTTGAGGTCTCCTCTCACACGTACTCTAACCTAGACAATAGATTATAAGGATGGAAAGCAGAATGTCTGGGACAAAACAGACATTCTATAAATATTTGCTTCATAAATGAAGGAAGATGTGGATGGATAAATGAATGTGAAGCGTGTGACTTTACAGAACAAGGGAAGAGGATTTTGTAGGAGCGGAGAGGAGAAGGCAAAAGAAGGTCCTTCTGAGAAGCATATCAAGGTGTCTCCTGCCGAAAACAAAACCTTGTAACCAAGAAACCAAATATTGTGTCGGTGGGAGGCAAGGAGGGGTGGGCAGTTTCCTCTGTACAAGAGGTTAATCTTACCTCACCTTAATTTTACAGCTTGAGTCCTGCTACTTTTTTCTTAAGGTAAGACTGGCCTGTTCTCTGATCCTAGATATCTGCATTGGGAAACTGAGGTTCTTCCTGTACCAGCTCCAAGACAGCACAACTCCGTGTGGATCCAAGCATCAGACTGAAATCCAGACTCCCAGCGTAGATCAAACGGGTCCACCATTTCAGGTTCTCTTATGTGGTCAAATAAGCCACTTGGGGGTACCCTCAACCCCCTCATCATCTTGGCCTGTGGCCTGCTCACTGATGGTGTCTCCAAGGTTCTGCCAACCCTGTCTGGTGTGCAGGTGCATATTTAAGAAATACATGCCTTCTAGAAACCTCTCACTAGGGGAGCCCTGGGCTCCAGCCATGGAGGTCCATCTGTAGTGTTCCCTGTGCCTCTGTTTGCTGGGGTTGTGTGTCCTGGGGGAAACGTGCTCTTGTTGCTTCTGGATCTTGTCAACTTCTGACCATCCCTGAAGCTATAGCTTAGCCTTCTTGGTAGCACTCTACAAAACCCCCAACCCAGCGGAGCATCTAACATTTGCTCTTTCTGATGAAACCACTTCTCAGATTAAACTCTAGGGCTGTTATCACCTTACAGATATTCTTTCTCTTTCCCATTAGGTTAAAAACCCTTCTAGATTATAATCATTATAATCATATTATAATATATAAACTTACCAAAGTAACATGCCGTCTGCCTTAAACTTACACAACGTTACATGTCACATGCGCGGGATAAAGAGGAAAACAAATTCCTCCTTGTAGAATGGGAACAGTATCTGGTACACATTTGTGCCCCACAGTGCCCAGTAGGGGCTGAATAAGCATTTGTTGATTGATGGCTAATAAATACATCACAGTGATTTTTCTAAGGAAGTCACTGCAGTATTTAAGGAGTCATGAGAAATTCACAGCTTTGAAGTGTAGGCAAATAGATAGATAAGCATTACATGCGGACCAGAATCATTTAAAACATAAAATGGAAGTCCAGAAGCTTCACCGTTAGAATTCTTGTTGTAAAAATAACTTAAAATCGGTATTTTCTGCATCCTAAGTGTCATTTAGTAGTGGTGAGCACAGCCATCAAGAAGAATTTATGTAAAGAGAAAAGTGGGAGCAGAATTATTTGCTCACAGGGGCCATTGCTTAGTTAATGCTTCTGCTCCGAAAAATAACTTTCACCCTGCTCCACTTGATGTTACTGATTTTTCATTCTTAATGTTTCACAGCCTTTTGATTTCTCAAAAATGAATCATGAGCTTTGAATATGAGGCCAAGAGGGAGGGATGTAAAGAGAAGAGAAAAGGCGGGAGTTTAAGTGCTAGGAGAAGGAAAATACGTACTCTCCGATTTCTCCAAGGACTGAGCAAGAAACAGAAATCTCTGCCCAGAGTGAACAATGCTACTTGCATTGTCCTAACTTAAAAAAAGAAAATGGGGTGGGGCTTCTTCTCTATTTAATGAAACTGTTTCGCAGTCATGCGCTGGAGTCATCTAAAGGTAGTCCCCAGATCCTTGCCGCTTTCACATAAACTGGTTATTGACCAGATATTGATGAGAGCCCAAGCAATTTATAGCCTGGGGTTTAATTAACATAAAACTGCAGTAATGCCCTTCCAGCGGCCTGCAGGGCTAGAAGGCTGAACTTCCAAATCGGTTTTTTTTTTTCACCCTGAATGCAAAATTAGAGCAATTTGTTGGGGGGGGGTGTCTCAAATCCTCACTCTTTCATATCAGATTTCAAATCTATGGTCTCATTTACAGGAGAAAGTGTGATTTTTTTTTTCCTCCATCATCCTCACCAAAACAGCACCAGCTCATTGATTTCAGATTCCCTTAGCCCAATATAAGCCCAATAGATGATCCCTTCTAACCTCCAGGATACTTCTGCAGGGTTTTGGGATATACCTAAGAATGCTTTGAGTAGAATAGTTCCATTAAAATCACCTCTCCGGACCCAGTGAATGCAAATCATGGGATCCCCAATTGTGGGCCCAAGTTCTCTCTCTTCCTCTCTCTCTATCCCTGTTTCTGTCTCTTACTTGCTCTCTCCAACAATTTATCCGATAGTTTCAGTCTATCTAAAGGAATTAAGCCTGCCAACAAACGCGATGCATAGATGACCATGAAACTGACATTGCAAGTGGGAGAAAGTCTGAGGGTGGCAAGAACGGTTGGCAGTGGTGACCAGAGCATCTCTCCCAAGAATTACTGTCACACTGTCTCCACCGGGGAGGGCTTGAGAACTTTATAATTTGGCTGGAGGACTGCCTGTCAAATGGTAGTCATCTCTGGCCTTGAAAGAGCAACCAGATAATAACTGTAATTTAACCTGCTCCTGCCTTACAGACAGCAGCCACCTTTTCAGCTCTGGGGGGTCAGGGGGGATGGTTCTGCAAAGAACACAGAGTGCATCTCTGTGTAATTAAAGCTCCAGCTGCATGGATCCGCTCATCAGAAATTCAAAGAGTCCGAGAGACTGGTTTCTCTCTGTCTTCCTCGCCCCTCCCACATCCTCTTCTGGTTTCCTCCTCTTTCCCACCCTTTCTGGCTGTATAACTCATCTCTCAAACTGCTACAGAAAAACTGCAAAAACACTGAATAGTCTCACTTCCCAACTAAAGAGGGTGCTCCTCGAAAGCCTGTCCTATTCGTCGTGACAGAGAGCCTTAATAGACATTGGTGGAAATAATGAACGTTCTCTTTGCCCCCCGTGATGCTGGCAAAAATATCACTTCTGCATAAATGACTCCGTCTCCTTAAAATCCATCATATATCAAAATTCCATCATATCTCAACCAATTCAAAGAGGGTAGATATTATTCTTTGGGAAGATACCCCCATAACATGTACCCAAATTTATACCAAACTATTCATCTAAAGATTAATTGATTAATTAATGAGTCAGTTGCTTAGCCAAAAAGGCAGGCTACTCCCCGTTAGCTTTTTGGCAGAGGAACTGTGCAGAACTTGGGCTGTGCTGTGAATACTCGGTAGGTTCAGATCTGGGCTTACAACATGGATTGACTTTGTGACTACGCAGACCTTTTTCATCTTTCCAGGAGGGGCCTGTGTACTCACTGACTTGTAGGGCAGCGTCTGTGAGTAGCAATTACAAGGTGCACTGAGGGGTCCGTCCTCGGTAAGACTCAGTAAACATCAGTCACTTCAGTCAGCTGGTCATAGCTCTTCCAAACAGAGTTACAAATTACAGAGTTTGGGGGCACTTGGGTGGCTCAGTCAGTTATGCATCTGACTTTGGCTCCGGTCATGATCTCAGGATTCTGGGATTAAGCCCCGTGCTGGGCTCCCTGCTCAGCGAGGAGTCTGCTTCTCCCTCCCCCTCTGCTTCTCCCCCTGCTGGTGCACTCCTGTTCTCTCTCTCAAGTAAATAAATATATAAAATCTTTAATAAAAAAACATTACAGTGTTTCCAAAAGGGCAACCTCCCTTTGTTTCCATCATAGAAAAGGGACACTAAAATAACATCAAGAGTTCGGTTTATACCTGATTAGTAATTCCATAGGTGCCTGGTTTATCTAAAAATAATATATCAGCAAAGGGCTTGGCTGTTTCTGCAAAAACCTTTGCAAGGACAGATAGGTGATCGTTTTTACCTCCTTTTCCTACGGAGAAAACTCCTTTCCTACGGAGTTTTTACCTCTTATTCCTCCTTATCCTACTTATCCTATGGCATAAGAGTTTACCTTCTTTTCCTACAAGTACACAGTCTTGTACTGGCGGCTTTTCTGAGGCCTGTCTGTGGCTGGCGGGCCAAAGCAGCCTCCGAGCCCAGGGGCAGCAGCTCTCCTCTCTCAGTTTCAGATACTCATACAGTTAAAAGCCTTCATAACCCATGTTCTTCCATCTGATCTCCAGCACAACCTGCTGAAAATGCCGCCAGAAGACAGCAAAGATGAAGCAGAGAGGCTGAGAGGCTTTCCTTTGGCGATGCTCTGGGTTAGGGACAAGAAGCCTGGAGCTTAGGTACCTGTCTTTCAACAAGCTCTTCCTAGTCTACATGCGAACCACCCCCTCATGAACTACAGATTTTTAAAAATCTGAATACGGGCTGTAAACATTCCCGGTGGTTCTCAGCAAGGGGTCGACAGACCAGCACCACGGGCTCTACCTGAGAACTTGGAAGGGGAGTACATCCTGGGGCCCCACCCCAGCCCCACTGAATCAAAACACCAGGGGGTGCGGCCAGCCTTCTGTTCTACCAAGGCCCCCAGGGGACTTCCGTGTACACCAAAGTTTGAGGACCACGGTCCTAGAACAAGGAGGCCTATAATAAGTTATCTCATTGAATCCTTGCAACAACTCCAAGATATGTAATACTGTTAACCCAGTCTTGGCTAGAGGAAACAAAGGCCTTAAAGGAACAGTCAACCCTTCTAGCATGTGGTCGGTAAGAAAAAACCTTGTGTCTGCCTACTCCTGGGGCCCAGCCTCTAAGCCCACTGTCCCACTGTCTCTCAGCAAGTGTTAACCAGCAGAGAGTTTTACTAGCAAGGGTTTATTCATCCTGTCTATAATTCCTGCCCAGATCAGGCTAGTCCTTTACTTCACGATAGACTGCTACATTAAACATGATGGCGATTGTGTCCCTGTTCTCATCATACAATTTGGTAGATGGGCTGGTAAAATAATTAGTCCTTCGCACTTGACAGTGGAAATCTGAGCTCTTCTAGGGGACGATCTTATAAATGCCCAATTCCAGTGGGGTCCAGGCTCACACAGCTTTGGTCACTTTCTACACACTACCCCAAATTTTACATCGGAGAGCACTTTGATCCCTGAGATCTCCAAATCGTTGGTATTTCTTTTCGAAGGGAAGAAAGAAAGGTAACTGACCCCAATTTCCCTTAACTAGAATTGGTTCAGTGTTTCAAAGAGAGTAGTTTATAGTCAAACAATTAACGTAATGGTGAAGGCCTGCATTCCGCTGATGGAAGTCTTGACAGCCGTCCTTCGAGATATTTTTCAAAGAACAACAGGTGCTCTGTGGTTTGGTCCTGGAATCTGTGGAGGCTGATCCCAGGATGGGGCCTGCGTGTAAGTGGTCGCATATTTCATTTTATGCTGCTTCTGTCTGACCTTGGGGTCGTTAAGTTTTCAAGCAATCATGGGAACAGAACTGATTATAAACTTAAAGGACAGCGACTTGGCCCAGGATGCCGGTAAAGGGCGAGTAGAGAGTAATTTTTAAGACTAGAACCTCTGGGGGCGGTTAAGGGACCTTTTTATCTCAGCCCATACATCTGTGAAATGACCGCATTTCCAAGACCTAATTCAGAAGGGTCAGAAGAGGTATGTTTTCCCATTTCCCTACTCACCCAACCTCAGGGGCATGGATGGGGGGTGAGGAGGAGAATGAGACAGGAGAAAGGAAGAATCTACTGGGGCTCTTAAAAGAATATCTATATAATGTATGTGCTCAACCCCTTGTTGTCTCTCCCCTCTGATAATCAGTTACGTATCGTTACATTCTGTCTACATCTCTTTGTGAAATGGAGGTTGATACAGGATACATTCTACCTTTGAAGTGATTTTTGAATCAAAGCGTGCAAATGACTTCTTTGAAGCAGAACGGCCGTGTGAATGTTGAACAGTAGCTATGCTGTGTACCCGAGAGGTGTTGCTTCCCCAGCGTCTTAATGTCCCATGGTGTGTGCGCGAAACAGTGATATTGTCATAGCTCACTGATTTGTAGTTAGAGGGGCTAACGTGAACCTAAGCGGAGAGGTGGGGACAGAGAGGAGAGGATAGCTTTCAAAAAAGCCTGAGGGTTTCTGTGATGCTGGCACTGGCACGTGGAAGAGAAGGGTACTTGGCCACCACATGGATTTCGATGAGATTAGATGCCTCCTTTCATATAATGCCTCCTGATAGTTTAAGGTCAAGGTCCTGCTGAGAAAGAAGCCTGCTCCATTGTGCTTGGTTAGTCCTCAGTCAGTGAAAGCCATCCAGGGCACCTGTATGTGTCCTCTCTGTGACAGTAGACAGGATTTTCTAAGAGAGATCGTGGCTAAAGGTCGCCCACGCTGCTCCCTTTCTTAAACCTCCAAATGCTGACATCAAATACTAAAACTTCCTTCCATGAGGGTGTCTAATTCATAATTCAACCCAAGGAAGAGAAAAAAACAATATTTACTACTCGTAAGCACTAAGAAAACAAACAACATTCTTAATTAAGTAGTTTACATTTTCATTAATTAGAATGTGTACACAATGACAAAGACGTGGGATAAAAATCCAGAAATTAAACCCGTTGGTTAGTAGTTCTGCATGATACCAATCAATCAACTGGATGGATACCCCCTTCCCCCACTGAATTAGCTAATTTCTTGGCTAAGCCAATTTAATTATTTTGGCTGCATAGACTTCTCTTCAGACTAATCAATAAAACCCAGAAACTATCATTTTAAAGGTTAAACTGCTAAATGCTTCAAAACATAGGCATGTTGAAATAAGTTCTCTCTCTAAAACGCCTTCCTTTTCATCCTGTGGACATAATGGCTGAAGTGAAATTCTATTTTAAAAATATGTTTCTTTCACTTATGGAAAAAAGGGATGCCACTGTATCATGCTTTCTCAAGTGACTTGAGAAGACAACGAAAAAATCAGCAAGTTCCAATATTTATACAACTTGAACTAGAGGTTAAGTAAACTCTATTTTCTTTCCAAAAGAAAATGGAAAAACAATAGATTACAAAGAAAATATTTGCTTAATTACATAAACATGAGTAATCACACACACACCCCCACGTATTTTAAGGGATTATTCACTTAAAAGAAAAAAAATCAGGACCTCGAAACATAAATATCAAAAGCACAAGAGGCAGAAAATCTACATAAGGAAAATAAGAATGGGTTAGAAGAATTGGACGGTGGTTGATTTTTCCATGTGTCCTTTCCAGCCCTGCCCATGAAGGCATCACCGAAATGCATCTAAAAACCTGGCACGTGTCTGAGGCATTTATTTCGGACTACTGGCTTTCTCGCTGTTTTCAACCTTGTCTTTGTCCTCACAGGTCCTGCATTTACCTCCACCCTGAGAGGCATTTTCAGCGTCACATGTTTTAATGTTCGATTTTGGACACACTACCCAAGCTCAACCCGGCACACCCCGCCTCACAAGTGCGACCCACATTCAGCCTCGGCCCTTTGTGCTGGCAAGGTGGGTAAAGGACCTCATTGGTATTGACTTTCTACCTTGCCCCAAAGGAAGTAATCAACAGTCAGAGGGACGGAAAACACGCACCAATAACCAAAGAGAACCATGTTCGCACCCGGAGGATGGTGTTTTAGTTAGGAATTTGCAAAACTTTTAGTTTAATCACCAGTCATCTCGGGTTTGGATGCCACCCAGACACTCAGGGATGGGAAGGGTAGTCAGCAATATTCATATACTCGTGAATCCCCTGCCATTGTTTTATTTTATTTTTTAATTTTAATTTTATTTTATTTATTTGTTTGATAGACAGAGATCACGAGTAGGCAGAGAGGAAAGCAGGCAGAGAGAGAGGAGGAAGCAGGCTCCCTGCGGAGCAGAGAGCCCAATGTGGGACTTTATCTCAGGACTCTGGAATCATGACCTGAGCCGAAGATAGCGGCTTTAACCCACTGAGCCACCCAGGTGCCCCCTGCCATTGTTTTAAAAGCAGGATGACAACATAGGTCAAGCGTCATACTAATGCTCAGATCCTTTGATTCTGTAAGCCCACTCCTGGGAGCTTATCCTAAGTGAATAATTCCAAAGAATAAAACAGTCCTACATACAATCATGCTCTCTATGCAGTTATTTAAAATAGTAAGGAAAGGAAAGATATAGAAGTTCAATAGTAGAAAGTAATTAGGCTAACCTTGGTAACGCAACCATAAGGAATATTACTTAACCATCCAAAAGTGATCACGACACAATGATCATTCATTGTTAACAACAACAACAAAATGTTCATAATAAGAGACCAGGTAAAACTGAATGAGCACTATAAGTTCAAGATGGTTAGAACTATATCACGTGTGTGTGCATGACATGTACACAGTGTATATACTGCAGACGGAGCTTGCAAATCCTCCTGCTACCTAAAATTTACTTGTAAACCCCAAATCAAGACTCGTGGCTCTTTCACAGTCATTCACAGACCTTTGTAGAGCAGGGGCAATTTTGCGTCAGATAAAGTTGAAGCTCTGCTCTCCTGTTTTAGGTCTCACGCTACAAATGAGCATCCTTTTGCCATTGAATTAGTGCCACCTTTTTTTTTTTGCATTTTTTATGGGTTTTTTGGCAATTTCACTGTTGAAAGTGGCCTGTAAGAATAATGCTCAATGCTGTTCAGCATTCCTAAGGGCAAGAAGATATGATGTATGTTACGGAGAAAATACATGTGTTAGATAAGCTGCCTTTAGGTAGAAGATGGAGGGATGTTGGCTGCAAGCTCAAAGTTAGTGAATCCACAGTGTATATTAAATAAGGGGTCTTTCAACAAACACATACATAAAACAAGATTATGTATTGATCAGCTGATGAAACATGTTGTCACCAGAGCTTCACAAGAACCGAACCCTGGGGATGCCTGGGTGGCTCAGTCGGTTGAGTGGCTGCCTTCAGCCCAGGTCATGATTCCCGTGTCCTGGGATCGAGTCCTGCATCAGACTCCCTGCACAGCGGGGAGCTTGCTTCTCCCTCTGCCTCTCTGCCTGCCTCTCTGCCTGCCTGTGTGCTCTCTCTCTGACAAATAAATAAAAATAAAATCTTAAAAAAAAAAAAAAAGAACCAAACCCTGTATCTCTTCTAGGAGCAGTGGTTCGGTATGTACTAAATCAATGTTAGTTTCTAGAGGATGACTACCAGTATTAGTGGGAATCAACTGTACACACCTATGTGTGAAGACATGTTTGTATGTGTGTATATATATATCTACACACATACCTATAAACGCTGCAAGAAAATTGTGTGTACAAATACACAGTCACGCAATTATCTGGGTTTAGGGATCCTTGAGTTTTTCTCTTAAAATTTCAAAATTGTTTTTATGACATTGCTTTCACCATGCAAACATTTAGAATGAACAAAAGCCAAAGAAACTCTGCTGACCGATATCAGGGTTCTCTAGTTGTAAGTATAGATTGTTTTGGAATACATTGGCCTTACTATCCTCGTCAAATGAAACAAGTTGGCCAGCATGCATCCTTTATGCTCATTCTCTGGACAGGCCATGTGATCTTGCAATGTTTTAGTTGGCTCCACTAAGAGGTAAAGATAGTATCAGGCCTTGTACGAATGTGTACATTAAAATCTTGTCATAAACTTCCCAGAGAGATCTTCTGATTCTTTTAGGGATCTAGCACTGGGGTCTTCAGAATGTTCACCTTAAACCATTACTTGGTGCTAGGGACTGAAGTTTGTCCCCCAAAATGCATATGTTGAAACTCTCACCCACTCTCCCAGGGGGATGATATTAAGAGGCAGGATCCTCATGATGGGACTAGTGCTCCTACTAGAAAGAGGAGATGAGGGATCTTTCTCTCTCTGCCTACACATCCCAAATAAGGCCATGGAAAGACATAACCAAGCAGAGGGCCCTTACCAAGAACCCGACTGTGCTGCACCCTGATATCCAGATTGTGAGAGCTAAATTTCTGTTGTGTGAGCACCCCCGTCTGTGGTATAACGTCATAACAGCCAGAGCAGACTCTGACAAAGCTCCAACCACCCCCCCACCCCAGTGATGTTCTCAAAGATAGGTCCTTTAGGGAGCCAATTCAAGTAAAATGAGTTTCATAAGGGCAGAGTCCTGATTCAGTAGAAGTGATGCCCTCATAAGAAGAGGAAGAGACAACAGAGAGCTTGCTCTCTGTCCTCTGCCATGTGAGGACACAGTGAGAAGGTAGCCATCTTGGCCAGACTGTGCCCACCAGAAACTAAACATGCAGACACCAAGATCTTGGATTCGCAGCCTGTAGAACTGTGAGGAAATAAATTTCCATTGTTTAAGCCACCCTGTCTGTGGTATTTTGTTATGGCATCTCGAGCTGATTCATATACTTGGGTTCCATCCTCTCGCCCTCTAGCTTCCCACTGGGTTCAAAGGATGGGACACTGGATCTGGAGTCATCACCGTCCAGCCTTCTATCAGTGTCACATTCTTTTTTTTTTTTAATTTTTTTTTTCTTTTTTACAGAGAGAGAGAGAGAGATCACAAGTAGGCAGAGCAGCAGCCAGAGAGGGGAGGAAGCAGGCTCCCCGCCAAGCAGGGAGCCCGATACGGGGCTCGATCCCAGGACCCCGAGATCATGACCTGAGCTGAAGGCAGAGGTTTAACCCACTGAGCCACCTAGGTGCCCCTATCAGTGTCACATTCTTGTTGGGCAACTCTCCAGGTAATCACCCCTCCTGGATTCAGGTAACCACTCATTCCCCTTGTCACTTGGATGGGGTCCAAGGGCGATGGGGTTTTGCATTATCCCTTGTGTATTCCCTAAAACCTACCTACAACTTTGTAAAGTGTCCTTTTATCAAATACATTTCTATTACTTCATGTCAGTGTGCTACCTATTTTGTATCAAAACCCTGACAGAAACTAACACAATGTGAGAATTGCTAAAAAGAATATTTTTGAAAATCCAATTCTGAAAATTGCATCGCTGATCGGGAGACTGAGGCCCAAGAACTCCTAATGAACTGTTGCTCACATCACACATTCAGGGTCACCCAAGTCATTACCAATGGGATCACCAAAGGACAGTGGCTGCTCATTGCCCGTACTGCTTGACTGGTGATAACAAGGCCGTGATGGGAAGAAAGGAAGCCCCCTTGTTCTCCCGAGAACACAACTTATTAATATTACATTTCTCTTCCCCTGCTCTATAAGCCAGACCTTCCATAATCTCTGGTTCCATTTTTTTTTTTTTTTTTTTTTTTGCCATGTCTTTTTCTCCATCTTGGTTCCATTTGCTGAAAAGTCTCCATTGTTCTAGGGGTCAGGAAAAAGGGGCAGGGGGAGCGCTTGTTTCGAAGTGATTGCCTAGCAACCCATCTTCCTTATTCCAAGGACAGAGGCGATTTGCATATTGAGAAAGAGGGAAAAAAGCTCCCCTTCTCATGAGTCCCGGAGTAAGAATGTCTCACTGACCACTCCTCAAAGGAACCTTCCTTCCTCTGAGAACTCCCCCTGGGTGGCCTTTCTTTGCCCGCAGCTGCTTGTGTGTACTCCCTTGGGACCGGAGCCGCCTTCCGAGGTGCACCCAGAGCCGCTGCAGCAGCAAGTGCCTTCCGGCCCTGCCAAGCTACAGCCCCGGGCGGGCGGCACCAGGACAGGGCTCAGAACATCCTGATCTCATTCAAGTGGACATTTCTTTCCCACACTGTTCTTTCCTTTTGGAGCTTTCTTTCCTGGAAACATGCCACACCCAGGGGATGTCTAAGCCTGCTGCTCTTAACCCCCAAACTTCCAGTGACTTCCTTGAGCTTGCTACGGGAAAGTTGAAGCCAGCAGACAGACCCATAGAGAGGAGGACACATAACCTCCTCCCGGAAGTTCTCAGCTGACCTACAGGAGGTGGGAACCAAGGGAAGAGAGGCTGTTCTTCACCTTGTTTGAGAAACTGAATGACTTGGTAGATGGAAAAAATCCTTATTGTAAACTAGAGACCTCCTACCAAAAACATCTCATCCTCCAGCCTGCTCAGTCTCCATACTGAAGGAGAAAGGGTGGTTCTCTAGAAAGGCAGTGTGGGGAGGCATAAGATTGGAGTCCTCCCTGATTTATGCTTAAAAGACATAAAGAAAACTCTTGGGCTCTCTGGCTCCACATTGGGCAAGACCTTTAACCTTCTGAAGCTCTAAACTGCCATCTAGAAACCAGACCTTTAAGAAGAATTACACTGACAACTGTTGACAGTGTTTCACTTATTTAAACTCCACCAAGTAACATGAGGAATGTGGCCTTTGCGTATTGTTGCATAAGGACCATCTCGTGATTGTGTTTGCTTTGGTTCCTTTATCTCCTTATGTTGCCAGGATATTTGTCATGAGGAGAGGCTCTGGTTATCCCCAGATAATATTGATCTATAACATGATAGCAGATGTGTCTGTCATTAAGATGTTATGGTGCTTTTTATAACTTTGCATTCCATTGTCATCTTATGTACTTCCATACACACACACACACACACCCAAGACAAAGAAACCATGGAGGTCTGCATAAGGCTAATTGATAAAAAACAAAACAAAGCAAAACTTCTTTGACTAATATAGAGATAGTCCTCGAAGAGAGAAAAAGATAGAAGATAATGCCACTGAATCCTCTTATCTTTAAGGCCAGGAGATGGATGCATCCAGAAAAAAATTCTAAATGATTCATGCAATTGGTCAATGAGAAGGAAACAAAGAAATTTTTTAAAAATACACTAAAGCAAAAAACTTGACCTCATGCAGAAGAACTCAACTGTGGCTTTGTTTTTTGTTTTTTTATTTTATTTTATTTATTTATTTGACAGAGAGAGAGGTCACAAGTAGGCAGAGAGGCAGAGGGAGAGGGAGAAACAGGCTCCCCACTGAGCAGAGAGCCCGATGCGGGGCTCAATCCCAGGACCCTGAGATCATGACCTGAGCCAAAGGCAGAGGCATAAACCACTGAGCCACCCAGGTGCCCCTGTGGCTTTTTTTTTTATTTCTTATTTTTGCCAGACCGTATGTTCTCTAAGAATTGATCTTCAGTCTTCTCTGCGCAGAGGATATTTTTATTTAATCTAGTGCAACTAGAAATTGAGCTTAGAATTTTAAAGCCAAAAGGACTTTAGAAGTCATCTGATATAAACACTGTCCTCATTTCACAACTGAGATCTACATTCTGAGGCCCAAGGAGGTTCGAGTTTGCCCAGATGACATGCAGATCACATGGGTGGTACTCAATACACAGATATCATTACTTGGGATACTTTGGGTTCAAGTAACCACAGGTCATTGACTTCATTAAATGATGGGAGTATTATGTTCATGAGCAAACCAACTTTGTTTCTAATTTGAAAGAGTTTTGAGCATATGCTTTGGGGAATGAAGAACCTGGAATTTTGAGTGAGGGGCTGAAATGGGCCATCATGTTCCTATTCATTCCTGTAGGAGTATTTGAGGACACACTAGGTGTTCTAGCACTGAGTGAGCAATGGGGAAGACTGTCATGGCCAACTGTGTCCTTGGGTGAATGTTCTATCTACTGCAAAGTTGGTGAATTTTACTGAGAGTCTGGGGAACAGTGAGGCAGTCATCTGGTGAAAAGTTTAATCAAACATTCTTTGGGTTTCCCTGAACTGCTTACCATTTCCCCTTTTTCTCTTAACTCCTGCCACTTCATTATTTACAGTCAGTTGTGTTTCAAAGCCGTGAACATTTGGGCATTCTCCTCCCTGTGACATGGAGAAATCATTGAGCATGGCCCTTATGCTATTTAAATAATTATGTCATAAGTATAATGAGATACTAAGCTTCAGACTTTTGAGAATAGTCCATGATTGCCTTTGAAAGCCTTGATGAAGTTTGGCAAGTCTGAAAGAAGCAAGGAGAGTGTAGAATGAGGGATTATTGGAGGGCATAGGGTGAGTTTGAACCATAGTTGATTCTGGAAGCAGAGTGTTTCGTAAATTTTTCCCTGTGCCACAATCTGTTCCTATTCATTTTGTTTGGACTAACATAATTCACAGAAATGAGAATATGGTACCTGATTTTAATTGTCAGAATAAAAAAATCATGGAAACTTTCTTTGAGTTAGAGAGGTTTTTACAAGTTCTTCACAGCATGTACATTCTTAAAACCAAATCTCCCAAATCAAAATGCATTGTATCACTATGAGTTTACTCCTAGAATTTCAAATTGGTAACACTTATGTATTGTGGCTCAAGCCCCAAAAGCACATTAAAGTTTGGCTATTGGCAAATGTGTTAAAATTATATATACAACCTATCCAAGCATGTTGGTTTCCATTAGTTTTTGTTAATGGTTAAAATGTATTTAGTACTAATAGTAATATTAATGGTTATAGTACACAACAGCAGATGGCATTTAAATAAAAAATCAGCTGTTTACAGAGCCAATCACTGAAGCCGCTCCACAAAATACTGGGGTCCACAGAACACAACTTACAAAACACTGACTCCTTTCTATGGTACGGTGGAAGACAGAAAGCCTGTGCTTACACACTTCCTCCAGGGACAAGAAGCTCATCTCTTGTAAAGGCAGTCTGTGTCACATCTCTCATTCTCAGTCAATTCCTCTTCACTCAGTGCCAAATATGCTTCATGAAACTTCTATCCAAGGATATCAGTTCTGGCCAGCAGAAGACAGCTAATGTGTTCACACCTGGGTCTTCATCCCTCTTGTCCCAGTGTCCCTAGCCACCTCACTTATTCCTTCTATGGCATAGTCTCAGAATTCTTGGTCACCCTCCTCTGAGTGTTCTCTTGCTTGTTAGAGACACTCTAGAAATACAGATGGCTTAAAATGGCTTCAAAGTCAACATGTACCAAACTGAACCCATGGAGTCTCCTCAGCCCCTTCCCATGGAGTCTCCTCAGCCCCTTCCAAAACCAGGACAGTGAATGATACCACCGTCTGTCCAGAGATGCAGGTCAGAAATCGATGTCACCTCCTTGATTTCCTCTGCTCCGCACTTTCCATGCCCAGTCCACCACCAGGCCCTGCCATTTTGCCTCCTAAATAATTTAAAATCTCCTCACTTGGCTTTGTCTCCATGGACAGCACCTTTCACGGCCACACCATTATCTCTTTCCTGGACTTCTGCAAGAGCCCTTGAGCCCATCTGCTTTCCATCCCACATTTTGGTTAAAACTCTTAGCCGTGTGCCACTGTTTCATGATAATGAAAAATCCCTAGCATGGCTGACAAGGTCCTATGTGAATTAGCCCCCTTCTTCTTCTCCAGGTGGATTTTGCTTCTCATGCTGTGTCCAGCACACTGGCTCTCCTTCACCATGCTCTGCTTCTCCTGCCACGTGGCCTCCCTACCTGTGGGTACCTCTGCCTAGAGTGTATGTTCTTCTTTTTTTTTTGCCCTTAAACCAAGTTGCAGGACTCAGCTCAAAGATTCCCTCCTTCAGTCTTCATGGAACTCTTATACCAGGTCGAAGTCCCCTGTTTGTAGGTTCCTACAGACCTCAGGACATCTGCCTCATGACATGTATCACAGTTCTTATTGACATATATTGAGATTATCTGATCAGTGCCTGGCTCTCCAACTGGATCATTAGCTCCACTAGGCTAAGACGTATCTATCTTTGCTTACTTTTCCCATCCTACTGCACATAAGTTGTTCAAAGGTCTTTGTTGAGTGAATTGACTATGTAATTTCTATTTCAATTGTCTCTATTCCTTCAAGAGACCTGATCCTCAATCTAGAAAAGGTGGTACAAATTTGGTTGAGAGAAATCTGAAACCCAAAGGAGATGAGATTAAGTGGAAGGCTCAAGGTTGTTTTTAAAAGACTGTGTGTCTCTACGCATTGTTAATCAGTGCCCCAGCCTACTCCCTTTGGCAATATTAAGTTTGGCATCCACACAGAATTGGGAACCAAGGAAACAAAGAAGTGAAGATGATAAAGGGACAGGGACAAAAGTTGACATGATTTTCAAAAGACAGTAAATATGTAGAACTGATAACCAAACATGACCTTTGCCCCTGAATTTTCACAGTAACTGTTTAAAGTTGGTTTGAAAGCACTTGGAAAAGGAAGTGGAGATAACTGGGGGCAAGTACAGGTTTATTAAGATGAAGTCATAGTAAAGGATCATCCAGTTCCTGTTGGGATGGGAGATGAGGGATTGCCATGGGCATGAAGTATATTGATTTCAACAAGACTCTTGGCAAAGCCTCCACAGGATCCTTGGGAGGTAGAGATGCATGTGCTGAACCCGCGGCTCGTCAAGCACCAGTGTGGGCAAGCCCAGCTTGACACTGCCCTGCCCATGGCTGATTCACTGTCAGACCATTTACTTCTGAGATATTCTCTTTAAATGTTCATATAGAATTAGAAGATGGTAGCTGACATGTAAAATGCCCACTGTGAAGTAGGTATTGGTTACAGTGATTGTATCCTTACACAAGCCATTTGAGAAGGCACTAAGATGATTGCCATGTAACAGCAGAAGAAATAGAATATTGTGACCTTAAGTGACTCATACAAGGTCACACAGTAAGAAGTGGAACTGGAGTTTGAACCCAGGAGGTCCAGCTCTAGATCTATGTTCTTTCCACTATGCTCTAACCCCTCCCTCCATGCTTCAGATGCTCTAGAATGTTCTTGGCCAGCAGGACTTGATTGTGCCTGACGAATGAGTCTTTCTGCACCCTGTTCTACAATGGTCTAAGGTAGGACTGCACCTCTAATGCATTCACCCTTCAGGGATCCATGGATAGAATTCACCAGGTTCTATAAACTTGGATTGTTTCTAATATTCACTAATCTCTCACAAAAAGCTAGCATTTCCTTCAGGTAGGAACATGGACAACAAACCACAGTAGTATCAGCAGCATGTGTGAAGTTGTCACCTGAAGAATGAGATACTTTCATATCTCATTATTGTTGTCGCAGATCTCTCAAAACATCATTTGTGTTCATCACTCTGAAATTATAGGGATTAGTAGACCCGCCACCAGATCTCATTATATAATATTTTAACAAAATCACATGCACTATAATATCACATTATTGGTGTATTCTAACTGTACTGCAGTGTGACTGTGTTCCTTTGTAACTCTTTGTTTTATGTTATACACTTAAAGCCTTATTTGGAGAAGGAGTCCCTGGGCTTCGTCAGACTGCTGAAGGGCAGAGGCTGGTCCTGTCCTGTCCAAGTCAACTTAGGCGACAGCATGTGTGGTTTATGCCACAACGGTGTCCCTTGATGGCATGCATTTCATGCCCAGGCAGACAGTTATGACTCATAATGGCTGACAAGAGGTAAGTGAGTGGTAGTTCTGGACCAATCACAAAGAGACAAAGGAAGCCTATCACATAGAAATGAAAACGTGCTTTCTGGAGTGCAACTAACATTGCCTTTAGGGGCAGAATAGTAGGAACACAGAGTTCAGATCAGCAAGCAGGAGGGATTGGGGGAAGTCCTTTGACATTCTCAAAGACCTCATAACAATCATGGCTAGCATAAGAGGTTGACCAAGAGTGTATGAAAAGTGACTTTTAAGTGGCTTACGATACTCATGGGGCGTAGGACATGAATTCAGGAGATATAAAGGGAAGGAAAAGGTCATGGTCAATGCATGTGCCCCAAAGACAACATCCTGGGACTCTTCCATAAAGATCTGGGATAGTGCTCACATTTTGAGGAACTCATCCCAGATCCAAGGATGTTTATCCAAAGACATATTTATCCCTCCACACATGGAAGGTAGAGCCCAGCATATGCCACAAGATTCGACTTTGTATACTTTACATTTTCCATTGTGGCTTCATGACAGCATCAAGTAGCAGGCAGACTTCTTTACCATTTAACTAAGATGGGAAGTAAGGTTCAGAAAAGTATAATGAGTTGTTCGGAGTCACACACTGCAAACATATTGCAAGGGAGAGTAGATCCAGGTCTGTTGTCTATTGGTTCCATGTTCCCTGGCATACTAGCCAGATCTGGAATCTGGAAAGACTCCAGAATCCCTCCTGAAGAAGGTCAGATTGGCTTCTCTGAGGGCCCTCCTGATCTAAAAGGTTATGGTTCAGAAATTTAAAATATCCCCTTTTCTCCTCCAGCCAATAAAGCTTTAAGACTATCCTACACAGTGAGCCACTAAACTGGATGATCGTATTATGACTACTATGGGCAGAGCTCTGCAAATCAACCAGATGATACTTTTCCAATCGCAGGGAGAAGACAGACGAGCCTGAGGGTCTCAGGGAGGCTCAAAGTGAGAAGAGCTTGGATTTTTCCTTCGAGAACAGGGGTTCAGATGACAGCTCTGCCAACTCGATAAGCTGTGGCATCTCCGTAATGTGACTTCACCTCTCTGAATATTATTGTCTTCATCTGTATTGTTAAAGACGGGTGGGTAGGTGACATGTCAAGCTGGTATATAAAAGGCGGCCAATAAATGTTAGTCTTACAAGACCCAACATCAAGCCTTTAAGACATTAAGGAGAGTCTCATAAGATCGTAATCCTTCCTACAATGAAACTTAAAGAGCTTTCCAGAAGAAATTCACCTCTGCCCTTAAAGACCTTGGAGGAATTCAAGTAGCTGTAGTAGCCAAAAGAAAACGTACAAATACTGGACTTAATTCACTCTGCAGTTTCCCTGTGGGGCACATGTTCCCTCCGTGCCCTTAAAATGGTGCAACACTCCCTGTACACCCTTGCAAAACTCAGGAAGTTTTCTGTGCCATATGCACAGGCAAGGCATGAGCCACAAGTCCTCCTCAGCCTCTGCTGCTGCTTCCCCGTCATCAGCAACATGTGAATGAACCAAATTATCTCCAGAGCTGCGGGCGTGGGCCACAGAGCCAGGCTCCGCCGTCAAAGGAGCCCAGCGTCATGTTTCCCACCCCCTTAGGAGATGGCTGACGTTGTCGTAGGGCTGGGAGGGAGGAAGCCGGCCTGGAAATGCCATGTAGGGAAGAAACTGTTCCATTTCAGCGTTAGGATTCTAAAATAGCTGCTAATAAAAAGCCTTCATACTGTGACACTTCAGTACAGACACCCACAAGCATACCTTAACAAGCTGTTTGACTCCTTACAAGCCTTTTCTTGCTGCAGGGCCCCCACTGGTCACCCACACAGATACACAACCATGCAGTGACAGAGAAGGCCAGCAGGGGTCTGCCTAGACTGCAGGCCAGCCCGGGAGACCTGGTCTGTGCAGGAGGAAGGCCTTGCTGCTCTGATGTTGGCCTGTCCAGGAGTATGTTGCCTTGCTTTGAACTTCCTGCCCATTCTGTCTTTCTTTCCTCATGTTGTCTTTGGCAAAACTTACCCAGAGGATGAGCCTCGCTCACCTCCTGGGTTGAGGGGTTGGGCGGGGGTGGGGGGGTGGGGTGGGGGCAGGGAGAAGGATGGTCGATGAATATGTAATTTATCAATTCAGAGATGCCCTGGTTCAAAGAATCTAGACTCTGAGGATCAGGAGGGTAGGGTATGACCTCATGATAGTGATTACAATTTAGAGTCTTTCCCATTGGAAATCCTAAGAATCCATTAATTACTATAATAGCATCTCCATCAGGAATATAATGGGTCAAGTTTGAGAACATTTTTAATAGCACCTGTTCTGTTTTTGAAGCTGGATGATTTAGATCTGTCAGAATGTTACCACTTGAATCTTAGCATAATGAGACCATGTTTTATCCTTAGCTACTTTCTGTAAACTGCTGATTAGGACCAATTCGATTCGTAAACTGGGCTATACATCAGACTTACCTAAAGCTTGTTAAAAACACAAATTCCCAAATTCTCATCCCCCTACTCCCAGATGCTGAATGCGTATGTCTCAGGTGAGGTTCAGTAATCAAGATTTTGACAAAAGGACTCTGAGCTATTGAGGTATGCCGTCGGGTTCAGAAGTCTATATAGTGGGGAGCTCTTTAGTACCAGGTGAGAGAACACTGCTATGTCCCCATTAGCATGGGCAGAATTTGTCATACAGTCAGACATCACCAGTAACTTTGTGTTTAAAAATTATCTTAGGGGAGCCCAAATTAAGATGTGTTTTGATTTGGTAAGTAGAACTTTTCAATTTATATGCCTGCACTCAGTTCTAATGACCAGTAAAATAATCAGCAATGAGAAGCTGCCACAACTCTGTAGAGGGATCAGTCCTGTTGCTTTTAATGACTTCATATGTATCCATTATTAGGCTCAATGGTTTTAACAATTTCTGAGTGCTTTATGGTTTTGTATATCTGGACAAATAGACCAAAAAGAAATGAGAAATGACCACTGGAGGGTAGGATTCTAAGTCTTATGGAGAGTTGAGAAAAAAACTGAAGTCATACTTGAAATTAGGAGGTATTGCCATCCTGAAGACCCACCATGGTGGGTAACATCTTTACTTTCAAACACCTCCAAGAAGAATATCATACCATCTTTCTCCTTTTAGGCAGTTACAATCAGTAAGAACCTCATACTGAGTGCCTCATACTGAGTGAGATGTTATGGAGGTCAAATTTAGAAGAGAAATATTCTGCCCAAGAATCACGTGTCATCAGGACCCTGAGTTGGTTACAACTTCAGTCACATGCAATTGTCTTTAAGTTCCAACAATACCCTCCACCCACTATTCTTTCTTTAAGACCCTGGTCAGATCTTGTTTCCTCCAGAGAACTTTCCAGGTTTCATCCCACATCTCAATAAAAATCAAGGTAGCTCTACTCCTAACATGTAGCACATGCATAGTATCAGAGTAACTTATTTATGTGTTTTCTCCCCCAGGAGACTTGTGATCTTCTTTAGGGAACAGAAGATGTCTCACTCAGTATCTACAAGTTGAAGAGGTATGGCTAGGAACAATACCCACATTACCATCTTGAACTAATTCTGTTATTTATCCATCCAAGGTGTTCTGTCCCTGAGCATAAGACAAAGACTGTGGGAAAATGTAAAAAGTGTGGAGCATTCTTAATATTCAACCCACATATTTTTTTCCCAAAGCCTTCTTGAACCAATTTACAATTTGAGCCTGGGGAATCTCTCAGAGTTAACAGGGAAGATAAGGTAATTTCTTCTTGCTCAATACTCACTGGAGATGGAGAAAATCTACTCTCGTACTTAAGTAACAATCTTGTGTAGGCAGGAAAACTTTAATTATAGAAGAAGTATTAGGTTAATGTAAGTTATTGAATTAAAAAGGAAACAAAAAGGCTTTACAGGAAGTAGCTGATCTAAAGACGTGGGAGAACTTGTTTTCTTTACTGTAGCTTATAAGTGCTTCACGAATAGATTTTTGGAATGACATAATCATCACCAAGAGAGATGGCAACTGTCTTCTACTTCTATTCAAGGCAGAGTAACAGAGAAGAGATTTACCTTCTTATGTGAAACAACTAAAAAGTGGTTTAAATTCATATGAAACAGCTATTTTCAAGACATTAGATAACAGTGAAGGACAATGATCCCTGAGGGATGAAAAACAAATGTGTAAGTACTATGATTTATTGCTAAGCTTAATTTACTGCAAGAGACAGAGGTGGGGAAGCCCAGCACATCCCCTAAGTTGAAGAGTTGGGAGCTGGGAATCTGGGGAGATTAAAGCAGCTAGAGCAGAAAAGACAGTATTCTAGAAATGGAAGAGCTGCACACATAGGGAATTCTGAAGATCTGCAGAGGATGCCCTCGAGTATTCAGCTGAGTGTTGGTGAGTGCATGCATGTGCAGACACTATCAAGGGCTGGAAAAGAACTACCCCAGAGGATCAGTGGAAACAATGCCCAGTGCTCACACAGGATCAGAAATAGTGTTGGTTCCAATGAAGCTGGGCGAAAACCTCATGATTCGTGGGGACTTGCATAGACTACCCAGTAGATCTTGCCTCAGTAGAAAGGAATTATTAACTACAAAGTAAGCTCTGCTCTAGTCCTGCCTAATCTTAATAGCAACGCACAAAATGATCAAACTGTTTCAAGACCATAAAAATACATTCCAGAACAAATCTCAAAAATGTTTATAGGAATGCAAAAATACCGAGCACCAAACAAAATAAAATTCACAATGTCTGGCATCCAATCTAAAATTACCAGGCATTCAGAGGAACAGACAATATGACTCATAATTAGGAGAGAAATCAACCAAAGGAAATTGATCCAGGACTGGCACACGTGTTAGTCCTGCAAACAAATGCAAAACAAAATAATGTTTAAACATTATTATAAATGGATTCCATATATTTAAAATGTTACTAGAGGCACGTAAGATGTAAGAAAAGCCATAATAAACTTCTAGAAATGAAAACTATAATACATAAGATGAAAATATACACTGGTTGGAAATAATGGAAAAATAGACATTGAAGAAGAAAAGATTATGGAACTTGAAGATACAGTAATAGAAATTATCTTGAATGAAACATACAAAGAAAAGAGAATCCAAAACCATGAAAGATTTCAGGGAACCATGCGACAGTTTTAAATGGCTTAATATAAATGAAATTGGAGTCCCTTGGTCCTGAGTAGGAGAAAGAGAAGAAATATTTGAACAAGAATTGGCCAAAAAATTTCCCAATTGATGGAAACTGTGAGCCCACAAGTCCAAGTTATCCATTGCATCCAAGCACAAGAAATATGAACAGAACTATACCAAGGCACATTAAAATCAACTTTCTCAAGACCAGTAATAAAGACATTATTTTAAAAGCAGCCAGAAAAAAAAAAGGAAGCATTGCATACCAAGGAACAAAGATCTCCTACTGAGAAATTCCAGTTTTATTTTTTAGCAATGATTATGTGCCACTTCAATTCAGTTTTCTCAACAAACTTGAAAGGCAGGAACTCACTTCAAATAAAGAAACAGAGGCTAGGAGGGTATATAAGGTAAGTATAGCATAATTTTCTTTACTTTCTTCAAAGCCATTCACTTTTGCTTCCTTTCTTTCTGCAGTAGAATCACAGTTTTATTTAAGTCTTTTACTGAAAGGTCACAATATTTTCCTTCCTTTTTCCTTGTAGTAGAATCCCAGTTTCATCTAGGTGTTCAGTGACAATCTGTAACAAACCCACCTGTGACCAGGTAGGTGAAAGGAGGAGTCTGCAGAGGGGATGTTCTGAGAAAGAATTACATTCTGATGAGAAGAATGCATGCAAGGAGAAAATACATGTTCCCTCAAGCTGTTCTGTCTTTCTCCTCTAAGTGAAGTTCAGTTGTTTGGAGTTCCTGCAGCCATCTTGCAGCCATGAGGAAAAGACCAAGGATGTATCAAGTGCCAGTCCATAGCTCTGACACTGAGCAGCCTGGGAGCCAACCAGAAGCTTCCCACATGTGAACTCCTTGGCATGTAAGCAAAAATGACTCCCTACCTGCTTCAACCAGTGCTAGTAACATATTGCTATCCTAGGTTAAATTCATTCTTCCTTAATAGAAGGAGAGGATTAGGAAAGAGAAAGTAGATTTGAACCTTTGCCTTTAGGACCTCAGTCCGACATTCTTTCTTCTTTAACCCAGCTAACTTTTTGTTGCCAGCTTCCCTTTTAAGGGGCTCTGGTATGAGTGATGAAAAATAGAGAATGTCATAAGTGTGAGAAGCTAAAGCTTGACTATTTTGAAAACAGGGCAGAAGGGGAAGAAGTACCTGCTCACCTCTTAGCACCTTGAGGAATCAGAGTCCTGCTGGCCCATCTGAGCTGATGAACTATGGCCTACCTTCATTCCCAGAGCACCTAACTGCTTACTAAATTTCTGCAAGTAGCTCGTCTATGCACAAGGTGGATAGGCTAGTGATCTCAGGAATAAGGGACTCAGGAGACTGAAGAAACAAGAGAGCTTTATTCCATGTCCTGCTAATAGCTTTCACTAGCCTTCACCAGGAAATTAATAGGACCAGGGACATGGGCAAAGAATTTGCAGGCCAGCTCCTCTACGCTGGCCTTGGGCAGTTTCCATACCTATTCTCATGACACAATGACAGAATAAAGGGTCTGAGGAGTTCTGCAGCAAAGAAAATGATTACTTAGCTTGGTGATCATGGATCTCTTTTACTGGCAAACACCCACTGACAACTCAGGGACCCAGTTTGAGACACTGTTCTACTATATAGGACTGGGGATTTGGGGATCTGTTGGGCAGATCTATTTTCATAAGCTGACAGAATGCAATCTGACATGTTTCTTTCTGGCATAAAATCTCTCAGTGGCTCCCCGCTGCCAAAAGGACCAAGTCCAAAGGCTCTGGCATGGCAAACAGGTCCCTGAAAAAATCTGATAATAGCTTCAACAGCTCTACTTTGTTAGCCTGCCTGCAAAGGTTGCAGGCAGAGGGGCCCCCATTCCCTGGCCACACAACATGATGTTTACAGTGCCATCTCTTTTCATAGTTCCCTCCTATGCCAAAAACGTCTCCTTCCCTGCCTGGCCGGGGCCCTCTTGCCAATAGAACAATTTGGGGTTCAGATCTTATATTCCAGCTCAAATGTCACATGTCTGCGAACACTACTCTGATTTCCCGAAGTAGTCTGGTGGCCTCCTCTTTAGGGTACAATGTCTCTGTTACAGCATTTATCACACTATCACATGTGCAAGAACTCCTCAGAGTTACGGACCACATGTCTTTTGTATCTGGAGGCCTTGAGTATCCAGTAAGGCATCTAGCACATAGTATCTGCTTCATACATGTGTGTCCAAAAAATGAATGAATGCATGCAAGGACACTCACCCACCCTTTTGCGACGCCAAAGCATATGTAAAAGGCTCTTAGGAAGGCTTGAATACAAATTAAGCCAATTTAGAATCTTGAAATAATTTATGCAAATCTAGTTTAATATAGAATTCGTCTGAACTCAATGTTCTGATTTCTCCCCAGCAGACAGGTTCCTCTGAACTGTGCTCTCTCTGAGTGCGGTACGAAGCATAAATTGAAGATGATTTCATGAAATAAATAAGCTCTTAAGTTTCTGGGGCCACTTTAATCAAGAGAAGTCAAATAGAAAGGTCTATAATTGTTCATGTGGACATTGAGTAATTGTGTCTTATATATGAAGGGGGAAATGAAGGAAATGATGTATGCAAAGAAGAGTTAATGACACAGAGGACATTCCTCTTTAAGGAAGGGGCTTTGCTGCCTCTGAAAATGAACAATGTGACTGGTTTCAAAGGTTCTAGGCAGAGTATACCAGAGGACGTTTTTCTACTATGGTATAAGCACAAATCAGTTTTAGCTCCGGGATCTCAACTGAAAAAAAATGGTCCGAGATAAGGACATCCTTTTATCTCTACCTTCACTTCCTGAAGCCAGTGCTCCTAGCCTTAGGGCCAAGCCCATCTGCAAAAATCTGAGTATCTTCTTTATTCTTCTACAGGGTTAAAAAGCAAAGGCTTTTACTGATACGTGTGCTGTTCAGCAATCATGCACTGACCACCCAGTATGTCCTGTGCCCAGGGGCAGTCTCTACAGAGATCAAGATGTGTAAGACTTGTCCTCTCGTTGCTCCCATATTAGTGAGAAGGCACATATAGGAACAAATTTCCATGATGCAATGTGCCCTATGCAGTAGTGCTTATTTATTTATTTATGTATTTATATATGAGAAGACATTTGTGAGTGAGATGCTTTTTTAAAGATTTTATTTATTTTCAGAGATTGGGGGGCACAAGCAGGGAGAGCTGCAAGCAGAGGGAGAAGCAGGCTCCCTGATGAGTGAGGTGCCTGATGTGGGACACGAACCCAGGATGCAATCCCAGGACCCCAGGATCAAGACCTGAGCCGAAGGCAGATGCTTCACCGACTGAGCCACCCGGGCGTCCCTAGTGAGATGCGTTTTTAAGAAACTTAAGTATAGTTGATGCACAGTGTTTCAGGTATACGACATAGCATAATGTATAAACTTGTTGAATCACTCTGTTGTGCTGCTTATTATATGAAGTGTGGAGGCATCAAGGGTTTGTGAGCAATTACTGGACTTGGAGGAAGTCAGGGAAGGATTGAAACAGGAACTTCCTCCTAAGAATTAGCAGGCATTCACCAGGGATATTCAGTGCCATTCTTCATAGAGGGAATGACATTGGTATTTCACACAATAACCCATAGAACATTTGTGAAATGACTCATGATTAAGCTATCAATCTACCAGTCTATTTATCAACTGATCTATCTAGAAGTGCTGATATTACATTAAAGAAGTCCATAAAAAATAAACACATTATTTTCAATACCAAGGTATGAAGAGTTAACTCTTGATTGTTTCTCATGTGTTTGTCTGGTTCTTAATTTACATAAGTCTTCCCATCGTCTCTGTGCGGAGGACTTTACTTTCCAGTTGGTACTAAAGTTCAAATCAGTTCTTCTTGTTGGTTGTTACAACAGCTGATTTCAGTATCATCCATTTTCTTCTCTCTCTGCAGTAAATAAGCTGGTGTTGAGCAATCAAAGATGATTTCTTTGTGAGAAATCTAAAGTGAGACCATTACCGCTGGTCTCACTTTAATACCTTAGGGCTCTGACCATGGCTTTGCTTAGCCAAGGTATACTTATTTGCTTTTCTAAATGTCCACCATAAATCAATTTGCCTATTCTGCTTCCTTGTTTTTTCTCCTTAAGTGGAAGATGAATTAAAGGACAGGGTTTCTTACCACTTCAGTATGAAACTAAAGACCAAAGGGGAACGGGATTTAAAAGCTAGGACTGCAAATCTTAGAGATCTTCAGATCTCTCCTCACCAACAGATCTCATTCATTTTAAGCACACATTGGACCCAAACAGTGAAAACCACCAAAGTGCACGTGGGCATCCACTGTGGTCCAGTCTTGGCCAAGCAGACTGAGATCCTAGGTCTCCGACAGGCAGAATGTGACAGAAATCTGGTTCAGATGTTTCTAAAATGCTAGGTTTTGCCAGTGGAGGGAAGCAATAAAAGCTAACGAAAAGACTGGTACTGCAGAGCTGCTAATTAAAACAATTCAGAGGACATAAATGCTAGAGTAATTCTGAACCCACCATATCAGCCTGGTTTCAATGCAAATGGACTGTTCCGATTTCTCCCTTCATTGGGAGGATATAATTAGTTCAGCTGCAACAGGGTGGAAGCCTTAAGGCAGCCGTTTTCTGGTTCTTCCAGCTCCCCCATGATGGAGGAACAGCTGCCACATGCCCCTCCTGCCACGGACTGCATGGAGCTGTGGCCACCCCACAAGGCTGCCCGTAAGGCACCGTGAGCAGAAGGTTCCTCTTTCCAGTGGGACTGGCTCTTGCTTAAAGATAAGGGACATATTACTCCTCAACCTAGCTGACTCCAGGACCGAGCACCATCCTTCCAGATTCAAGAGCCTTGGCTGACAAAATAATCCTCCCGCACTGCTGTGGCGGAAGAGATTTTTAACATTGGTGATGACAGCCTGCACCAGCTACAGCAAACAGCTCCTCACCCTGGGCTCTGACACAGGCTTCTGGAGAGGATAGGAGAATAGTGAAGGAAAGACATTCTTAAGGTGCTGGCACATGAGAAACCGAAGCTCTGAAGAAGGCACATTCACCTGCTCCAGTGAGAGGATGAAAAGACACTGTGACGGGAAGGGGATGAATGCAGAGCTCAGAGGTGATCCAACAGGTCAGTAACTAATGGGAAAGCGAGAACAGTCTGGGAAACAGCCACTGAAAGTTGGCCCTGTAGTTCACGTGCAGAATCGGCGGCAGCTTCTGCTTGTCCTTTGCACAAACCCAAGAGAATGGAGCCCGCTGATTTGCTTTGGATATTTTTCATAAGCAAAAATATTCTCTAAATGGCTTCTATGATAATCAGTAGTTTCATGGAACCAAAAGGTGAACTATCATTTGTTTTTCTAGGTTACTATCAAATTTTCTGGTTTTCGTATCCGTCACCCACTTTCCTACCCCCTCCTGACCACCTCTCCCATAGCAGAGGCCAAGGTAAAGCTGGTTCTTCTTCCTCATCCTTGGTGGGAGCAACAAATTAGCCAAGTGAACATACAGATCCCCCAGCTGCCACTGAGTACTCATCCTGGTGGGAGAGGAGTGGGGGATGGGGAAACAGGAAGCATTATTTCCTCCAATCAATTCAGAAAAAAGTACTTTGGGAAATGTCACCTGAGTGGTGAGCTTTCCTTTTAATAAACGATAATAAGATAAAGTAGATAACAAATGACAGTACTTTCATAATATATAAATAATCTAGACTAACTTCTTACATTCGTAGTAATGGTCACTATTTAGCGAGTATTGTCCTTTTTAGACTTTTCTTTTAGACATGAGATATAATTCATATATCTTAGAGTTTTAGACTTTTTTTTAAAGACAGGAGATACAATTTATACACAATAATATTTACCTTTCAGTGGTATTTAGCACATTTATCAATATACTAAATAACCACCACCACTATATACTTCTAGAACATTCTCATCACCCCAAAAAGAAACTCCATATCCAGCAGCAATCACTCCTCTTTCTCCATCCTCCCAGCCACTGGCAACCACTCTCTGTTTCCATGGATTGGCCTGTTTTGGACATTTCATATACTTGGAATCACATATGTGATCTTTTGAGGCCTGCTTCTTTCGTTTACCATAAAGGTTGCATTAGGGTCCTCTGTGTTGTGGCATGTGCCAGGACTTCATTCCTTCTTACTGGTGAACAATAATAGCCCATTGTATGGATCACCATGTCTCATTAATCCATTCACCAGTTGATGGACACTCAAGTCATTCCCAATTTTTAGGTAAATTTATGAATGATGCTGCTATGAACATTCGTGTACAAGTTTTTGTGTGCAAATATGATCTCTGTTCTCTTAGGTAATATACTTAGGAGTCGAATCACTGAGTTATATGATGAGTCTGTGTTGTACATTTGGAGAAACTGCCAAACCATTTGCCAAAGCAGCTGCACCATTTTGCATCCCTACCAGCAGTGCCTGAGGGCTCCAATTGCCCCACATTCCCATCAACATTTGCTGTTGTCCATCTCTATTACAGCTTCCCAGTGAGTGTGAAGTGCTCTCTTGATGGGGCTTTGGTTTACATTTCTCCAGTGACTACGGATGTTGAGCATCTTTTCATGTGCTTATTGGTCATTGGTATATCTCCTTTGGAGACACCTCTACTTAGAAATTTTGCCTATTTTTTAATCAGGTGATTTATCTTCTTACTGTTGAGCATTTCTATCTTGCTCCTCTGATTTACTTTTTCTAGAGATTATAGGAAAGGACATTGGACCCCACCTGGCTCAGTTGTGGCTTTGGGAATGAAACATGATGTCATCCACTTGGATCATGAGAAGGTTGAAAACTCTTATTGAGTACCTATTTTGTGCCAAGAATTCTAAGACCTTTATTAACTTACTGCTAAAGAGGAAGCTCTTGCACTGGCCATATGTTTCTCCTTTCAATGCTTATCAAGATCAGCAAAGCTTTTCTTTAAGGAAAGACTCATGTGGTTCTTCATCTCTTGAGACAGGGAAACGTCCCCACCCCCACCTCCCAGCAAAGGAATAGAGCTAATGGTGGAGATGCCTCTGTCAGTAGATAGTCTCCTGCCATATTTTAGCTGTCCGGAATAGACTAGTCATCGTTAGACTCAGGACAAGGGCTTTGAAGCTCCATTTTGAACATTTGAAATTAAGACCATACTCGAGTTTTCTACAGACACACCCAAGAGAATCTTTTTCAATTTGGTCTCCACTTCTTTTTGTCCCACAGACTGTGGGCAATGTTTCTCATGGTGACAAAGGAAGAAACCCCACAAAAAAATCTACAGAAGAACATTCAGCAAAACCCTGGATTTATTTTCTTAGACTACTTGTAGTGATGTTGACTTAACTAAAATGCAGGGGCATGAGAAATGAGTAAGGCTGCAGAGAGGGGCATAGGAAACAAACAAATTCCTCAAAACTAAACCATAAAGGGAAGAACAAAGGTGAGGAGAGTTATTGTCTCTGCCAGTCCTATCTTACGAAAGCTAGTCAAGTTACATGTTTGACTTTCTTAGGCTACGTACACACAACACATTTATTCCTTTTCCTTCCTATTCTCTTCCTCTGCCCATGAAAATGAAGCAAAACCACAGGAAAACCTTCAATTCACTTTCAATATCGTGACTTCAAGGTTTCCAGAAATGTCCTTTTCCTCTCCTACCCAAATTCCGAGATCTCAGTTAATAAATCTTGCCAAGGGGACCGGTTCCAGGTAACCAGGGGATATGACTTGTTTCTGTAACTCTAGCCTTTAGTGTTTCTAATGGTGGAAGCCCAGACAGCCAGAGGTGGGACTCTCCAGGAGGAGGCAAGACAGAACCTCTTTTACCTCACAAAGAAGGCCACCAGATAATCCACTTCCAACCAAGATGGTTCTGGGTTGGAACTTCCAAGGTCTATGGTGCTATTATTTATGTGAACAAGTTTGTCTTCAGCCACACCCTCAAACAAAGGCTCCAGGCAGAATTTCACAGAATAAAATATAAACTTCAAAATCCTCGAATATAAACTTCAAGCCCTCGGGCTTCCCTGGCAGAACGCTCATGCTGAGGGCTTTTCTCTTGGAGATATCACACACCAGTCTGAAGAACTATGGAAAGAGCAGGATGAGTTTTATATGGTGCATTGTGTTCCCCAAAATTTGTGCATGGAAGCCTTAACCCACAGTATCTCACACAATAGTTGTATTTGGAGATAAGGTCTTCAAAGACGTGACTAAATAAAAACGAGGCTGTGGTAGACCTTCATCCAATCTGGCTGCTGTCCTTATAAGACAAGAGAATTTACATAGAGAGAGACACCAGGGATGTGCACACAGCAACAAGACCATGTGATCAACAAGACCATGTGAGCATGCGGAGAAAGGCATCGTCTACAAGCCAAGAAGAGACGCCTTTGGAGAAAGCAACCCTGCCATCACCTTGACCTTGGACTTTTAGCCTTCCGAGAGAAAATAAATGCCTATTATTTAAATCCCTTAGTCTGCGGTATTTTGTTTTGACAGCCCCAGCAAATGAATACGAGGGACTCCCAGGGAAAGAGGGTCCTGGGGACTCCTGGTGGGCGCAGCTACTCACCCTGTAGTAGTCAGTGCTGTACACGTCCCGGGACATCCCGAAATCCCCAATTTTCACCAGGAGGTTCTCGCCGACCAGGCAGTTGCGGGTGGCCAGATCTCGGTGCACGAAGTGCTGGGACGCCAGGTAGACCATGCCTGCGGCTATCTGCTGGGCGATGTGCAGCATCTGGGACTGCGTCAGCTCCGTCGGCGGGTTGCCTTCGGCCATCAGCACAGCATCAGGCCCGTGGGCCCTGTGGAGGGCACAGAAGTGTTGCTGAAGCTCCAGCACTTTCCTCCAAGAGTGCTGTCTCCCAGCAGCGGCTAGGGCCCAAGGGCAGCCTGACTTAGCAAAAGAGCAGGGGTGGGGGGGAGATGCTTCACCCACAGATGTACCCCTAAAGCTTCAATTTCCTGGAAATCTAGAATTCTCAGGACCACGTGGGTCTGCATGGTACCCTCCTCGATACACACACACACACACACACACACACACACACACACACACATACACAGGTCTGATTTGGGGGGCCCTGGAGCTAGTCTGGGGCCAGGCACTGGCCAGAGCCCTGACCCTGAGAGGCAGTGGTACAAAAAACCTGAACAAAAATAAAAATAAACCAAAACCAAAACTAAAACACAGGAGGAGAGTTTGGCTTTCTTGGAGTGATGGGTCACCATGTCCCAGTGGGAGTCCCAGCCGTCCCCTCCTAGCTACAAGCTGCAGCTGGAACACCCTCCCCACCTCCACTGACCTGGGCCAATGCCTTCAGGGTGCCCCACCGGGGCCAGAGTTTCTAAGCTGCCCTGGTCTCCCTCAAGCCCACCTGAGCAGAATCCCAGGGCACCCTCTGCCTGGACATTCATTTGCTGTGAAAAATGCCCACCCCTCCCCCCACCTCCAACTCCACCTGTGCACTGGCCGCCACATGGAGAGTTCTAGAATCACAACACATTGATTCTTTTACTGGGCCAAGTTTTATTTTTTATACTATGGCGGGGTGGGGGGAGTATGGTATTTTATATCTTCTTTTTCTTCTATCTTGTGCACTTGGCCTTTCCCTAGCCCTGTGATGACTTAGGGCATTTCCACACCGGCATATGCTTCAAGGAGGGGGTACCCCAGTACCAGGATGTGCCCTCAGCCCCACCCTGTCCCCTCTCGGGAATCCTGCCAAGACTGGTGTCACCGGCCCCTGATGGCCTGAGGGGTGCTGCAGAGCAAAGAATAAAAAGCCGCGGTGGAGTGGTCAAAGGGCTGCTCCACCCAAAGGCAAATAAGGGAGAAGATTTCCTTCAGGACAGCTGGAAGCACTCAAAATCAATACGGAAGATTTTGAATGGATTTTGAAGTAGATGATCCCACCTGCAGGGGTGCGAAGCTGTAGGAGTATTTGAAAAAAGGAAAGGGTTGGAGTTGTCCCAGAACACCCTGCTCCTTCTGCTTCTCCCCACGCTGGCCAGCCCCACCTCAGTTGGCCCATTTCCCGCTGCAGGTGTATGCCCCTTCTTCCTGGCTACAGCCCCCAGCGATGTGCCCCTTGCTGGATTTCCAAATCCATCATTCTTGTATTCTCAGAGAAAAAACACTGGACAAGGAGGAGGGGAGTTTTCTGCCATCAGGATCTAGGAAAGAATTTTTAACTTGTCCAGTCTGTGATTTCCCCGTCAGTCAAACAGACAGAGGGATGTTAGGCTAGGTGATTGTGTAGGTTCCTTGTATCGCTAAATATCTGGATTGAACCATTCCCAGGGAGGAGCTTCCTGTTTTTGTGCCAGGAAGTCCCAGCACAGTTCACCTCTATAAAGTATGGGTACCCACTGCACCCTCCTAAGCTCTCTTATGGGAGTAGTAACCAAGACTCGGCATGAACAGAACTTTGTAGCCTTTCATGGAAAGCCAGCATTAAGGATTGCTCAAAGGTTGTTCTTCCCAGCACCAAGTGGGCAGAGGAAGAGGGGAACGTCTTCACTGATCACAGGAGACAAAACCCTCACTGTGACTTCAACACCAGCAGAGAGACCTAGAAGAACACATAAACTGGGAGAAATCCTGACACATCCAGAGGATCTAGGCCAGGATGGAATCTTCATAGATTCAAATCAAATCTGGCTCACTTGCCAGAACCTTATGTCAGCCCCAGGAATCTGGACCCTTCTAAGAATCTATGCATTGCAAAGACTCCAGAGAAGAGGAGAAGTCTTAGGGCAGGTTCCTGCATTATAAACCAGTTGTCTCCTCTGCTTGCTTTTAAGTATTTGAACAAGACTCCTTTTAACGGGAGAAGCCTTTGAGCAGAATGTCCTGCTGTAAAAAGAGGGCAGGCAATTCTTCTAAACAAGTTCTCAAGAGGAGTATAAATAAAGTTAACACAAAAGCCCTCTGCTTCATTCTCCAGGTTACCCTGAAGCTCCTGGAAATAAAAACATATTTTTACCTCTTCTGGACGAACATGCCTTAAAAGGGGAAAAGTGCCATTAGCACCCTGGCTGGGGGAGCAGGAGGGTTCAGTGGGCTTCTAATGAGGCAGGCTGTTCATCTTTCCTTGGCTTATTCTCTCCAAGTGTGGGTTACAGTGGGCACTTAGCCACACGGTCCGGCTCTGAATTCCACAGCATGCTACTTTCCTTCTGATTTTTTTTCACCAGCTACCTCTAGAGGAAGCAATGCCTGCTTAAAGCTCTGGGCTTTGCAGCCAGGGGTTGTGGGTTTGAATCTCAACTCTATTACTCAGGTGTTTTTTTTTTTTTTTTCTTAACCATAAAATAGAAATGATTATAATAATAATTTATTAAGTTTATACAAGTTAAACCATTTAAACGCTCAATAACATTAGATGCTGTTGCTTGCAAACTTGTTGGAAGGATTCTGGGAGAGATTCTAGAGGAAAAACTGGCATCTCTTTGCAAGCAAGAACTATCGTGTTTCTCCTCATTTCCCAGCCACCCTAGCACAAGGTGTTGGTGTTTGATGTATGGCTTTGGGATGAATAAGAAAGGGTGAGAGGACACTGTAGACATCTGCCTTTATAGGGCAGAGCCAGTGACACATGGGGACATGGTCATCGCGTTTAGGGGCTGGGTTCCCTTCCAGAAATGGAGGATAGACTGTAGTTCACAGTGCATTATTATGCCTGAGAACCTGCTTCTTGGCATTGAAAATCTCTTGTTACCAGAGTTCAGCAGATTCTGAAATCAAGCGGGAGAGATTTCTAGTAACTCCATGCCTTGTGCAAGACGCCCAGGGAGAATCAGGTGCCTGTTCCTTCTGGAAGCAGGAAGGAGAGCAAGGGAGAGATTGGCTGAGCCAAAAGTGAAAGGATCAACACACACACACGCGCGCGCGTGCTCTCACTTACACACATGCTCACACATACACATACTTGCTCACATGCACAAACGCAGTAGGAGATCTCAGAAGCATTTAGTCGCATCTAGCTGAATACGTTTGGTGTCTTATGCTCTGTTTTTGGAAAGCACCATTTTTAATTAGAGAAGTAGCCTAGAACATGGGAACAAGGAGAAAATACTTCTATGAACACCTAGACCTCCACCAACAGTAGCTTCTTCTCCTCCTTTCACATGAGATTTGAAAGACAAAACTTGTCATCATTCCCTCTGCTCTCACCTGCAAGGAAAAGTGCTGACACTGAGTAGCACATCAGGATGACCGACTCCGAGAGCCAAGAGTTGGCCACAGATTCCTAGTGTCACTGGTAGTCCCTCCCCCAACACCATCATAAGCAAGGCCGAGAAGGGGCACCCATGCCAGTAAAGGACAACTAAATTACATGGGTATTCATGAGCCTCGTAAAAGTGACCCAGAGGGTACAAACTGCACAATGACATTTCTAAGCACAGCACTACGCAGCCCCCCTCCACCATTCTCTCAGTGACAGACTTATTAAACTTCACAGTTTCTGAATTTCCCAGAGGCTGTCTGGTGCCCATTCCTGCAGAAAGCCCCTTCCAGGACCCCCAGGTACTGGAGGAGGACAGAGAGATCTAGATGTCACTGTAACAGAGGTCTAACATCCTCAGGATTGCAGATCCTTCAACCATGTGGCTGTAGGGACAATATCTGTTGATGGTCTATTATCACAATCATCCTGACACTAGTCCTTGATGTGGATAGTATTACACCCCTTTCACAGTTAAGAAAACTGAGGCCGACATCTTTCCTGTTTCTCCTCAATTATGCTACCTGCCAAGACACCACAGGCTGAGAGGCAGCCATGTTTGAAAGAACACAGCATGTTCGAGCCAGAGATGACATACAGGGGGTCCTGCTCAGGCCCACCTGGGAGTTGAGGCAACTGGAGACCCACCCAAAAGGACATGGCTGCTGATATAGACGAGGAAGGAAAATGCAGTCTCCCAGCCCACACTTCTGGGACCATGTGTTCTTCGTGCTTGTAAATGGGCAACTTCCGTTTGTACCTCTGCTCAAGGCAACTAAAGGCCTTCCCCAAAGAGTAAGTCAGTTCATTTCTCCTGTCCCTCATTTCTCCTATGTCCTCCGTTCCTTTCTCTGTAGAACGTGTTGGTGTTGTCACCAGAGAATGTTCCAGGGGCACCCCTGGCCCTTCTCAGGAGCTCCCTGTCCTCTCCCTCAGACTGTCTGAACATGGAGGCCTGCTCTCTCCTCCAGTCCCCTGCTGAGACCTCCCCCCCATGCCCTACCTGAGGAACTTGTTGAGGTCCCCGTGCTTCATGTACTCGAAGACCATGATAAGCGGGTCGCCCTCCACGCAGACACCATAGAACTTGACGATGTGCTCGTGCTGGAGGTTGGTCAGCAGCTCCGCCTCACGGTGGAAGTCCTTGCGCGCATTGTCACTGGCGTCCTTCAGCGTCTGGGGACAGGGGTGGGCAGAGAGGGGAGAAAATCAACACACCTCAAACCCAGAACGTCTAAGGGAAGGTTGAATGTGGAAAAGGAATGACTCCAGCGGGCCCTGAGGCTCCTAGATGCGAAGGAAATTCATCTCATTCATTATACAAAAGTTGGGAAATGGCCTTGTTTCCAAGGAAATACTGTCTGCATTAAAAACTGAGGAACAGCCCCTCAGGGGTCTGGAAAGCATTGCAGTTTATGAAGCGCTCGTACAGATGTTTCCTCAGAAGTAACAGACGTGAGTTTTTCAGAGTCTTTGTCCTTTTTATCCTCTTCTCCCCCAATTATTACCACAGATTCTCTTCCATTTTGATATCCGTTAAGCTTTCAAGGATGCCATGTGCTGCTCATTTCTGCTCACGTAACTTTTAAAAAACATATTATGGAACCACTCAGTAGACAGAAGTGCGTAAGGAATCCTCACGTACCCATTTTCCAGCCTCGACTGTGATCATTGTGCCCAGTTTATTATGTAACACTTTCAAAAGCCTTCTCCCCCCTGTGCCCACGCACAATGCCGGCTCAGCAAATGCCCCCATCCAGTCAGTGTCAAGCGGGCCATCACGTTGCCAAGATGAAGATGCCCGGGATCATGCCAGCCAGGCTCTGGTGCCTGTAGTTCTCTTCTCAGAGCGCTCCACCACCGCAGTGTCCTAGGGCAAAGCTGGCATTGGTTGAGGTCACACACCTGTGCTCAGCTCCTGCCCTGGGTTGGTCACAGAGCCAGAGCTGTGGTGGCATCAGGAAGATGGTGACCCAAGTCCTGGCCTCAGATGCTTATGGGCAAAGAGAGAGATATGTCACCTTTATAATTAACTCTAATTCAAGCTTGGAACACACAGCCTCAATGACCTAGCTCGCCTGCATCTCTGTCCAGTTTGATCACTTTTCTTTTTTTTAAAGATTTTATGTATTTTAGAGAGACAGGGGGAGAGCACAGAAGGAGAGGGAGAGGGAGAGGGAGAAGTAGACTCCCCCGCTGAGCAGAGAGCCTGATGTGGGACTTGATCCCAGGATGCTGAGATCATGACCTGAGCCGAAGGAAGACTCTTCACCAGTTGAGCCTCCCAGGCTCCCCAGTCTGATCACATGATATGTTCATTTTCCGGAACAAGTCTCCACAGCTGCCCATATGACATCAGGTCAGGCTTTCCTGTCTCTGCCGGCGTTCATCCCTCTGCCTGGAATCCTCACTCAGTCATGGTCACTGGGGTCAGATGTTGAACAATGACCCCATGAAGGCGTCCACATGCCAACCCCCAGTCCACATGCCAATCCCCAGAATCTATGAATGTTACCTTCCATGGCCGAAGGGACTTTGCAGAGGAGAGTAAGTTAAGGGTCTTGGTGCGGAGAGATTATCTAAGTGGGCTGCAGGTCATTCCACACAAAGGACCTTGGGTGAGAAGCAGGGAGTCAGGAGAGAGCAGATGTAAGGGTAGAAGCAGAGGTCAGACAGAACACAGGTGCTATGCTGCTGGCTTAGAAGAAGGGGCCACAAGCCAAGGACTGCGTGTGGCCTCCAAAACCAGAAAAGGCCAGGAAATGTTTTCTGTCCTAGGGCCTCCGGAAGGAGCCAGTCCTGCTATCACCTTCCCTTTCACTTACTAAAACTGACTTTGGGCATCTGACCGCGAGAACCATGAGACAAACCATTTGTGTTGTTAGCCCCTGAGTTTGTAGTGATTAGTGACAGCAGCCACAGTCAAGGGACAAGGAGAAGGGATGCCTAGAGGACTCTTGCTAGTGAAGGTGGCATGTGAGTGCCTGAGCCTGTTCTCTGGAGACTCATCAGACCTTACCAGTGTTAGATGGCAAATGTGAACATCCCTAAGTCACAAAAAATTGAACCCTGGAGCAGAACGAAAGCACTGCCATCCATCAGAAGTGTAATGAGTTCGAGACTATGCACTACGTCCAGGATCAAAGAACACTGCCAGGCCCCTGGTGGTCCTACTGTAGTTCGCTGCCTTGACTCTGCTCTCCTGGGGGGGGAACACCCCAGACCTGGGAAGCTTCTAGACCTTGGGATGTGCCATAAGTCAAGTGTCTGAGGAAAAGACCCTGGCATGGAAATTAGAAGCCAAGACACTTACTAGGACACACCCTTGCTATTAACACCTGCTGGGAGGGTCTGGGCAGGGCAGACATTGAGCTTCAATGCAGTCTCAACAGGCCTCATCTGCCCCTCCAGGAGGACCCTTCAGAGCTGTCCTGAGTAACGGGGCTGGGCCTTCGGAGACTCATCCCCGCCCACCACTGGATGGAGACCAGCCCAGAAGGGGAGAGTGACCTTGAGTGGACTTCCTGAGTCCCCCAGGTTGCAGCCTTCCCAGCAAGTGAGGGAGCAAGTCCTTCATTCCCAAAGGGGGCAAGAGGTTCGTCATCGAGTCTGCCACACGATGAGCTTGCGCTATGTAACTTAGCCTGCCCAAGACCGCTCTCCACACAGGAGGGCATGGAGGAATAGGCAGGGCCTGCCTCACCTCAGGGACAAGGAAACATTAAGATGACAGAGGCAACAACAAGGTCACCAAATCTTTTTTGCTATAACCTAGCATTTTCACAAACTGCCTTTAGCCCGATTTGAAGCTTTCTCGCCAGAGACAACCTGACCCAGAGTCAGAAATCATATCTAGAGTTTTCTTGAGACTAGAGGCAGTTGTGTCTTATGCCAAATTCTGGAGATACCCATTGAATAAAAGGGCCTGGTGGTGGGGTTCCCCATTCTCACGTTAGTATGTGGTTTTCTGAGAAGGGTCCCTTAAGAGTACGGGCTTTGAAAAGTGAGATGTGGTCCAGCAAACACTCAGAGAGGCTATAAACTTTGGTAGGGGTGTTGCCGTGGAAACTACACATTTCTTCATTTAATAACAAAGTGAACCGTGGCTGAGAGCCTGGGGTTTGAGGCTCTGCTCCCTGGAAGCTCTAGAAACAAGCTTTATACTCTCCCAAACTCAGCCCCTTCATCCCTGTTGCATAGGGAGATGTGAAGTGTTTATCTCGATGACTTGTTTAGGTTGGTTGTTAATCCAATCACTGTTTTGTTGAATTCCTAGGTAGGAAAAAATATCATAGTTAAGGCAAGCAGATAGACACGGAGGAGATGGATGTTGTCATTGGCTGGAACAAAATACACACATGGGAATGTCTCTCACCGTTGGACTCGAATTATGGTTTTGGGTACGTGTCTGTCTTCACTACTTCCTTTGACAGCAGAATCCAGAGTTGGGCAAATAACTCATGACCTACGAGGTCTGTGTAAACTAGAGATAAAAGAGCACCAGGAAGGAATGAAAAGTGAGTGTTCTGGAAAGGTGGTGCGCGGGTCCAGGTACAGGCAGAGAAAGCAGGCAGGAGGATATAAGGATGAAGAGGAGACTTCCCGAGTCACTGGCTCCTGACGGGCTGGCCATAAATGTTTGTGCTCTCCTTCTAGTTAAAAGAGAGGTCCTCACAATGGTGGTACTCAAAAAGAAGGTGTTCTAGCTTAGAGTTAAAAAAAGAAATCTGGATTCAAATTCTGACACTGCTCTGGACCTCTCTGAACTCTGATTTTCTCCTTTGTGAAGTGAGGGGAACGATATCGTCTACTTCACAGGGTCACCAGGAGGACTGAGTGAGGTAGTGTAAGCTGAGATGCCTCCCAGAGTCCCTGGTAGAGAACGACATTTGAAATCAAAACCACAGCGAGGTCTGCATTCGATTTGCTCACACGAAGATCCAGGGAGGCCAAAAGATGCATGGATAAGGCACGGAGATGGCCCACCATGAGAGCAACGGGCCCTGGAGGCAGCCCCCATTCCCCTCCGAAAGCCCTTTGAAGCCTGTGGTGTCTTCTCAGAGATCAAGACTCCTTACTCAGAGGCTGTCCTGCATCACTGAGATAGCTTATTTCTGGGGCCTCGGCCTGTCTTTAAACAGTGAGCTAGAGAAGGCCCTTCACGCCATCACTGCAAGACAGGAACAAATTCTGTACATAAATTTGTTTCTTAAGTTTAGCTATATAGCATTGATTCAAGAACACTAGACTGTGTGTATGTGAGTGTGTGTGCAAGTGTGTGTACATGTGTGAAAGAGAGAGACAGAGAGAGTCAGGTGATGGGGTAGAGGAGTAGGATGGGAGAGAAGACAGGATTTTCTCTGGGGGGAGGACACCAAACTGAAAGAGCTAACGAGCATCTAACATTTCCATTTCCCCAAAGGAATCTACTGCAGGAAGAGACCATTCTCTGTGTAATGTCAGAAGCTATGGTTCAGTAAAATTTTTGGATTTAAGAAAGATTTAAGAAAGATTTCACTATTCATGGGGCGAGTGCATCTCACAAGCCCTAGCTTCATCCTATGTGCCCATCCATTTTTGCCTGTTGGGTCCTTTTTCTAAATTATGATTCAAATCTATTTTAAGAGATTCAGAAAATATGGCAGTAACAAGTTGGGCAAAATCATCTTCTGAATTTGGCACTCGAAGGACAGAATTTTTTTCTAAGGGTGGAACCATAGCCAGACAGCAATCAGAAGCTGGAAAAATCCTGCTATCAACCCTATTTATAAAAATCATCTCTGTTTTCGTACCATGGCTGATTGTCATTTTACTCAATTAAGGGAGGCTTGGCTGGTTCCCCGAGTCCTTGGCAATGGACATGAGGTGGCAGCTTCCCTCGCTGACAATCGCCTCCACTTTGACAGGCATATTTGCCCCATCATTGAGCATTGCTATTTTCTTACTCCTGGTGTCTGCTTTGTAGCTTTGTTTCTTCTTATTCCTGGTGAATTTCCTGACACTTCAAAGCTACCGTCCTTTCTGAAGACATTCTCAAGGGAGAGGTCTCATCCAGAGCTACAGTGAGTTACTGCCTTGAGCACACACCGATTCAGAGTTGGAGGAACTGAACAGCATGCGGTAAACTTCAGCACAGACCTGAGAAACTAGCTAAGGCAAAATAGAAGTCAGGAAAAAAAAATGAAAGGAAAATTAACATTCCTCTCAAATGCTTCCATGAAATATTAAGGCTAACTAACAGGAAGCTAGTAGGAGAGGCAAGAGAGCTTATTTGAAATGACCTGTGTGATTGGATGCTGTAGGATAGGATAAATGATCATGCATTTCAAAGTGCAGGTGGTTCAGGAGACACAAGGTTAAACACAGACTGCATCCTTTTTGAAAGCACTGATCTTATATTCTTCTCCTAAGATTTTTAACATCGTAGAAACAAAGTTAAGCTGAAGGATAAGAAAAGAAGAGATCATTACGGTAAGACCTCATCGTGCCCAGTGCCCACCACTATGCTTAAAACAGAGGCCAGTGAGTAAACCCCCATGGGAAACAACTCAGATGCATGAGAATGTCTGTCAATGGGCCTAAGTTCTTCCGGGTCAGGTTCACTGGGGCAAGACCTGCCACTAATGGAGACTGTTGACTCTTCTGATATCTCTTAGACCTGCACTGTTCAACAGGGTAGCCAACAGTCACAAGCAGCTGGTGGTCATTTGAAATACGGCTAATCCAAATTGAGATGTGCTATAGGTATAAAATACACACCAGATTTTGAAAACTTGCAGTGAATAAAGCATCTCATTAATATTTTTATATCAACAATGTTAGAATGCTATTTTAGATATGTCAAGTTAAATAAAATGTATGAATACAGTTAGCTTCATCTGTTTCTTCTTACTTTTTTAATGTACATACTAGGAAATTTAAAAATACAAATGTGGCTTGCATTTGTGGCTCTCATTGTACTTCTGTTGGACAACCCTGTTCCATAAAAGCTACCTCAATAGGCTATCGGTGGGTCAACATGACTTTTGGGACTGCTGGGAAACAATACTAAACTGAAATAGAATTAAGGCAGATTCCCTTCTTGTAAGGTTCTCTTGGGCAACGATTAGCCAGGTGTTTAGAGTAAGCCGTAGTCCCAGTGCTATGAGATTCTTCTAACTTCTAGGGTCTCTTCTAAAGAATGGGAGAGGAAGCTTTTATCAAGTTCTTACAATAGTGAACTTTGGAAGACTACGTTGTAATAAATTCAGAGACAGGATAGAAAGAAGATCCTAAAAACCAAGGAGGGCTCCGTAGGTGGTTCCCCTACATCCTGACAAATGTAAAAGTTAATGAAGTGATTATGTGAAAATGAAACTGATCGCAGTCAGTGCTCACTGTGTACTAGAAACCAACATTCTGTGTGTATCAACTCGATCATATGTAACTGGCCTTTGCGAGGACTTTAATTATGTACCAAGTGACAGCTTCAAATACAAGATTCATAGCCAGGGTGTTGATTGCTGCTATCTTTATTTTCACAGCCACGCTAACTCTTACAGTTTGGAATCTAACGAGTCGACCATTCCATGGGAAACGCAAGGCCAAGTCCTATTTCACACGCCTTAAAATGCTTGCAATAATTTGGGTGGTGAAATTGACGGCTTCTGTGTGCATATTACATCAAGTCGCATATTATAAATGCTAAGTCTTTGAAAGACATGAAACTAATTCATAGCAACAGAGAGATATTGACTCGAAGGAATGAAATAGAAGTTGTCCTCCAGTAAGGAGAGCTGCAATATATTTACCGGCTTTAAATACAATTAAAAATGGGACCTGATTTCACTAAAGTTGCTGATGGATCATGGTAGACTGGGACTTAATTGGGAGCTGGGTTATCATGCTGAAGTCAAGGAAAAAGCAGCACAGCTACTGAGAGGCCCATGTTCCAGAGATATAGAAGTGTGAAATGAAGTCTCCAGCTGTGTTCAATACCAGAGGAGACCTCATTCCAGTGAAATGCACTGTTTGGGGTTTAGCGATTCTGAGAAGATGGGGATGAATTGGAGATGAGCCAGAAAATAGGGTTAATAAGACCACTTAACAAGACAAAAAACAGACTTCCCATCACAGGTTAAAAGTTGAAGTTTCTGGAAAGCGGACATTGATGGGGCAAAGTAGTAACTGGAGCCTACCAGACTCAAGCACAGGAGGCGTCCTCACCAGGAAGATGTCACTCTCCCTCCTATAGCCTATGTGAGTGTGCATGTATGCACGTGCATGTGTGCACGTACACATACACACACACTCATGCACGAACCAGGAAAAAATGGGCTTACACTAAAGTACAATAGAAATCTATTAAACAATGTCTGGGCCATAAAGACAGTGAAAGCTTTTAATGAGCCACTATTAAAAGTTGGATGATTTCTATCCTAGAGACTTGTAAAGATGGGAGTCGATAGCATTTTCTGCAACACTGTGTCCTGTTAAGCTACACAAGCTCCTTTTTTGGGACAGCACTAATGAATGTTCTCTTAAATATACTCATCTTGTCATCTTCCATTTCCATTTTGTGGGGACAAGGATTTCACATGCCAGTATCCATGGAGAAGTGGGAAGGGAGCACAGGAAGAGGGAGGCATGGGAGGGAAACTTCATGATTAATCAAGATGTGAGGACTGATAAGGTGACTGCCACAAAAAAATAAAAAATTAAAAAATTTTAAAAACCCGGGGCGCCTGGGTGGCTCAGTGGGTTAAAGCCTCTGCCTTCAGCTCAGGTCATGATCCCAGGGTCCTGGGATCAAGCCCCACATCGGGCTCTCTGCTCAGCGGGGAGCCTGCTTCCTCCTCTCTCTCTGCCTGCCTCTCTGCCTAGTTGTGATTTCTCTCTGTCAAATAAATAAAATATTTTTTAAAAACTTTTAAAAACCCTAAAATGAGAGAAAGAAAGAAAAGAGCCCCCTGTCTTAGAGATAAATGTGCCTGGGGAGAGCACTTGAATTGATGAACTCTTGATTCCCATTCTTGTCTATGGATTGTATCACTGTTCCAGAATAGGAAAGAATGAGCTTTCCTTTTGGAGACCTTATTCTGCCCTATCCATGTTCTGAGACAACTGGCTCTAGTTGCTTCTTCCCCCATAGCGGGCCTCTTCTGTGCCATGTGACGACCTTAGATGGTTAGGCCACAGATAGGTTGCCTGTTGTGAAGATGGAGTGGAATCACTGAAGTGATTTTCCTTCTTGAGCGGTCTACAGACTGGGAAGAACAGCTCTTCACCCTTTTTTCAGGGATGGAATCTCTAACATTCCTTCAGGGAACCATGGCTCCCCACATTCAGTCTCTGTGTGTCATGTAGACCTGACCTCACCTTCCATTTCCAAGGATGTGTATGTGACCCAATCCTGGGTATCCAGATTATTATTTAGTGAGTCAGAGGACCTGGGGACCCAACTCAAGACAAACCAGTAGGAGCTGTCCCTTGGACTTTGGTGTAATTGTTGGGGAAGAGGAGCTCTCTTTGGGGTTGCTGGGATGGCAGGATCTAAGCCCAGAACCATTGCTGCCAAGTCTTTACCACAGTGGAAAGGAGAGAACCGGTCTGGGAATACAGTCAATACAGAGGAAAGCAGAGCCAGGAGATACATACACGAAGAATTGATTTTCTGGATCCAGCAGTACCTGAAGCAAGGACACTAGTAGCAAGGTTTTCCAGTAGCTTCAGCAAATAAATTTTCTTTTCCACTTAAATCAGCTTGAGTGAGGTTTCCCATGAGCGTGCTACAACTCTTCTTATCAAAGCTGATAATGATGTTTTACTTATATTCACTCCAGAATCCAGTTTTCTTTATTTCCACCTATTTCCTTGAATTGCATTTCTACTCAGAAAAATGTCAAAGTGTCTCTCGTCCTTACATACAGATGAGCACAACTAACACATTCCTTTGCATTACTTGGTAAGTGGCATCGTGTTGAATTTCCTCACTTGGGGTAACCAGAGCATGTGCAAAATTCAATAAGTAAAAAATGCGGTGCATCACAAGCATCAGACTGTTGGGGAGGCCCGAGTTTTAGTCCTAGGTCTGACATTAAGTGCCCTTGTTCAAGCTATGTCACCTTGGATGGGTCATTCGTCTTCTCTTGGTTCCCATTTCTTCATTGGCAAAATATGGGAGTTAAGCTAAAGAACCTCAGTTAATAGCCATCCCTTCAATCATTCAACTAGCATTTATTCCATGCTACTAGATATTGGACAATGTGCTAAAAAGCATGGTTCCCACTCTCAAAGATATGTCACTCTAATGGAGGAGACACACAGTCATGTCATTGATGAAATAAGCTCGCAGACACATATAGAATTAACAACCTTGACAAATACCATAAAAGACAAGTACAGATGCCTTAATGGATATGATGGGGAGGTCTGACCTAGGTGGCAGAGCAGGCAAGGGGAGGTCTCTCCAAAGAGGAGCAACTTGAACAGAGAGTGGATGGATTAATGGCAGCTGTGTGGACCGAGGGGCTGAGGTCGGGCTCTCCAGACATAGGAATGGCAAAACATGTTAGATGCTACTTAGGGTCTGCTGAAGGGCAATGTACCAGAGCGCTCATCAGTCAACTCTTCCAAAACACTTGGTGAAGAAAATCAGCATTATTTCTTCCGTTAACAAGAAGATACTCAGAATCGAGAAATGCAAAAATCCGGAACGAAGTGCTTGTTGAAGTCAGATCTCACCGTTCCTGGTCTCAAATGTTCCTGTAGGGTGCCTCTCACTCGCTTTAACTTACACCTCGAGGAAGTCACTCGACTTCCCCGGGTCTCGGATTTCTCATCTATAAAACATGAGACTTGGGTTCTATATAATTTCCAAAGTCTGTCTTGCATGCAGCAATTTTGTGTTTCTAGAAATACACCTGAGTTAGTGGAGAGGGGGAGGAGAGGCCATGAATCCGACGACGCGCACTTGCGGCTATATTTAAAAAACAAAAATCAGTGTGCATTCATAGTACAGGAAAATGTTGTAGGCATTGTAGCTATCGACATGCATGTTGGATAGAGCCAAAAATAGTTAATGCACCCACAGCTAATGCAGGGGAACTACCATGAAGCGTTTCCCTGGTAATTGAGTTACTTAAAGGTAAAGTAACTCATTCTGATCAAAGACCTGTTCCTCCACTTCTCACCCTCTTCATGGGTTCTGCCATTGTGATTCAGCGTAAGAGGAAAAAAATAGCTGTTGTGTCCATTTCACTAAAAAACGAAGGTCATCCAAAAACTATCAAGAAAAGGTCACTCTGGTTGGCTCCCAAACGGGGAGATTGTCTAATGGGAGTCCATGTGGGCTCCCGAGTGCCTTCAGATCACATCCATCTTAAACCGGGTCCTGCAGATCCCTCAAGTTCTTAAAATCATTTGGGGCAGGCGATGTAATTTACAGGAAACTGACATCTGTCAGTCCGCTTGCAAAGCCCTGGGTTTCAAACCAGTCAGCTCCTTCTAGAGAAGGAAAGAGGACAAGAGCTGCTATTTCTTAGAGGCATAATCAATGCTGCCGGGGTTGCTAGGCAACGGGCAGAAAGCCTGTCAAACATCCCCGGGTACCTTCAATGGGAGAAGAACAGCTCCAGGAGCAACTCCTCAGAGGTGACAGGCTGGGCGGAGCCCCAGAAGGGGCATTCCGTTTGTCTCATTCCTGAAAAATTTGCTTTACTGTGGTTAGAAATGAGCCATAGACATTTTCCTCCAAGGTTCAGGGGATAGTCTTTGAACACACTTCCAGTTGGCTAGCCCCCGCCCGGAAAAATGGGCCGGTCAGACTGGGAGAGCAGCTCCGTGTGCTATTGTGATCCAGCCGTCCTGGAGCTGGGGAAGGCCTGGCTTGTGCCTTGGTGGGGGGTGGGGAGGGGGGCTGCAGCCTCTGAATCCCAGAAAGTGAAAATGGGCACCCTCTCTGAAGCTAGAAGTCATTCAGGCAAATGTAAGCAAAGCCTCTGATAGCAACAAGACTTCACAGGCAAGGTCGTGGAGAGGAGACGTTTTAGGTGTGCGACCTTGAAGTTGAAATGAATTTTTGAGCTGCAGGTCTTTTCGTCCTCTCGGCTTGAAATAACAGTTTCATTTGAATTTCAACAAGAAGGAACAAGCCCACAAAGAGTCAGGAGTTGATAAAGGGGAAAATTCAAGTTCTTGTTGGTTTGGTTGATTTTGGGTTGGTTTGTTTCTAGCAGTCTTGCTTCACAAACTCTCACCATGGGTCATGAATTTGCCAACTTAATCAGCAAGAGGACTGGGTCCTGCATCTTCATCAAAGGTGGGATTAGGGCTGTGACTGGATTCAAACCAGGGAGAAGCCTCAGCGGTAATGGCCGTGGAAGATGAGCCTCGGGAGCAGCAGGCTGTGTGGGCAGGGTAATAGTTTACACCGCACTGACCCTGGCCGGCGCTTCATCAGGACCAGCCCAGGCCCTGAAACCCTGTCCTAGCATGTGTTGGGAAGAAAATGCGACACATGAGTTGAGGTGACCCAAATGTAGCCGGGGAACACCTTCTCTTCAAGGGCATTCAGAGAACAGCCAAGCAGGCAGAGAATATGGAACGACGCTCAAATGAAAGGCTCTCCCCACTAAGAAATTTGGTGCCTCTCTCTCCATACCTGGCTGAGGTCCCTCAGCTACTCCTACACTGTCATCTAGGATTCCCTAATCTCCCAGAATTTTCTCACATTCCAAGATGCTCACCTTGTGACCCCAGAATCAAGAATCTGAATTCAGAGTCTGAAGGCCTGACTTAGGTCCCTAGGGGGGCCTCCAAATATCAGTGGGAGGAAACATGACTCCAGAGCGTGAATCCCTGGTCTTCAGTGTCCTTGCGTATAACTCGTGGCTAGATTAGGATCAGATTTTCCCTAAACTGCTTCTAGCTCTCATATTTTATCAGTCTATGAATCTACAAAAATAGAGGCACCTTTTGGTCCCATTTCTCCAACGTGAGGGGAAAAAGCAGCAGAGGAAAGCAAAGACTGCAGAGAGAACACTGCCAAATGTTCTGAACATTTTGTGCTTTAAAAAATAAACTTTCTGGGTAAATGAAAGAAAAGAGGAAGCAGTCGCAACAGCAGGAATAACCACCCCCCCCCCCATGACCCGAGTCATGGAGGGATTCTTATTTTACACCTTTTACCCCATTTGACCTCCCATCTTTCCAGCAACTTCCTGTGTCCTCTCCTCTGGCTCCCTCTCCCCCTCCATTTGCCTAGCTTAGTGAGACGATGTTTACTGATATTACATTTACCCTCCCTAGAAAGTTCTGTCCTTTATTTGTTCCAAAGTGCAGCTTTTAGAAACCTTTGGTGAGAGTCTAAGAGCCTCCGGGCCACTCAGGTTGGGATGATATCCGGGAAGCAAATGCACTGTTTCTTCATTTGGACGAATTTTAACAGAAAGTGTATTTAGTCCGCAGGATGAGTAAGTTCCAGAAGTTTCTCTCTCCTCAATTACCTATTATGTGTACAGTAGAGTACTTTGATGCTAAGTACAGCACTAATGGAATAGACAGCTGACTTTTACACACGAAGTTTGTCCTGGTCTTAACTAGTAAATGAATGCCACATTCTGTTTGGCAGAAACAAAGAAAACCCTATCATCTTCCGTGAAGCCAAGAAGCTCCATCTTATTATACTAGCCAAGCCCATATTCCTTTGCCACTTAATTCATTTTATAAATATAGGCCTCTTTTAAGTCTTTTACATATATTATTCAATACCTTGGTGAGTTGGTTTTTTTTTAGTTTTGACAATGCATATGTAAAAGATCTGCTGAAGTCTTTTGTGCTATTTTTGTTAATTCCTATGTTTTAGAGATCTCAGTGGAAATTTCATCCCCTCCAGTCACATTTATCTTACTGAAGACCAGGTCTCCATTTTGAGTTTGGGTGGGGGGAGGCAGTGGTGGGAATTAGGGACTTTCAGCCTCCATTATTTCATTAAAACCGTGTGTCTCCTGGGGTGTTGGAATCCAAGAGATGCCATCCACCGCAGGACAGAATCATGCCCGCCCTGTATGCAATCCTGGGGCTCTGGGGACATTCGGGAGGGACAGGGTGAGGTGCAACAGAAGATGTCAGCAGGGCAGAGGGCTGAGAGGGACAGCAGACTCCAGTTTCCCTCCTAGGGCCCCCACCGAAGACAAGCTATAGCTGAGCTTGGCAAAAACACTGAGCCATCCAAGGACACAGATTGAGGCTCCAAGATGTGTCTGGAGGAATTCTGTCGGACCTTACTGACCTCCACCCAGTGTTTAGTTAGCATTGACTTGGAAGAGTAGCTCAGAGCTCTCCACAGTCCATGGACTGGTAGGTCACCCCTGAGAAGAAGCTCCGACAGATGTGCCCCAAACACTCTTCCCACTGTCCACTTAGTTCCAGAAAATTCGAACACATCCACTGGAGCAGACATAATTTGCTCCTGAATTGGCCAACTATAACATGAAATAACGTTACTTCCACATGTGAGTGCAACCACGGATAATGAGACATTCTGAAGTGTTCTCTTACCTTCACTGCCACCAAGATCTTGTCCTGCTCAGGACAGAGGTTATAGCATTCAGCTAGGAAAACTTTTCCAAAGGCTCCTTCGCCTAGCTCCCTTTTCAGAACAATGTTATGTCTCTTGATGTGCTGAACAACTGTAAAACAAAGACAGAATGGAAATTGGAATCGAGGCACGCGGAGGTGACGGCGGAGGGTGGGAGTCAGGGGCCCGCCTCCTGAGCTTCTCCCCTCTGCCCCAGTAAACCAAAAGAGAGGCTCAGTACCCATCCTCACTGTGCACCCCAAATAACTGGAAGGAGGTTACACGGGCGTGCTCTCCAGAGCTCAATTATTACTTTCGCTAGAATTGAAGAAGTGACTTCCCCATTGGCTACAGAATGTCAGTAATGAACTTCCTAAATTAGGAGAGGGGAGAAATGGGAAAAGACGAGACATTAACAGCAGACCTCTCACAAGCCAGATGCTTTGCATATACTTGTTTGTTGTGTGTCTCATGGGGGAAAGGCAGAGAGAGAGCCAGGAATCCCTATTTCTTTGTTAAGATGCCTCAGACTTCTAGAGGAGGGAAAAGGCAAGATCTGGGCATGGCTAATTAGAGCTTTGTCCTCCTGGTGAGCTGGGCTTGACCAGGGTTGAGACTCATTTCTCATTCCAGAAATGTCTAGACCATGCTACGGCTGGTTTACCGAGAGCTTTCTAAGATCATGCCCTAGTCTTGGCTCTCCAAAGCCAAGTAGAGACAAGAATAGATGCATGGCGAGAAGAGAGAATATTTCCCCTTCTTGTCTAGAGTGGAGCTGGCCCGTGTCAACTCATCTATACGCCTTTCTGAGGTATAAGGCAGGAGGCGGCCAAGGCTCTCTGGAAGCCCGTTGGTTGCAAGGAGGGGAGCAGAGCGAAGCATTGCTCAGAAGGACAGAGCCAGTGGGAAGCCCAAAAGGAGACTCTGTGGAAGACAGAGTTGTCATGGGATCTTGTTCCTCTTCCCCCTGACTGTCAAGTGCTGCAGCCCTCAGCCCAGGCTTCGGCAACGTAACTGGCTGCCATTCTTTCCCTTGAATGGCAGCATTAAAGAGAGACTGGGAAGCCTTCTGGAGCTTGGAACGTGTCCCTAACGGTATTCTCTCGTTTTACTCCCACATCCCTGGGGAGCATCTCTCTCCGTATTTTGTAAGTGGGGAAACTGAGTCTGGAGAAAATTCAGTGATTCTCAGCATGGGAATGGAGGAGTTGAAATTTGAATTTGGGTCTGTCTGAATCCAGAGTACACGCACGAAGTTGCTTTTCCATAGTAAACTGTGTTACACATGGCAAGAGAAATAGAAATATGTAAACAATAAAAAGAAAACATACTCTCCCAGCTCCCTGTTTAGTTCACCCTTCAAAGGCCAGTTCAAATTCTCACTTCCTGCGAGGGTTTCCAAGACAACTCTGACCATCAAAGACCTCATTCTCTGAATTCATAGTATGCCATGACTTAGGCTTAGGTGAATTCTGGCTTATCTCGCAATTATTGCACATCTGTAAAAACCCTGAAACTAAGAGCAACCCCGTCTATCTTCTATAATCACGTGTAATGCCTCAGGTGCTAAGCCCCTAGAAGATTTATTACTGTGGTTTAATTTGATGATCTTTCTGAAAAGCTTTTTTTCCCCCTTGAATGTGAACTGCACTGTGAAAACAAAAGGAAATACTAAGCATATTTCTGTAATTTAAATAGTATAAACCTGTCATTCCACCCAAGAAACAGACTATCACCAGTATGGTGAAAGCACCACTATGCTACCGTTTTCTTTCTTGATGGTATCCACTTCCCCGCTCTCTTCCGGGGGTAATTACTAGACTGAATTTTGTGTTAATTATTTCCTCCATAGGTTTGTTACTAACGCTATATCCCTAATGAGATATTGTTTGACTTTGCTACGTAAATGGAAACCTACAATGTGTATTCTTCCATGTCTTGCATTTTTCACTCAGCGATGTCCTTGAGATTGAGTTACACTGAGTTACAGTGTGTGTAATAGTAATTCCTTTGCGTTTACTACTTTATAATATTCAGAGAAAGGACTATACCACCACTTATTTATTCATTCTATGTTGATGGATCTGCTCTGTAGTTTCTCTTTATATACAATTTCTTAAAAAATGCAAGCGGTGATTAAGGTTTGCTGTAATAGGATTTTTCCCCTGATAATTCATGTGGTTTGGAGTTATGACGGCTTCCATGAGCCTCTGGGAACTCAGGGTGATAAAAAATCAAAAGGTCTTTTATGAGCAACAGTATTAATGAATATAAGAATGTATATTAATTTCTCATGCTCCAGTAGCAACGGCTGAATTTAAGAGAAGAGAAATGTGTTCATTAGGTAGAGTGCCCATATAAAGAGACAAACGTAATTCTTGCAGAGAATTAGCTGCCATATTTAAATCTAATATTTAACTTCATTGTTGTCACACGTTCATTGAGAATTAAATTGCCACTTGATTTACTTTCTCACCAAATCAAGGCAAGTATTTAACTTTTTTTTTTGCTTTTGATTTACACTTTCTTTCTTTCTTTCCTTCTTTCTTTTTATTTATTTATTTATTTAAAAATTTCCAAACAGGAGAAGAAGTTGGTGGAGAACAAGTTGAAGTTTATAAAGCTATGGATAAAGACACAATTCCATCACCTTTAAAGCTAAAATCGATGGGACCAGTGTTCCTATGCTGACCTTGAAAGCAGTATGTGGGCACTAAAGCAGCCTAATTCTCCAAGGTCAGGGGTGGGGACAAAAACTAACCTGAAGCTCTCACATCACTGAGCTAAGAGTTTCTTCCCAATCTCTTCTGAGAGAGCAATGGGACTCATCCCCACCTTCCCCATCTCCTGTTTCTCTCCATCACCGCAGGAAGTCCTCAGAACATCTCAGGGCATCCCTCCTTATTCAACCTCTTACTCCAACACCACTCATCAGTGCCCAACTCTTCGCCTCTCTTCAGACCCTCCCACAGGGCCCTCTGGCCTTGTTTCACCCACCAGCTCCCTATATCCCCAACCTCTCCTTAGGTCTCCCTTGACCTCCTTGACTTATACAAAATCTTGGCTATGTCCCGAAGAGCTCCATGGCCTCAAAGGGAGGTCACCCCCAACCCTTCCCCAGGTACATGAGGGTCCATGTGCCTGACTTCTGACCACTACCCATTTTCTCCTGCCAGAGCCCCAGCTATCTCAGAGACTCTATTTTAAGGATCCAGCAGTCTATTCTACTTCCACCCCCTCATTGCTAGTTACTCCTCTTACCCATCGATCTCCCAATTTACACTATCCCTTTCCACCCTACTCATGCCATCATTCCCCGTGACCAAGGCACAGAGAACAGAGACGCTTAGTAGCTTGCCTAAGCTGCAGAAACACTGGGCTGCATTTATCTGAGTCTTTTATTGGTGTAGCTAAGAGCCAGGCGCTGGGAGGTTTCGATTGGCTGTCTGGATGGCATTAAGGTAACTTTCTCTGGGAGCAAGACTGTCTTAATGAAGGAAGGGATGCACTGATGCACATTCCTCACAAGCTCTTGATTTCACTGTGGATGAGCACTGGGAATCACACTGTCTTAAAGGGCCCTGTGAACACTTGGATTCATTTGATTCAAAATATTCTGACTGAAGTGAGTCTAAAGATCCCACTATAAATAAGCTATCAGGTAAGCATGTAAAATTTTTACATGCTTCCTTTTCTGGGATCAGTCAATCATCTCAAACCCAACATGAACAACTAATAAAAAAAAAATGAAAACACAAACTCTAGCATTGGTGTCTTCCTAGACTTGGAGGAAAACTTAAAACAACAGTTGATTTAAAAAAAAAAAAAAAGCTTTGTAGACAAGTTTCTCTTTAAAACTTGCCTTGCCAGAAGACAAGGCAAGATGGAAATACACCAAAGTCATGTGCTCTGCAGACTCATCTATGTCCCCCGATATAGTCAAAACAAGGCACAGGATTAAATTACTGCACGACTCAATCTACGCTATGGAATCAGAGAGAAACTGAGGACTGGCAACGGTAATCAAGATGAGTGCTTGAAAACTATCTGGACATCTTTGCCGTTAATGGAATTTTCCAGAGTGGAAATTTGGTGCCCTTGGCCATTTGCTTCCTGAGGACCAGAAAACTGAGTAGATCTCCAGTTTCGTGTTAGTATCACGTTACAACCCCCGACAGATGTGTTTCCTCCCAAGTACCTTCAGTAGCTCACAGAGATGCCTGCAGGTTCAGACAGTTTAAATCAAATTCCTGGTATTGATATCCCCCAGAAGCAGATAATCTCTATAGACACACAGGCTATAGATGAAGTATTAATCTCCATCTACATCCATTACTACCAAATCTAAAACTAATGAAATAAATACATAAATAAAACTACTCACTTAAGGGTGAAATTGAAAATGTATTCTTCCAATTTCCTCAGTAATGGGGTTTCATAGAAAGCACCTTGGCCCAGTGGACGTATCCCGCTTAGCCTATGACCCTTAAATTGAGTCATTAATTGAAATCTCTAATATATGCCAAGTACTAAGTGATCTATAGTTAAAAGGAAGACTATTCTAAAGTTTGAAGCAGAAAGGTAAAAAGTAGTATGTCCTAGAAGGCAACATTCTACAGTAGATGCAATCTCTCTGTTTCCCTACAGACCCGAATGTAGGGTCAGCCTCAGCAGTTCCATCTCAAGGGACTGGGTTCTATGATGGCAAAAAGAACTTCAACCTCCTCATGTTTGGTAGTCGCAAGTGAGGCTCAGAACAGTGATGCATCTTCCCCGGGGCCACACAGCTAGGAGCTGACTGAGCCCGGACTCTCTAACACAGGCCCTCATTTGAGACCCACCCGAGGCAGTCAGGGCCTCCTGGCATTAAAGTGGAAATAAGCATTGCATCTAGTTAATATCTCTTCTATCAGAAATACTTGAAACACTCACATGTATCATCTGAAACGGATCAAGCCTCTCATAAGGAGGAATTTCATCAGAAAACTGCTGACAAAATAAAACTACTGTAAAAAGTGAGAAATGAAACTTAAATGCCTTGGAAAAAGCTCGAACTTGATTTTTATATACGATGAACAAATGTCATTTACTAAATATCTTAATGTCTGTTTCACGGGCAGCCTACTGAAACAGGTAAAATCACCCACCTTGTAAAAATAAAGTTGCATGAAAGACGAGAACTATGGTTTTGAATTTCATCTACATTTTTATCAAAATACAAGGTGGTGCTAAATTGGAAATAAATGCAATTAAGACCACAGACATAAAACACACCAGGACAAGATAAGGCCAAATATTCATAAATAATATTAATGATGAAAAAGAACATGGATTCATCCTGAGCTCTTCTTAAGTACATTTCAGCAAAAAATCCCAATGTGCATTACCATCAATTAATTTTCATATCTCCCCAAATGAGGTCAACAGTCACATTTATTTTACAGATGACGCCGCAATTAATTGACTTACTGGTGGTCATAGAGCAACCCACTTATCCTTTTCCAAGTGCTATTTCCAGTGAAATGAGGATACGGGGAGGGGCCTAACATGCAGATTGCTATTATGGGCCAGAAAATAAGAATTATCAATCTTCATAGTAATCCGGTAGGGTATCCTTATGTCCATTTTCAAATTAAAGTAAAAAGAAGAGAATCAGGTGAGCTAAGTAACTCATCCCATGTTGTACAACCAATAAGGGGCAGAGTTAAAATTTACTCTACTACAATGTTCTACTTTGTCTTGGCCTTCTGATAGAAAACAAAGTGAAAGAAAAGCCAGATGAACTGGACTTTTTCTATCTAGGGATACGTGGGTCGACTTTTGCCAGTTTAGTTCAGTAAGTTTTGACTAAGCACCTACTATAGCCTGGGCATTTTTCTGGGGCCCAGTGAAAAGGATGAGCAAAATAATCCCTGTCCTCACATAACTCACAACCTCAAGGAGCAGAAAAATACACTTATATCTATCGTATCTTTTCCTAACACCTTTGCTTCATTCACAAAAGATTGTCGGTATTTGATGGGATCATGAAAAGAAAAACAAAACACCCAAATAAAAACTTGAGTCAGGGAAAGTGGAATAGAGGGCCAAGACAAGATGCTAGGTAGAAATGCAAATGTGCAGATTCTAGGGGTCCCATGGGGTTACGAAAATTAGGTCATAATTTGGATCTGAGCTTCCTGGCAACAGAAACCAAAAGAGAAACCCAATAATTAATAAAATGTGGATGATCCAGAGGTAAAAGCACAAAAAATCCTTATGGTAAGTGAGATTCTTCATGGCATTTAGTTTTTGAAGGAATATATCAAATGGATTTTACACAGGAGATCAGCGTCCACAACAACGCCCACAGAGTAAATAGGGATCTTCGTAAGAAATAAACACATAGCACAATAGCCACCCTCAGAGAAAACAGTGCAAGGTATGATGGTATCCCATCAGAATGGCACAAAAACCAAGGTCTAGGGGCATGCTCAAGAATGCCTTGGGGGGGCGCCTGGGTGGCTCAGTGGTTTAAGCCGCTGCCTTCGGCTCAGGTCATGATCTCAGGGTCCTGGGATCGAGTCCCGCATCGGGCTCTCTGCTCAGCAGGGAGCCTGCTTCCCTCTCACTCTCTCTGCCTGCCTCTCTGCCTACTTGTGATCTCTCTCTGTCAAATAAATAAATAAAAAATCTTTAAAAAAAAAAAAAAAAAAAGAATGCCTTGGGGATGTGGTATCCCCACACCCACTGCTGGGCCTAGAACACGTCAGGCGATCAACACAGAGAACAAGGAGCCATGGGACCAAAATGGGCACCTGAGAAAGGCAGGAGAAAGGGCCAGGAGTGAGCCTGCTGGGGGCACAGGAGTTAAGTAAGAAGTAAATGGGAAGAAGGGAGGGAGGAGCGGAAGGAGGGAGGGATCTGATAGGCGAGATTCCTGGGGAAGCCACTGAGGGCAGAGTGGGCAAGAGATATGGAAACATTCTGAGACAGAGAATAGAGATTTTGAGGGATCTGCCTTCTGAGGGCCTCGCTCTGCTGCTCACCACAGCATGGGGCCACGGAAGGAGGAAGAAGACTTCCAGGGATTCCCGAGGGATCCGGTGACGGGCAAGACACTCTTGCAAACAATTTTACATTCCTGGGAGGGCACCAACTAGCTACATGGATGCCACAGACAACATCCAGTGGCAGCAAAGGACTCTTCCATCCTAAACCAAATTTTAGACCCCGTGCTGAATGAGAGCAGGACAGCTCTCAGAGGAGTGGGAATGGAGATTATTGAAGCCCTACGTCACAAGAGATAAAGGTGATGGGGTTATTTGAACTTAAAATCCAAGACCTTCTTCTAGAAAACATCCGGAGAGGAGGGAAAGCCCCAGAAACCATCTTTCAAGCTGTGAGACTGAAGGGAACACCACACTTCAAAATACACATACGGCACATCCTTCGCTTTGACAGCCCCTAACAGCCAAAATTATATCTGTTTTACACACTGGCAGGTGGTGGAGTTGGATTGATTTGCCCTGACAGCCCTCCCTGCTGGAACAATACTTGTCAGTCAGCCCCGGCAATGTTTATATTTTCAAGAATAATTATGCCAAGTGATTGCACGAAATCCTGGCAGGTGGGCAAGAAAGTCTTATCTGTCTACCCTCTGACCCTGTGTCCCTGACCTTAATGTTCCTTCTGCTCCCAGGGATGGAAAACATCCCTTTCATGCCCCATGCCCCCTCCGAAGCTGTATGCACAAGCCTGCATTTGAGGGTTCGATATTGGTGCCTGTCTTACCATCTGGAACCCTCCATTCCAGTGACCTCCCCATGCAAACTTCCCCCCTTCAGTAACTTCAACTGGTAGCCATTACGGTTTCCTAATTGATTTCTTCAAGATCGCTGGGTTTTTCCAACATACACAGATGTGAATGTTCCCATCATGCAACACATCTTTAGCTGTGGGTGAAGGTAATTCTGAACCCAGACCAGTGGGCATTCAGGGCTTCCCTGACCTGTGTCTAACGTAAACATAGTGACTATCTTCTTGGTGCACACAATTTAGCACACACATTCAAGATCACAATGGGATCAATGGTGATGGGAAGGTCAAGCAAAGTGCTAGGCAAGTGGGCCACCCAGGAAAGGCTTGTAGAACCATTGAGCTAACCTCAGAAATGCAGATTGGAGTCTTTTTTTAAGATTTTATTTATTTATTTGACAGAGATCACAAGTAGCCAGAGAGGCAGGTGGGCTGGGGGAAAGCAGGCTCCCTACTGAGCAGAGAGCCCAATGCGGGGCTCCATCCCAGGACCCAGAGATCATGACCTGAGCAGAAGGCAGAGGTGTAACCCATTGAATCACACAGGTGCCCCCAGATTGGAGTCTTTATGAGGGAAGTTCTGAACTCAAGAGAGAGGAGCAAGGGCTTAGCTTAAAGTACAGTGGGAGGCCAGTAGGCATTTTATGAGGTCCAGAATTCCACACCAGCTTCTCAGGCTTTCCATGGCTTTCCATGGCCCTAAACTCTGCCCCAACTCCAGGAGAGCTCATAACCAACAATATATGGCCAATATCTGAAGGATGGGGGTGACAGAATTTGGGGTTGCCTCCCAAAAGTTTTCCATCTCTAGAGGGCTTTCTGTCTGATTAATATGCATAGCAGAGTCTGATGATATTTCCTCTTTAATATGCTTATTTCAGAACTCATATTTTGGGAGGTAATGCTAATGTTTATTTGCTTTAAATGATTTTGTAATACTTGTAGCATCTTTCAATTCTTCCCCTCCACCTCCTCATTTCACCATTTAAGCATCTATGTGAAGAGAGCTGTGTTGGGTGCTGTGGAAGGCCTATGGATGAAGAAGGAGAAGAGGATGTCAGCAGATGCTAATTATACTTCCACTGTGTGCTAGGTATTGTGTTAAATGTTGTACCTACATTCTCTTCTTGAGACATTCTGAAGGACTTGGGGAGAGACATCATTGTCTCCTTTTAGGGAATGTAGTAACTGAGTCCTGGAGATGTTAAGTAACTTGTCCAAAGCCATACAGCTGGAAAGTGGGCAAGGTAAGCTCAGACTGGTTTCACAACCATGCACTCTCCCCCAGGAGAACATGGCTCTTTCCCTCAAAAGATGAGCAGTCTAACAGGGAGATGAGGCAAATATACAAACAATAGTTGTCCAAGGCAGAATATCAAAACAGCTATGACAGATGTAAGAAATATAGGGTTAAGTCTACGGCCATACCACCCTGAACGCGCCCGATCTCGTCTGATCTCGGAAGCTAAGCAGGGTCGGGCCTGGTTAGTACTTGGATGGGAGAAATATAGGGTTAAGAGTATCTAGAAGAAAAAGAGTCAAATTCTTTGAGTAAATGATGTGGGGTTGGAGGATGTGCCTTGTGAGTTTTCCCTTGTAAGTTGAGCATCGATTGAAATGTTGGTTGAAAAGAAGGGCCATGTTGGCCATAACTTACTATGATATTTCCCAAATGCCAGGTTGTCAAGAACTGGCTCATCCACTGGACCTACCTGTTAAGACATGGCCACATTAAAGTCCCAAATCTGAAAGCCATTTAGGTTGAACTAAATGAAGTTTCCATTTGTGCAGGCCCAACTGTGACAAATACCAGCTATTTCATGTGGCTTAACCTAATTTATCTCTTGGCTGTTAGGTTTGCAAACAGAACTTCTGAATGTTAGAAAAGAAGCCATATCTTTTAATTTTCAAGAAGATATTAAAGAAAGCAATACATGGACAGGGTAACAAATCAAATAGTACTGAAGAACTGAAGAACTCACGATGGAAAGAAATTATACCCCTCTACAGGCCTCCCTATCCTCAGCCCCATTCTCTTGGGTGTCTGATTCAATCCAGTTTGAATTTCAGGGATTTCTTCCATGACTGTAATCAATATGTATACTTTTTCTTCCTGTTTTCCCAATTTCAGACACTTAGCAATTGTCCACTACTCAAGAGAAGGATTTCACTCGCACTATCTCCCACCTTTTCCCAATAACTGGGAGCTGAATTATTTTCAGTTCTTCTACTCATAGTCTATCATACTCTTACCTTTTTAAAGCCATTATGCTAGACTCTTCTATATACCACGAGCCTAATCGCCCCCTTACCTCTACCCCAGTCACTTCATGTATTCTTTGAGCTTGACCTTTACTGCAACTCTGTCATTGACTGTTATTATATGTGGTTCAACTTATGATATGCTACAATTAAGTGTCTTATGTGACTAAAAATTAAAAAGCGATAAACACAGTTTATTTCAATACAACCAGTTAAACACCGTATGCCACAAGGCTAAGTAGGTGACAGGACTTCATTTCCTTTTTGATATGTCTAATGTCACAGAGAGAACTTCTGGACCCCTCGAAGCAGGACGTATCTAAGCATCAAGATCGAATGCCTTCTCTCCCTACCGTCAAGACTGTCCTAGCGTCTAATTCAAATCAGTAGATTTTTCATTTATCCTGTTGGGACCTGGCAGACCTCTCAATCTGAGGCCTGGGGCTCTTAAACACTGGGAAATTGCCTTCTGTTTTTTTTTTTCTTTGTTAAATTTCTCTCTACCATTTTTCTGTGTTCTCATTACTATTTGGAAATCTTGTAGCCATATGTCACCTCTCATATAGTTGAACTGTATGAATTCTCTCACATGAATTGCTTCCCTATGTCTCTTATCTTTTCTTCTCTAGCCTTGTCTCTCTCTGTCTTTTTGCTCTTGTTCTGGAAAATTTTCTTGACCCTCTCTCAGACCTGTGATGGAAACATTCAGTTCAGCCATCATGTATCTAATTTTTATGAGTTCCTTCTTGTTTTCTTAAGATTCATTTTTCATAGCTACCTGACTTTGATTTATGTATATAAAAATCTCAAGTCAGAGAACACTTGCTTTTTTCTAATTCTCTTCTGATTCCAAAAATACTTCTGCTTCCTCCAAGGTCAGTTTTTCTCTTTGGATCCTTTCTTTCAGTGCTTATCGTCCTCATGTGTATGATGGTTCTTAAATTTTATTTATATGTAAGGATGGGTAGCTAGTAAGGGTTTCTTAAGCTCTTATGTCAGTAATTCTGTTTTTAGATAGTGCTATTGCTTAGGAATTGGGTCACTGGTAGAACACATAGATAAACAGGCCTTGCTTTAGGACACAGAGGCAAAAGTGGACCATTAAGGAGGAGCATAAACACTCTAGACAAAGAGAACGTCACTCTGGGCCTTCAATATCCATACAATTAGCCCTCATCCTCTAAGGCAATCTGGCAATTTCTGCATAGATGTGCTTTAGTTTTTTTTTTTTTTTACTGAGGATAAATAATGGGAGGCTATCTGTTTCTTTGCCAGATTGGAGGGGGTGGGGCATACTACTCATTCAGTTGCCCTCCCAGTATGTGTAAGCCCTTTCCCACAGATACTCACTACTCTACCTGCTGCATTTGTTGGCTCCAAGCCTGGAGAACAACAGGGCAATCCTGCCTCTACCTCAGAACCCCTACAGCATATTCTGAGATGAAGATTCTTCCACTGTGTTTCACGCATGCATATGACGACCACACACTATCTCTCTTCCAGAAATCTATTGAGAAATCTTACCGATTAAGGATTTCCACCTCTCCTTCCCTTCTCTGTATGGTTATGCTCAGCTCAACAGTCCAGATGGAATGTCTTCACTACCTTTCTAAGGAAGTGCTTCTTGGAGTTTCCAGAGCAGATGGGATATTCTCCAAGAGCTCAAATAAGACCTTAAATAACCTATGCGTTTTATAAATGAGGACAGTAAGGTATGATAAAAGTACTTATTTCCCAGAGCTGAACCAAGACCCAAAACCCATTTGATTGTCCTTAAATACAATGCATTTTCATTATACTCTGATCCTCTCATTATAAACATTTATCATCCAAATACAATAAATAGCTCAAGAAAGTAAGAACGGAGAAAAGAACGGAAGATAAAGGTGATATGAAGTCAGTGGAATATTTCTATAGTCTGTCCCTGGAAGTCAAATTACCCTTCTTCCATAGCTAGCAGACTCATCTCTTTTGTCTTCTGCCTATTTACACTCTCCATCTTTGATGAGCTGCAAAACCTTGGGTGTGAATTCATGTCAAGAAGCATGGTGATGAAGGCGGTTTATGAGCTGTGAGCAGATTTATAATGTGAGAGTTATGGTGCTTGGGTCCCTTTCCTCTCTGTCTTATGATAAAGACTTGTTCTGTGGGCTTCTGTCTGCTGGAATGCTTCCAAATTTTGCAGTTAATGATACAAGCTCTGTTTTTGGACAACAGTTAGTTGGACAAGAAGTACACAACTAAATAACATTTATCCAATAGCACTGCTTGAGAGAGGAGAGAACAGTTCCCACCCATTGGGTCTTGGGGTCCTGTTGGGAAACTAGAGAGGGTCAGACAAATCTTGCTCCCATTATGGTTCCATGGGTTTTATAACGAAGTCTTTTATAGAAATTGCCATCTCCTGTGAGAGTTTCAATGCTGTTATTACAAAGGGAATGATTTACACTGAATGTGATTAAAACTTGTTAATACAAACCACTTACATTCAGGGTTGGCATGGTCCAAAGTACTGAAATGATATCAAATATTTGGAATAGATTATATTAAACAAATTCATTCAAGAATAAGCCAAAATTAAATTCTATGGTATGCTACAGTTGAAGAAGAAATGAGCTGAGGACAGTTTGTCCTTGGGGCTATCGCTAAAAAGTATCCAGCCCTGCTTGGTAGTCCCACTGGGACCTGGGCAAACAAGCCTCCAGGAAGAACCTGATTTCTTGGGAGAAATAGTGTACAGTGGGGCCTACCATGGGATTCTGGCACTAACTGGGTCTGGGATCCCCCACCTAGCAATGGTTGACTGAACCAGTGATGTTTTTTTTTTTTTAATTTTTTTTTTATTTTTTATAAACATATAATGTATTTTTATCCCCAGGGGTACAGGTCTGTGAATCTCCAGGTTTACACACTTCATAGCACTCACCATAGCACATTACCCTCCCCAATGTCCATAACCCCTCCCCCTCTCCCAACCCCACCTCCCCCCAGCAACCCCCAGTTTGTTTTGTGAGATTAAGAGTCACTTATGGTTTGTCTCCCTCCCAATCCCATCTTGTTTCATTTATTCTCCTATCCCCCTAACCCGCCATGCTGCTTCTCCATGTCCTCATATCAGGGAGATCATATGATAGTTGTCTTTCTCTGACTGACTTATTTCACTAAGCATGATACGCTCTAGTTCCATCCACGTTGTCGTAAATGGCAAGATTTCATTTCTTTTGATGGCTGCATAGTATTCCATTGTGTATATATACCACATCTTCTTTATCCATTCATCTGTTGATGGACATCTAGGTTCTTTCCATAGTTTGGCTATTGTAGACATTGCTGCTATAAACATTCAGGTGCACATGCCCCTTCGGACCACTACGTTTGTATCTTTAGGGTAAATACAATTTAGTATTTGTAGTGCACTTGTGCACTACAGTAGTAGTAGTGCACAATTGTGGTGCAATTGCTGGGTCATAGGGTAGTTCTATTTTCAACATTTTGAGGAACCTCCATGCTGTTTTCCAGAGTGGTTTCACCAGCTTTCATTCCCACCAACAGTGCAGGAGGGTTCCCCTTTCTCTGCATCCTCACCAGCATCTGTCATTTCCTGACTTGTTAATTTTAGCCATTCTGACTGGTGTGAGGTGATATCTCATTGTTGTTTTGATTTGTATTTCCCTGATGCCGAGTGATGTGGAGCACTTTTTCATGTGTCTGCTGGCTGTCTGGATGGCTTCTTTGCAGAAATGTCTGTTCATATCCTCTGCCCGTTTCTTGATTAGATTGTTTGTTCTTTGGGTGTTTGAGTTTACTAAGTTCCTTAGATTTTGGATACTAGCCCTTTATCTGATATGTCATTTGCAAATATCTTCTCCCATTCTGTCACTTGTCTTTTGGTTTTGTTAACTGTTTCCTTTGCTGTGCAAAAGCTTTTGATCTTGATGAAATCCCAATAGTTCATTTTTGCCCTTGCTTCCCTTGCCTTTGCCGATGTTCCTAGGAAGAGGTTGCTGCAGCTGAGGTCGAAGAGGTTGCTGCCTGTGCTCTCCTCAAGGATTTTGATGGATTCCTTTCTCACATTGAGGTCCTTCATCCATTTGGAGTCTATTTTCGTGTGTGGTGTAAGGAAGTGGTCCAATTTCATTTTTCTGCATTGGCTGTCCAATTTTCCCAGCACCATTTATTGAAGAGGCTGTCTTTTTTCCATTGGACAGTCTTTCCTGCTTTGTCAAAGATTAGTTGACCATAGAGTTGAGGGTCGATTTCTGGGCTCTCTATTCTGTTCCATTGATCTATGTGTCTGTTTTTGTGCCAGTACCATGTTGTCTTGATGATGACAGCTTTGTAATAGAGCTTGAAGTCTGGAATTGTGATGCCACCAACTTTGGCTTTCTTTTTCAATATTCCTTTGGCTATTCGAGGTCTTTTCTGGTTCCATATAAATTTTAGGATTATTTTGAACCAGTGATGTTTGTAAGGTCCTGCACAATATTCTTAGATTTTGTCCCTCCATCTTATGCAGGTGCATGGTGACCACAAGCCTAGATGAAACGACACTAACCATCCAAGAACCCATGAAAGCCAAGGAGGAAAATGCCCATGGAGGAAGAGAAGTTGGAAATGAGGAGGAAGGTATTCCTTATGCAGGGTTCAGGATGGTTACAGGGGATGCAATGAGTGAAAATGGCCACAAATCACAGCCAGGGAGTCATGGGCAGAAAGGAAGGCCCAGTCCAGTCCCTGCTAATATCTAACTATGTGACTAAGAGCAATTTACTTAAACTCTCTGTCTGACTTCGATTTCTTTCCTTTGGCTATAAAATGGGAATAAAAATGCCTGCCCCGTGCCCACTAGGGAGAACGAAATGGTATGGTAAATAACAAGTACTCTAACAAAGAAAATGTGCTATGTTTCGTGGGGAGAGCACTGCTGTGTAGCAACGTCACACTCAAGATTACACAGTGACACACATATGTTTTTGTGGTTCAAGGTAATATTAACTATGACACACAACTACAATAATATTGGGGCCTCCTGTTCTTCAAGTACCTTCATGCTCATAAAGTACTCTCCCATGTTGTTTTATTCAAACGTTAAAACAGCTCAGTGAAACAGGCTGCGAAAATTTCCCGAGTTTCATTTGACAGCTGAGGACACAGAGGCTCAGAGAGGCCAGGGAGTTCATCCAAGGCTGCACAGCGAGTCCGTTCTAGAGCCAAACACCCAGTATGGCCTTTTTATTCCAAGTTCAATGTTCTTTACGCCCGAGTGGCAAAGCGGGCATTCTGGAGAGCAAGAGAGTAACAAACTTCATTCCAGATGTAAAAGTTACAGATGAGACACTAAGATCAATACAAGAGGCTAATGAAAAAATAGGGCCAAGCATTTGCCTACTGAAGGGACAGAAAGTCAAGAAGGAAAAAGTTAATGTGGGTGGGAATTATAGGAAAACTTCACAGATTAAAAAAAAAAAAACAAGAAGAAGAAGAAAGAAAAGAAAAAGAAAAAGAGGGCTGGGTTGAAATGTGAAGAATGGATCTCTTTGAATAGTTAGAGGCAAAGTTAGGCAAAGCTCTTAAGAAACAAGGAGAAGCCAAGGCACAAAGGCAGGGTAGTAGGAATACACCTGCTCTGGTTAATTCAGGGTGCAGTGAGGGGGGCAGGATTAGGGTTGCAATAGAAGTTTCCATTGGTTAAATAAGAGCAGAGCATAGAGCACCTGTGGGCTAGCTGAGAGGTCTAGATTTGATCCAAAAAGAGATGGGAGCTATCGTAGGTTCCTGAGTGAGGGTGTGGCATTATATAAGCAATGTATTTTCTGGTAGGAATATGCACAGTGTATTTTAAGTACACCCTGAAGCAGAGAGAGCAGCTAGATGTTTGCATTAATAAAGGCCTAATCAGGAAGTCCTGGGTTACAGTGTGGCAATGAAAATAAAAAGAAAGCTATAAATCCCAACAGCCAACAATCTGAGCAAAGAATTATCCACTCAGCTACCATACCCCACATGACTCTCAGAAACATGACCAACTTTTCTCAATCACATTTCCCCTTAGCCATGCTAGCCAAGGGATCCAGAGTTGCCAAAGTGAAAAGTTCATTAAAAATCACATGAATTTGGGGGGCCTGCATGGCTTAGTCACTTAAGCAGCCAACTCTTGATTTAGGCCAGGGTCATGATCTCCGGGTCCTGGGATGGAGCCCTGCGTCAGGCTCCGTTCTCAGCATAGAGTCTGCTTGTCCCTCTCCCTCTGCTCCTTCCTCTGCTTTCTGTCTCGCTCTCTCTCTCTCCCTCAAACAGATAAGTAAATAAAATCTTTAAGAAAGATCACATGAATTCGTCAAAAAGATTCCTATTTCATCCTTGGTCTTCTATCCAAGAAGACTTCTCAGAAGTAAAACAGTTATACACATGTGCAAACACCTTCGGGCTCATCTCCAGACCTTCCCAAGGTGGTGAACTATGGACTTGTGTCATGGGAATTCCTGCATCTAAGTGTCAGAAGGTGTGGCCCAGTGTCACCTTTCACTGGACGCATATCACCTCTGAGGAGATGCAGGAGAGGATGAGGAACAGAAGCAAAAGAGGTGAGCTGCCAGTGCAAAAGGCAAGAAGGAGAAGGGTCCGGTCACGGACAAGTCTAGCATCGGTGGTTGGAGAACCTCGATCCCAATAACTCGGTTGTCTGGTCCAACCGGAGTCTCAGGTTTTGATCCAGCCTTTCCGGCACGTGGGATCTGAAGCCACGCTCAGAAGCAAAACAGGTTCAGGGCTGAAATCGGTTCCCTTTTTCTGGCCTGGCAGGTATGTTTGTAGACATGATCAGTTTTGAACATAGCCACAGCCTCTGCTGTCATCAGTGAATTGTAATAACGGCGTCCTTCCCCTTTAAATTTCAATGGCTGTGTCATGCTTTCCGTTCCCTCTTCATTTCAGTGTGTGGGCATTACACACACACACGCACACCCATGCTGTACCAACAGCTGCTTGCCAGTCAATGAAGTCACATTACTCTGTCATGGGGATGTGTGAAATAAGCCGCCTCCCAGGCGGTGGGCAGAAGCAAGGAGGATGCAGTCAGTGGAACCGGGATTCTGCTCTCTCCTGTGCCTGACTGTTTTGTTGGCTCATTGAGCAGAGGAGTGAACAAGCTTCATTGGGTGCAGAACTGTATTTAGGAAAAACCTTTTCTTTTTATTGTCACTACATGTGATAATAACTTCATGAGGCTGTCACCCTTAGAGTTGCGCTGCCTGGAGATGCACAGTGGTTGGACAAAGCAGACACCCTGCTCTCAGAGAAAAATCCAACAGAATCGACCTTCTTTTCCCGTGGAAATGGCAATAGCAATTACACAACCAGCACTCCCTCTGCAAATATGCCAGAGCCGCTCTGAGGGCAGCAAGGCTGCGGACAGGCTCAGTCGCCGCGAGGGTACCCACGCCACCTCGAAGCATCTCTCTGGGAGCTGAGCTTTCCAATGTGCCTGACCGGACACTGTGGCCAAGAGCTTCCCCCCCGGGGGTCCCCATTGCTGTCCACAAGTATGGGCTAGCATTCCAGCACAACGACCTCCGCCCCAGAGTCCAGCTGCCCAGAAAGAGATAGCCTGACCCAAGGACCCTAAGTTTAATTGTATTATTTCACAGAAATTCAGTCCTCGGTAAAAAAGAACTTTCGAGAGACAGATGTTCATTGAGGGTCAAAGACACTTGAATCACACCTGATGGTGTGCAAAAAATTGTCTCACCTGACATCATCAGACTACCCATAAGGATTTCTCTGCCACCAAGGTCAAACCTTTATCCTAAACCAGTTAAAGCAAAAAGCAGGCTTGATTGTTTAAATAAGAAATACACAGGGAGGGGTAAGCTACAGGACACGGGGAGAGGATGAGACTCAGAAGACTAATTAACAGGACCAGGAGAAGGGAGTGTGACAGACTCTCACACACAAGTGAGCTGGCAGCCCGGACTAATTAGCAACAATTAATTTTATGGTAGGAGCAAGAACACATGTATTATGTTCTCTAAAATCTTAATAGCTGTCACCATAAATCACTCCCATCTCTCCCTTGAAATTCAACTTGCAAGCAGGCTGCTTTGAAATCATTAGGAATTAACAATATAGAGTTGCTATGTGTTGGATCTTAATACAAAACGTAAGTTGGTTTTTTTCTCTGCCTCTTGGCCCTTGAGCTGTTGTAACCGAGGTTGGCAACAACAGCTCAGCTCTGAACCAATTCTGACTGAGAGAGGTGAGAAGTGAGCAGCCCCAGGCCTGCTTTGGCGGGATCTGGGATCCATTGTGCTGCTCTAGATTGAACATCCTGTGCAGCCAGAATGGGCTACTTGCCTGAGATAGAAAACAGATTTTTTTCATCTATGCCTTGTCCTACTGTTTGGAAGTGCCTGCATAAAGCATTGTGCTGAGAGATTTAGGGGCTTAGTGAACGAGTGCCATGATCAATTAGTAATGTCTGCTGGGCACAGGGATGAAAAATATTGCTGACTTTGTTGTTTTTTTTGAGTTTTTTATTTCTTTTTCCTTTTCAGAATTTATTTAAATTATGATAAGATACACATAAAACGTACCATTTTTAAAGTGTACAGTCCAATGGCATGAAGTACATTCATAATTTTGCACAACTATCACCCCAAATGGAAACCCTGTACCTATGAGGGAGTCACTCCTCATTTCCCCTCCCCTCAGCCCATGGCAACCACTCATCTGTTTTCTGTCCTGATGTGTTTGCCTCATCTGGATAATTCAGATAAATGGAATTATACAATATGTGTCCTTTTGTGTCTGGCATCCTTTCTTTGGACATAACGCTTTCAGGGTTCACCATGTTGTAGCAGGAATCAGCACTGTTATTTTTGGTCCCCCTGACTAGCCCTGTTTGTCGATGAGTGTCTCCTTCAGTTTCCTAAACAACACCGTGGATCTCTACTGAGCTAAGAACCCACCATGAAACCTAGCCAAACCTTCCTAGGCTCCTTCTAATGGGTGCCCTTTATTTATGGTCCGTCCTTAAGATTCCTCAACTTGATATAAAGCATCTATATAAAAAACTACATTATACTTAATGTAAATCTACCATTGTGCTCAATGGTAAAAAGACTGAATGCATTCTCTTCAAGATCAAGAATAAGGTAAGGCTCCCATCATTCTTACTCAACACCTTAGTGGAAGTGTTAGCCAGTACAATAAGGTGAATAAAAGAAAATAACAAGAACAAGATGGGAAAGGAAAAAATAAACTATCTCTATTTGATGAGGCATGACAGTCTATATAGAAAATTTTTTTTAAATCTATAAAATTTTAAAAAAATCTCTTAGAATAAATGAGTTCAGCAAGGTTGTAAGAATGCAAGTAACATGAAATAAATTGTATTTCTAAGCCTAGCAATGAACTGTGGACACCAAAATTTTAAATGCAATACCATTTTAAATTACTCTTCCAAAACGAAATACTTGGGTATAAATCTAATACAATATGTGCCCGGCTTATATACTGAGACAATCTTGATGAAAGAACTCAAGGAAGATATAAATAAATAGAGAAACATACCATGTTCATGGATTAGAAAGCTCAACAGAGTAAAGATTTCCATTCTCCCCCAAATTAACACAATTCCTATCAAAATTCCAGTGAAATTTTTTATAGATATTGCAATATTGTTCTAAAATATATATGGAAATGCAATATATGGATACCTAAAAATAGTTTTGAAAAGGAAGTAGACTGTGAAGAATCAGTATATCTGAATTCAAAACTTACAGTCATAATGCCTATGTATTACTGGTGGAGGGATAGACATGTAAATTAATGGGTTAGAATAGCATACCCAGATATAGACCCACACAGCTATGCCCAGCAGATCTTTAACAAAGATGAAAATGCAATTCAGCAGAAGGGAAGACAACTGTACTGGGCTGAATTGTGGCATAAAAAAGATGTCTTGCACCCTCAGAGTGTGAACCTATTTAGATTAAGAGCCTTTGTAGATATAATTAAGGTAAAGATTTCAAGATAAGTTCATCCTGGATTCAGGTATGCCTTAAATCTAATGTGATGAGTGTCTATATACAAGGCAGAAACAGGGAAGTCACAGAGAGAGACTCGGGGAAAACAGCATGTGAAGATGGAGCCAGAGATTGGGAAGTGATGGGTTTATAAACCAAGGAACACAAGCATTTCCAGCAGCCACTAGAAGCTGGAAGAGGCAAGGAAAGATATTCTGCTAGAGCCATTAGAGGGAGCAGAGCCTTGTCAACATGATTTCAGTTTTCTGAATTCCAGGAACATGAGAAAATATATTTCTGTTGTTTTAAACCACCACGTTTGTGATAATTTCTAGGAAACTAGTAGCCTTTCAGCAAATGGAGCTTGAGCAATCAGACATCCATGGGCAAAAAACAAAACAAAACAAAACAAAAACAAAAAACAAAAAAACCTGAACCATGACCTAAGTCTCTCACCTCATACAAATACCAATTAAAAAGTGAATTTTGGACTTAAATGTAAAACATAAAACCTTTAGGACTTAGGGGAAAAAAAAACACTAGAAAGACGATGATCTTCAGGATTTAGGGCAAGGCAATGATTTCCTAGATTTGACACCAAAAGCATGATACACAAAGGGAAGAATTAATAAACCGGACTTCATCAAAATAAAAAAAAATTGCTACAGATCCTATTATAAGAGGATGAAAAGGCCTAAAAATTTGCAAACAACATATCTGATAAGAAACTAGTGTCTAGAATACATAAAGAATGCTCAAAACTCATCTTCAAAAAACAACTCACAATTCACTGCGAAGATGGACAAAACATATGACGAGACATTTCATGGAGGTGCATACAGATAGCATGGTAACTAAGCACATGAAAAGGTATTCAAAATAATCAGTCATTAAAGGACAGAAAGTGAAACCCCAATGAGATATCACTACACAACTATTGCAATGGCTGAAACAAAAGAGTGACAACACCAAAGGCTGGCCAGTGTGTGGAGAAATTGAATCACTCATCTGTTGCTGAAAGGGATGTAAAATGGTACAGCCATTCTGGAAAATATTTTGGCAGTTTCCTTTAAAAAACTAAATATGTAACTACCATTTCATTCAGCAATCACACTCCTGGGCATTTATTCTAGAGGAATGGAAACTTATGTTCACACAATGTACATAAATGTTCATAGCAGCTTTATCCATAATACCCTAAAACCAGAAACAGCCTCGATGCCCTCTGACAAGAGACTGGTAAGCAAAATCTGGTACATCTGTACCCTGGGACACCACTTGGAAACAAATAGAAACAAACTATTGATACACACAACAACCTGAATGAGTTTCTGGAGAATTATGCTTGGTGAAAAGAAAAATCCAGAAGGTTCTATCTTGTATGACTCTCTATATATAACATTCTTGAACTGACAAATTTACAGAAATAGAGAACAGATTTGTGGTTGCCAAGGGGTTAGGGCTGAAAGAGAAGAGTCTGGGAGGAAATTGGGTGTATTTACAAAAGGGCAGCATGAGGGATCCATGTGGTGATGGAAATGCTCTGTATCTTGACTGTATCAATGTCAATATCCTAGCTGTGATACTGTACTTTAATTTTACAAGCTGTTACCATTGGGGAAAACTGTGTAAAGGGTACATGAGATTGCTCTGTATTATTTCTTTTTTTAAAGATTTTATTTATTTATTTGACAGACAGAGATCACAAGTAGGCAGAGAGAGAGAGGGAAGCAGGGTCCCTCCTGAGCAGAGAGCCCAATGCAGGGCTCCATCCCAGGACCCTGAGATCATGACCCAAGCCGAAGGCAGAGGCCCAACCCGCTGAGCCACCCAGGTGCCCGGCTCTCTATTATTTCTTACATGTGAATCTACACTGATCTCAAAGTAAAAAGTTTAATTAAAAAACACATCAGAGATGTGCCTCGTGCCATCAGATACTTTTTAATATGGACAAAGCATGTTCCTTGCTTGTAAAGAACAGTTTGCCACTGAAAACTACCATTCATTATTAATTACGGCTTTGGTCCCACCTGCATCATCAGTGAGCTGCTTGAAGGCCTGACTCATGTATTATTTATCCATCAACCCCCCATGGGGCCTAGCAAGCACCCTGCTATGTAATAAGTGCTCAATAAATGTTCGTTGACTTAATATTTTTATCAGTAATTCACTGAGTATGCAAGTAGGTGTATTGTGCACTGTTAAAACATCACTTACTGCAAATGAGAAAAACATTGAAGAAATGTGTCAGGAAGTAAATTAGTGCCATCCTTAAAAAAGTAATTATATCTCTTTTTATTTATTTATTTATTTATTTATTTTTTACGTGTGTTCTGTTTTTTTCTTTCTTTAGTTGTAGCTGGTTCCAAAAGTAATAGATACTCACTGTAGAAAAGTTTTCAAGTCTAGAAAGGTATAAAGGCCTTTCACTGCACCTGTTATAAGAATAGACAAGTCCCGTCTGATCTGACATGGGACGCTTCCAAAATGCTTGACCTCAGTTTTCTTGTTCATGGAGTCATCTATTCATCAGATGTATGTAAGGACATGCCAAAGGCAGTCAAACAAACACAGAGGTAAACACGGCTCCCTCCACTTTACAAATGAAATAGATTTCTTTGTTTGAAGTGTCTGGCCAGAAGGAGGCTGTATCTCTTGTCTGGTATCCAGTATCAGAATAACTTCAGCTTCCTGAATTTTGACCTCTTCAAGGAACAGTGCTCCCTGGTTAATGATAAACACAGCTGAGTATTTCTTCAGCAGTAACGGTTTACAGAGAATATCTCCAGGGGCCTTCTCTTGGTCTGGCACCACAACCAATAGAGAAGGCAAGAAATAGCTAAATGGCCTTTATATAAGACATTGGGGTTTCAGGACTATAAACTTTGCTCTATTTTTCAATATATTCAAAAATAGAGCAAAGCAAAATACAACATAGGATGAGACGATGGGGTCCATAACCACTTTGTATTTTCATCAAATTTATGTTCTTGGGAAAAGTAGGAAGAGCAAGCAGGCACTATTCTATAAAAGAACAACAACAAAAAAAAGAATATCTCCAAAGACAACCAGGCAAAATCCATTACTTTATCCACAGAAATGGATTGTTTTCATTCCCTGCTACTTGTTGATGGTGTAAATTTTATCCACCAGCCTGAGCAGAAGTAGACAAAGCTCTTGGATTTTTGCCAGACAGATACAAAAATATGTGTGCCAATTTTTGTTCCACGTGTTAAAAGACAAGTTTAACCAATTCAGAGAGTGTGTTTCTGTTTCTTTACTGTTCCTGTTGATAATAATGGGGCCCAGAGAAACGCAGACTTTTAACAAAATCTAAGTGGGATTCAAAATTCAACATGTTTCTCAGCTCATTTTCTAAAAATGTTCTGTTGCTATAGAAATGACTGTATGATTTATCCAATGAAACCCCTTCTTCACAGGTAAGGACTTTCTAACTGGGTTTAACACCCTTTCTTTCCCCCCTTTCATACATACCGATTTAGTTGAAAGCTTCATGGCAAAGAGTCCTGCCCACCGGAACCAGAGTTGTAGGTGTCAAGTTCACATTGGGTATCATTTATTACTAATGGTAGGTGATGTTAAATACATTTCTTTGTGGTTTGAAGGAGATACACGTATTTCAATTCAGGGAGTATTGATTTCATACTTTGTTCAGAACTTCCAGAAACATCCTACCCTCTACCGTACTTTATAGAAATGATCTAAACTTTGCCAAAAGCATACTGAACATTTTTGAGCCTCATAATTGGTCAAGTTTTTCTTTTCTTTCTTTTTCCTTTTTTTTTTTTTTTTTTTTTTTGTTGTTGTTAAAGAACACAGCCATCTAAAAATTACTTTTGCAAAAGGAACAAGCAAAGAATAATCCCAGGTTGGGGCATGGGGGTTGTACACTGATAGGCACAACTTACAAAGGAATAACAGAAACATTGAAAGCGAAGCAGTCTGTCTACAGGCAGGGCAGACAGCTGCCCACGTGTGATTGCAAGGGCACTGGAAGACACTTCTGACTGAAAACGTCTCTCACTTATTACCTTCTCTCTTCGTGGAAGTGGTTGTTAGGTGACTAGACAGAGCTCATTACCATCCACTAACCTGAGGGCTCTGAGAGAGGGACAGAGGATGGATCTGTTTGATGGAAAACAAACTATGTCTGGCAAGTGTCACTGAAGTGGGGGCTGGGCAAAGGTGGGAAGGGGCAGCCAACTATAAGCACCAAATCAAATCTCAGCCACTCTCCCTTTTGTCCATGCCACACTCAATGCCTGAGGACCCCTCCACCAGACCACAGAGCCTTGTATCCTCTTCTCCTGGAGGTGTGTCTGCCGGTGGTGGTCTGCTGAGCCCGCCCTCCATTACTGATTATCTCCACCTCACAATTCCATCGCCTGTCTTCCTCTCAGCCACCATTTTCTTTGGCCTCTCCCGTCTTCTTGTTACCCTGATGTTGCTTCTCTCATTTCCTCATCGTTTTCGTCTTCTTGCTCCTCCTGCATTCTAGATATTCCCAAACCAGGAGTTCTGAAGTTAGCATCCTCTTTTTCTTTCTCTTAACACCTTCTCTCCAACTCCGACTACACACTTCTTTTAGGCCTCAAAACTTTCCTCCATACATATCTTTCTCCATCAACATCTCTAGCCCCGTGGCTCTTCTGAGTTTGTTCTCCATTTCCAGCTTCTTTCGGGCCATTTTCTGTGGGGTGTCATTTTTGTCTCTCATCTTCACATTATCTTCCACAGTGTCCTTATATCTCATCTCTCACTCTTCCTTCCCACACCGTCTCCTCATAATCAATGGCCAAATCTCACCCATCCTGCCTCTATCATCTCCCCTATGTCTGTCTTCCTTCACTCCCTTCACTGCCATCAGCTTGCCAAGATCCTTCCACCTTTCTTCTGAATTCACTTGGTAGTCTCCCATGTAGACTCCACCTATGGGCGACTTCTGATTAACCATCCTAAGGCACCCCACAAACAACATCATTCCCTGATTTTGATTGCAAGCCAAATGAAGAAATATGTTTTATATTGCAACCTGGTTACACAACCTAGGTTACAACCAGCATTCCCCTAAAATTTCATGCAGTGTGTTCACTCTCAGTAGGGTGACGCACTTTTCTAAAACACAACTTAATTCAACTTTATTTTGATTTCTCAAAAACTGACTTCGATGACCCACGAATGAGCTGACACATGCAGTTTAAAAAGCACTAGCTTACAAGACACTTTCCTCTTGTCCCCCCTTATATCCTACCTTCTGTCATTTAGGAGAAGAAGAGAATTACATCATTCTTTAATTATGTCCACTACACCTTTTTTTTTTTTTGAAATTTAGCATCTTCACTCCTTAGAAGTATACAGTTCAATGGCACGAAGTACATTCACACTGTTGCACAATCATCACACCATCCATCTCCAGAACTCTTTTCATCTTGAACAACTGAAACTCTATACCCATTAAGCAGCTCCCCCTGCTTCTCTTCCTCTAGGCCCTGGCCACCCTCATTCTACCTCTTGGCTCTATGAATTTGACCTCCTAAAGTGGAATCATAGAGTATTTTGTCCTTTTGTGGCTGGTTTACGTCCCTTAGCAAAATGTCCTCAACATTAAGATATGTTGTAACATATGTCAGAACTCCCTTCCTGTTTAAGGGTAACGGTACATTGTATGTATGTGTCACGTTTTGTTTATCCATTTATCCATTGATGAATGTTGCCCACACTTTTAAAGCCCTGATCCTGGGGCGCCTGGGTGGCTCAGTGGGCTAAGCCTCTGCCTTCGGCTCAGGTCATGATCTCAGCGTCCTGGGATCGAGTCCCACATCGGGCTCTCTGCTTGGCAGGGAGCCTGCTTCCCTCTCTCTCTCTCTGCCTGCCTTTCTGCCTACTTGTGATCTCTGTCTGTCAAATAAATAAATAAAGTCTTTAAAAAATTTAAAAAAAATAAGCCCTGATCCTGTGCCCACATCATTTCCTTGTACATTCCTAGTTTCACATGTTCTTTGTCTCTCTCTCTCTCTCACACACACACACACACACACACACACTCTAAAACCCTCCCTTGGTAGACAGGGGGATAATAGTGTCACCTGGGGTTTCATTGAAGGAAACTCCCCTTCCCTCAACACCTTTGCACCTTCTTCCTTCCCCTCTGACGTACTCTCTTTCTCCCTTTCCCATTGTCTTGTAGCTTCCAGAATAAAGATAGCTCTACACCAGCAAATCCCTGCTCACGTATGTGTGCCTTTTCTCCATGTGTGACTTCCGCTCTCATCTAATGCTTACCATCACATGAGCATCATCTCACCGTCTTCCTATCTTTTCTTCTACTTATTAGAGTAAAAAACAAATAGTTAATGCTCCTCAAGATTGACGAACAGTGTAAGCCTTGGAAAATACTGGTATAAAGAAGAAAAGCCAGAGATTCTGGACAAAAATGCAGATGTTTTGGTTGCATTCATTTCTTTCACCTTTTTTTTTCACTGCAAACTAGAGATTTGGCTTTGAGTAAAATAGACTTTTTGCTAACCTCATATGATAACCACCATCTATAAAATTGTTCCTATAAGAGTAATGCTTCTAAATTAAAAAAAAAAAAAACAGCTTTGTAGACAAGAAGCATATGTAATGTGAGGGAAATAGCATCTCTCCCTTTATACAGCATACCTTGTTTCTTGAAACAATATCATTAAATTTTTCTCTCTGATATCAGAGGAGAAACAGAATTTGAATAGAAACATTCACAAAACACTCAAATGTCTTATGAGCCATTAACGTCTGCTCTCTTGACTACATTTTCTTAAACGACAGTTGTTACAAGAAGACAAGAATATTACGGTGGTGGATGATGGTAAGAAACCATCCACAGTGAAGGTAGGAAGAGAAGGTCAAAGCAAAGTGTGTGAGAAACCATAAATTAGAGGCCATGCTTGAAGAACGAATGGTTGCCTTGCAGAGAACTTAGCTTATTAAAATTCAAAGGTATTTATAAAGATTAAAAATTAAGGTTGGCTGGAGTTATACAGCGAGGCAAGTTCTTTGCAAATTCCATTAATAATTAAACCTTTTAGAGCATTCTATGTGATTCCTGGAGGAATGCATTAAAGGCACCGCATGTCCTCTGCCCAAGGTTAGGCAAGAAGCCAATTCAATGATGAGGATTAGAATTCATGAATTCTCAACGCAAACACCATGCGCCCGGCATACAGGGTAGGGAAAAAAAATCCAACTCTAATAACTTCTGATTAAGAAAGGGAGGCCAGAGAAGAAGGTGTTTGGAGGTGAGGGCATTTCCATACTTTAGTGGGTCTTGGGAGCTATCTGATTTTTTTCTTACTTCTTCTCTTTGGCATTGCAGGTGCTGTTCATTTAGATTCACTAATTTGGAGCAGCCCGAAGCAGCTGTTAGGTAATAGTTGAAGCATCTGCTGAGTGATACTCCAGGGGGAAGTTCTCCGGGCTCACAGATGAAGCAGCCCCCTGACCCAGTACAAAGACCACTGCCCCCAGGCCCGGTAAATGTCTTTAATATACCCGGAAGGGAGGGAGGGAGGGAGGGAAGGAAGGAGGAGGGAAGGAAGGAAGGAAGGAAAGAAGGCAGGAAGGAAGGAAAAGAGAAAAGATGGAAAAATGGTGGTCAAGAGAAAGAAAGGGACACTTTCTAGCCGGCTAAGGATACACTGCTTCTTCTACCTGGTCTCTTTTCACACCAAAAAAAAAAAAAAACAAAAAAAAACAAAACACGATTTGGGGCTCCTGGGTGGCTCCGTGGGTTAAGTGTCTGACTCTTGACTTCAGCTCAGGTCATGATCTCAGGGTTGTGAGATCAAACCGTAGCTGCCCCATGCTCGGTGGGGAGTTTGCTTGAAATTCTCTCCCTCTCCCTCTCCCTCTCCCTCTCCCTCCCTCTCTGGCTCCCCTCTTCATGCATACGCATGCATGCTCTCTCTATATTAAATACATACATAAATACATAAATACATAAAATCTTTTAAAAACTTATTCATTGAGGGGCACCTGGGTGGCTCAGTGGGTTAAGCCGCTGCCTTCAGCTCAGATCATGATCTCGGGATCCTGGGATCGAGTCCCACATCGGGCTTTCTGCTCAGTGGCGAGCCTGCTTCCCTCTCTCTCTCTCTCTGCCTGCCTCTCTATCTACTTGTGGTCTCTCTCTGTCAAATAAAAAAATAAAATCTTAAAAAAAAAAAACCATATTCATTGAAATCAAAGACTTTGCCCAAATAAAGATCCAGCTAGTAAATATCTTAGTTCTGGGATGATCATTAAATAGGTATGGACAGGAGGAAATTGTGGGGATACAATTAGCTGTAGAGCATCCTCAGGTGAGCAGCTCTGAAGCACTACCCCCCTCCCTCCCATTGCTGCCACCCTCAGAGGCACCTGTAGCCACAGCCATCACCCTGCAGCCCCGGCTGCCTCTCAGAGAAGTTCTACCCAGGACTTCTGGTCAATTTGTGGGCCAGAACCATGGCACACCTCTGCAAGAAACCAGAAAGGCCAACAGATCTTTCTGTGATGATAGAAATATTCCATCCGTGCTGTCCTCTTCCATAACTATTTGCAATAAGGAACTGAAATCTTAATTTTATTTGATTTTAATTCAAAGGGCCATGTGTATAGATTTTCAGCTAGGCAGCCACATAGACTCAAACTTCCCTTATCTCTTGCTTACATGGTGACCATCATGAGGTGGGACGGGGTGCAGAAAGGGATGAAGAATCATGGAGATCATTTGTTTGTACACGTAGGAAACTGAACTAGTCACTTGACCGTTGTTGTGGCACTAGACCTCACCGAAGCTACAGCAGGCTTTACTGTACCTACTTTACAGATGAAATAACTAAGGCTCCATTTCAGTAACTTGGCTGACATCATAAAGTTAACAGCAGCAGGGTCGAATTTTGAACCCAGGGCTCTCTGGCAGCAGAGCCCATGCTGTCTCCACCATCACAGAGACAAGTGGAGAGGAGTCAGGGTTCCTAGATCAAGCACCCATAAGTTGGGGGGGGGGGGTTAGCAGATGTTTTTTAAGTCCAGTGGCCTTGTGTCATCTCTATCTAGCCACTACTAGGCCTGTGGATTCATTTACCTACTTTCCTCCTCCTTATGATAATCTGAAATTTAAAAAAAAAATTTTTTTGGTAAATACCAGTGTATTCTGAGTGTTACAAAAATTCAGATTTCTCTTACAAGTACCCAAAATAGAAAGGAAAACAGCATCCCAAATCCCACTCCCAAACCTAAAGCTTTTCACTTCACTTCTCTTTCTCTTGGCCTGCTGCGAAGTAGGAGACAAGTCACAGATTTCCCCTAAATCTCAAGTCCCTAAAGCATGCTTATGGATTCTTCGAACCATTCAAAGAAGAAAATGCAAGAATTGTTTAAAGTTCTTCATGGGAAAAAGACAAAGACCCTTGAAGTCAAAACCACCCAGAGTATTAACAGTAGTCTTTAGATTCAACTACCAGTAAGCAATGTTACTGAAGTAATGGGCACCCATACTTGGAAAGGAAAGGTGCGTTTCTGGGCATTTGGAACAGTGGGGTTTATGGTGTAGACGTGGGCTGAGCTGGGGCTTTAGAGAAGAAGCTGGTGGAATGAAGGGGACCCAAGACCCAGAAGTGAGCCACCTTCTCCAGCTCCCTCCCCCCACCCTGACTCCGCGTTAGACACATCTGGCATATTTAGAAAAAGCAGGGTTATAAATAAAGACACAGACAAAAATAAATATGCTCTTCGTAATAATTTAGGGCTTGTTATATAATCAGTAATTATGGTGCATTTATGCTTATTTTATAGGGCTTGGAGCCGTGTTTAAGTTTTTAAAATTTTAACAGTGCTTACGGTAATTTATATTTATCTCTTCATTTTGGGAGCTCTATCTGTGAGCTATGGGCTGGGAAAAAAAAAAACCTTAAATATGCAACATAATTGTGCATTGTCCTTTAGAAAATACCGTTCCATTTGCAACGTTGCACCTAGTAATTTTATTTCTAGGTTGAACTGTGAAGCAAGTGTCTATGGGGGGCCGTCCGTCAGCACCACCAAATCCCTATGGCCTATGACCTACTCAGTCGTCCTTATTTTTTTTTTTTAAGATTTTATTTATTTGACAGAGAGAGATCACAAGTAGGCAGAGAGGCAGGCAGAGAGAGAGAGAGAGAGGGAAGCAGGCTCCCCGCTGAGCAGAGAGCCCGTTGCAGGGCTCGATCCCAGAGTCCTGAGATCATGACTTGAGCCGAAGGCTGAGGCTCAACCCACTGAGCCACCCAGGTGCCCCTCAGTCATCTTTAGATCCATGTTCTGCTTCCTGGCTCATGCAGGAGAAAACCTTCTTGTACTCAAATTGAGAGATGTTTTCAGGTGTTGAAAACTTTTCATTGAAGACTCCGGCAAAGGAGTTCCAAACAAATCCATAAAATGGGGCCTTTCCATTTTTATTTTATCCAGACTTTCCCTGTCCTGTCAGGTGAGTCAAAGAGGTTCGCTGATGTCACTGAGGACACAGATACACTGAGTGCACGATAAATACCCCTTCCTCAATAACTTTTAAGCCTCTGTATACTTCTTCAGGTCTGAGTGTGTACATAGTAAGAACAAGACCCGTCTGTCCAAACAGAAATATCTCCTTCCCCCAAGTGCCTTGTATCCGGCCACAGGCAGACGTACTTTCACGTGTCATGGTGTCACCTGGGACACCGCAGATAACTGGCACCGTGGAGGCAGTCATCAGGGAAAGGGACGGCACCCCAGATGCTCTCTCTGAGACCGAAGCCCACGTCCCCAAGCCCAGACACCAGACATTCTGGGGGATCCAGCGAATCTCAACAGCTGGGGTCACTTCCTACTGGGGCGGCAGAGGTGGCTCCGTCTTACTAAGCTGGTGTTCAAATCCAACTGTGGCTATTAGAGAAGGAACAAGCGGTGGCAGAAGGGACCTTTTGACTTTGTCTTCTCTGATAGCCTCTATTGCCTCTCGGTCTCCTTGCAGGACAGAGGGAGCACTGAGCGGACAGTGGGTCCGTCCACCCCAGGGCTAGGCTATGTTTCCTCCAGCTACAGAAACGCAAACATCCCTGGGTCTTTCCAGCACAGGAATCTTCAGCCAACATTTCTGCTATCCGCTGACCCCCTTGTGGCAGGAGCCACGTAGAATTCACCACGCTGCCCAACGTGAGTGACCAACACGTGAGGCATCAAACAGAAGGGCCCCGAAGAAGTGGTTTGTGAGGGCACAGAGGGAGCGAGCACTTGCTCCTGTGTCCTTCTGGGTCCTACGGTCCCAGTCCCACACGGGTTCAGGCATTGTCCTCAGCCTCACACTGTCTTTGACCAGGGATAGGACTCGAGGGGCCAGCACCCAGGAGACTCCTGTGCCAGAGCAGGCAAGTGACCATGGTGACGGGTGTCACAGGCCCTGGAGCAGAAGTCACAACCACAGCATAAATGACGTCACAGCAATGCCCACAGCACAGGGTGCTGGGAGAAGCAGGGCCTGGAGGTGAAGAACCTGGGCTTAGAAGGGGACCTCTTCTACTGGTGAGCTGTCTGGTCACAAGAAGTCACAACACCCACCCGCTCAACCCCAGTCCTTGGCTGCCTGCTGTGTCAAAGGGGCACAATGACATTAACAATAACCTCATCGCTTTCTTGGAGCTGCGACAGTGACTCCAGGAAGAGACCGATGAACCATTCTACGAAAGGAAGGTGTCCCCCCACTCTGTGATGCCCGCTCCTCCTGCTTCTAATTCCCAGCTACTGTCGTGGAATTCCCAAGTGATACCTTGACTCTCCACTGACCCATTTACTCTCACCTTTCCTAGTGGCCATCCTCACCCTCCTTCTTCCCAGGAGCCACTCCAGGTTGTGAGATCGAGCCCCGAGTCTGCCTCTGCACTGGGAGTGGAGCCTGCTTAAGGTTCTCTCTCTCCCTCTCCCTCCACCCTTCTTCTGCTCTTTCCCTCTCTATAAATAAAGAAATAAATAAACAAATAAATAAATAAAGTATGATAGGAGGTACTTTACCTATAAGTACAGTCAAAAGGAACAGTGGAAAAAGGCATTTTGTTGAAATGTCTATTTCTTTAACATAAGCAGAGTACCCCCCTTTTAAAAAAAGATTGTATTTATTTAGAGAGACAGTGAATGAGTTGGGGAAGGAGCAGAGGGACAGGAAGAGAGAGAATCTCAGGCAGACTCTGAAACCGTAGATCCTGACGCAGAGCTTGATCTCATGACCCTGAGATCATGACCCTGAGATCATGACCTGAGCAGAGATCAAGAGGCAGATGCTCAAATGATGGAGCCACCCAGGCTCCCCGCAAGCAGAGTCTTTAAATGCACGTATCCTCTGGCAGTTTCCTTTCAGAGATGTGTAAAAGGGCTGCAGAGACCCGAATACCATAGGACACAACATCACTTTAGGGACACACCACAGAGAACTAACATGAAATCTCTTCTTTCCTTCCCATTTTGTGGGATTTCACAAGACATGAGAATGGGGTTAGTCTGAGGCACCAAAATCTGCGCTTTCAAATTCTTATCACGCATGCTCTGTCCATCCAACATGTTACTGCACTTCATCTAGGACAGGCAGTGTCTGAGCACTGGGGTATGACAGTGGGTAAAGGAAACCACTATCCCTCTCCTCATGGAGCTTGTGCATTCTTGCACGGGGCTTGGCACCAAAGAGTGCCCAACAAATAGTTGCTGAACAAATGCGCCCATGCACTTTCACCTGAATGACCAGTCAGCCACTAAATCGAAATTAGCTATACGATTTCTTCCAGAAGTGCAGTGGTACGCATAACCCAAGTCGTGTTGTTCAGAAAAAAAATTAAAAACAAATCAACCATCTTTGATTTGGTTCCCAGAGAACCTGTCTTAACAGAACAATAGCAACCAAGATAGAAAGAGAGAGAAACAGAGACAGGGACAGGGACAGAGAGGCTTACTCAAATGGCACAGCCTAAGAATCCTAGGAAAATGCTCTGTAGAAATTGACATGGTCTTCTGCAAGAGAACAGAGCAGTGCCCTATCACACCCTTTAAGAATCTCATCAAATGAGTTAAAGATCTCAAGGCACTGTTTGTCCGTTACTGTTGAGCGGTCAATCCCCACACACCCTCCACCCAGCAAGCAACCCCTTTGTACTATGGTTTCTCCTCCTGCGGGGGTGAGTGGGAGAAGGGAGCAAAGCCCAGCAAAGGCAAGCCTTAAGAGCTTTATGTTCCCTTCCCTGCAACACTCTATTGATTTGCTCACACTCCCCAAAGATCTGAGACATTTTATAATCATGACCGTAATTGAATGCCATCAGGGGTTCGAAGGGGCTTCCTTCTTTAACATTTAAAGAGACGATAAGCATCAGTTTAAAAACCCTTAAACCTTACCAAGAAGCCAAGGCAACCCCACATACAGACTCTGCCTTTCTGAAAAACCTCTGCTTTCTTCTTCTTCTTTTTTTTTTTTTTAAGATTTTTATTTACTTATTTGAGAGAGTGAGAGAGCATGATGGGGGGAGAGGCAGAGGGAGCCAGACAAGCAGACTTCCTGCTGAGCACAGAGCCCAATGTGGGGCTTGATCCCAGGACCTGGAGATTATGACCCAAGCCAAAGTCAGATGCTTAATCAACTGAACCACATAGGCACCCCCCTTTTGGGTGGTTTCTTCACCCTCTGCTTTCTTCATTGTTGCTCTGGGTGCCTGGCCATGGGCTCCAGAGACACCTGGGGAAAATTCCCCATCCCCCTCCTAGGATTCCACTATCTGGCTGCCAGGACAGGATGAAATGCAGAAGGGGAGAGCTGCTTGGGGAGAATCACTTCCAGGGAAAAGCAATTAAAAAAGCCTTTCATCAAAGATTGCTGCTGTGAACAAGACAGGGAATGGGTCAAAAATGCCAGGAACTTCCAAACCTATTCACCTCTAAAATTGTATCCAGGCAGCATCCCCAGGTTAGGGAAAGTAGAAATCTCAGCATCAAAATAATTGCTTAAAAGTTGGGACTGGAAAGTTGCAAAATAGGTCTTTTTTTTTTTTTAATTTATTTGTTTTTTCAGCGTAACAGTATTCATTGTTTTTGCACAACACCCAGTGTTCCATGCAAAACGTGCCCTCCCTATTACCCACCACCTGTTCCCCCAGCCTCCCACCCCTGACCCTTCAAAACCCTCAGGTTGTTTTTCAGAGTCCATAGTCTCTTAGGGTTCGCCTCCCCCTCCAATTTTTTTTTATAAATATATAATGTATTTTTATCCCAGGGGTACAGGTCTGTGAATCGCCAGGTTTACACACTTCACAGCAAAATAGGTCTTTAAGATTTAAAAGACATTCAAAAAAATACAAAGTCCAATGAGCCTCCTGTCCTTATTGTTTGTCTTATTGTCAATATCCTGTTGTCTTTGACCACTTACTTCCTTCTCTTTGTCCTGAGTTTAGTAAACTGTGGAGGTATTGTCCCCACTTGCCCTGTTAGCTGAGAATTATATTTTTTCCCATTATTGCTTGGATAAGCTTGGATAATCATAGATCTGTATATTTTCCTGCAATAGTATTCCAGCTGAGCCAAGTTGCAAATGCCTTATCTTCTCTGATGCCTGGTCAATTTCCCTCTATCTATTAGGCTTTGCTTTAACTAATTATAGGAAAGGACTTACAGATTGTGTCCCCCATCCTGGATGGTTGTTCAAAGCCATCATCGACAATATTAAAGAAGATTGATAGAATCTCTTGGTTTGAGATCATACAGCAATTTATTCCTTTGATGTCCGTCATCACTCGTGTTTCTATATATTTGTAAATGAGACTTCCTAGCAAGATTTTTGTAGACGAACTATTTTGCTTGGATGATAATTTCACACGACCATCGTATTTCCAGACTGTAAAACTTAAAGCTTCTTGCTCTGGGCCAGCCTTAAGCCAGGCACTGAAGTTCAGATAGGACTTTAAGTGGAGGTGGGGTGGTAGCGGGGGCAATCCGTTCTGTTACTCGCCGAGCAGAATCTGACTGGTCCATGTAATGAGATAGAACCGAAAGTTGAGTTGGCTAGAACTGCAGTAAGCCCCCCAAATTGCTCAACTTTGCCTTGGCTCAGCAGCCAATGACCCATTAACGTCCAGAGCTAAATAAAATCATCTGTTAGGGAAGATAAGCGTGATTGCTGCTGGTCTGGTTATACAAACTGTGTCCCATTAAATTAAGCATGTGAGATGCAAAACAAAGAGAACCAGCTCACAGTTGGAATGCTTTCAAGGCACTGGGGCAGCAGCTCTCCTAGATTAATGTGGGTGTGCAATGCAAACTATTAAAACCCCTCCAAGCGTGGGGTCTGAGCCGTGCATGCAATTTCTGGGCACCTGTTAGATTTTTCATTTATCCAAATAACACCAAGCGGCTCAGCCTTGGGAATATACTCGACAGGGTCTGGTCTCCTGGATTTAACAGCCTGATGCGATCTCTCCTTGCAACACTTAGTGGGAGGGGCCTCCTGGAGTGCATTTCATCTGTGTTGCCTCTCTTTGTAACCGAATGTACCGTGTCTGTCTCGGAAAGTAGGGTGACCTGTTCCTTGTTGTCAAAATCACTCTGCGGGTTTGGAAAAGCCTCCGAGTTAATGTCAGCGCTGGCACGCTGCTTCTCTCTTGACACTGGAGGCAGAGCGGGCAGCATCTGTCTACTTGGCCAAGCAGCCTCACCCTGCTCCAGAGATACACACCATTCTCCCCGCGGATCACACTGTGTGCTCCGAGGCAAACGATTTCCTCCTTTGTGTCATGGAACAAGCAGAATAAAATCATAACAGAGAGCCTGGCTGGTGGACGAAAGGCCGACACGCTAATAAACACAGCCGCGGCCGGGATCCACGGGGTCTGGAGGGGCACGCTGTGCCTTTTGTCCCCTGCCGGCGCCAGCCTGCACATCTGCAGCCACCTTGTCAACGAGAGGCTGCAGCAGGCTCTGACATCGGGGACTGATATCAGGACACAGGACCCTCTGCTCCCAAACTAGGAGTCATCCCATGAGGGATGACTCCTGGAGCCACCGTTCTTGCTTCTGTGAGGCACACGCTTCTGAGGCCAAAGAGTTTTAAAAAGGATGGGATAAAGAAGCCCAGTTCTCATACAATACATGCTAGAGGCTTCCATTCATGTGAAACTCCAGAGCAGGCAAAATGAGTCTGTGGATTGAAAAGAATTAGAGTGGTGACTATGTCTGATGGAGTGTGGCTGGAGGGGATTAGCGGGAAGGAGGAAACTCTATGGGGTGATAGTATGTTCTGGATCATGATGGGGCTTCGGGTTACGTGGGAGCACACATGTGTCGAAGGTCATGGAATAGGACATTTAAGACTAGTCTGTTTCATTGCCCATAACTTTTGTCTCAAAAACAGAAAGAGAAAGAGAAGGAGAGAACTAAAAGACAGGAGGAAGGAAGAGAAGATGGAAGGGAAGGGGGGAGGGAGAAAGAGACAAAGAGAAAGAAACCATAACTAAATATTGAACTCTAGCTTGTGCTCCTTGAAGTCTTCAGGGTTGAAAGGTCCTGTTTTCTACTCCGAAATGCTTCTGAAAACCATTGAGCTGTTACGATCGAGAGCGATTCACTACAGATTCCAGATATCTCTATGGTGTTCACTGGGCAATACCTTTAGCTTTTCTGTGTGTTTGAAACTTTCATTATTACAATATAGGGAGGGGGTGAGGAAATTCAATTCTAGTTTTCAGAAGTCAGGTTTCCGAGTTGGTAGTGGTAGTTTGGCAGATATACCAGACGGAGTGTGTCACCCAGACAGTTGAGGGTATGGGAGGCGGGGCTAATGCTAGCCACAGCAGGGAACACGGTGATTCCCTCACTCTGCGTGCATTCTATGCACTTGGGGGACCGCCCCCTACCCCCACTGCTTCTCTCTGGGCTTTATTAGACTGTGATATACAGCTCTTGGTGGGCAGCAGAGCTCAGATAACTTAAGCAAGAAATATGTCTTTTGGATAATTTGCAGACTTTGACCTGAAATAAGGGCAGATACATTTAGATACATGATTTGTTTCCTGGCTCCCATGCTATTTCAAAGTATCCTTGTTATTGCTTAGGGTGAAAAACTCCCCTGCCATCAGAGAAATGAATCAGGCTGGGTTACTAAAACCATACCCTAGAGCTTCCCTAGTCTATATTCATCTTACTATCATATTGGACCAAGTTCACCTCTTAAAAAAATACTTCCAATGTGACACATGCAGGCAAAGAATCGTGTGTGTGTGTGTGTGTGTGTGTGTGTGTGTGTGTGTTTTCAAGCAGAACATATTGGCTGAGCCAAACAAGTTAAGTTCTATCCCTGGACATCTGATCAAAACATGGTCCTTTCTATATTTTTGTAGCCTCTAACTTATAACTCTCAATTCTAGGGGTTAAATGGTGAAAACATGGACATGAACAGCATTAAAAATCGTTGCTATTGGTTTTGGGATTCATCCATAAATGTGTACTAAGTGAGAAAAATAAATGAAGCTATCATCTGGGCCATCTCCCACTTTCCTCCCATATCAGCCCTACTGGGTCCCAAGACTCAGCTGAGAAAAGAAAAAAAAAACTGTAAAATTTGCTTTCCCAAGCATCATGACTATGGTAGTGTACCAAGGTTAAGCAATAAAACCAGGGAATGATTATTGCCATAACTTCTATAAGAATTTATTTTACTTGACTATTTGGACAGATATATTTTTAAACTAAAATATAACAGATATAGTCTGGAAAAGTGTGCAAAATTCCCATGTTGTAGTAGACTGATACTTCGGTGACATCCAATACGCCACATCTCCCTGTTTTCACGCTCTTGTGTAAGTTCCTTCCTTTGAATCCAGGCAGGTCTATGACCTGCTTTAACCAATGGAATGCAGGGAAAGTGGGACAAGGCTGGTTCTAGACCGTAAGCCCCCCGAAGACTTAGCAACTTTCACTGTTGTGCTTTTTATAGTAAATTTGACCGCCCAGTGTCTTCCATGATATGAGGAAGCAAAAGTGTCCATGTGGAGAAGTACATATGGAGGGAACTAAGGCCCTTGCCAGCAAATTTCCTAGCCAGCAATCACCAATCACCTGCCTGGGCAAGAGACCACTTTGGACCTTTCTCATGTCCAAGCTGACATTGTATGAAGTAGAAACCCACCATCCACCCACAGAATTGTGAGAAATAATAAACTGTTCTTGTTTTAACCACCAAAGATGGAGGTTGTCTGTTACACAGAACGAGATAATCAAATGACAGTAAAATCTGTGGCTTCGAAGAAATATTACAATTGAAGAAAACATTTTAGAGCAACAGCCTGAGACTTCTAACCGGCCAGGATACTGCAGTGAAGATGATCAAGAAGCACGTCCTGGGAATATACTCACAAGAAGAGAATCCCCCGGATTCAGGTATATTTCCTAGCTGTTACATGATCAAGAAGAGCTTTGTGTCCTAAACCTTTGTTAGACGATTGGAAATATGCATTTTTAAATCACACCTGTTCCTACCAAGGTGATTGCTTATGAGATCATTTCAAGACACATTATGGATGGAGAAGGCTCATTTGTATCTGGCACTCTCTTCTAGATCCCTGAAGAATTTTTCTCCCAAATTCCTGCTCTGGTCACTAAGAGCCTCCCACCATATGGCCAGCTGTGAACAGGTTCCAGGAGGATGATGATGGTCATGGTCATTAGCACTGAGCAGTCACACCCACGGACCTGTAAGTCCCAGTGCGAGAGCCGGAGTGACTGGGAACCTAACGTGACCTGAGCTGAGGACAAGAAGGAAAGGGGGAGACAGGAGAATAGGAACGACATTTATTGACCGCAATGAGCCAGGCATTGTGCTAGATACATTGGGTGCGTTCCAGATCACTGAGGATGCTCAAGCCCCAGGGCAGGTGGGCTTATTGCCCTTGTTTCATGCATACTGCCATGAAGCTGGCAAAGTGCTTAGCATAGCAGCTGGCTCTTAAGAAGTGCCTCCCCCCCGCCCCCACTGAAGAATAGCCATTAGAATTTTTATGCTGTTGTTACTGTCACTGCACAGCATGGAAACTGAGGCTGGTCGAGGTTCTGTGATGTGTCAAGGTCACCCAGGAGCAAGAGTGTGGCAGCAGGATGAAGACCCCAGGTCTCCCCCCAGGCAGTTAACAATGATGGTGTTGTAAGGACAACACAGGTATCACTTCCTCCTGGTGACAGCTAAAGATGTTATACCCTTAGAATATGCCATCAATGATATTTTCAAGTTGTATCCAGTCTAACACACAAAAGCATTTTTGGGTCCTGTTTAATGCATCGAGGGTAGGTATTTTAGAATTACAGAAAGGAAAAAGAATCTGTTTTCTAAGAACCATTTTAAAAAGTCACAGCCGTCACTAATAACAAATGGAGAAATTCTATCCATGAGGCAATTAGTCAACAGATAAACGTTGAGATTTTCAGGGATTTAAACCAAAGCAGATTTTGTAACCTGTGATTTGTCGTGATTATGGACCCACCTGTCCGCCGTTATGGGTTGAAGTGGTTCTAGGGTTAGCTCAACTTCACAGTGTGCGGAACGTTGTAAAGTTCGTCTGATCCCTTTAAGATCTCCATAGGGTTGGTGACAGGATGGTCAGTGACACTCAATGGAGGCAGAACCTGAGTTTGCATCCTGTCTCCTCCACTTTCTGCTAAGACTGTGAGTTTTACTTAAATTCTCCTTGACTCACATTCCTCATCCATAAGTAATTGCCTAAAATGAACTTCAGCTGAGACTCTGGGCTGGAAACACTTTGGACACGGTACATCTCCAAACAAGTTTCCTCTCCTTTCTCTTCCCACACTGGTTAAGTTCTGTCAGTGTTCATCTCTAGCATCTGAACCTAAGAATAACATTTTCTTCTGCTTTCTTTGTCCTGGCTGAATTTTGTTTGCATTATCAACTACTTGGAAAGTAATCAGGCTGGGTTTGTTTTGTTTTCTGGTCTACTGTGTGGTTTGTCAAGAAGCCATGTACCTTTAAAAAAATGGGTTTTTTCACTTCTTATAAAGAGTATTTGGGGGCGCCTGGGTGGCTTGGTGGGTTAAGGCCTCTGCCTTCAGCTCAGGTCATGATCTCAGCGTCCCAGGATCAAGCCCCGCATCAGGCTCTCTGCTCAGCATGGAGCCTGCTTCCCTTCCTCTCTCTCTGCCTGCCTCTCTGTCTACTTGTGATCTCTGTCTGTCAAGTAAATGAATAAAATCTTAAAAAAAAAAGAGTATTTGAATCTTAAGCAAATAGAACACAAAAGAAGATTCAGTGTCTGTCTATCCCCCATCTATATCAAGGAAATAATGTGTAACCTCAAATAACACTAACAAATTATCTTTTCCTTGAGGAAAAAAAAATGTGGACCCAGCCCTTCCGTAGTTTCCCAACTTAGATTTTTCTAGTGGTGTCCAAGGCAAAAAGCTGGAATCTATATAACAAAGCCAATCTGAGAAGGATGTTGCCATTTTATTGTTGATGGTCACCCAATACCCCTAGAGGCAGTAACTGGTGACAGCCAGAAAGAGAAACATTGTGTTGGATCACATTCTGGATGTGAGTTTGAGTGTTACTATGGTCTTCTGTGTGAGGAACACTTAGACAGCTTATGGTCAAGCTCCGGAGAGGTTGCCATTTTTGTTTTTGGATATCAAATTATCCTCTTGAACCTCACATCATCTGGCCCCAAGGCCTCTACCAGTTGTCATAAATAATACCAGCATATTATTTTTCAGTTCCTTTGACAGCAGGAAAATAGCCCCTCCAGGGGGCGCTTAATTTCCTGCTAGTCACTTGGACAGGAGTGTCTCCAGGCCCTTCACACAAACAGGCCAGATTCACAAACCAGGAGAAGATGCAGGGAAATGGGAAATAACCTTAAGCCAATCCTTAAAAAAATTCACTGGGTCTTGAGCGCCGACCTAGGGAAAGTACTCGGCTCAATGGGATGAGAAGAAAATGCACAATGGCCTCCCACTTAGTTTCAGAAGACCAGTTTGGGTCTTTACAAGAACCCATTCCATTTCTTGAACTACATCAGTTCTCCTAAAATAGAATACCTGAAGAAGTGCCACAAGTCATTGATCTCTCTCTCTTCTCTCTCTCTCTCTTTTTTATTTTTTGGTTGAACCACGTACCTTCCGCCCAAGCAAAACGTATTCTCGGGAACAGAGCCCAAGCCCACGCGGATCTTTATCTTTTGTTCCAACCCCACACTTGTTTTACCCTCAGCTAGTTTAGGCAGAAACTGATCGCTAATGCTTTTCATTAAGCTAGTCAAGAAAAAATTGCTTACCAGGTTTTACTCCTTCATCAGCCTGACTAATTACACCCATTCACTGTTCCTTTCATACAGAGACTTCAAATTCCAACTCTCAAAGACGCACACCACCCAAGAGACATCTGCTTCCTGGCTCACTCTGTCTCCGTTTTATATTACCCAGTGAAAACTATTCTGTGGCCCAGAAAATACTAACTAAGCAAAATCTATAAGTAAGAAGTGGTTTCAAGCTGATAAAGGGTCAGGTCAAGGAAAAGGTATTGAGATAAAGGTAATGTGAGGTAGTGGGCAAACAGACAGGAAAGAATCTTCTTATTCAACGTGTTCAGAGAAAGGCATTTGGTGTCCAAAGTCCAATGGCAAGTCCCATATACTGCTACACAGTGGGACAAATGGAATGTGCATTTGTTCTAAAGGCAAAACTGGTCTGAAACAGTTCGAGGCACCAAGCTGGAGTGGAAGCTTAAAGTCGGAGTGATAACAACCAAGGCTGGACTTGACCAACAAGCCTAGGTGATGCTTGGTAGCAATCACACACTTCCAAACCAGCAAATGCTGGGCTTTCAGTAGGTTAGGGGACCAAAGGCTCCTTAAGTTTGGGAAGAACTTTCCACGGATCCACAGTTCAAACTGAAATTTTTCCCTTGAAGCCAAATATGGGAATACATGCCAACCTCACAAAATATTAAAATCTTAACTTTCTCGCTGTGGGAATTTCTTTGCATGGACTTGCTTTAGCCAGGACCTTTCCTAGCAGTCATATCCATCTACAGAAGCATACAGTGTGGACCTACAGAGCTAAAATCCCATATCCCATCTATAATGTGTTCTGAGTTCTTTGAAGATCTCATGTTTCTGGCTAATTAAACTGTCAGTGCAAGGACACCTGGGTGGCTCAGCTGGTTAAGCATCTGCCTTCCGCTCAGGTCATGATCCTGCGGTCCTGGGATCGAGTTCCCTGCTCAGCAGAGAGCCTGCTTCTCCCTCTCCCCCTACAGCTCCCCCTGCTTGTGCTCTCTCTCCCCCCAAAATAAATAAAATCTTAAACATAAAATAAATAAACTGTTGGTGGAAACTTCACCATTAAAAAAAAAAAGCATAGCATCTTTGAGATTGCTCCCAGAAAATCATGCTGAATGCTTGGTTTTAATGAGCCTCATAAGAAATAGGTCCTCCCAACACCTTTTCTTCTGAAGTTGCCCAAACTAACTTCAGCTTCTGGCTTTCACATGTGCTTCTCATAATGCTTTTCAGGATTCTGAAAAGCAAAAAAAAAAAAAAAGAAAAAAAGAAAGGATAACTTCTATTCTACTATAAGTTCATTTCACGTACTCAGCTTACTACTGCACAAAGAGCACGAAGTCCATTGCACATCTAAATTGTGTTTTTAACATAAAGCTCTAGAGTCTCTGAAATAGTGAATGTGCCATTGCCATCCTTCAAAAAACTGTTTAATAGCTGGAGATTGTGTTTCGGGGTCTCGACCCCGCTATTCAGAACTTGATTCCCTTTCAATGATTTGTCACTCAAGCCTCATTTTCAAGGGATCATCAGAAAATAGGCTTCTGGTCTCTTAGGTTTCCAATTAGTGAAGCCATCTATAAAACGCTAACTATTTTTTGATCAATGAGGCTGTATTAGATCACAGATTTTGAAGGTGAATAGCCTGCAGGGGCCTCAGTCATCATCTCTACCCAGAGTCACAAAGTTCTAGTTCATCCCAGAGACACATCTCAGGCTGGTCAAGGCACAGCTCCTTTCACCTGCCCTCGGCTAAGCAGGAATCAAGAAGGTTGGTTTTTCCCATCCATTACCTCGACCACATGTAGAACATAATTTACACATTGTATGTTTAGCTTAGTGGCTTAATCTTTTTCTTTTTAATTAATTACTTTTTTACAAAAAGATTTTATTTATTTACTTGACAGAGAGAGAGAGAGAGATCACGGGTAGGCAGAGAGAGGGGGAAGCAGGCTCCCAGCTGAGCAGAGAGCCTGACACAGGGCTCGATCGCAGGACCCTGAGATCATGACGTGGGCCAAAGGCAGAGGCTTAACCCACTGAGCCACCTAGGTGCCCTTAATTAATTTATTTTAGAGTGAAAGCACGCACACAAGCATGCGTGCAAGTGGGGGGAGGGGCAGAGGAAAAGTAAGAATCCTGAAGCAGACGTTCCCCTGAACACAGAGCCCAACGATGATGATGAAGGTGTAGGGCTCGATCCCAGCGCCCCCAGATCATGACCTGAGCTGAAAGCAAGAGCCAGCTGCTTAACCGACCAGGCCACGCGGGCGCCCATGGCTTTATCTTTTATGCTTAGCATTTGGAGAAGACACGTCAGTTCTGAAAAATACAAATAATAGTGTAGTTGCAAAATATCCTATTTGCAATGAAATACATTAAATAAAGGAAATATTTTAAATAACCCTTACTGGCACTATACACAGTATAATTAGTATTAAGCGTCTGTGATAAATTGTGCCTAACAAATTGCTCAAGCATCATAAGCATTATGAGAAGACCGCAGTTTCATTAAACACTGAAAATTGTATTTTTCCCAGCGGTTGTACTGCAAGATAATGAACTCCCTATGAGTGGCGGCAGAGATGCAAATTCAATTTTGCACAAGACTCACAAATACCGTAATACATTACGCCAATGGAGACATAGCCTCCGTCTAGACAAAATGAAAAACCTTCCTCATGTTCAGTAAATGTGTATAATTAAGAAAATATGAAGAACAGCTCATCATCAATATTGTATCCATGTCTGTATCTGCAATCTTATTGTTAAAAGAAAGAAAGACAGACAGACAGACTAGCTGAGAGTTGAAACTTGCTCTTCCAGGCTTCAAATTTCAGTTGTCAAAGGGACTATTGATATTGGAGAAATTAGAAAGCACCCTAGGGGTGCCTGGGTGGCTTAGTCATTAAGCGGCTGCCTTTGGCTCAGGTCATGATCCCAGAGTCCTGGGATCAAACCCCAGGTAGGGCTCCCTGCTCAGCAGAAAGCCTGCTTCTCCCTCCCCCACTCCCCCTGCTTCTCCCTCCCCCACTCTCCCTGCTTCTCCCTCCCCCACTCTCCCTGCTTCTCCCTCCCCCACTCTCCCTGCTTCTCCCTCCCCCACTCTCCCTGCTTCTCCCTCCCCCACTCTCCCTGCTTCTCCCTCCCCCACTCCCCCTGCTTCTGTTCCCTCTCTCGCTGTGTCTCTCTCCGTCAAACAAATATTTAAAATCTTAAAAAAAAAAAAAAGAAAAAGAAAAAGAAAGAAAGCACCCTAAACTTGCCCCAGAATTTATTAACTCTTCCTTAAATTTTTGCTTTCAACTGAGTGGTATGCCAGGGTTTTAATTTATAAGAGCAGCTTCTGTTATACAAATAAGCAGACGCTGTCTGGGGGACAAAATTGAAGCAGCTCCGATAGTTTTATTAATTTATTTGATTTACTTCTGGCTTCTCTTACCCAATCTTATTTATGTCAAAGTACGTTGGAGCAGAATTCATTATGTAGCAAAATGCAATTTGACCGCTTTTTATTGGGACGCAATGATTCAATCATTTCTCTCCTTAAATCCTATTATCTCTTCTTAGTTATTTTGCACAGATCGAATCACATAAGTTGAAATTCCAAAAGAAACTTAAGAATTTGTGGGAGGGATGAAATCAGATCCCAGTAATTCCTTCTACTACGAATACTAAGTTACGTAGCAATCAACATTCTTACCATTTTGCATTATGATAGTATATTTTCTCTGAAGAAAATAACTTGAGTTCGTGAACTTGACTTTCTAAAGCAAACTTTAAGTTTCTTATCATTTAGATACAGAATTATCAGAAGTGCTGAGCCTAATTTGACCCAGTTTGGGCATTTCTTCATTTTGTTGATGATGTGGGTTATAAAATTAGCCAAGTGACTAGAGGATCTTTTCCTCTTCAACTAGTAAAGTTTAGGAGTTTTTGCATTTTAGTAATTTTATGATGTGTCTGTGAAATAATAAAGTAGAAATTCCTCCCCTCTGCTATTTATTTACCTGTTTCATTGTGTCCCGTATATTGTCAGTACATGGGGAACCCTCAACTCATGAATGGTAACCATATATGGTTAGCAAAGTCCATTTCCATACTGAACGTTTGGAAATAGGAGTTCTTTTATCATGAAGACACTGCTTTTATGCTTAAAATAACAAAACTATTCCTTAAATGCCTTTTGAGCCCCTGTGCTACTATGTCCTCCAGATCCCACTTTGATGTCCCAATCCATCATGAGGGAAATATCTCCATGTTCAGAAAGACCTGTCAAAACTTTCTGCAGACCAGGGAGGGTAGCCTGATGTCAGCAAAGGAGGGAGGGCCAGGAAAAACTCACTGGCAACAAAAGTACCAGCTTGGACGCAGAATGCTTGTCTCCACACCTCACCAAGTTTCATGGTCCTTCCAGAAGAGAAACTTCCATAGTGAGTCTGGCCCGGAGCAACAATCCTAAACTCTAACACGCATCAGAATCTTCTAGGGGCTTCTTAACAATACAGATTCTCTGGCTTCACTTCTAGTGATTCAATTTTGTTAGATATGGTTTTAAGGACTTGATTCTTAGTATCTTCCGTTGTTCTGTCTCCCTCCCCTCTCCATCACACACACGCACGTGCACACACGCACACTCACACAGAACAAGAGATACCGCCCAGTGAGGATCACAAATCCAAAAGCTTCTGCTTGCTGATGATTGCCAAGAGCTGGCTGGCTAGCTGGGTGGTGCAGGGTCAAGGGTAACTAGGTATCGATCTCCTCCAACAGTGTTGTTCCCCCAGCTTTGCTGGGTCTTTGAGAAGGAAGGGGCTGGGCAAAGCTCAAACAGAAGGCCACCAGGAGGCTCTACCATTACCTCCCAAAGCCATGCAGCTGTCATCAGGTAGCTCTCCATCAGAGATGAACCCTTGAGACCCTCGTCTTCTCTGCTGTGTCACCACAGGTTGCTTAGAATGCAAAAAGTACTTCTGATACAATAGGAGGAAGTCTGAGGATTTAAACTACGGGCAAAATGAGAAAATTGTAGATATACCATCTCATTAGTTACATTAGCTAGATTCCCAGTGTAAACTGCCTCAAATCCTCTGTGGGTCCATGTGTGCATGTTGGGGGAGCATGAGAGAGGACTGGCTGGCTGGCTAAACAGAGGCAGACAGACGGACACTAGGTCCAACTCGTGCATAAGAAAACTGTATCTGGACTCAGGCTGCTTTGGTTCCAGCCCTAGCTCTTCTGCCCAGTGCAGGTCTTTGGGCAAGTTGCTTAATTCTTCTGTGCCTTTTTTTTTCTTTTCCACCATGCAGTTAATGTAATAATAATACCTCCTGCATAGGCAACTGTGTGAACCAAGGGAGATAAATGTATGTAGAGCCCATTGCACAGTGGCTGACATGTATTAACGATAGTCACTTGAAACTTACATATTAGTCCCAGGAAGGAGCCATCTGACACACCTAGAGGGTTGGCCCTGAAAACTCCCTTCCCCTTCCCTAGACCTTTCTGAGTTTTTTTCTTTCTTTCTTTCTTTCTTTCTTTCTTTCTTTCTTTCTTTCTTTCCTTCTTTCCTTCTTTCTTTTTAAGATTTATTTATTTATCTGAGAGTGCATAAGCACACACAAGAAGGGGGTAGGGCAGAGGGAGAGAGAAAGAAAGAATCCCAGGTAGACCCCTGCTGAGTGTAGAGCCCCATGTGGGGCTCCATCCCAGGGCCCTGAGATCATGACTTGAGCCAAGATCAAGAGTCGGATCCTTAACCGACTGAGCCACCCAGGCGTCCCATGGGTTTCTTTTAGACAAAGGGCACACAATCATCTTTCTAAGCAGCCCTTTCTTGGTCCCTGAACTTCAAATCTGCCCAGTGGCCATTGCTTTGGTCCCTGAGGGTCAGTCTGTTCTCATTTTTCCAGAATTTCTCTTCTTTCAGGGCTTATATCCCTTCTCTTTTTGGTCTCCTTCTGGAAGCCTCTATGTGCCTCTCATGACCAGTTCTCCTCCATAAATCCACCTTTGAAACTTGAACATGAGGCCTTCTGAGACATTATTATCTCCTAATACAAAGCATAGAGCATGATCATGCCTGAAACCTATCTTATAAAACCATCTAGGAGAATTCTCGAAATGTAAACCACTTGGGAAGTGGAAGGGAAAGAACAGGAAGAAAGCTTTCAACCCAACAGCGAATGGACATGGCCACAGGTGTAGATAACATGACATTCAAATGGGAAGCCTGCCTAACTTCTGCTCCTAAAGGAATCAGAGGGACATTTCACTTCTTAACCATGCCTGACACTCAGTGAAGTAGAGCTTTCCCCTCAAAGCTACGGTGAGATTACAAATACAGCAGACACAATTATCCTTTCATCTGTTCATTCATTTATTCGTCAGGTTTATTATACACCTACCATGTCCTGGGCACTGTTCTAGAAGCCAGAGATGCCAAAGCACTTGTTTATCCATAGTATGCTCCATGATTGAAAACCTAGAACATTGTCAGTGTGGCTGGGTGGCTCAGTGGGTTAAGCCTCTGCCTTCGGCTCAGGTCATGATCTCAGAGTCCTGGGATCGAGCCCCGTATTGGGCTCTCTCCTTGGCGGGGAGCCTGCTTCCCCCTCCCTCCTTGCCTACGTATGGTCTCTCTCTCTCTCTGTCAAATAAATAAATAAAATCTTTAAAAAAAAGAAACTAGAAATTTGTTAGTAAGTACTTCTATCTGCAGTTTTCAATATCATTCAGCGACCCACTGCCACTGGATTCCTGGGTAGGACTTCCTGATTACATACATTCATCACCTGCCAGAGACATGCGGTTACATACACTGAGCCGAATCTGAACTTCACTCCTCCTCCCCTCTACCCGGCCCCATCCTGGACTTCCATTGTTAATGTTCCAGAAAGGATTGTCAGTCAGATATTTGTTCTATTTCATTTCATTGGGCAAATTTTCCATATTGGCAAATGGACCTCGGTTCATGCAGAAGCTCACACCACCCCCATTCTAGGGGAAGCAAAAGATCCATTGGATTCTCTCCTTGGAAATATTCCAACCCCTTTCCTCTGAGATCTCATTCCAGTTAGTCTCTCCAAGACATTCTTGGGCGACCTCTCCACAAACCCCAAAAGGTAGTCCAAGCTCAGCACCTTGTGCTGATAGAGGCAAAGGAGGGGGACATTCAGGGGGCCTGGAGGTCTCCAATAAACCACATTTTGATTGTATCATTATTTGTCACAATAGACTTCAAACTGCAGTTGAACAATTCATATTTGGGTCTTCTCTAAGCTATTGAGGTAATTAAGAGAGTAAATACTGGGTCAGAATAGAATGTGTGCGTTTTGACTAACCTCAACGTTCTAGCTCCTCTGTGCTCGTCCAGCCCAGTGAAGACTTCTGAGGTTTTGGGGAACAGGTGTTACTATTTATTAAAAATGAGTACGAGGTACTGGTCACATATATGAATGTGTGTCGTCTCCTTGATGTCCCCTGACCTTACGAAGCTCCTGTGTTCTTCCAATGGAAGAAATGCCACTTACAAGTGCTGACTCGTGTTTTTCAAAGAGAGCCCCTCGCCGGAAGCGAAATATCTATAAGAATTTTGACCTCTTTCAACAGGCAGTTTGGAAACGGGAATCTTTGCACGGAAAACGAAAGAATGAGTCATAGAGTGTAAGCCAGAAAAGCGACTCATCTGTCCTACAAATTGCTCACACGCAGCTGGCATCGAAATCGGTTGCCTGTGGAATGGCTGGGGAGAAGGCATTACTAGCCTCTGTGTCCTCTCGGGATCCCTAGAACAGGGCGACCAGGTGGGAACTGTGGGTGCCCCAACCCTCACAGCACTGCCTACAGAAACTCAGTAAATGCGTGCACCTCCATTTGCTCCTAAAACACCTTGCACTCTTCGAACTCTGGCCTCTGAAAGACGGACATCAAGTTCACCTACGAAACATGTGCTAATCTCAGAAGAGTGAAGGCATTCCAGAAAGAGTCAGAGGTGTCTACAGGACGGGGTGCTTTTCCTAGGAGTTTCTGCAACGAAACAAAAAAGGAGTGGAGAAGGGGAAAAGCTGAGATTTTATGTGATTTAAATTAAAGAATGAGGGCTGATTGTTCATGAGTGTTTAGTATTTCTGGTAAGGACTCTATGGAGAAAAGCTCACTGGTGAGCCAGCAGGCCCTGGGTCGATCGACCCTTATATCCAAAACCGGGCCTGGGATCAGCGACTCCTGGCTCCTTTTTATACCAACAGCAAGTTCACTACCTGCCATATGGCATTCCCTGGCTTTCGTGATTTAAGGTTAACACACTCAGCCCACCTTGATAAGCTCACATGAAAGGTGTAATGCCAACACTACCATTCCTCTCGCAGAGTTAGAAAATTGCTAGACATTAGTTTTGGAAAAGGTCAGCAGCAACATTAGGCTAGAGGAAGGAGCCGCAGACTTTAGGGAGGCCGCTTGGGCCTGAATATAAACTCTCTCATGTGTTCGGGGTCTAATTCCGGTTTGGTAATTCTCCTAACCTCGCCGGGCCCCAGTTTGCTCACCTGTAAAACAGAGTAATAATATCTGTTCTGCAGCATTGACCAGGATTCCTGTTTTTTCCAATGTGGAAATGCCAACTCATAGGGCCTTGCATGTAAAAAGCATTAGATACTACTTGTTTAATGATCATAAAAATGCAGACTTTACAAAAGGGGCTTGTGACATTAAAGAACAGGTTAAGTGAAAATGAACTATCTTAAATCTCAAAGAGTATATCTTTAATTCAGCTAATGCAACGCTAAAACTCCAAATATGGGAAAAGAAAATAATATATAATAAATTTTTTAAAAGAATTTTACTTGTATGTTAGATTTTTATCTAATTTTCTTCCCTAGATTATTTCTCAAAATTACCAAGAAAGGTCCCCTGACCCTCTTATCTTTTCTACCTTTTTAAAAGAATCTCTGTCTCTCTGTCTCTTTCTCTCTCTCTCTCTCTCTTTTTTTTTTTTTTTTTTTTTTTGGCAGCCTTGCTCATTTCTTCACTCTGGAGAGTCACGTACAAAACAACAAATGCAGTGAGAAGACGAGAGTGTATGCATCACTGCAGATATTAATGCTGGCCATGCTGAGCTGACTGAGCAAAAGGGAGTGAGAGAAATATTTCTCCAGGGTCAGACGGGGTAGAGGTGAAAAAGGTCAGTCAGTCCAGGAATACAGGAAGGGAGAGAAGACTAGACACCAATCAGCCCAGCCATTCATGTATACAAAACTGGGCTTTGCCATGGTGAGGTTTACACAAGATCCAGGTCAGAAAGAAGCCTGTGCCCAGGGACAAGCCTAGCACTGAAAGGAAAGAGATTCTCACCTTCTGCACAAAATTTAAGGAAAGACCCAAAATTCAGTGATTGAGATGCATAATACTTTAATGCGGTATTTTTCAAAATAAAAATTAATGCAAACAGCTATAATGAAGAAAAGAACACTATTTTAAGGAAAGGCGGGATCTGACCCTGAACTTGCAGGACTCAACTCACTTAATCCCAGCCCTCTCTAATCCACTTTTCCTTAAAGTTTTGATAGTTTCTTGCAGAATTTTTTGCATTTTTTGTCCTTTATTTTTATATTATTTTTCTTTTTTTTAAAAGATTTTATTTATTTATTTGACAGACAGAGATCACAAGTAGGCAGAGAGGCAGGCAGAGAGAAAGGAAGGGAAGCAGGCTCCCCGCTGAGCAGAGAACCCAGGACCCTGGGATCACCACCTGAGCCTGAAGGCAGAGGCTTTAACCCACTGAGCCATCCAGGCACCCAGTATATTATTTTTCTTTTTAAGTAGGAGCCCAATGCAGGGCTCGAACTCATGACCAAGCCACCCAGGGGCCACTATTTTTTGTCATTTATTTTGGCATTAAAATATTATTTATCTTGATTTCTGTGATTGTTGGTGCCCCTTTAAATTGTGTGCCCTAGTGAGGCCCTCACCTGCCCTACCCTAGTCCTGACCCTCCACGGGTGCACAGGGAGCTGCATGAAAGCAGAGAGAATCTGCTTGGGAGCTCACTGGGAACCAGTGGGGACAACCTCTACGCAGCCGTTCCTGGTGCTTTTTGGAATCCCAACACTCAGTTTATCTTCTCCAGTCCATGTAAGAATAATCATTGATAGGTGACAAAAGCAGGCAACGGAAACATGGATCTCACACTTGTCTTTATTGGTAAACGTGTTTGGCTCTGAATGATCAACTACATCACAAATTCCAATACAGATCTCATTTCCATGTACATGTCTACATGATAGAGAATTCCAAGCTCCACTGCTCACTCACACATAGACAAGCCCTGGAGTCTCTGAACAGAGTAAAAGAATTTAAGTCACATTTTAGGTCTGCTCTCTTGCATCCGAGCAGAGAGGGAAATAAAGTAGAACAAAGTGTAGCAGTCCACAGAGCCCTCTCCTGAGCTCACCCCCAGACGGCGGTGCATCAGAGGGCTGAAGGGCTGAGACCTGCAGGGCAAGGCAGCAGGCAGGCGTCTGGCCCCCCGAAGCTCACTGGCTGTGGTGGGGAAGCAGGGAGACCTCAGAAAGGGGATAGGTGCAACACCTAGATGTGGCATGGAACCAGCATCCATCTCCAAGCAAGGCCCTTCTTTCAAAAGTGGGCAGAGGGTGTGGGCCCCATGAATTCCTCATCCCCCATCAACCTCTTCCAGAGCTCCGCCCACACACAGAAACTCTGCCCTCAGCAATGCAATGGCATTGAAATGTTAACAACAACAGCCACAGGCATGTGTCAGCTGTCAGAACAAAATCTGCCTAGGATCTACTTCAACTGGAACTTGGGGTGTGGTGTGTAGGAAAAGGCAGAGAGTACACTGAGCCCAGAAGAGAAGCAGGGTTCAGGAAGTGGGACGATCTTACTCCCTTTACTAATCTGCCATCTTCTCCCTCCCCAAGCTCAGGAGTTCAGTCATCTAAGGGAGAGCAACCCATTGCCAATTTCTTACTGATGAAATGACTGTTCTCCTCTTCCCAGACCAAGGTTGATAAAAGTCTAGCTGGGCTCAAGGAAAGCCTTATATGTCAATAGAGGAATTTTTACCATCAAAGTCAAAACAAAAGCTCTAAGGAGGGAAACACCCTTGGGGAGAAACAAAGGGCCTTCTCTCAATAAGGCTCCGGCAAGGAGACAGGAGCACACCTGCTCCTGTGGGTATCAGCAAACGGCGCTACTGGAAGTAGGAACTGGGAAGCAATGTGCTCCTTAGCATGATAGTTCCCAAACCCCAAGAAGAAGAGGCAGAGTGGCAGCTTAAGAGGGGCAGAAGGATGGACACTTATGGTTCAGAAGGAATATATAAACCAGGAGAGAGACAGTATGAGGCCACTTAGTACTTGACTAACAGAAGGTAAGAATCTGAGTCCTGTCTCTGGGTAACAAGTTAATTTCTTACTGTTCTTTGAGCAACAGACAGAAGGCCAACTTCTGTTTCTCCGAAAGTGAACTGAGGGTCAGGAGCAAGGGTGGAAAGAGAACTGGGTATGAGGGTAGACACGGACGTGGACATCCAACCTTCTTGGAGGAAAACAATTCAGGTGGCTTCTCCATGGTTCTGTCTCTGCCTGTTTGACCAGCAGACACAGCACGTAATCTGCTTTAGAAAAGGCATTCTCTAACACGGAGATGAACTCTTTTGATATCATTAGGTAGCATAGGATCTTATCTTGTCCCCTCTACATCAACCACTTTGCTGGGACATTAGGACTATGGGACTCAGTCTACATGTTCTCATCCCCTGATAAAGAGCTTGGTTTCCACTTTAACACACCCAGAAGGTCAATGGCATGGTTCAATAATTGTGCTAAGTAATAGTAACAGGATAGAGAATGTTGCTGTCTACCCATATTCATAGCATGTACAGTAACCTATAAGAATAATTTAGACCCTAGGCATTAGCATTAAATTTCTTTTCTTCCTAGAATTCTCCCCTCCCTACCACCTCTGCTTTGATTCAAGCTCACACCAATCTCATCTCTTAAAAATGATAGGAACCTCTCTGTTCTGAACTCATTTTTAGACTCTCTCAGTGTTAATCCAACCCTGACATACTTCTTAAGTCATACTATTACTAGAGGTCCCCTTGCCAGAAACCCAGTGCAGGCCTTGATGCCTGAGTCACCAAAAGAGGAAGCCTTTCAGGGCAAAAAGTCTGGAGAACATCAGGCAGCTGACTCCATTAAGTTTAGGTATGGCTGAATGGCTAAGGGGACATTCCAGCTTATCAGATGCCCTTGCACAGCATGGGGACCCTGGGTGGAAGAAATAATGAGAACTAATATGAGAATAGATAAGGGGAAACATACTAGATGTAAGCAGCTAGGCCGGTAAGATTCAGTGCACTCAGGTCCCTGAGAGGAGCTAAGCAGATCGGGCTGACAACTAGGGGACAAAAGGTAATCGTCGGCTTCAGCTGAGCAATGAACCACATTTGGAGTCATCGACAGTGTTGATCCTAAACCAGCGCTGTCAGCCTGCCTTGGCAGAACAAGGAGCCTCTTACTTCTGGAGTCTTCCCAGCTCACGACACAGTCCTCATTCCTCTATGACACTCACCATGCAAGAGCCAAACACCTCTGGATTTAGGGTCCCCCTAGACCAGACCTGAAGTGGCCACATTCGGCCCCCCAGCCTACCTTAGCCCCCAGGCCCCACCAAGTAAATAGGAACCCTGAAACTGGCAATAATATACTCAGCATGCTTCCTACAGGCCTTCTGGCACAATCTACCCAGGGCGAACCATTAGTACAGAACTAGGAACAAAGCCCAGTGTGAGTAAAGGCAGAGACAAAACCAACGGTATATCACAGGATGTTAATAGGACAGTCACAGGACTGGAAAGCCACCTATGTATTCCAATGAGATCAGCTGCTATCTCTAACTGTTGGACTTATGGCTGATTTTTAAATTTCATCTTTATTTCTTATGTTTTCCAAATTTCCTACTGTAGCCTATATTACGTATTTTTTATTTTAATGTACCTCATTTTGGGGACCCCTGAAGCCTCTCGGGGAGTAATTAAGACTTAATTCTGTCTTACCAGCAGCAATCACCAGGCCTATACCTGCCCAGGGTGACCTGCCCAGGACAAGGATCCTAGGAACCCTCTGGTTCCTGGTGGTCACTCTAACTCCCACATTCCTTTTTCCTTTAGGCACAAGGACTGCCTTCTAATTTTCCCCTCTTTGAGGAGCTCAAGCATTTCAAAAGACACAGCCTTGTCTCTGCTGAGAGAGGACGGCAGAGACCCAACACCGATCCCCAAAGGGGGGTCCGGCTTAGGGGCTGGGCCCTCTCAGTAAGAAAGCCTTTGTGCTTGGCTATCAGGTTGAATGAAGACGTAGTTCTCCCTCCATTTCTTTCCTGTCCCTAGTATGGAGCAAATTTGTCTTACCCGCTTTTCGAGGGAAGTGACAACAGCCAAGGGAAAGGACACTGAAATGAACAACTGTAACATGAGTGACTGGAAGGACAACGTGGAGAGCTATAACGGGGGTAACGGGAAATGAAGCCCAGCCACAGTGGGTCACCCTCTGGGACTGGCAGAATGAGCGAAGAAGGAGAAAATCCGCACATCACAAGGAGGAAACCTGCTCTCCGTTGGAAGATCTGCCATAGAGGAAGGAGAGTCACGCCCCAGAAAACCTCCCATTGTGCCGTCTCGACTTAACCACAGGGAGCACTCAATTGCTCCCAGCAGCTGGGTCAAAGGGGCCTCCTAGCAACCTAGGAGGCTCCCCTGCATTTGTGTTTGCTGAGCTGGCCCCCGTCCACAATCTGCCGGCACGTGCAAGGGTGACCAACCGGAAACCAAACCGGGAGTGCAGCTTGATTCCAGTCCCCCTGCTGGTCCCTGTGCTCTGGTCGGGGCTGGGCCTGGGGCAAGGCCCAGAATAAATTCATTAGGATCCTGCCTCTACTGGCAGGCTTCCAGGACATCACAGATGAGTTGGTGAAATCGGGAGGGAAGTGTCTGCAGTTGGTGGGGGGTGAGGGGACATGCCTAGATCCACCTTGGGCTGGCCGATGGTGTGCAAGTAAAAACAGTTCTGAGAACATCCCTGGGAGTGTCCCCCTCAATCCATAGTCGTTTTTCCCTGTTAGCCATTTGATGTAGGCTTGGAGTGATTTCCCTAGAAGGTCCAGGTAGCCTATGACAGGCTGGCATTTCCATTTTTTCTTTCTTTCCTTTTTTTTCCTTTTTTTTTTTTTTTTTTTTTTTTGAGAACAAATAATATCTACCCAGGGGTCAAATGCTGATAAAATGACGTCTCTTACCTCACTTAGTCCTAAGTGCGCTTGGAATGGGTTTGCTAACGCATCTTCATCTCAGTGGAATTTGTAACATGGCTTACATTTTAAATGTAATTATGCAGCATGTATTCATTTCCTTTCTTCTAGGGAACTCAAGTTGCTTTTTAAAGCATTATTTGATAGCTTCTTGCCATCTCCTCTGGAGTTGAAAAGAGAATATGATATCAAGCTGTTCTAGCTAGCAATGGGGAACTATGGCACCGAGAGGGAGACAGAATTAGACTGGGACCTACAGATTCGAACCATGAAGACCCCCGAGGGACGAGTTGTCAACCCCATGTGCTGTAAACGAAGCTGTTTCTAAGGATCCGAAAATAACTGCATTCTCCCTCTGTCCTAACACTCGCTGGGCAGAATGGGCTGTGCTTATTTTTAAAGAGCAGGTCACAGCCTTCAAAGGGATATAAACAGTTCCCCAAGCAGCTATTACTTGGCCAATTAAATGCTTAGAAGAAAATATACTTTTTTTTAAGATTTTGTTTATTTATTTGACAGAGATCAGGCAGAGAGGCAGGCAGAGAGAGAGGAAGGGAAGCAGGCTCTCTGCTCGGCAGGGCTCGATCCCAGGACCCTGGGGTAAGCCGAAAGCAGAGGCTTTAACCCACTCAGCCACCCAGGTGCCCCAAAAATATACTTTTGAAAGACAAAATTAATAGGCAAAAGATAGAGAAGAGTGCTAAAGCAATTGTTTCTACCTGGTCTTAAATCCCATTTCTGACCGTGGAAATTGATCCCAGGCACAAACTGTAGAGAGGCTTGAAGATAAGCCCGGGGAACTCTCAGAACCCTCATCCTTTCATCTAACAAGCTCGTGGGGTCCTGGACATGATTCAGAATTTGTGCTCGTGGGTACTCAAAGTAACATTGCAAATATGTTTAAAACCTCCGCAGTTGTGTGAAAAATATTGCCTCCAATCCTCCCCTTATTGGCAACACTATGATGGTGTGGGAATGGCAGTTACGGGGAGCAGGAGGAGTGCCCTGTGCGATCTTTTCAACTACAGTGAAGCACGCGCCTCGTCCTTATTATGTCTTATTTCCCTAGTCTTAGCTGGTCTAGGAATCTGTGCTCATCTACATAACTGCCTAATAAGCATGAAGCCAATGAGAAGATACACACACACACACACACACACACACACACACGTGAACTATAATACCTGGAGAAGTATGGCACACTCTGCAGGAAGTCAATAAATATCCACTTTTCATTGGAAGCAGAACCAAAGGGAAGAAGTCAGAATTCTTTATATGTGTCTGCCACAGGGAGTTACAGCCCTAGGTACTCGCAGAGGGCATGCATTACAAGGACAAACACATACAGTTCATGTTTAGAGACGGTTCTAATTTAATTCTAGCCCCAGGCCTAGGACCCTAGCTAATTTACAAGGCTGCTCTAGGAAAGACACACATTTGGGGATGACGGTAAGTCTATAGCATTTGCTTTTCTTTCAGGGGAAGCTATAACGCATTCCCACCCTTCAAATGAACCCCAGATTGTTGATTCGGAGGGTTTTGCTGGTTAGTGGTTCTTTCTTTCTTTGTTTCTTTCTTTCTTTGTTTCTTTCTTTCTTTTTCAGCTCAGAAGGTGTATTTCCACTGTACCCTGTCAAACTCTTTCCCAGCAGTCAAGGAGAGGATAGCACATGGCTGCCCTTGAGCCGAGTTTGTGATTCCTACTGGGAAACCACCCCATGCTGTCAGCTGATGTGGTTTTCAGACACGTCTACACAGACTAGTTGAATTAAAGACCAACTCCAGACTTGATGTTGCTGAGCCCCTCAGCTCCATCTTGCCATCCTGATTGGTCGAGGAGATGGGTCTAGAGTTACAGTGGCATAGCACTTTGAGGGCTTAGTCATTAGAGCACACTGCTTTCTCTTTGGAAGGTAACTTCTTGCTTGGCTAGGTTATGGAAGCTAAGGAGTGACGTCAAGGTGTTGTCTGGCCACAATTTGCAGATAACCATAGAACTCTTCTCCTCCATCAGGCATGGATTTAGCCTCCTTTAGTTCCTGCAGTGACACAGGAGCCTCCAAATACCAAATTATTATCAGGCGGTCTTGGGGGAAGCTCTGGGCCCTGCAATAAAGTAGACAGACTTGCTATTGGAAAGTGCTCGGGAGCAATGCAGCCCTGTTCAGCTCACTCTAAATTTCCTACCAACCATCTCTGGACTTTTTTAATGAGTCCACTCACAGAGCTCCTGAGAGTGGAAAAGTACTTCGGGGGATATAATTGATCATCCTTTGCTTAAGCGGTCTTACACATCATTTAAAGCAATCTGGTTTGATCCTCTTTATTTGTTGTTTTCTTTTTAAAGTAAAGCTATGCAAGCATGGAGGCTGTGTCATTTTGGATGGGCCACTGCTGAGCATTGTTTGCAAAATAAGGTGTACTAACTGATCTTTAAGGTCGGACTCAGAGGTCACAACCAGATGCTGGACTATGGACCAACTCTGACTCCTACTGACAAAATTTATTGATTCCACACAGTGTTTTAAATCTGAGGGAATTCATAGAAAATAATAAATGCTGTTCTTGCTGGGAAAACGAGAGGATCTGGTAATAGCAGGCCAATGTTCTAGTAAGATCTTCACTATGCCACATCATCTTTCTGACCCAGCCCATTCCTCATATGGTCTGCCTAACCCTATAGGTAATTAGTGGTTAGGACACTTACTCTGAACCAATCTATCTGGGTATGCTGTGATTATATGATCATATCTGTAACCACAGGTGTGCCCAACAAGACTCCCTGAGGGCAAAGAACACACTACCATCCTCACCAAATCTCTGGTTCTCTAGCATTGTAAAAGTGTTGTGGGTAGTCAATAAATACTTATTGAATTGAACTTCACCTTCTATATTAGATTCTTACAATTCAGAAATAAGAATGGGACCATTCCACGTAAGATCGCGCATCTATTCTAAAGCCAACATCGTTGAATAGCATGTCGATTTAGGAAAAAGAAGTAAAAGTGCTGGCTTGTTGCCCATGCATCTAACAGGGCCCAGAGGTTGGTGGTGTCCTATCCATGGGCTATTTTGCTTTAAGTATATGGCAAACGTCCTAAACTTTTTCCGAGAACTTCTTAAATTTGTTTTTCAAATGCAACATATCCAACTTCTTGGAAGACCTGTTCTTTTCTTTGAAGGTTAGAATATTTGTAAAAATATTCAATGGGATTCACTTGATTGAATGCTAAGCTCCCAAAATTTCATGGGCCTCTAGCAACAAATCTCTCTGTATGTCAGTTCTATGTTTTTAAATATTTTAATTTCTGGATGACTACAATTAGAATGTTCAAAGAAAAGGGTTTTGGGAGGTCAAAAGCTTTTTTCTGCTAAATTGTTATCTAAATCTGGTTAAGTTGGCTAATATATTGTTAAAAATATGTCTAACAAATAAACTACTGTGTAGGCAGGTTAAGTAGGAGGAGACCCAATGAAAAAGGCTATGGTTCATCTTTACTTGTTATAAGTCTGTTGGAAATTAATATTTCATTAATACATAACCACATCTGGATAACATCTGGCCAACAGCAAAGGTATACCATGTTCTTTGCTATGAAGTTCAACAGATAACATTTCCTGCTCTCTAGGAGCTTACAATCTAATCTAAATAAGACTACAGAAACACGTACACGAGAGTGGCCAGATCCAGAACTTAACATGAGGCAACAGATACATTGAAGATAAAGGAAAAAATTGTGGTTTAAAGAAGGACATTTAAGAAAGAATGAAGAGAAGGAAAGAAGTAGAGTGCTTCCTCATTCCATTTCTTTGAAAAAGATTCATGGAAGATGTGTGATGTTAAGTGTTCTTAAAATTATGAAAGAGCACATGACTTAATGCCTGGAAAGAAGAAAATTTCTTCTGGTGTAAGATGTGGTTAAGTGGCTGAGAACCCTGAGCCGGGTAAGGACCACGGGGTAGAAGGACCCCACAAGACTTTATAAGACAGCCAAATGGAGAATCAATGGTCTAGAGTCCTCTGGAGGAGGACAGAAACTGATGGGAGGCTACAAGTCTCCTAAACTTGCTTCCCACACCTTCTAAAGAGAGATGGCATAGAGTCGCCGAGCCACAAGCACAAGACTTCTCCAAAATAACCAAAATGTGTCATGAAAAACTTTTGTAAAATCTCTCTGGACTCTAGATTAAGGAAACCACCTTGAGAAAGTTTCTATGAGATGTCTTAGGGCCAAAAGCACTTCCAGACAGAACTACAGACTCAGCAGCTACGTAGCCCACTTTGCTTTTGGTTCTCGTTTGTTTGTTTGCTTTCTTGCTCGTTGGTTCGTTTTCTCTTGTTGAATGTGTTGGGCTGATGATATCTACTTGGTTAGAGAAACCAAATGAGATCAATCTTCTGAGGATAGGTTATAACACAGCTTTGGTCTAGCTGAAGTAAATCACATAGCCTGGGATGTATGGTGACAGTGGTGGCAAAAGACTCTCTCTCTAGGGAACACAATCAAAATGATGACAGATTCTCACATCACAGGACCCTGCTTTACCTCATTCAATATTTGACTATTAGGCATGGAGGGTATTTCAAAGACCTTTGGAAGATACTTATCTCTACAAAGAATGCACATTTTAATGTATCTTGTTCACACCATAATGGATAATATTAGGATTAATAATAGCTTGATTTCAAATAATATTTTTTTATTTCAAGGAGCTCAATATTTTCGTATATGCTATTCTATTTATCTTGTCATATCATGTATTCAACTGAAAACTATGGTGGGGTCCAGTCTCACACATTACAAGCTCATAATACTGTTCTTTCTAATGATTATATTCAAATCCAACATTCACCATATCTTGGGGTCAATTTGAATGACTAGGAGAAAATTACAGGTGTTTCCTTATATATGAAAAGATACCCATTACCATTGCCCTTTATCCTGTGAAAGGTCTTAGTGGAAAGTCGGCCCCCAAAATCTAACTTCGCAATTGTCCCACCTTACCTCTGAGACAAGGCAGGAGAACAGTATTCAAGATGGAGTAAGAACATGCCAAATAGAAGATGCCGATTCATCACTGTCAGGTGAACCCCTGGGATCTAGGCCACCTGATGTTCTAGCCCTCATAGCCCCTTATTCATGTATGAAGAAAGGACTGCAGTTCCAATGGCATAAGCCCATTTGACCACTGTGTTTTATTTTTTGCTTTCCATAAGGTCATGTTCCGTTTTTTATATTTGAGCAGTGGCTCTGAAGATAGGATAAGAGTCTTTGAGAGAAATCCCAAGCTTCTCAACAGAGGCTAATAGGTTATCTGTTGTGATGTCTCTTTCCTATTGTGGCATGATAACAAATCTCATACTGGGAAGAAGGACTGAACAAAGAATACAGATATACCCATATTGATACCACCTGTGAGCAACACAGAACCTTGCTGACTACCAGCGCTGTATATTTGAATGACTTTCAGTAAATCAAATTTAAACCCCACCAATCACCTATCTTTTGTAGTTGATGAATATGCTGTCTCCTGATACTTCTGGTTTCTGTCTCTATCTTTTCCAAGATAAGCACGCCTCGATTCCAACTTCACAGTGACAAATGGTTTGGGAAAATGGATCCCAAGAGAAGTCGGTATCCACCCACAGTTCCAAGCCCAGCAGGACACACACCCTGAGAATTCCATAAGCAGCAAACTAAAGGAGCCATTCCACAGGCCCAAAGCCCCACGAATCCTCAGACATTTCACAGCCCCCCTCCCCCCGGTCATCCTCGTCAGGCACTGTGATAAACACGCTGATTGATACCACTGTGCAGCAAACAGGCCAGTAAGTATAAACAGCTGTACTTACATGTGTCTGGCTTGAGCTGACTGTTGGTGATGCCAAAGTACTGGGGATTTTCAATGACAGGGATCTTGGTCATTCCAATAATGACGGCATCGGGGCCACCTTCTGAAGACGATGGGGTGTTACTCCCATTGGAGATGTGATGAAGTGGGCTGGCAGAGTCATCATCATTGCTGATAACTGAAGCTGGGCCTGGAGTTGGAAAAAAAAATACACATTCTCCTGTAATTTTTCCATTCCCTTGTTGAGCTGTAACTCACATCCATAAAGTTCACTCGTTTAAAGCGTACAACTCAGTGGTTTTCAGTATATTCAGAAAGCCGTGCAGCTATCCCTATAATGTGATTTCAGGACATTTTGATCATCCCAGTTAGCAGTCACTCCCCAGGCTCCCCACTCCCAGCCCCAGGAACCCACAAATTTGCTTTCTGTCTCTGTGGACTTCTTTCCTGTCTCTACAGATTTATTCTGGACATTTCATAGAAATGCAATCATATAATATGTGATCTTCTGGAACAGGCCACTTTCACTTAGCATGCTTTTCAGCTTCATTTGGGTTGTAGCATAGGTCATTACTTTATTCCTTTTTGTTGCCAAATAATATTCCATTGTCTGTATGTTAAGTTCTGTGGATCCATTCATCCACTGACGGACATTAGGGTGTTTCCACATTTTGAGTGTTACGAATAATGCTGCCATGAACCTCTGTGTATAAGTTTTTCCGTGGACACACGTTTTTCATTTCTCTTGGACAGAATTGCCAGGTCATGTGGGAGCTCTCTGTTTAACATTTTGAGGAACGGCCAGGCTGAGTTCCAAAATGGCTGCACCATTTTCTATTCCCAAGAGCAATGTGTGAAGGTTCCAATGTCTTGACGTCCTTCTCTGGTAAGTTAATATGCAGCTTTGCTCTCTGTTCTCTGAACATCTTTAGCACACTCACTCATTGAAACTCGCAGCCTGAGTGTAGGATTCCTGTGTCACCATAGACTGAAAAGGGTCCTAGCAGTCCAAAGATCTGAGGGCTTTTCTCCACTCTTTGGACAAGTCACTTACCTTTTTTTTTTTTTTTTTGTACCTCTATATCCACTTAAATTTGTAAGATGTGCAAAAGAATATCTGCTTGTTCTTTACGAGACTCTAGATAGGGAAGTGCGTTATAAATTTAAGGGTGCTTCATGAGTATGAATTACTGATTAGGTACTACTAAAGAAACTTACAACTGGTGGACTGAAATTATACCAGGTGGTCCTATTACTATATTTCTCCTTCTGCATACAAAATACTTTCATGACAATAACGGATCAAGCCCATGGCAAAGTTGCCTGCTTTGCCTTTAGCCCTAATCTTATTTGTAGATTATTCCATGGATGTCTTTATACTAACACAATAACCATAACATTTTCCACCCAAGACTTAAACTTTCTAGTCTCAAGTCTCAGAATGTGTGTGCCCATAAACAGGGTCTACTATGTCTTGTCTAAACAATTCATCTATCAACCACTAAACCCAACCAGTCTGCAAACAAAACCAGATGCACAGAAACAAAGGTCAATGGGAAAGCTTCAAAGCAATTGAGGTCTCACTGGCTCATGATCCACACTCTCCACGTGGGACATCAACAAACACCCTAGACATACATTACATGTGTTTCAGCAGCATGCTGGGCGGCTGCAAGGTCCCATGGAAGCAGACCGCTGGCCACAGCCACTGGCACAAGCCAAGAGAAATGCAGGAGGGAAGGTAAGGAGGAAAAGCAAAAGACAGAATCGACTATCAGTCAAGGCAACTGTGTACCAGGAAGAAAAGACCGAATTGCTTCCTGCTGAGTAAGGGATTGGGTTTTCATTCACTCACCCAGGATACAGGTTTCCCCACCTCCATCCTTCTCTACTCTATCCCTCTCAGTTAATTAAGGATTTCAGGGAGAGGCACAGCAATTCCAAAGACAAAAGTCATTGTGCCTTACCTTTTTGAGCCCCCTATGAAAGAAAGACACTGATAATCCGTCCCCCGACCTCCAAGATGCATTTCCCCCCTCGAAGGGGATTATCACAGTTTGCAGTGATAACAATTGGACGTTCCCCAGCTAGCTGAATCTTAAACAAACTACGCAGGAGGCAGCCAACTGCTATTATAGGTAATTTTTAAAAGCATCTTCTCAAGGGGATGTACATTTCAGTTGCCTTTAATGACACGCTCTGGCTTAATTCTGCAAACAAGTCCTCACACAGCCAATTTAGAACCTGCAGAATGCGCAGAGTGAAAGCAAGCTCGCTGCTTGTGCTTATCCTGTGCCTAGCTCACTGACATTAGCAAAGAGTGGAAATTCTGCCAAAAGTAGCTATAAAGACAAGTTCTTTCCAATATCCTTAACCATCCCTGTTTTATGATTTGCTTCCTGACAGGCTTAGATCACCCAGAGCTTAAACCCAGAGATGGAAAATGGAAATGTGTTATGTTAGGGTTTCTGTATCTTGCCAATAAAACCTTCCCACCGCTGGCCCCCTTGCTGTGTTTCTGGCGCAGCTGTTTCCCCCACCCCTACCCCCACCCTTCGAGGTTACCAAAGCATGCTGCCGCCTGCGCTCCCCGAGGGGGGTACAGTCAAGGTCGCACATTTCTCAACGTTTACCCCCAGAAACGCAGAAGCTGTCATGTTCAAATACCACACGTGCTGTCAGAAGGCCGGCGATTCTTGCTTCTGGAGCCCTAGCAATCATTAGAACGCACTGATCCCAGTTGCTTTCTTCTGTGACTCTCCCCTGGCCCAGGTCAGGCTATCAACATTCCTCTAGCATTTAATCATTTCGGAGGAAGCTTATATCTAGACGACAATGCCGAGATTCCTCCGGGAATTCGGCCTCTGAATCATCCGCCGTATCCACCGTGGAGCCCTTACTTAGAGAGTAACAGCAAGAGGCTTACCCCTGGCTTTTCTTCCTCCACCAAAGGACACTCTTTCCTTCCCTTGGTTTCTCCAAATAAAACCCCCAACTCTGAGGTAACACAGCCCAAGGGAATGGGCTCTCTGTTCGGGGAGGGGGGTAAAAAGTTAAGCGTAAAGGCGGCACGAAGCACCAGAGGTCATTCTTCAAACACCCTTGCCCTTTTCCAGAAGGTCGCTGTTGGCAAATCTGAGCGACATAGAAACTTCAACAGTTTATCAGGTGGGATATTAATTCAAGTGCTATTTTCTTCATCATCCGTGTTCTAAATCCTGGAAGACTGATACGGCTGGCAGGGTTGCGGGGAGTCAGCCCATTTTTCTAGGAACATTTTGATCTAATAGAGCATAGCCTAGTTGGGAAGGGGGAGAAGCGCTCAGCAGGGACAATGAATGTCTATATAATTTGACAGCAGGCTGTCTGTGCCTATCACGGGGTTTGTCATTGTGTGTCTGTGCACCAGCTTGACGAGACACCACAAAAAGACAGACAGAAGAAAAGTCAGGGGCACATCACAGAATGTTATAAGAAATTCATCTGAGGGTTTGGGGGAAAAAAAGGTCTTCTAATATTAATAAGAAGTTTTAAATTGCTGGGTATGTACGACTTGCTCAGTTTGGGGGGGGTAGTTCTAATTACTGAGCTGACAAACATGAGCTATATCTGGAAACATTTTTAGCCGTTATTTTAATATGTCTCAGGTGCAAAGAGGCATTTTTCTTCCAATAGAGCTGCTTGGTAATGTGTTCTGCACATCTGAGTTACAGAAATTTCTTTGTTTCCCCAAGGTTTATTTATTTTAGAGAGAGAGAGAGTGGGGGTGGGGGGCACAAAGGGAGAGGACGGGGAGAGGGAGGAGCAAATCCTAAGCAGACCCCGTGTGGCGAGCGTGGAGCCCCACTCGGGGTTCGATCTCACAGCTCTGAGATCACAACCTGAGCTGAAACCAAGAGTCGGAGGCGAAACCGACCACACCCCCCCCCAGGCTCCCCAAGACTTACAGACATTTCTAAGCCTCACGCTTGTTTTCCCACGATAAGAACTGCTGAATGTCATCTGGGAAAAGAATTTCCTTCTCTCAAGACCAATGATGCCTTTAAGGTAAGGGGAGAGACTATGGTTCTTGAGCAGCTGCATTAAGCCTTTCATACTCTATAGTTTGATGCTTCAGCATCTGGAGCCTCGCTGACCCTGAAGGAACTGCCCTTCCCAGAGACAGCCAGTTCCTAGAGATGGTAAAGAACTTGCCCGAGAGCAGACGTATCTTAGACCAGCCAACCCAACCAAAGTCTGCACCACCGTGTCAGGCTGTCCTATTCCCGGCCACTGTCCACCTGCCTGTCACCCTCAAGCCAGACACGGGGCAACTGAGGACTGCCTGTCTGCCCCAGAGCCCACCCGAGTTCCTCAAACTGGCCGATCCTAAGCGCACTCACCCCGTCTCACCCATTCCTTCCCACGGAAACCACCATAAAGGTTCCTGCCCAGCCTTCTCTCTCTCGCTCCCCTGCCTCCTGCCCGACTCCAGTGCTCCCGCAGGAGTCTCCCCACTGGGCTATGGGTGCCCTCTTCTCTCAGGAACGGTGAGTAACACACTATCTCTCCCATGGCCGTCTTCCTCTGACCCGCTGGCCTCACCAGACCCAAATGATAATAAAGCCTCCGTTTTAGAACAGCAGTGCCTCTGTCAGACTATGGCTCAAAGCCCAATTCAGAAGAAACATCTCTCTGCTATGGCCTGAAAGGGTGAAGCCCTGTTTTTGAAGTTCTCCAAGAACGCACACCTCTCAGCGGGGCAAACTGGCCTGGAAAATGATGACGTGGTTACAGTGATCTTCTGTTTAGCGGCGAGAAGACCCCATCTCTTGGCGCTGTTGCAGGAGAGCTTATCAGCCCGCTCCTTCCGCCTCCTGCCCTGACCCTACACGCATACAGAACACAAAGACTTAATGCAGGGCATGTCTAAGACTTCCCAATAGCACGTTCTCTGGTGGCAAAGCGACTGTGATTAGCTGTATCTGAAATGTGCTCCTGGGGGAATCGCCAACAAATCCCCAAGCTGGTTGAGTTTAAATGTTCCAATTCGGCCACATGTCTTTTTTCACTTTACCGGTCAAGAACTTTTACCTTAGAACTCATGCGGCTACTTAAGGGTCAGAGTTACTGATAATCAGGCTCAAAAAAGGAAAGGAAACAGAGTTCCTTGCACAGAGGGGATGAACACAAATGGGGCGGAGGGCTCAGGATGCCAAACCTCCATGACACTGGTACATTTCTCGTACTTTGCAGTTTAACCGACAGCCGACCTTAATGTCAGAATATATACCAGTCGAGAGATGCCCAGGATGGCCAGATCTTGGATGCACACACATGCAGAATGTGACAGTTTGTCTTTTTGTGTTTTCTAATGAATTCCTGTTCATTGTCGCTGTACCCACACAAAGTACCGAACAAATTGGAGGTCCCGGGAGATCACACCTGATTTCAATCCCAGTGATGAGCTACATTATGTGCACTCATTTGGTAAGCTACAAACTCGGCTTTTCAATTGTCAGCGCACAGTCTGAATGCAAGGAGTAGAATGCAATCAAGGACAAATCAGAGCGTCTGGACGTTAGAGTCTTGTTTTGAAAGAGAAACGGTCATAAATGAACAGCTGATTTACCAATTCAGAAACGTATTGCATCTTGGCCAATGGAAGAAGTTAAGATCCCCACTTGTCCAGACTTGACGTGAAGCCAACTTTGCTGTACGTGGAGTTTTGGTGCCATTGCATTTTATTTCCTGAACCTTCTTAAAAGCCCAGCAACTATCTAGACCTGGAACAACGGTTGGCATTCCTCCTAGGATAAAAACATGTCAGCTTCAAAAATATAAAACCATGTACTCAGCTCGGTTAGTGAAAGCAATGCCTTTTCTGGAAAAATCCTACTCCTCTTTCTTCAGCAAATCAGAAACAAGGAACACCAAAAATTAACCAAGGGGCCAACAGGCGTGACGAAGGACTAAGGGGTTTCATCCGAGTCAAGCAACACAAACTCGTTACTTATCCAAAGAAGGAGTGAGTAACTACTTACCAACACCTTGTCTTGATTTTACTTTCCCAAATCCAAACCATGAGAAATCTGAAAACCACAACAAAACATAAAATAAACTTCGAAAGAGAAGCGTAAACCAAGGGTATTCAGCAGTGTCCTTAGAGAAATAGAAAACTCTCTGAAAAACTTCCATTGGGGACCAAAGCTTCCTCTCAAACACCTGGAAACTAACACTAGAATTTTTCTGTAAAGATTTATTTCTCATCCCGAGAACATGGACGTTCAACTCAGATAAGACACAGTAGCCTGTCTTTGAGAAAAATGGCCAAAACCCAGATTTAATGGCTCTGAGCAGTTTTCTTTCTTTCTTACTTTCTTCTTCCTAAGTAACTGAGCTCTAGGGGTGCAAATACACAACGCATTTGACAAAGGCACTACGGTTCTCAACTGCAGCTATGTGGGAAAATAATAAGAGAAAACAGATCTTTGGTGAAGCAGAGACAGTTAAAAAAGGAACATGTAATCCCGCGGGAGAACGGACGCTTGGACTGGATGGGGATTTGGGAAGAAAAGAAGGGGGATCTTCATTCTACATGGATTCTACCACTGACTTGCTGTGCGGTGATGGGCTGTTCAGAGTGGCTCTGTGCCTTTGGTAACACAAAGCCCCACTAAGCACGTGTAAATAAAGATCTGACAAATGGTTGGAGGTCTCCAGGGAATAAAGCCACAGTGAAATGCCTATTTGTTTCCTGGGCCTGACTGTTCCTCTCTCTGAAGTTTCCACTGGGTTCAAAGTGAACGCGACCCAGCGGGGAAATCCCTGGTTAGGAGACGGATGAAGCGTAGGGAGCCCGACTAAGCAACTATTTCTGAGATCTTCAGATCTACAGGGAGTTTTTCAGGCAGTGAAGACATACAGCTGTGTAGAAGAAGCCAATTTAAGTGAGACAATGTAGAGGAAAACAATTTGCATGCTCAAAAATGCCCTGCAAAGTTGTCATCGTGATTAAAGTTCTTGCCGGTGTAAGCTAGCCTCCTTGCCCTGGTAGCCTGCGACTGGCTCTGGGGCCAGACCCTAAGGCGAGTTTTACTTCTGATTGATATTCCTCTGAATGCTTTCTTCCAGGTTTTAGAAGACAGGATGAAGGTCTGGCCTCTATCCAGTGCCAAATAAAGATCCTTTTGCACAGAAGACAGTGACCCTCATTCACCGCGTCCTCAGGCTAACGAAGCAGAGCTTTCTCAGTTACCACGAATCCTTTTGAAAATGGTGTATTTCCCACTGGTCAATTTTCATTTTTCTTTTTTCTTTTTTTTTTTTTAAAGATTTTATTTATTTATTTGACAGACAGAGATCACAGGTAGGCAGAGAAGCAGGCAAAGATAGAGAGAAAGGGAAGCAGGCTCCCTGTTGAGCAGAGAGCCCGATGCGGGGCTCGATCCCAGGACCCTGAGATCATGACCTGAGCCGAAGGCAGAGGCTTTAACCCACTGAGCCACCCAGGCGCCCCCAATTTTCATTTTTCTATGTTTGTTTGATTTACATAGTTTTCATTAAATAGTAGAACGGATTTTTTAAGACTTCCTTTTCACTTCAGTAGTTTTTTCAAAATTGTTCCTATCTTACAGAGAACCGGCTGAAGGGCCATGCGGTTCCCTCATGGACTGTACATTCCAGATTATTGTTGATCATTAGAGGAAACACGACTGCAAAGGGACACCTGTCCATATCTTAGACATTCGCCCCCATTTTCAAAAATCATGCCTTCAAGATAAATGCTAGAAATGGAATGTGGAAGTCCAAAGGGATGAATGATGTTAAGGTACCCAACCCAAGTAGGTCAACTGCTTTCCCTCCATACCTGATCTTACTTCTACCAACAGTGTGAGAGATAGTAGGAGTGTATTTTCACTCTTCGCCCCATGGGAAAGCAAAGGGTGAAGCCATTTTCTACTTCCGTTCTGCCATTGGTGTATCTCCACCTACTTGAACAGAAAAAGCAAACACTCCCATCCCAACTTTGCTGCTCAAAACGCCTCGCACCCCATGTCTCCAAGGCCGGCGTTGGGCATGTACGGAGAACACGGATAAGAAGAGGGTCAGAGCACTTCTGACCTATCCAGACATTTTAATTCACCAAGCACCTTCCTGACGCAAGACCCTTCTCCCTTCATCCTCAGCCAGACGCTCTAAAATACCGTCCTCTATTCATTGGCAAAGAACTAACACTCACAGAGGCTGACAGACTTAACAAAGGTCACAGCATGTAGTAATGGAGCAGACTCAAATCTGGGTTTTGTTTTTTTTTTCATTTCTTTCACAGTTGCCTTTCCGATCTTCCAAAATGCGTAGCCAAAATTAGCCAAGGTTGACAACATTGGGGTCAGGATTCAATTTTAGATACAGAAAAGCACTATATATAGTCATTCATCTTCACTTGTTTCAACAGGTGTGAACCTGTGTAAAACCTCTGAGCACGACAGACTCCATTTGGAGACTAAAACTTCATCCTGTTTTTTGAAACAGGAACTATCTGGAGCTACTGAACCAAGCAACGGCGTTATGACAACACGGAGGCGGAGTCCACATTCTGGATAAAAACTGGACACTCTGCGAAAAATGTTTTCCTAGTAATTGACATCATGTACTCAGAAAACCAATGATGTGAAATGTCATCATATCTTCCAACCATAACTTTTGGAAAACCAACTTGTGTATGTTTCCTAATACTTCTGCATCTGCAGAATAAAGACTCCTGACTTGCACCCCTTAATGGGACACCGTTGGGGTTGCAACTGTATCTGTGCTCCCCAAATTACAATTCTAAGACCTCTCCCCCAATTGCTTTTGTTTTATTTCAGTTCTTCCTTTCTTTCTTGCTCCACACAGGTGTACCCGAGAATTTAAAGATAAATGAGCTGCCCTCATTTGGCCCCGCCCTCAGGGGGCTGGCAATTAAGGATTAGCTCTCTGAGAAGTATTGTTCAGGGTGCTTGGGAACTCGAAGGAGAAGCATGTAATCCAATCTAGGGGAGGTGGTTGAGGGAGAGTTCTCTGGCTTCTGGGTAACAGATTACAATCAGCCAAGAACGGGGGAAAAGCAGAGAGGGATACTATGATTGTCCACTTCTAGCTAGAGTGGGGAGCCCTGTATGTTTCAAGGGGGTGAGGCATCTGGAAAGGGTAGGAAACTGAGAAACAGAAGCAAGGGTCAGGCCCAGTTTGGGTTTTAGAAGAAAAATTGTAGGTAAGCTCTAAACAAAACCAAACAAAAGGAAACACCCGGATCAAGTTGAATTGTGGAAAACTCACTTAGGCTGTAGGATAGGCAATGGATTGTGAGAAGGAAAGACTGAGGGCAGAAGACCCGATAAAGGAAGCTGCTAGAGACGTCAAGGCATGAGAGAGCTGTGGCCTGAATGGGGTCACGGGGAGATGGCATGGGCACGGGAGATGGCTGCCGGTCATATTTACGGGAATCGGTAGGACTTGGCAACTGATTGCACACTGAGTGGAGTATGGGAGGGGAACAAAGAAGGTTTGGGGTTTGGACAATAGGACATACAATGCTGCAGCCCGGAGTGCCTGCCGGGAACTCAGAACTCAGCTGAGTGGCTAATCTGAGAACATCAGTGTGGGCCACAAATCCCAGATAAGGCGTCTCTGTGGAGAAACATCCAGAGTTTGGACCTCTGGTCTCGAGCGTGGGACACAGATCTAAGGCCCACGCTCTAGAGCTTATAGTCTAACTGGAGAACGCAAGCTGGATGCCGTACCTGGACACATTTCTTGTTTGAGCAATTAAAACCCCTCTTTTGCAGGCACAAATGAAAGTTCCCAACAGCAGCTAACTCTTGACAAACTTAATCCCTAAATTGCTGAAATATGTCCAAGTTCTCCTTAACAGTGACATAATTATTATGAAAGAGAGAATAGAATCTCCTTGGCCACTGCCCAGATTTCTTGGAAAATATAAGAGACCAGATATAGCAAGGTCACATTGGTCCTCCCCCTCCTCCCCCGGAAGCTGTCCCTTGGTCAATGGGTCTCTCTTGATGGATTCAAGCAGTAGTCTTAAGACCTTAATACTAAATTTCACCAGCAAATTTCTCCCACAAGGCCAAAAAGAAACAATTTCTCAATTTCCTGTGATGTTTCACCCATTGGGAATAGAGTCCTGCCAAGCATTCTTTTATTTTCTGTTTAATAAGAGACACTTTATTCACTGCAAAATAAAGGGCCCCTTCAAAAGCAAATGTAGTTGCAGTGAGCTTAGAGGAACTTCTCTTTCTGCAATCTAGACCGACAAGGACTCTAAATTATGAAATTAACCAATTAAATCCTTCTCATATTGAAGAAAGTTCAATCCTCCCTGACCAGAGAAGGAGAATGTAGAAAAAAAAAATAATGCATTAACACATTAATAACTCAAAGAGGAGATCCAAAATAAATGGTAATACAGGTTGCTTTTCAAATGTCTCTCAAAGGAAACAGCTAAAATGTATGGGCTGGAAAGGCATACTTAGGATACAGGCGAGAGAGTCACGGGCAGGAATGTGTAAAAGGCAAGGTAGAAGAAACCCAATCTTCCCCGTGGGTACTGAATCACACAGACTCTGTGATCGCCAAAATGGCTCAGATCTCCAGACAATAGTTTCTAGATTTTTTTCCCCTCTAAGTTTCAGAAAAATGGTTTCAGTATGTTAGGAGAAAGTCAGCTTTCCTCCCTTTCAATTCAAGAGAAGTTAAAATTTGCTATGTTCTCAAGTGTAATTTCTTTGTATCTTCAGACGAGACTCACCACCCTCCATCCCCAAGAAAAGCGTCTCTAACACTGTAATGGTAGCCAATGGGAAAATATGATTCACTGACAGAATGAACTTCACCTCTAACTTTCTGGGGCCACACCCATTCCCTAAAGAACACAGGAAGGAGGAGTCTTGGCGCGCTGCATTTCCCTTCCAGGGAAAGTGTGAACCAGACATTGTTGAACCCAGAGGAGACACTCAGTAAGAGCTTGACTGAGTCGCCGAGTGCCTGTCACCTCAAAGAACCAGGAGGACTGGTCCTTGGAGGGGAGGGGAAATGAGCGCAAAGAATCATTTTGTTGACAATACGATCATCTCCCTTTCCAACTGACACATAATCAGAGTGAGTAAGAGTTTATTTCAAGTGAATTCCAGCTCTTCAGGGCATGGAACAGTGGAGTCTGAGGCCAACATTCGACTTCAATTTAATCTTAATCTTTCACTTAAGGATACAACCTTTGTCTAAGTCCCATCTACACCGGAGGAAGGTTTGCTTGTAGTTAACTGATTCTGGACATGATGTAAAGTGTCCTCCTGCCCAGTTCTCGTTGGCTTCATCCCTTTCCATCCTTCAAATCTCTGAAGTGTTTTACCATACTGCTCTCGAGGAAACGTAACATTGAACCCCTCTGGTGTGACAAGTGTAGAAAATATATATGTGTGTGTCTTATGGCTGCAAGTGTTACTTGCCCTCTGAAATCTCTATTTTTCTGGACCCACAGCTAGACTACATGTCCCATACCCCCCTGAGGTTGGTTATGATCATGCTATTAAATTGTAGCCAATGGGAGGCGAGAGAGTGATGGGTACCATTTCCAGGCCAGCCCTTCAAGACCTCCTGTGTAGGACACTCCATGCCCTTTCCCCTCCTGTTTATCCACAGTGGAAACAGTGCTTACAGCAAACTTGGAAGTTATTACATGAAGATAGAAAAGAAGTTCTCTGCAACTTCTCCCAGTGTTGTTTTTGCAAGTATAGGCAGCGCAGAAACCGAATTATTCTCCCTGACACCGAGTGAAGCTGTTGGTCCCCCAAACGTCATCCACATACAAGAAATAAACTATTGTATTTGAACCATTACCTACTTTGGGACTTCTTTACTTTGGTAGAGAGGCTTTGCTAATGCATGTAAGCACAGATATATATATGTGTGTGTGTGTGTATATATACACACACATATATATATATAGATATATATATATGTGTGTGTGTGTATATATATATGTGTATATATATATATATACACATATATATACACACACATATATATACACACACATATATATATATCTTTGTCTATAGATTCATATAGATTTGTATTTGTATATAGATTTATATAGATTTATCTCTTTGTATACAGATCTATCTACATCTATATATATATCCATGACTTCCCCATCAGCATCACAAATTCAACATTGTATATCCATGTATATTTGCATCTTTCTAGAACAAAAATCCACAGATTTCCCTAGATTTTCAAAGGGTTCTTCACTGCAAAATGCCAAGAAACACCAAAATTTAAACAGTTTTAGAGACAAAGATGTGAAGGCATTTAGGTTCTACTTAATTATGCACCCTGCCGACAGTCGAACCTGGGTGCCGAGAGCCGTCCACCATGTCTCAACTGGACTTCCAACTCTCATCCTGCTCACCCCCGCCTCCCCCCATCTCTTCTCCACGGAGCTTCCAGAGTAACCATTTTTGAGTAGAAGTCAGATGACCAAATCCCCACACTTCACCTCCTCTGGTGGTTTCTTGTGTCTGGGATAAACTTCTGATCTTCACTACCAAGACCTGTGCGCCGTGGCCTCAGCCATCTCCTGTGAAGCAGCCACTCTCGCCTCTTTTCTGTCCCTGCTCACTTGGCACGTTTTCTTGCCTCCTCCCTGAATCTTCTTCCAGGCTCTCTTCCTGCCCATGCACTGCTCAGGTTTCTGGCTTCTGGCCAACCCCTGCATTCCCAGCCAGATCCCAACCTCACTGCTTTCAACAGAACTTGGTGACTGTCATAGACGAGGCTCCCCCCAAAGCAGACCCTGACCCAAGGCTTCCAGCACAGGCAGGGAAGGAGGCAGGCAATGGGTATGCTAACCAAGGGGGCACACTGTGTGCAAATGGAGTTCAAATCCCTGGGGGGCCTTTCGGAGATGGTGGTCAAGGCACCTTGGAGTTCTTCCACCCCGAAGGTGAAGAAGCTGGGTCCTTTCCCCTCCAACTGCCAACCGGCCCTCGTCAAGGGCTTCCAGCTCGGATAATGCACCAAGGCAGGAGTCATGGGCGCTTACAGCTGGGCACTGTGGGCAAGCATGGACGGCGCGCCCCGGCTGGTATGGGCAGGACAGCAACAGCATTTGCTACTGGGATCCTGTCTATGCAGTATCTCTGGTGCCTGGCACAGACCCTCGGGGAATACTTGTAGAATAAATGAAAACATTTTTTAATAAGCCTAATAATAAAAAGTTCAGCAAGTCAAATGAAAATGCCAATATGCAATTATACACTCAACATACAAACTGCTGTGTTTGGCAAATGTATTTGCTACCTCTCTCATTTCTTTGTGGCATTCAATGGAACCTCACTGAGGACAGTATTTAAAGATGAGAGAGGGGCGCCTGGGTGGCTCAGTTGGTTAAGTGTCTGTCTTCAGCTCAGTTCATGATCTCAGGGTCCTGGGATTGAGTCCCACATCAGGCTTCTTGTTTAGTGGGGAACCTACTTCTCCTTCTACCTGCTGCTCCCCCTGCTTGTGCTCTCTCTCTGACAAATAAATAAATAAAATGTATTTTAAAAAAAACAAAAACGGTGAGTGAGACACTGCACTCCAGGCGGGAGTGTGGAATAAAGATGCTGGATTAGATGTCAGGCTGGGGGTTCTCCTTAAACACTGCAAGAAACTAACCGCATGACCTTGGGTGAGTCACTTCCCCTTCTTAGGCTCCACATCCTACGCCATGAAGACAGAGGTTGAGAAAAGGCGTTGAAGGCCCATTCAAGTTCAAGCAGTCTATAGTACTAATCATTAGGCACATATGACTAAGAGCAGAATGCCACTTATATAGCTGCTCTGAGCATGGGTATTTTGGGAATGTGAGATCATGCGCAATTTAAAGAAAAGCACTCAGTCAACTGGCCTAGATTTTTCCTGCTAAATAATGTTCAGATGCTTTTGGGTCACTATATTCCCATCTTAAGAGAAGGGGCTGGTTTGTACAAAATTGTACAAAAGCAATTTTAGAAAACTGTACTTACTGAATACTTGTGATATGCCGGGAAACTTAAGGGAGATTAGATATTACTTTAATTAGGGAAAATTGGTCAGCTTCTATTGCCGCATTAAAAAAATAAAAGCAGACTAAAGCTTTAAATCCTACAGACCTAAGTTCAGAAGCCTCAAGTTGCAATGGATGAAACCAGACTTGCTAGGAGTGTGGCAAAATGTCCTGATCCCGTATTTCAAACATTTAACTTTGAGGGGGAAAAAAAAATATCAGCGACTTTTTTCTTTCATTTAGAACATGTGGAATATTTCCAAGAAAATTAATTTGGTCCACATCTTAGTCATTCACAATTAAACTGTACAAACTGTTGTTATTGGGTTTTTTGAAAGATTTTTGTTTTTATTTGACAGATCACAAGTTGGCAGAGAGGCAGGCAGAGAGAGGGGGAAGCAGGCTCCCCGTTGAGCAGAGAGCAGGATGTGGGGTTTGATCCCAGGACCCAGAGATCATGACCTGATCTGAAGGCAGAGGCTTTAACCCACTGAGCCACCCAGGCGCCCAACTGTTGTTGTTTTTAATCTATTGTAATTCTAAAGGCTTTTTCTTTAACAAAGGCAGTCACAGTCTTTACTGGGCAGGAAAAAAAAATGGAACCTGGAACTCCTAATAATTAGTTTCCAAGCTGGGAATTTTGAGAAAGGCAGGGGCAACCTCTATTTGCCAATAAGAGTTGACAGACAAGAGAGTTATATCAATACTTTGTCTTTCTAGAGAACATCCCCAGCGAGAGCTCAAAATGCTCTATATACATATTTTCCCCCAGTCATCACAAGCTCCCTCGGAGAAGGCAGAAGATATCTGATAGCACACACCCCAAGTTTCCCTGTTAACACCGTCTAACTGTTGGGTGAATGACTGCCTGAGATTCACCCCAAATCCCCCTCTTTCTTCAGAGCAATGTTGGTAAGCACTCAGAGCAAGTGTTTGGGAAGGAAATTGGCTGAATATCAGGAAATCATCTTAGAAGTGATATTAGTGGCCCTCAAAGACAATGACAAACCCCGAGAGTCTGGCAAACACTTTATGTCAAATTCCCATGAGCTTTTGTTTCCATGGAGAACCTCAACAATGACTCAGACCTTGGCTGACCTGCTCAGACCTGTCAGTTGTGCCCAGTCGCCAAGTGAGGCCAAACGGAAGGCAGGCTATGCTCTCCACTCCTCTGCCCACGATGTGTACTGCCATATTAAATGCATTTGGAAAAGCCTTAGCAGTGTCTGCCATACATTTATAGTTCTACTCATATTTAGCTTACATGATTTATATGTATGTGCATATAAACATGCAAATTCCTTTTTTTTTCCTTTTAGTGTCTCTAAGCTAACACCTGCTGTAGCTAATGCAAAGCACCTGCAGGCATTTTTTTGTGGCTGTATTATGGAATTTGGGACGGAGAAAGAGCGCGGTGGCATTTCTAACCATGATTCCACTATAGGATACTTTTCACTTCTTCTTCTTCTTCTTTTTTTTTTTTTTTTAAGGATTTTATTTATTTATTTAACCAACAGAGAGAGGAAGAGAGAGAGACAGAGCACATGAGCAGGGCGGGGAGTGGGCAGAGGGAAAGGAGGAAGCAGGCTCCCCGCCAAGCAGGGAGCCCAACTTGGGGCTCAATCCCAGGACCCTGCGATCGTGACCTGAGCCAAAGGCAGATGATTGACTGACTGAGCCACCCAGGCACCCCAAAATTCTCTACTTTTAACTGGACTCAAATTCTTCCCTTTGAGGGGGTCGTGATGACCGGTCAAATCATCTTTGGGCACTTTTGTCTTTCTTTTCAGTGACCCATTGTCGCCCCTTCCCATCTACCACGTCCACACTCTCGAATCCAGCCAAGGTCAGGAAACGTGTAAGGCCAGTTCAACAGCTGGGATGTTTATTTAATGTTATTACTGTGTGATTTTCCATTAGGGAGCTTCCATAATGGAATAGAACATAATGGGATTATATACACTTAGAAAACTGGGTGCTGAATTAAAATAACTTAATAAAATGACCATAAATAGAACAAGATGAGAACCCATTGTGTAGGAGGGAATGTCGGTCAAGTGACTTAACTCTGGGCGGGCCCGGCTTGGTATTACTGGAGATGGCCAAACGCTGCCAGGTGAAAAAACCCAAAACTTAAGATGGAACGGGATCTCTTCCCTCAGTGTGTTCCCACCAAATGCTCGATGACTCTTTCAGATCCACTGCTTTTCTGGAAACAAATCCAAATTGACCGGCTAGGTCAGTGCTTGTCATATAGGGACATATTTTCCTCCCAGGGGACGGTCAGCAATATCTAGAGACATTTGGGGTCATCACAGTGTGGGGCGGGGATATGGTGGGAGGTTTGTGCTCCTGATGTGTAACAGGTAGAGGCCAAAGAGGCCGCTGACCAGCTGGTCTCCCACGGTAACAGCTTTAAGGCCTAAAATATCAGTGGTGCTAACACTGAGCAACACTGGCCTCGGTCATGGGCCAACAGAGGGGGAACTTATCCCAGAACATTTTCTCTCTGTGAAAAGGAGATTTTAGCCTGTCTACACTCCCTATCACCAGAGGAGTTCAGTCTGCCCCCATGTTATTCCAATATTCTTGTCACCGAGGTCTGTGCTGCCCATCCCCTTCTTTCTGTTTCTCTTATACCTCATGAGAAACAGCTCTGACGTTGTCATTTCTGCTCCCAAACACCAAAGAATGTTGTTCTGGCCCCACAACTGAGGGGCCATGCAGTATGGAGAGGTCTGGGTTTGGACTCCAAGTCTTGGTTTTGAGTCTTGGACCCACCATTTCCTGACAGGCACTCCACAGTGACTGGGTCTCTCCAAGAGTCTCTCCTCAGAGCAAAAATACTGCCCTGCTCACCTGACAGGACTTGTCTTAGGATCACGTGAGCTGATGTGTCTGTGAGGCTCTGGTATTATATACACAGAGAGAGGTAAGGAAACAAGAAAGTCCAAATTCCTCCAGGCATTCAAAACCTTGTCCTGGTCCCATGACGAGGCCCTAGCTTTATCACTTATGACACCCTGAAGACCCACAGATTCTAGTATAAACTGTGTGTTTGGATTTGTTAAATGAATATACCTTGGATTTTCCTATTTATCCATTCATTCATTTGAAAACTGTTCTTTGACCGTCACCTGATGGACGCAAGACAGTGTGACACATGCTGGGTTTGTAATGCAGATAGAATAGAATAACCACGGTTGCTTCCAGATTGTGTGTCTTTGTGCCAGCCATTTTTTCTACCTGAAACGTAACCTGCAAGCTCTGTTTTTGATCATTAAACTCTGTTCATCCAGCAAAATCCACCTTAAAAGTCAGTCCCTCAGAAACCACTTCTTCATTCCTCAAAACCGAAGTACCCTCCTTGACACTGAAGTTGTTCATCTCACAATCAATACCTACCACATTCTCCGGTGTATTACTTATTTACATGATCTTATTTCTCCTCTTAGCTTTTGAGCACTCTGAGCTGAAAAATCATCTTATCCAGTTCTTTTCCCTCTTCCATAAGAGCCTCGTAACCGTTGCAACAGTCAAGCAGAACATTCGAAGCATGGTAGTTACATTAATAAATAGCTCCATTGCTGATCGGGTCCAACTAGAAGGATTTAAAAATAGGGCATGAGATGTCCCCCCAAATATAGTAGAGACTGTGTTGTCCGGTAAGAGCTAGACAACAGTGGGGACATTCATCACTGTTGACTACCGTCCTCTGTATTTCCAAAACAACAGTTCTTTCCCTATCACAGCTCAACTCACTGTGAGTTTTAATTATCCACTTACGTGTTGTAAACTCTCCCCAAACTGTAAGTTCTTTATACGCAACAAATATTTGTCTCTTGTCTCTCTATCTACAGCATTGAGTACAGTATCTGGTATATCTTGGGTGCTCCATAAAGATTTGCTGAATGAATAAATGAACGAATTCCAACCTCTCACCCTTGCATGCTTCAATCAGGAGCCCAATTTGGTATCACATGGGTTCATGGTTATTCACTGGGTCCTTCACTGAGTTGCTCACCTGCCCTTCCTGGCCCAGCAGAGAATGGGACCTGACCCTCCCCACCAATCCGTGTTGTTTGCTCTTGCCAATGAAAACATGGTAGAAATGACCCATATCACTTTTAGGCAGAAGATTTAATAGTCAGTCCTGGGTTTTCCTCTTCCTCTTCCTTCTGTCTCAGTGAACCAGGAAGCCTCATGTTTAGGGGGTAGCATCATAAAGTTTGGGGTTTCTAAGAAGTTAAGGTAAAGAAAGGCCTCCTGCCAACCTGTGTTGTATGTGCAAGATAAGGAGACATCATCTTTTCTGCTTTCAGGCTTATTTGTTTCTACAACCTAACCTAGCTTATTCTGACTGACACAAGAGTGAAGTTCCAAGTCTACCTTATTAAGAGGCAGTCTTATCCACAAAAGTACGGGGCTTTTATTTTTTAAAAGGACTCCAATGTGTGTAAGAGAGTATTCGTCCTCATAAGTACCCCCTAAAACATGTACAGGTATGTACATAAATACATAATAAATAAATGTTAATGATAAAGAAATACCAAAAAAATTTTTAAAACTCATTGTAACTCATATTGTGAAATGAGCTGTGACCTTATCAGCCAGTCCCCATAGAAGGCCATGCCTTTGTTCCAAACACACTGCTTGTTTGTTGCATTTTCAGAGCTTGTCTTGGGGAATTACTTGGCATTAACATAGAGTCTACCAACTATGGAAATCTTCATTGTTTGAGGGGAAATTTTATATTTCTAATAGCCAAAGATCATTTGGAGCCAGGTCCAATGGAATATGTGGGTGATTAAACTGGGTCACAGTACCATTATAAAAATATAGAGGGGTCTGACTCTGTGGACTCAGGCCTCTCTTTTTTTGGCGGAGTTCAGAATTTTTCACTTCTAAAAGATGAGTTCCAAAAAGGTAACAAAGTTGCCTGTCTGCTGATTCTCACATTTTTTTCATATTTCTAGAATCATAATTAAATGTTAATCTCCAGAAACAATGAAGGTCCCTATATCTGTGGTCATTAAATAGATCCAAAATGATTGGGTACATGGCTGGGTGTTCTTAACCGGCTGCGTTAGAAGCTACTAAGCACATTTACTCTCAGACTATAAATCCATAAAAACAGTTGACTCCTGAGGGCTAACAGCCTACCTAAACAGGGTTGATTAGAGATGCATAGCTGGCAATTATTGTTTTCATTTGTGTTCTGGAGTGAATGGTGTCCCCCCAAAATTCATGTGTTGAAAGCCAAATGTGGCTGTATTTGGGCTCTTAAGGGGGTAATTAAGGTTAAACGAGGTCATAAAAGTAGGGTGCTAATTTTATAGGGCTCATGTCCTTATAGGAAAAGACCCCAGAGCTTGCTTTCTCTGAGAACCACAGAGGAAAGGCCATGTAAGGACACAGTGAGCAGGTGGCCGTGTGCAAGCCAGGAAGAGAGCCTCACCAGGAACTTCATTGACTGCACCTTGATCTTGGACTTCTATACTCCAGAAATGTGAGAAAATAAATGTCTGCCATTTAAGCCAAAAAATCTGTCATATTTTGTTATAGTGACGTGGGCGAGTATTCCTTGTTTGTTTGTTTGTTTTGTTTATCCTTGTTGCCATTGAGATTACCATCTTGTATGTGCTTCCTCTTCCTTAACTGGTAATGATTTTCATTTGGGTGTCCACCCACTGCCGGGCAGCAAGTGTGATTCAAGATGGAACCAATGGCTCAGGCATAAAAAAAAATTGGCAGTTCCACTCCCTGACCACAGGGAGGGAGAACTGGCAGGCAGTCTGATCAAAACCAAGTCTAAGATGCGTGTACAATGGTTGACGTAAGTGTTGTGCTCTCTTTCCTGCTGAATGGGCGTCTGGAAGGATGGAGCATCAGGAATGGATCAAAGAAGTCATCTGTGCTACAACCATGAGAACAAAGTTTGATTCCAAGGAAGAAGGCCAAAAGGTGGATCCTGGTCCCAGAGTTTGGGCCTTGGATCAAGCCAGATCTAGAGCTTGGTGTTGATTCCCCCAGTGGTATATTTACTGTTCAAGACATTTGCAACCGTAACACACATACATGGAAACTGGGATGGGCCAATAGTCATCTTAACCATCAGCAAGTCAGACCTGTATCACCAGAGGCCTGGAGCGAATGGGTGCCCGAATGTTCTTTCATGCAGCCAAGCATTCCTACCCTGGGCTCAAGCTGGATGGGGCTCTTGTTCTGCTCTTCAATGGCCCGTTTGACAGGATGAAAGGCATTGGGATTTCAATGACTTTGACTCCTCTGGAGATGGGAGGACAGCCTATGTTAGCAATTTGCATGGGCATTAATAGACATATACTTTAGCTATTCAAATATTTAACTAGCTCTTTTGTTGGTGTTTTGAATCCCGAAAGGCTGCAGCTGCCTGTTTGTGTCTGTTGTGCCTTTAAGGGGCTTGCTGATTCAGTAGGATCCCTTGAATGCATTAATTAGCCTTCCCTCATTTTCCCAGCCCATGCCTATAAAGAAATGAGCATTTGCGGCTCCAATTGCGGAACGATGTGAGTCTTGGGGGTACCAGCTAAACGGAGGCTCGGAATTGCTTGCTTTGTGTTGGGCAGTTTTATACTGGCAGCAGCCTGTATGGCAAAGGGGTGCATGGAGGCATGATTAATTTATTGGCTATCACTACTGGCAGGCGAATGAAACACGGGCCCCGGATTAAAGTGTAACGAGGGAGTTGGGCATTCATCAGCCCAGGTACATGAGTCAGAAAGACATAAGGATCCAGAGAAAATAACATGTTATGGAAGGCTGGAAAATGATTTATCATTTTTAATATATATCACCAAACCCACCCTTTATAACTGCTTGTAGGGCTCCATGTTATAAAGACTTGGACAGGAGAGCACTCCTTCTTTAAGACACAAGAGCAAAAGATGCTGGTGGGGAAAATAAAGAAGTATGAAGAATGAATGGACTGTAAGGGAAAAAGTGTATTTGGCTTAAAATAAAATTTCTACTCGTTTATTTTTAAATGTTTTAGAAATACAGCTTTTGCTTGGGAAGACTGCATTCTATCAATCAGATGGGAGGGAAGACAAAATTCCTGGCTATGGAGGCCAATTTCTCAGCTCGTTTTTGAAATTATTATACTATAAGAAAATGCACTTTCAAAGGGTAATGTGCATGGCGGGCTGACCTGTTAATCCAAGTGACTGAATCACTGTAAACTATGAAGCTTTGATTGGGAAGGTTGGTTCCGCATCACCAACCGTTCTCAGATTTGGACATTAGAAAGAATCAAGTCTAGATTGAATTGAAAACCTTCATGTATAAAAAGGGGCAACTCATCCTTCATTAGCAGTGAACTATTCCTCCTTGGGTTTTTTCAACCCAAGGAATGATAAGAACCATCTTCGGGAAGGCTTCCCTTTCCATAATGGGCACAAACAACAAACAACCCTTTGAATTCTGTAACACTTTACAGCTTCTAACAGCAACTGTTTTTCTCAGTTCCCCTCTGGAAATGTCAGGTGTTTCTAGCAAACAGGCAGAGAGAGACGGAGGATTTAAGCAAGTTACCCAGAAAGGTCAGGAAATGTAATGATTGAAGGATATTAAGGGATCTGGTGTCCACTCTCTTTTTTTACCCCTTTTACAAAAATCTTTGACTTGGTGTGAACATGGGAGGAGTCTATACTATGTCTATAAATGCAGAGCTCATTGTTTCTTTTGCAAAGAGTGAAGCATCTGTGGTTGGACCAATGCTAGTTGGAAGCACAAGGCCACTGTCCTGGTCCAGGCCCATTCAGCTCTTAAGCCACCTGCTGCCTTGGCCATGTCCCGGAGTCTCCCCTCCTCCTATGTCCTCCAGTCCATCCCTCATGCTGCAGTCGAGAAAACTTTCCAAAAAGACCCCTGTCCTCTTCTTTCCTCGTTACTACTCAAAACTGACTCACCATCTCACTGCCTTATGTCCCAAACTCCTAATCTCAGTCTTGGCCTCAACTTACTTTCTGAGTCTTCTCATCTAGTCTCTTTCTCTCATCATGTGCCCTCACAGTGGAGACAGTAATCGATAGCCCCATGCCCACACTGGGCTGTCTTGCTGCCTCTGTGTCTTGACCCCATGTCTCTGCCAATATCAATCTTTTCCCCAGTTTTGCCTATCTACCCTTTGCTACTCAAGAGTCACCTCCTCCTAAGGAGTGCTTTCCTAAGCACTCCAGATCGGACTATGTTTTCTCTTCTCTTCTCACATAAAACTCTGTGCAGATCTTGAATGCAGCTACATATTGTAATGAGTCTTTACACTGATCTTTGTCCTCAGCTAGATTATAAACTCTTTGAGCAGAAGCTTCTAGTCTTTCTAGTCTTTCAAGTGTTTATTCCTACTCAGATGCTGGCATACCCTACAACAGTCCAGGCAGGGGTAAGGCATTACACTGCGCCCTGACTAGTGTCCCCTGGAATTGCTTGGCTCAGGGCAGGCTTCATACAGCAAACCCATAAAAAGCCACAACTCTGAGCTCTGGCTCTCTGTCTGCAAAAATCAACCCATCTGTAGGGCCCAACAAGGAGGCCAGAAGTTTAGGAGACCTTCCGGGGGCAGAGAGAGTATTGCACTGGGAGGGGAGGCAAGGAGAGAGAGGCAGTATGTAGGAGTCAGGCCTTATCTACTTCCCAAGCCTTTCCAAACACCTTTAGGTATAATCACTGCTTAGCTACTATAGAGCCAGAGAATCGATCCATCAACTAACATGTTTATTTTTTTAAAAGATTTTATTTATATAACGGAGACAGAGAGAGCACAAGCAGGGGAAGCAGCTGGCAGAGGGATAAACAGGCTCCCTGCTGTGCAGGGAGCATGACGTGGGACTCCATCCCGGGGCCCTGAGATCATGACCGGAGCCAAAGGAAGACACTTAACTGACTTAACTGAAAACCGGTGCCCAACTAAACATGTTTAGATTGAAAAGCTACTATGTGCAGTACTATGGGAAGGGCTAGCTTTTACTATGTTCTTCCTATGTTCCAGGCATCTTACTAGATCCTCACCGTTATAGTATCACGTAGGTATTACGTGATAATTCCTGATGGGATCCCTGATGGGATCCCCATCCCCCAGGTACAGAGGAATCAGGAATCTTCAGGTCATACAAACAGGAAATGGAGCAACAGAAACATATAGCCAAGAATTAGTCAGAAAGGCTGGATCACAGACAATCAGTTTTTGTTTTTTGTGGGTTTTTTGGTTTTGTTTTTTTTCAGATGTGGGGAATGACAGTCTATTACTTTTTATTTTTTTAAGATTTTTTTTTTTTTTTTGAGAGAGAGAGAGTGAGAGAGAGAGCATGAGCTGGAAGAGAAGAAGGAGAGGAAAAATCTCAAGCAGACTCCCCATGGAGCACAGAGCCTGACGTGGGGCTCAATCTCACAACCCAGAGTTCATGACCTGAGCCAAAACCAAGAGTCGGACACCCAACCAACTAAGATATGCAGAAACCCCCAAATGACAGTCTATTTGTAAGCCGATGGGAATGATCCAGTAGAGTGTGTGATGCTGCAGGAAGAGAGGGGACAATTGCCAGGGCCATTGATGTCTTTCATCAGGTGAAAGGGGGCAGAACCCAGAGAGCTGTCTGTCCTGGAGAGAAATTGTGCAAAGTCACAACAGTGCAAACAGACCGGGCTACATGGGATAGGGGCGCCCTCGGGTTCTCTTCTGACACCTGGCTTTGATTTTCTCATGGCAATGAGAAGCAAGGCAGGGTGTTAGGAGTGAGTTGGTAGGGAGGAGGTGGAGGGATGTGGAGAAAGGAAGGTAGAAGGTGATGGGGGGCCTTAGGCACAGCACTGCAGAGGGGATGCTTTGCGGTGCCTGGGCTGCAGGGACTAGAGTGAGCCCAGGGGTGTTTTGGTCAAGAAAGGGGCAAAGACACTCTGAATAAGTTCAAAGGAGGCATGACAGCCAATGACCATGAAATCAAAGTTAGACAAAGTCGGGGGGGGAAGGAAAAAAAAACAAAAGGTAGGGTTGATGTTTATGGACTGTTGGTTGGCATCAGGGTAGCAGAGGGTGGAGAGTGAGCTGGAAATAAGATTGAGAGGGAGAGTCTGGAGAGTAGGGAGGGGCTGGTCTGAATAGTTCAAGGAGATGTCCACGAGAACATGACCACAGCAGGACCGAAGGTGTGTTTCTCACGAAAGACTAAGCTTCGTAAGAACGGACTGAATATTTTTCCTAATTGGTGAGAATTGTCCATAAAGGGATCTTATTTTTTTTTCCCCCAAGGTCTTTAAGAAGAAGGAGAGGGAGGGAGTGAGGGGGAATGGGAGGGAAAGAGACGTTGGCAGCAAAACACACCACTTAATCACATCCTATTTCTGAAAGTAGAGCTTGAGAAAAAGTAACTAAGAAACCCGGCACCCTGTAGTTTCAGGGCTTCCCGAAGTCCTTCATCCATACCTCGAATAAAGAGCAGCAATTTGTCTGAATTTTGCAGACACACTTGATGGGTTGGCAGCCTCCCGCACCAGCCAGTTTGCAGGGAGGGATTAGGCGGAAGGCGGCATGACTCTGGCGCGGCTAAGCAGAGAAAACCTGCAGGCACCCTTCTCTGCGTCTGCTGGAGGCTTGCAATCTGCTCCCAGTCCGAAAAGCCAACCCTTGGCCAAATGAGGCCCAGACCTGGGCTTGGAGCAAGCACTCCATAAATATTTGGTGTTGACCAAAGGAAGGAAGTTGCCCCTGCTCTGGAACTTAGTGGAGCTTGGGGGTGCCCCCAGAGCGTGCATGCCTTCCGGTGAAGGTCAAATGTGCCAGATCCCGCCAGGTCCCCACCTAGGTCCCCACCCGGTTAGGTGGATCACCGGGCCAGGAGTCTGAAGCCCCAGGATCTTCTTCTCCCTTCCACCCAGTCCGCAAACATTTAGTGAACAACTGTTACGTGCCTGGCTTTGTGCCAAGAACTGGGGGGGGGGGGGGTCGCGTGGAAATCAGGCAACTGTACTTGTTTCTCCAACAGGACACAACTGAAGCCAGTGAAAAGTCAGGATGAAAATGAGGGCTCCCCTGTGGGCCGTATTATGGTTTTTTTTTCCTCTTTTAAAGATTTTATTTATTTATTTGAAAGAGAGAGAGATACTAAGGTGAGAGCACAAGCAGGGAGAGCAGCAGGGAGAGGGAGAGGGAGAAGGAGAAGCAGACTTCCTGGTGAGCAAGAAGCCTGACCAGGGCTCCATCCCAGGGCCCCGGGATCATGACCTGAGCCAAAGGCAGATGCTTAACCGACTGAGCCACCCAGGCGCCCCTATTTTACGTTTAGAAAAAGTATATTTGGACTCTTTGGATGAGAAATCATTAGAAGAGCAGAAGAGTGCTATCTCAAAGTTTCACCCACCAAAATCATCTGACAGAGATACCCATTAGGTTGACCACCAAACCACCACAAATGGAAGGTTGTAAATAATATATACTGGTCAGAGTCAGTATGAATGTGGGTTAATTACTGCAATAATAAAGGAAGTGAGGTAATTTATTTTTCCAAGAGTTAATGAAATGGATGTTTCACCTTCCAGTGCTTTGTGTACATCTGGGCATTTCCTCTGTTCCAGAAACTGAAGCCAAGTCTTATAGCAAAACATTATGAAAAAAAAAATCATTAAGGCTTCTCTGCAAAATTTCAAATGTTTTTTAATCAATGAAGCAGAGGTAAACAGTGCCATCTTTGTTCTATTTTAAAGACTAGGACTGTCTATTTTGAGTAAATAAACCATTATCTCTTTTACTTTATATATCCTCAAAAAGAGTTCACAAAATAGTACACATTATGGGAAGAAAAGTAATACTAGGTAGGTAAATTCATTCCTCTGGTATTAAGGTTTTTTCCTCAAAAGCTTTTGAATAAGTTTTTGCATGATAAAACATGCGCTTGGCTTTTCCTTAGAACGTTTGAAAAATGCAGAGAGTATAAAAAAGAAAATGAAAACTGCCTGTAGTCCCACATCCCATAATTATTAACATTCTGACAGTTTTCTCTCATCTTTTACATAAAAAATAAGTTTTGGAATCATGATGTCTATAGAATACTTCCAGAGTATAGTTTAATATTCTAAACTTTTTCCTTAACATCACAAGGAGGAATTGTTTTTTCTTTTCTGTTTATTGTATCTATGTGAGAAGATGTATATTAGCTGCACCTCGTGTCATCATTATTTCACAATATGTGTAAATCAAACCACCATGCTGGTCTCCTTAAACTTGTCCAGTGAGGTAAGGCAATTATTTCTCAATGAAACTGGGGGAAAAATGAACATAAACATACGGCATCCTTATTGCACAAAGGAGGTACTCTTTTCTTCTTAGTTTTGAGAAGATAAGTTACTTAACTTTGTCAACACATAAACCAAATGGAGAGAACCGAATTTTATTTTGTGACTTAGGCTTTGTCACTGCTTTCTGAGCGTATCACCATAGCGTGGGTTATTCTTTTATAATTAGGGTACCAGAAGGTTTTCTGAAGTTTTACCTTTACCTTTCTGTCTAAAAGTCCTCTCCAGGGGAGCCTGGGTAGCTCAGTCAGCTAAGCGTCTGACTCTTGATTTCACCTCAGGTCATCATCTCAGGGTCGTGAGTTCGAGGCCCGTGTCAGGCTCTGTGCTGAGCATGGAGACTGCTTGTGACTCTCTTTCTCTCCCTTTCCAACTGGTACTAAAACCTGACCCAAAGTGCTATGAGGCTATTTGGAGACTATTAATTCCAGTTAGTGTAACCAGTCGTCAGCCTCAGTGCAGAAATCCCACTGAAGACAACTACAAAGAGCTCGCCGTGGGGGGCGCCTGGGTGGCTCAGTTGGTTGAGCGACTGCCTTCGGCTCAGGTCACGATCCCAGACTCCCGGATCGAGTCCTGCATCGGGCTCCCAGCTCTGTGGGGAGTCTGCTTCTCCTTCTGACCTTCTCCCCTCTCATGTTCTCTCTCTCTCAAATAAATAAATAAAATCTTAAAAAAAAAGAAAAAAAGAACTCCCTTGGCCCCACTGGAGGTGGTGGTAACATTCACTATAACAACCATATTCCATTTATAAAATCCATAGTGCCCAGATCCAAAGCATCCATTTCCAGGGTTTTGGGATAGAAAGCATGTTTCTGTATAACTGTAATAATATTAGTTTATGCTAGAAAAGAACCACATATCATTCTAGTGTGATCTAATATTGCAATCAATTTTTTCTCTCAATTGGAATGCAAGTCGCTTGAAGGCCCAGACTTTTCTTACTCCTCACATCATCTCCTACAGTAACTTTCATGCTCCCAAGTCCCTGGTGGGTTCTCAGTAATCAGTTTACTCAAATTAATTCTCTCCAAGAGCATCTTCCTTAATTCAAGATATTCCAGTTCCCTGCAAGGCTACTTCCCTCAGATGAAAACATCAACATAACCATCAAATTCCAACCAACTGTAGGGGCAAATGGGCTGGGTAGATCCTGGGAAGGGCTGTCCTTGACTTGCCCTTCTGTATATCTTGTGATGGTTTCCTACCTCAAATCAAGTAGTTGGCCTTAAATATCTGAAAAGTAGTTGTTCTATTTAATAAAACATTCAAAATATGTCACCACATTTTAACGATTTTACTTCTACCATAAGGCTCACTCAAAACATTTTTGGCAAAGAGTGGAACTATGGCATTTATTCAAATGATATAAAACTACATTTCTTTGAGGTTTTTGGCCCAAGGATGGTCCCAAGATGTGATGGGATCTTTGGCACATGGTACAAGATATTAATTCCTGTCTCACACCTCAACTATGAGGGCGTCCTTATGTTTCTGGAGCAGTTGAATCTTGTCAATTGTTTTGAGTTTTCTATTAGATTACAGTTTGCTGGCATTGCAGGGGGAGATCCTGAAACTACCACAAGCAGGCTCTAGAAACTGTACACAAGAACAATGACTTACATCACTTTCATATATCATATTTTCCCAAAGGACTTCCCATATATGATTTCCAAATAACTTCTAATCAGCTGTCTTCCCCAGGACAGCCTTGTATTGCCATTATCCACAAGGGTATCCTCAGCACTGATGGTGGGAGGCAGTGATCTCGCAGAATTTTATGACTCGATATTATAAAGGAGGTGAGGGGACAACTGGCATTTTCTGCCAACCCAATGCATCATCTTTCGATTTCTGTAGGCTTGTTGTTACCTCTGTCTGAACCTCATGGTGGCCGCTGCGAGAAAAATGATCCCCGAGTTCTAGCTCTTGATGGACAGACCCTTCTTTGATGCAAAGAAGCTCACTGTTCCAAAGACAGCAATGGCTGTCTTTCAGAGCCAGGATATTTTCACAGACAGAATATAGCTTAGCGTGCTCCATCTCGCAGGGCAGAGCCAGGCATGGATGGACCTTGTATACATCTACTGTGATGATTGATAATGATGATGGGGCAGGTGAAGGAAGGTTGCCTTTTTCAGGCCAGGTACTCAATAGTTGGTGATCGACAAATGGTGACAGCTACTAGATGCCACTCTAAAAGACATCTACCTTATCCAAATGCTCGGACGAAATGCCTGGGAGTATGCAACTATGCCTCGTTGAGCTGAGTTGTGGACATCTTCCTGAGGGCAAGCACATCTGGAAGAGTAGGGGGGATATGCATAAGAAGCTGTTCTAGGGTTTTCCCTGCCCAAGGAATACCACCTACCCATACCCGCTATCAGCCAAAAAAACTCCTGTCTGAGCAAGGAGGTCACTACTCTTGGTCTATTTTGCATATGTGCTCTCGTATGAGCTTGACCAGTGACATAATTTGCAGTGGCCAGTGCTAAATTAAATGCAGGCCCCTTGTTCACAAATCAAGCATTCAAAGCACTAAACTAAGCACAGAGTCCTTCCATAGAGGGTCTGTGTGAAGGTACACATCCATGCCCATGAGGATACTCCATACACCATGGAGCACGAGTCAGAGAATCTTAGGGTTATTCTTCTCATTCCCTATCCTTCTTGGAGTCCTAGAAGGCTGAGCAGCTGAGCAGCTCATAACATGAGCTAGAAAGATGAGGCCCATGTTACATTGGCTCCACATGAAAAACTTGCCTCAAATTAGAAAAGGAAAGTGAGCAGAACAACCCAAATGCTTCCTGGATGCTCAAGGCTAAATGGTGACCTTGATAATCAAGGTAAAAGATGATATCGGGGTTAACTTCATGTGGTGGAGTATAAAGTTGTTTCCCTCCTTGTAAACAGATGCTTGGTGAAGAACGACAAATGCTCTGGGGTTCGGGAATAATTATCCTGGAGGCAGGCTCCAGGGGTCACAGGAATGCAAAGCTGGACACCACCGTCAGCTGTAGAATTAGAAACCTGTCACTTTAAATTTATTTGGATTTGATTTAACTTCCTTTATAGGTAGGATAAATACAGGATGCCCAGTGAAATTTGAATTTCAGATCAACAAGAAGTAATATTTTGTGTAAGCATTTCCCAAATATTGCACTGGACATAATTATACTAAAAAAATCATTTGTTGTTTATCTGAAATTCAAACTTCACTGGGCATCTTGTATTTACTTACTAATCTGGCAACATTGCTTTTTTTAAAGATTTATTTATTTATTTTTGAGAGAGAGAGAGAGAGAGAGTGTGTGTGTGTCTGTGTGTGTGCATGTGCACACATGCATGCACTGTAGTGGAAGGAGGAAGGAGGGGCAGAGGGAGAGAATTCCTTAAGCAGACTCCCCGCTGAGTGCAGAGCCTGATGCAGGGCTGGATCCCAGGACTCTGAGGCCATGACCTGTGTACAAATCAAGAGTCAGATGCTTACCCGACTGAGCCACGCAGGTGCCCCAACAACGTTACTCTTGATGGGTTCTTGATAGGTCCCCCCTCCATATTTTGTCAAGTTCTATAAGAAAATGTCAAATTCTCTGAGCTGATCTGGAATTCTGGGGCAGTGACGGTACAACCCTCGGACAGAAGGGGCCGTGGAGATGTAGCAAGCTGCCTGAGTGGAAGGGAAACTCAAATGAAGCAAAACGTGGAGCCGCCTTTGTGCACGTCCTCACCTGGGCCTTTTCCTGCTGTTCTCAACCCTCCCTGCACACTGGAATCATCTTGGCAGGGGGTGGGGGAAGTTAGGGTGGTGGTAAAAACATCAACGCCAAGTTTCCACCCCACAGACAGCCTTATTTAATTGGCCTGGGAGGCAAGCAAAGCAGGTGGAGTTTTCAAAGTTTTCCAGAATGAGAACCATTGCACTAAACCTCAGTGTTCAAGCCCCAAATACACATATCTCCTCAAAATCCAAGTGTCAGAAATGGATTAGATGTTCACTTTAATACCTGTGGGTATGAGTGTCTCTTTTTTCTTTCTTTCTTTTTTCATAGAAAGCACTAAAACATGAGGTTAGTTAGCCAATCCCAGTTGTTCTCGGACCTCAATGCTCATAAGAATCACCTGATTCCCAGCACTGGTCCCCAGAGACTCCTGTTTTCTGAAGCTAGTATGCATCCCAGTGGCTCTCAACTTTAGTGTGCTTTACAACCAGGTGGAAAGCTTTTTGAGTGGGAAGATTCCTGCCCCCCACCCCAAACCAATGCCACCACAATGCAAGGCCCAGGATGGGAGTGGGTACTCAGACATATTGGTTTTGATGCAGACCACAGCTGGGGCTGTGGGCCCCTCTGCCCCTGGCGTCTTCCTCCACTCAGCCGGGGATAATAATTCACTAATTATTACCTCATGGTCCCAACAAGAGAACCAAAGACTGGGGCAGATCCCCTGCATCCTTCATTGAAGCCGGAGCTCTAGATAATAACATGGTATCTCTAATGCATGCTAGAACAGTAGCTCATCACGGGACACAGTGGGCCTTGGCTGCTTCTGCTTCTCCCCTTCCCTGGCATGTCCACCCAGGTTGGCCCTCGCCTCCATCATTTACACATTTTACCCCTCTTCCAGGGCTGGCAGAAATGTCAGCTTCCCCACGGGTCCTTCTCTTGATCTCCACAAAGCCAGTAATCACTATAACCCCATGCTTCTTTGAATCTCTTTAATGGTGTCTACCTTATTCTCTCTTGCTGTATCTGTTTTGTAAACTTAAAACTCCCTGTGATATTAAAAACCCCTTGAATGTAAGTCTTATGTCTCTGTATCCCTTTGAAATGTCCAATATCATTGGGCAGATGTCAAAAGCCTATGTCCTGGATTAAATTGGGATCATTAATACATCTCAAGCCTATAACCAAGAATCAATGAAACCCACTGTTTCAATTTGAAGGGAGCACAACAGAGGTGACAAGAATACAAGAGTACCAAGGTCACTGAATTCACGTTCTGAAGATCAGCATGACCGGAAAATGTGAACAACTTTGCACTTCTAAATCAACTGTGTTTTTTTGGACGTAGCAACGAATGCAACTTCTGAATCTTTTGGCATCAATTTCAGCCTTGCTATGAAGAATAAAGTACAGATTTTGTTTTCTGAGACTATGAAAGACTTTCATGTTGGAGCTAAAATATCTTGCTTTCTCAGAAGTATATTCCTTTGAGTCTGGGACTGCACTGACTCCCCCATCCATGAAGAAAAGAGAACCATTAGAATCTGCGAGGTTTGCTTCCATCCTGTGAGCAGCTGTGTTGACCAAACATGGTTTCATGTCCAATGCCTGGCCTAGGCCCTGAGGGCTCTTCTTCTCCCTCATAGTAGCAAGAAGCAATCCAGGAATGGTTAGGAGCATCTTCTCTGGAGATAGAAGGCCCGGATTGAATGTCGGCTGTGACAATTAATTAGCTCTATGACCTCTAGAAAGTGATGAAGCCTCCTTGGGCCTCAGCTTCCATCTTTAGAAACTGGGAGTAATAACAGTATTACTGCTAGTCATATCTACTACTACTCTCAGTGTTAAGAAGGTCCCAGGAGTTGGCATACCCAAAGCACTTCAAGTTCTGTCTGGGACATGGTAAAGGCCTCTCTTGGGGAACCTCCAACATACCACAGCCCTAAAGAGACTGGACATGTGTTCTTTCTTACTAGCAGTGAACACACACACACACATACTCAACCACAGGTGGACATGTATACAAAACATCACATAAATACTAAAAACAAGACCAGGGGGGAAAATAAACAAATCTCAGTGTTAACAAAGGGACTAAGAGATGGGTTTTCTTAAACATTTCTGGTATGGCTGCAAATTAGTCAATATTTCCAAAAGTAAACTGGCCATGTGTTATAAAGGTCTTAAAAATATGAAAAATTTCATGAGAAACTGTATGTCTGAAATTAGTGCCAAGGGGAACAGAGAGATGGACAAAGATGCCCATTATGTTGTTATTTTTAATAATGAAATTGGAATTTTTTAAAAGTCCCATACTAGGAAATGATTAAATGCATTATGGTTTAGTCACAGGGTAAAATGTTACAAGGCCATGAAAAGACTAAGTTCTGAGAAATGCTAACTCCCTAAAGAAATCTTTAACATATACCATTCAGTACCTATACTAGGAAATAAAAATATTTATAGGCACTATTATTTCACCTATGTAACAATTATATATATAGAAAGGTACTGGGGCGAAAAGGTAAGATATTCCTCGGCTGAAAGCATTACAGGAAATTTTTACTTCTTTCTTTGTACTTTATATATTTGTTAAAAAACACATTGTTGGCATAATTTGCTAAGTCTCTCGGGGAAAGAAGTAAACACAGAGTAGGGACACCAGAATTAGTTCATTACCACTGGATAGCCATTTTAAAACTTCATCTTATAATACTGAGAACAGCTTTAAAGATTAAACAGGGTGGGCGCATATTTGTGGGAGACTCTACATTAATTATAGCACATTCTTTCTCTTTTGTTCACTAAGAACAGCTCAAAGAAGGATGAAAACAAAACAACATGAAAAACCCAATAGGCTGCTCACTGAAGCATGCTAGGAAGGAAGGAACGTAGCAAGGAGACCCTCTCCGGAGCCAGCTTCTCAGAGCTACTTTTTGGGGGACTGCGTCTGCCACACTTCTATCCAACATCTCAAAGGGAGAAGTTAAGGACCCCATAAAACCCTCCTGGGTATGAACAAGATGAGATGGTGTAAAACCTTCCAGGTACAGGACACTGCTCAAGAGCATGAAGGTAACTGGGGATGGGCAGGGACTCTTGGTGGAGCTTGAGCCCAGATGGTGTGGAAGGGGCTGGAGAAGGCCAGAAAGACCAGATGACAATGGGGTCTGAGGAGCACAAAGCGCCCTAGGTGGCAGTGGTTGCCAGTCACTCTGAGTTCCCATGTTCAGCATAATTTTACATGAAGCCCATAATGTCTTAAATGTGACTGCATGCGGGCTTGGTGAGTGTTCCCCAAACCATCCCTATTCCGAATCAGCTTGGCCCCCAGATGTTGCTGATGGCATATTCCCCAAAATTCCTAGTGTTTTCCCCTCTGGTAAATGGGAAACAAAACACTCTCAAATTCAGTGAGAAAAAAAAGCTCTTGCTATTTGCTATGGATAGGCAGGAGGCCACCCAGGATTTCCCAATACAAAAGAAAAACATGGGTCTTAGCAACGAGGATTAAGCTACGCCATCCATCAAAGACAAAAGGAGAGATTCATAAATCCGTGAGCAATCTCAGAAGGAATCTGATGGTTCACATTGTCTATCTTGGGATGTCAGAGAGAAGCGTATGGTATATGTGGGTCTTTGAAATATATCTACCATCAGCTTCCTCTTACACCAGGTCTGGAGCCAAAGAGCGCCCCAACATGCGAAGGGTTGGAACGTCACCTCTAGTGAGGCCAACAGAAGGAATATTTTTAACAAGTCAGATCCCAAGAAGAACATGAAAATAAAACTGAATTACAGATTGTTTCATTATAGGAAACAAAGCCATTCTCAGCTATTGGGTGGCATGGCTTGGGGTAGAAATCCCACCTGGAAGGTTCATAGGGTGAACCTGCCCCAGATATGGTTTGACCATGTCGTTGTTTAAAAACAAAAAACTAGGGACACCAGGGTGGCTCAGTCAGTTAAGCAACCCATTCTTGGTTTCAGCTCAGGTTCTGATCTCAGGGTCGTGAGATAAAGCCCCCATTGTGCTCTGTGCACAATGGGGAGTCTGCTTGAGAGTCTCTCTTCTTCTCCCTCTGTCCCTTCCACTTGGCTCTTACTCTCTACCTCTCTCAAATAAATGAAAAAATCTTTAAAAAGAGAGACAGAGAGAAAAGAAAAGAAAAAAATACATGATCTGCCAGCATTTTAAAAATTAGGGAATTTCATATAAAAATACTGATCTCTGAATTCTTAAAAAAAAAAATGAAATAGACAATCCTGCAGAATGTCCCATATTCTGTTGCCCAAAGAAAGAAGTAACCGTCTTTGGGCTGGCTATTCAAAGTCCCCAGGGACCCCCTACACTGACCGATATATTTTCCTGGCCCTCAGTTTGCAGTCCCCAAATCACAGATCACACAAGTAAATACAATAACTAAATATCTTACTCTTCTCCAACACGTAGAAGAGATTGACAGACATGTTCTTTCTTTTCTGTCTTTGAGCTTTGTTAGCCAAAAAAAAAAAAAAAGAAGAAAGAAAGAAAAGAAAAATAAAGTCACCCAATAAAAAGATTGTACTTCAAATTTTTTTAAAGCAATAAAAATCATATTGAGGTAGAGACTCAAGGGGGATAATTCTACTTCGGGGAGGATACTAATGAGTGCATTAGAGTTCTCTTTGGAATGGCTAAGAGAATTCATCTGTTTGGAAGGGAAGGGTGGTAAGAGATTTGTCTTATTCTCTAGAAAATCTTCCCCTGAAGCCTGAATCTCCCTAACTGCAAGCAGATCTATTGAAATACAAAATTTCCCTGTCATAAAAATAAATCCTAAAAGATAAATTTTTAGCTTCAACATCGAGTGAAGTTATAGCTCTTTGACAAATGATGTTCTGGGTTGCCATGACAACTGAGCCCGCTAGAGGTGTGCGTAAAGAGGCCTGCCCATAAATCAGAACATTTTAGGAAGGGGTTAAAACAAACACTTCTAGACTATTCCCAAGATTTAGTGCCAAAAATGTAATTATAGACATTTGTATCAGTCTGCCATAAAGCACGACGGTTCCAATATTACAAAATGTTAATTAAAAAAAATCTATTAAACCCATGTCCCTCTGAGAGAAATTAATATCGCACCTAAGGTTGGGAGTCAGTGCAACCCAGAGGCCAGGAAAATTGGATGGCCAAGCAGAAAGGGAGGCTTAAAAGCAGACTAAGCCAGGAGCAGTTAAGAGTTCAGGCTAGATTCTGACCCTCGGGGCAAGGGTTGAGGGCCAGACGACAGGCTCAGAGCCTTTCCGGAAGCCCGAGAGAGTACAAAGAGTAATCAAAGATTTGGAGGTGGAATTAGAAAGGAAAGGCTGAGAGATGGAGGTTAGCTCACCTGAAAATACAAGGATGAGGCACCAAAGAATCATTCAATCTGGGAGGAGGTAAACAACATGTGGTAACCATAGCAACTTCCAAAGAGGTCAGGAAAAATGAGAATTAGCTTAAAATCCAACTCTGGAAAAATGCTTCTTAAGACAAAGGTCATGATAGGCCACTCCAAGGGTCACAAATGAGCCGCCTGCAGGCTCAATTGAGTCAAGAGACACATTCCACTCTGGCCTGCATGGTATTCTTTTAAAAGCATACAGAGCTGACCAACATTGAAGAAACAGGAGATTCCATATAAAATTCTGGCATTTTCTCTTTCAAATGCTGACCCAGTGATAGGCCTGGATTCCGTGTGGCAAATGGGGTTGGGTTCATGGAACAGAAGCTCCTTGAAGACAAAGGGTTCACCTTGTTCGACCCAGTGTCCTCAGCACCAAGGACAGCGGAGGGCATTCTGAGTTGAATAAATGAATACTGAATTATGGTTGAATTAATGAATAGGGAGAAGCTGCCCTCTTTAAATAAAGGCACAGTCTCCAAGGGGCTCCCCCACCCAGACTGCCTGGCCTGCCTGGACCCTAAAGGCATTTCAATTTTCTACTTCGCTCTGTGCAGTAAGTTTTTCTTTAGTTGAGACACCCTATTGCCTTTGACGTGAACGCCCCCACATGTGGCCCCTGTGGCCACATAGGCAGGCTGCTGAAGCAAAATGACAATGTGGTAATATTCATTAAGAATTTTAAAGAATAGCCCCCCAAAAGTCTTCCTTTAAAGGTCTGGCATTGTTGTTCATCCTGCAGGCAGAAAGCTATGCCAAAGGCTTGACCAAAGCAAGTACTTCTGATAGGCTTCAAATCACTTGTTTATTCATTCAACAAACAGGGAAACTTTTCTAAGTACTAGTATGATGCAGGGCCATGTGATACATCTCTTTTACCTTGATGGCCCGAGGTTTAAATTTTTGTTCAATGACTGAATGAGCAGGGGGAATCATGATAGATAGTAGCCACATCACAAATCTACTGTATGCTGATGTATCCATTCTTAATGAATCCTCACAAGCTGTGTGCTGGAAATTATTATCCCTATTTTATAGAAAGGGAAACTGAGACTTAGAGAGGTTAATGACCAGGTCCACAGCACCGGCCAGAGGGTCTGGAGGGACTTGTCAACTATACTATGTGTGTGAGAGGTTATGCCTCCCAGCTCTTAAATAATCCCTATTCTCAAGTGTAGTAGGTTCAGTAGTAGACTCAAAAAAGAAAAAAAAAAGATATTTCCAATTATATCCCCTGACACCAGTGAAGGGGGTCTTATTTGGAAGAAAAGAGTCTTGGCAGAAGTAAGTAAGGATCTCAAGGTGAGAACATCCCAGACATCGGTTGGGCCATAAACCCAATGATAATTATTCTTCTAAGAGGAGGTGAGAACATGGAGGCACAGAAAGAAGTCTATGTGAAGACAGGCAGGGACTGGGGTAGCACATCTACAAGCCCAGCCATGCCAAGAATTGCCAGGTGCCACCAGAAGCTAGGAGAGGCCTAGAACAAATTTGCCCTCAGACCCTCCAGAAGGAACCAATCCTGCCAACACTTCATTTTCTGACTTCTGGCCTATGGAAGGATGTATTTCTGTTGCTGTAAGCCACCAAGTGTGTGCCATTTTGTTATCGCAGCCCTAGGAGACTAATACATCACAATACTCCTGGGCTGACATACTGAGTCCCCCAGAAGACAACCTGTCCTGTTCATCAGGGCGATAGGGCTGCATTCAGGACCCTAACAGGATCCAGTGACATGCATCTCAGGATGACACGCAGTCTCCTAATAGGAGACTCCCCATTTCCAAACAAGACTGAGATCTGGGCTTTGTTCAGAAAATCAAAGTGAACTCAACTAAGAATTATATATATTTCACTTCCTGCTTCAAAAACATGGGCATCCTCAGACAGGAATGGTGTGTGACCCTTAATGCAGCCATAGAGGACCCACTAGATAATCAAAGACAGCACAACGTTATTATGGGAGAATAGGAAGGAAGGTGTCACTTCCATGTGGGCCATCTCGGGGAAGCTTCTAGAAGGGAGGCAGGAGTGAAGTTGGGCTTTGGAAAGGGACAGTAGTCATGACCATCCTCATACTGTTATTATTTATTGAGCACCTAAACATATCCCGTCCTGCCTACCCACCATACTTTTCCCATTAAATGCTCTGAGTCACCCTACGAGGTAGATAGCTGCCACCCTTATTTCTCTGAGAAAGGATCTGGGACTTGGAGAGCAAAGTGCCAAATCCAAGGTCACCCCATCAATAAGTGACAGGACTCTGACGCACGAATATACCAGGTGGTGGGAGGAAGAGGGTCAAACTCAGTATAGCCAGAGGTTTGGGGAAGCACAGAGGTGGTGGTGGATGGGAAGGCATGGTAGAAAAGACAGGCTGGAGGAAGAATGTTCTGGAGTTTGAAATCCCATTTTGAGGAGCGTGGACTTGATCTACGTAGCTGTGTCAGTTGTCAGAGTAGTGTGAGTCCAGGGCCAACTAGCTCAAGTCTGTGATTTGGGAGGAAAATGTTAGACTCACCAAGTTGGTGAGCATGGTGACAAGAGTGAAACCAGTCTGCCCCAGACAAACACAGACAGCCTAAAGGAAGGCAGAGGGGGTGGGAGTGGAAAACACCAGGTGGGTTTGAAAGACAACAGGGAGGAGGTACCTGGGGGGTTCAGTTGGTTAAGGGTCCAAATCTTGGTTTCAGCTCAAGTCGTGATGGGGCTCTGTGCCCAGTGTAGAGTCTGCTTCAGATTCTCTCTCCCCCCTCTCTCTCCCTCTCACCCTCTCCCAAATAAACAAAACAAACAAACAAAAAAAAAGATAGCTGGGAGAAAGATGTAGCTTGATTTCAGGACAGCATTCAAGAGGTAAAGACAAGGAAGACATCCTGGCTAGAGCAGAGGTGTGGAAGGATGGACAAGGCATGGGCCAGAGCACAGGACACAGGGCAAGGGTTGTGTGGGCACACGTGGTGGATTCTGTTTAAATAAACAAACAAACTTTTTTTTTTTTTTTTGTCTCTGGGACCCTCAGACTCCAGGGATGGTCATTAGCAGGTGTTGCTGTAGCTTCTGCCTTCTCTCCCTACCTGATGGCTTTCCTTCAAGGGGATCTGGTTGGAGTCGAGAGGGTATTTAAATGAAACATGAATACTTTAAACTCTCCAAAGGAAATCCTGCACTCTAGGTTTGAATCAGGCAAGATGTACAAACCTATTTCCCAGAGAAGTTCCCCTGGCCAGGGTCAGGGTGGCCATGGGTCGCAGGCCTAGAACTCGGCATTACAGGACAGAGCACCCCAAACTCCACCCGCATCTCAGATGAACAACAGGCAAACTAAGCGAAGAGAAGGAACTCAGAGCAGGGACTTGCTACAGCTTTCGGGAGCCCATGCACGGCTGTCTTGAATGTTGCTGGTTCCAGAGCTCCTTCCTAGCTCCTATCCACCTTCTCTGGAGAGCCATGCGGTCCCAGAAGAGAGATGAGCTAGGAGTCTGGGGCCAATACATAGGTAGCCAACATCTAAAATAATCTGAATTCTGCACATGGATCTCTTCAAGCAGCACCTGGGATGCATGTGAGTAAGCTGAGCCCCCTCGCCAGTCCTGCATCTTCTGCTCCCTCCGCAGGGTGCCCTGCAGCACACCCTTGATCAGCCCTGTTCCGTGACCCTCAGCGCCTTTGCTTCTGGGAAGCCTGGCCGCAGCCCAGTGTCTGTTCCAGGCTGCTGTGGAGGAACCTGTATCTTAAAAGAGATGAGCAGCATCTCTAGCAGAAGGGTCACAAAAGGCAAAATCTGGGGCGCCTGGGTGGCTCAGTGGATTAAGCCGCTGCCTTCGGCTCAGGTCATGATCTCAGGGTCCTGGGATCGAGCCCCGCATCGGGTTCTCTGCTCCGCAGCGAGCCTGCTTCCTTCTCTCTCTCTGCCTGCCTCTCTGCCTACTTGTGATCTCTCTCTCTGTCAAATAAATAAATAAAATCTTTAAAAAAAAAAAAAAAAACAAAAGGCAAAATCTGGCAAAAGACATTTTAGTTTGGCTCACAGAGACTTGAAAAAATGTGAAGGATCTTGCCAACATGGAAAAACTGGGACATGTCCCATAAAACCCAGATCTCCCCTTGTCTTGGAAAAATCCGACTTGGCTGCCCCAAGCCCATGTTCTGACACAGAGGCAGTGGTGGAGTCTGGGGGCAGCGAGCGGTGCCAGTACGTGAGCCCGTGCCCACCCGCCCACTGACCGACCTCCTCCTAAGGGACCTGACTGGTCTCTGCAGTCACTGGGGCTCCCAACCTAGGGTTGAGCCCATGGAAAGTGCTCAGGGAAGTCTGTTGAATCTGAACAAGGCATCGTTTTTTCTTGAAAACAATGTAACCACGGGAGAGCAGGGGTGAAAACCGTGTTGGCAGATGCATAGCTCTTCTCCTCTGCAAGCTGGGTTCTCTGACCTGGCAAGGGATAGATGGACGCCGCCACGAGCGCTCTCCTGAAAGCAAGGTGAACTGGCGAGGAGAGCAGCCGTGACAGGAAATTTGATGGGGAGCACACAAGGAAATGAAATAAAATCACTTGTGGTTTTGGTATGCAGGGGAGAGAAACAAAAACAGGTCTTTGTTTCAGATGCTGTTTCATGTTGCCATAAATAAAAGGATGGCTACAGCTCAAAAACGTATTTTAAACAGTTCAAAGTGTGGATTGCCTTGTTTCTGTACTTCTTACTTTTTTTTTTTTACAGGATGGTTATAGTTGAAGCTCTTTAAACCAATGTAACTGGTTATAAGTCATTTAGGGGAGCAGAGGTTCCCTTGAGCCCTGGACCTCAGCCATCCAGTGGAGGGTCTGGTCACTAACATGTGGTCACTGTGCTTGGCAGGGAGATGGCGAGCAACAATTATCAAGCACGTTGGTTATGTGGAGGTCGGACAAGGTGGTTCATGTTGTCCATGAGCGCTTTGCAGACCTTCAGCTTCAGGGAGTATAACTGACCAAGGGCTCCACGGCATCCTGAAACCCATCTGTGCTCTGAAATCCATCCCCTCGCTTGCACATGGTCCATGCTCCCTGAGGACTGGGTATGGCACAGAATACCAAGGCAGACCTGTCCTGGGAGCCAAGGAGCTCTTCCGATGGCCATCTTGGCTCCAAGCCTCCCCTGCAGCCTTGCCCATCCTATGGAAGGGCGCATGGAGTCCAGAGGCCTTGACCTCACCTCCCTCCCTCTCATTCATGGGAAATGTACTTGCACTGTGGCCTGATGCTCTCACTGCCTTCCCTAGCTCTTTCCCCATTTTCTCTCACACAAGAGTTTCTCCTGATTAGAATCCTGGCAGCTTCCGTCCCATCTTGGCATCTGCTTCTCAGAGGACACGTTCTGCATTTGAAAATTCCTACTGCCTATATTCGGCAAAATCTGTCGACTCTACCCAATGATCGAGGCTCTCAACTTCTGTGTGGTTGCATGAATCCGAAGAAGAAAGTACTTAAAAAGAGAACTTAAAATGAGCAGGCTTTAGGGAAGCGGGTAAGGAGTTAAGAGAAGGAGAAAAAGAAAAATCAGGAGGAGGGAGCAGAAGGCTGAAGAAGGTGAACAAGTTTTCAGTTGTTCTTCCATTTTGGTAGTTTTTCATTAAGAAAATGGGGGCATGGAGGTCCCCTGAAACACAACCTGTTCACACCTCTAGGAAGGACGCTCAGAGACAGTCTGGGTTATGTCTTTCTCTGGAATCCCAGCTGTTCAATTGCCATGTTCAATTGCCTCAAAGTGCATGAGGCATGTGATTCCTCGGAGGACGGATGGCCGGGAAGTCCTTTGTGACCACGATGGAGACCACAAGGCGCTCATTCTCAACACCTCAGACCTTAGTATCTCCGACTGTCATTTTGGGGAAAGGCAGGAAAAGGGAAGAACACTGCCTACATGAGATATGTAAAATGTGCCTCATAATGAAGAAAAGAAAGAACACAGTCACCTACACACACACACACACTCACACTCACACTCATACTCTGCTATGAGAGGTAATGTTCAAAGGAAACCTTCAGGCTGGCTATTTCATAATTCACGGCAAAACAGGAAAGAGAGACAAAATCAGCAGCATCGTTTATAAGCCCTGGAAAATGGAAGTTTCCAAGCTGTCATAAATAAGGATGGAAGCTTTTGCCAAGTCAGAAATTTTGCCAAGTTTGAAATCCACTCAATCCTTACATCTTGGAGCTCAGAACGGAACACCAACCTTTTGGGATTTGTAATCATTTCTTCTCAGCGAAACTTCTTGCTATTTATAAGAAAGTAAAAACAAAAAGCAAAAAATACAATATGGAAAGTTTTTTAAAAGGAGCTGGTTGGGAACATTACAGCATGGTGTGCTTTGGGAAGCCAATAATTTAGGTACAGATGGTGTATGTACTGGGATTAAATTCCTATTTAATCAAACAGGGCTTAAAGTATGCAATATTCCGTGTATGAGTGTGTGTGTGTGTGTGTGTGTGTGTGTGTATGTGTGTGTGTGTGAGAGAGAGAGAGAGAGAATGAGAGGAATATGTCTTTCCTTGCTGGTACCTCTCTCTCTCTCTCTCCTACACACACACACACACACACACACACACACACCCCATCTCTCTCCTGCGCAATTACTCCATCCAACTCATTCTAAATGCTTAATGTAAATTAAAGAGAGGTCAAAGCATATTTCTGTGTGTGGTTTGGCTTGGGAAAGGGAACTAGAGAAAAAGAAGGGAATAATAACCTTTTTTAAAAAAAAGATAAAAGGAAAAGAGAAAATAGGTGACAAAAGTGGAGATTCTGGTCACCAATTTTTACTGGGTGAATCAGAGCCACCAAAAGGAAGGGCAGAGAGACCTGATGGATGTCTCGGAGGCTGTAGCCATGGGATCCCCTGAGAGGGAAAGGGAAAGCACCAGCCCCAGAGCAGCAGGGCCCAAAGTCTGGATCTCACAGGCAGACGGATCTCATTTGTGTGACTTCGGACAAGCTACTTAACTTTCCAAGTCTTTGTTTTCTTAGGCGTCAAGTACGGCCAATCGCGACATCAGTGTTAGAGATATTGCCGTCAGACCCCAGCCCATGAGGCCAAAGATGGCATCTGTTCCTCTGACTGTGGTATCCCCCTGTGCTCAGCTCACCGTCTGGCCTGTAACTGACACAATAAATATTTACTGGGTTTGGAATAGACCTGACGTAAGATGAAACAAGATAACGAAGAATTTAGGATATGTCTCAGTGGGGGGCGTGTCAAGGAGAAGGAACTCACCAAAAATGGCTTGAAGGAGGGATGTGGGCACACTGTGGAGAGGAACCGGCAGGTTAAAGGGACAAACAAGAAGGCGTGAGGCTCTGGAGACAGACTGCGGCAGGAAGCCTCTCCCCTCCACTAGAATCGAGGGCAGCAGAAGGAGAAGAGGAGAAAAGGTGGTCTAGCCACAGGACCGCGCATGCGCAGGGATGAGCCCTGCTAGGGATGAACCTCCACGCGTGGGAAGGGGGCAGGCTTAGGCCGACCCCTGTCCTCCCCCAGACACCTGCTCGTCACCCGGCTGGTCCAACACACCAGGGAGCCAACACACCAGCACCCCGGAACTAAAGCATTCAGCCGTGTTTGGTGAAGGACGGTGATGGAGAGGTAGCTGGCCATCCCCCAAATCCAGGACCCCAAATGCAAAGAGAACACCTGTCAAGGGCATCATCTTTGCAAAGTCTGAAGCACCCTACATGTGTTATCTCTTAGTTGGTATAAACACTGAGGACATTCCTCCCCCGGAGGTAAAACAGTGCCAACGACTCTACTTCCCACTCCAGCTCAAGCGTCTTTGCACGACTTACCTGAAGCTGGGTCCTAATCCTTAGAGCAAGCAGCCACGACCTACAGTTTTGTTTAGCAATTCAGCAAGACTAAACACCGGATGATGAGAATTATTAATAAGAAAAGAACAGGTGTCAAATAAAAATGGAAGAGGCTTTTCCTTTCCTCTTGGGAAACACAGTATTTTAGAAGGACACAGGAGAATTTACTGTCCATTAGCTTATGGTTGGGCAGAGATTTTAATTTGGTAAACAACGGTGCCCAGAGTCTTGTGCTGTGTGACACGGGCTTTGACCAAATGACTGGCAGCTCAGAGCACGCCCTTGGCAGTCTCTTTCAGCCCCTGGCTGCCAGACGGGATCTTCGGGGACAGGAGCGTCAACGTGACTGAGTTACTCAGATGCTGTTCTGCCTCGTTGTGTTTCAGAGGCAAGACGCTGCTCCGGCCTCCTCCACCGCCTTGTTCCAGCATCTGGATGGTCCTCAGACAAACCCTCCGGCCTCACCCACCACCTCCATCCCCACCGAGGCCGTTTCCCTCATGGGCACTCACCAGAGAGCCAAGACTTCTCCAGATAAGCTGGAAGGACTCCTGTTAAGGAGCCATGAGAAAACTCATTTCAGAACAATCAAAACCAACAAATCTGTCTTCAGTTCCAATGGACAAGCAAACATGTGCTGGGTTGTCATGAGTTAATCAGCCAGGAGCCCATACTTCATGCAACTTCTGTGTTCCATAAAGTAAGACTTAGAAAGCACGTGCCAATTCACTACTGTGCCACATACTTGTAAGTTGAGATGAACAAGGGCTTTGTCAGTGGCAGTTTAAGTAACCGGGGGCTTACTGGGGCAGCAGATGCCTCCCCGATGACATTTGCTTTTCTAAACAATCATCTCTGCTCAACCTCTAGCGCCAGTAGGAGCGACCCCTGGGCATTTGCATGGCCCCACGCCCCAGACACCTCACTGGCCTCACCCCAGTCCCAGCCCTGCTCAAGAGTCCATATGGGGTAGCCATTTCAATCTCCAGCTATCTAGCCTGCCTGCTGGAGTTCAAATCCTGATGTAACCTGGACCAAGTTCCTTAATCCCTCTGTTCTTCAGTTTCCTCACCTTGACAATGGGAGCAATATTAGCATTGGCTAGTGTTGGGAGAATCAAGAATTAATCCAGGAAGCACTTAACAGCGCTGGGCATACAGTGAGACACCAATACTATTAACTAGTATTACCATTTAGCTATTGTAGTCAATCTCCCTTTAACACGCATTAGAGGGGCACGCATTAGAGGGGTGGCTCCGTTGGTTAGGCGACTGCTTTCGACTTAGGTCATGATCCTGGAGTCCCGGGATCGAGTCCCACATCAGTTTCTCTGCTCAGCGGGAAGTCTGCTTCTCCCTCTGACCCTCCCCCTTCTCATGCTCTCTCTCTCTCTCTCATTCTCTCTCTCGCAAATAAATAAATAAAAACTTTTTTTAAAAAAACTTATTAGAAAAGGCAGTAACAACAGAAAAAGTGCCTTAAATTAGGTGCTGGTAAGACTTCAGTACCACATGTTTAAAATGATTTAAGAAGAAAAAAGTCCAGATGATAAAATATTTTTAAAGAAATGAAACTGCATTGCTTCCAACATGAAGGAGCTTCAGCAAGTCCAGTCATCATGAGTTGCCTACTACAGCTATTACGAGAAACTACCTCAGGAAGTAGAAAAGAATAATCTAGTTATTTGTAGCTCATTGCCTGCAAATACTTGTTTCTAAGGCTTGAGGGAACTTGAAACAAGTCTTTTCTTTCACACAATCTCTCAGCCAATTCGTTTATTTTTATTCGTAGCCAAAGTTTTTCAGATGGATGATTTAACAGTTAAAGATAATGTAAACCCCTTTCAAATGATAAAAATTCTGAATTAATAACATTGAGAAGAAAAGAAGGCAGATCATTTTGGGGATATGACCTTCAATGCTTTTTCCTCCAGAATCCTCAAACTCTAGAGCATCTTTTGAACTCAATGAGCTATCATAATATCGGTCCAAACAAATTGTATGCTCTTATTTTATCAAAATCAAATCTGAAAAGAATCCATGTGTAAGAACTGCTTGGGAAGAATGAAGGATCTAGGAGGGGGATCTCTCTAACTCCCAAGAGGGCATCATAGCCTGGATCACACCCAGAATGACCCAGTGAGTGAAGTTCCCTTCCATTGGGCTCCTTCATTTGCACCCACACAGTCACTTTATGGCCAATACATAAAAATGAGTCTGTGATTCCAGGGCCCTTATTGAGGGATACTCAAGCATGAGGGCACACCCAAGTCCTTCAAAGTATTTTATTAGCAACACCAACTGCCCCCACGTGCACACTCTCTTAAGAGCCTGGGGCGGGAGGGGGTAGGTAGGTATTATGAATATTAGTGTCATCTCATAAGGAATGGAGCCATGAAATGTCCTTCCCAAGGTTATTTAGCTTGTGAGTATAACTGGGATTCCAACCTGCACAGTCTGGGTTCAGTGTCTACTGCCTCAAATTATTACGCAACCTCTGAATGGCCATTGAAACCTGTTTAGAAGGGTGTTCAGAAAAAGTACAAGTCACCAGCACCAGCCAGATTCTTAGAAGAGATCAGTGTACTTGGGCTGATGAGACAGCAGGTCACACTGGATTGCTTTTTCCAGTCCTTAGCCTTCAACTTGATGCAAAACCATTCCAAGTTTCCCAGAAGGTGAAAATAGGCTCAAATGAATCTGGAGCCCTACGAACCTTGCTTTTTAGGTCCTATCCTAAAAGGAAAACACAAAAAAGGGACAAACCTAAGGGATGGAGACAAGAGGACTGTGAAGTGTGGGTACCAAGTTAATGCTTATGGTTCAATTGTATCCTATCTCTATGTCCACTTGTCTTTCTCTCTTTCTCTCTCTCTCTTCCATGAAAGCACAAGTCATCATGTTCATTTGGCTACATGTCACTTAGAATGGAGGGACAGAGCACTGAGTGTATCCTCTTGCTAGGACCTGGGTCATTCCAAGTTCTTAAAATACCAAAGGACTTTCCCACAGAAAGCAGATTGTTCGTTATTTGTTTGCTTTTTTTTTTTTTTTTAATTCCCTTCAACTTTTGTTTTCTAGGACTGCTTTCTAGCCAACGAAAACATGTCCAATGCAAGAATCAGTTAACAATAAATGTATAATTCACAATGATGGAAATTTTAAAAGTCCCTTTTGAGGGAGAGAAGATATATTCCAAGACCTATCGTGGGTTTGAGACTCCCCAAAACACTTGGTGACATCTCTCACACTCTTCCTTCTGACACCTTTTGTCTTGATCACCGTGAATGCCACACAGGGTGATGGTATGTGTCTGAGGAAGGGAGGGGAGGTATACAAGGCCCTACACAGAATGCAAGACACATGGAGATGAATTATAAAACTTTATTGGCTTGTTAAAAAAAAATGAATGAATTCAGCAAGTACATTTATGGTCTATCCACATTGTTAAAACAGCACTTAAAAATAAAATAAAAATGATTATCCATTATTTACAGGAAATATGAAAAAATGACTTTAAAACCTGGAACATTATGGGGAAAAACAGGACATGCTTATGATTCACAGACTGCCTATGGATTACAGCAAATGGTTTTGAACAGGAAGTGAGTGAAACCCAAGTATTTGTCTTTCTCTGGAATCTCTTGCTATTTTTTTTCCTCCTTCCATTTTTTCCTTTTCAGCTTTATTGAAGTGTAATTAGCAAATAAATTTGTAAGAGACTTAAAAGGTACAATGTGACGATTTGATATACCTAAACATTGTGAGCAGAATCTCTTGCTCTTTCATATTTGATTATGCTCCATTCATAAATGGAAAAATAAAGGGGGTGAAAATCTCCATTCTTTCCTTCGCTTCTCATGCATTTTTTTTTTCCCCGTGAAAACTAAGATGTGGCCAATAGCATCCTATCAGGGGTGCTCGCTAATGACCATCCCAAGACTCCACTGTGGCATTTGCCTGAATGAAACCCAGAGAGATCTCACCATCAGAATCCAATGGCCAGGGGGTTCCCTTGTCCCTGATGACCGAAACAAGGAAACAGACTAACCCGAGTGGAAAGCCGCCTTCTGTGACAACTGTTTTCATATCATCCTCTGGGTTGGGAGTTCTGTTCACTTAATTCCATCTGGCAGCACCCCACAGAAAATTATATTCTTGCCCTGACTGGGAGAGTCCTTAACCTTCCAGCTGCCCTGGACTAAACCCGGCACGGCTCGTGGGCACTGCAGGTGTGTGAACACAGCAGAACACACTTAATGAAATGGAGGCCTCCGCCCCAGTTTCCTTGGAGTCCAGTCTGCGGGACCCCAGGGAGCCCCCTGACCTTGGCTAGACAGGAAGGGCACAGCCCACGTAGCTGGCCACGGGCACCCACTGAAGTCCCCGGATGATACGAGTCCCATCCCTCCAGCAGCCCTCCCTCTGCCTCTGGTCTGGACAAGGCAAGGTGAGCTTCTCCTGCTGTGTGAGGGGTTGAGATGAAAACCAGGGAGGAGTCTAGACAGAAAGCGCCAGAACAGTGGAAAAGTGCATCTTGTGGCCTGCGGTGGCATGAGTGAGGTTAGCTGCGGCCCCGTTCACGTTTGGTCTCATGTTGCAACGAACAACAATGAGAAGAAGCATGTGCAAAGCAACCAAGAAAGCAAAGGGAAACCAGCCTTCTTGTGTGTCATGGAGTCAGATTAGATCGTTAGAGAGAAAGAGAGGAAAGTCAGGAATTTTACGCAGATCGAGAGAAGAAGAGAGACAGAGGGGGAGCGCCTCCATCACACGTGCTCTGGCACCTGGCACGGAGCTGAATTCCTGCCTTGCTCTCCTTGAGCTGGTGGTGCCTCGTACCGCTCCGCAACCATGGCCTTGGCTCTGTCTGGGGAGAGCCTCGAGCCCTAACTACCCGGGTGTCTCTCGGAAGAGCTGGAAGCAGCAGCCCACCCTCTCTGCGCCCTGTGTGGCGGGCAGGGGCTGAGACAATTTCCTTCTCCTCTGTGCCCCCTACTTTTGGAAAGAACATTCGATTGATCAGAAATGAAATGGGTCCGGGCTGAGAGACAGGGAGTGAAAACCCAAGAATTTCTCCCATGGGGAAAGCTTCTTTGGCCCTTTTGGCCTCAAACTGGTGTCTCTGGGGACATCAGTGGGGTTGCCATTGTCTCTTAGTGTGTCTCAGCTGCCTCCAAGGATCTCAGGGGGACCCCACTCAAGACACACGGCCTGAGCCAGACCTCCTTAGGTGGCAAGCCTGTTTCCCGTTTCCCAGCAGCCACACCAGTGCATCAAGGACCCATGAAGGGGCCTGTGTATTCTCCCATCAAGTCCCATCCCAGGGGGCCTGGCAATAGGGACGCTGGTGTAAAGAAGGCCACGTCCAACAAAACAGGAGGCAGGACTTTCTAGGTTGTCTCCAGCCACTCAGAAGTGGGGCCAATTGGGAACAGTATCACAAGAGTCCCAGGCAGGGTGACAGAGCCAAGGCCTCAGCTACCGGAAGTCCCAGGAGAGCCCCAGAGGTCAGGGGCACGCTGCAGATCCCTGGGGCCCCAAACTCCATGGCGAAAAAGCTCTCAACTTCTACACAAGGAAGTGTGTTTGCAAAAGAAAGATAGTAGGAAACAGAGGAACAATGATGTTGCTTTAAGACAAAACAAACTAGCAGCCCGCAGACACGTTTTGTTGGCCTACATAATGTTTTAAAAATAACTGAGCCAACTCTTTAAAAATAGGGACATTTCACATTAAAAAAAAAAAAAAATCCAAGTTTCAAGTTTCTCTTAAAGAATCAGATTTGGGAATCCAGGGCCCCGTTCCCGGGAGGCAGGAGTTGGCTCCGCAGGGCTGTGCGTGCCCGTGCCCAGCGCACGCCCTTTACGAAGGGCACCTGCCTGGCACTGAGACGCCAGGTCCTGGTCAGGGGGCAACGGACTTGATTTCAGCAAAAATGCTGCCTGGCCTTTTCTAATGCTGAAAAAAAAAAGAAAAATGCACAATACGTGTCATTAGGAAACTGTAAAAAGATGTCTTGTAGGGGACATAAAAAAGCAAAGGATGAAAGAGGGTGGTCGAGAGGATAGAAATGAGAAGATATGTCACTGACTGTGGTCTTCAGGGATTAAAGAAAAATGAAAAGCAAGGAACACAAGAACCATATGAAACAATTTTCTAATAGCCTGCTGTTTTCATCGTTCCCGAGGAGATGTCAACTGCTCTTTGATATATTAAATTGCCTTATCTGTCCACTTCTCTTCATTTTAAAACAAAAATCTACCCCGCAAGTCTTCTAGCTATTGAGTACGAATATTTGTTTTTCCTTTTGGGTCTGGGAGATGTATAAAATAGTTCTTAAACAATTCATTGTCTTTTTCTAGTTCCATGGAATAAAATACAAAAGGTTAAAAAAAAAAACAAAAAAAAAACTTGTACCGAATGGCCGATATTTAAGAATGCTTGGGGTACTGACAGCCTCTGCTCGGCTCTCAGTGTGAATTTCCTTTTCCTTCCAGGGTTCAAGATTTCTGCAATTAGCTGGGCTTTTGGTAAATCAACAACTTTGGGAGAGATCAAAATCTAAGTGGTGACAGGACGGGTTATTTAGCAAAGAGCAAGAAAATGGGAATTCAGGGAATATTCAGATTCCCCCCAACACCACGGGCCAGCTGCTCTCCCACTCAAATGTGTCTTTGGAAAGCACTGGTTTGAGAACAAGCAGCCCGTGTATGCTTCAGAGAAACTGCCCCTCTGTCAGAGGCAGGGGCATGGAGTAGCCAAGTTCAATGCTGTAATCCATAGGACCCTGTGAAATGTCTGTATCAAGCAATAACATACTTAGTGGCTAATGTAAAAGATACAGTATAAAATATTCATCATGGATAATCCTTTTATATCAAGTGGTGCCTAAATGGATCCTGGTTTATTAAGATTAATGCCTGGGTTACACAGGATGCAAAACAATGTTTCCAAACACGCTGGACTAGTTAAAACTCTATATCCTTAAAGCTGAACTGCAAAACTTGAGTAACTATTTCCTATTTCAACCCCCCCTCCCAAAAAGGAAGTTTTTTCAAATATCAGTAAGATTCCAGTCCAGCCATGGCGTTGATGAGCATGCCTTCATGGTCAGAGCTGATCCTGCTTTCAAGCGAAATGTTCCGGGCCTGGCTCTGCCATCCACCTCATGAGAAAAGTTGAGGGGAGGTGGGGCGAGGGCGGCCGAACCTGTCTGCGGGACAGGGGTCCTACCTGGCACAGGCCGAGTGAAGCGACCAAGGTTGCTGCAGTGGCCAAGTGAGGGAAACAGGGGTCTGTGATGGGACGGAGGCTGGGACGCCAGATCTGTAGATCCCAGGCTACCCTCTTGCAATGAGGCTGCATCTGAGAAAGCACAGACTCATTACCTCTGTGCTGCTGGGGTCAGGAAGAGCCTTCCTGCCCATGGAAACCAGCAGCAGTGTAGTATGGAGTAGGGGACTATCCTTCTTAGAATATGGTCTCCTGCTCCCAGCAGGCCAGCCATTCTGCCCGCAGACCTTTTCAGAGTAGAAAAGATACAGTTCTGTCATGGGAACAGCATGAGATACTGCGGCCTTCTCACTAGGAAACTTCTAAAAAGCAGGAGGATCGCAGGGGGCACATAAAAGGACAAGCGCGCCCTATGTGTCTGTTTCGCTCTTGTAGTTATTCTGAAACTGACTACGCCTAACCTAAATCTATAGCCCCCGACCACGAAACTGCTTTTATTTTTCGCCTGCTAACAAACTTTAGAAAAATCATTAGCATTGATTGCGTGACTCTGGACCTTTATTGCCAGTGAAGGAGAGGACCTCTCAGTGGCCTTGCCATGTCCCCACAGCGATGCCCTTAACTTTTTCAGTCGCTTCATTGTAGAAGAAGAGAGACTTTCTGAATTCAGTCTTCATTACAGATCAACAGAAAACAATACTAAGCTACATGTTATATGGAGATTAGGCTGTTTAGTGTGTTCTTATACCTGTCCCTAAATTTAGATTTTTTTTTAAACTTTGCAGTTCACCTTTAATGAACAGAAACATAAGAATTAATACATTTCCAGTATGGTCAAAGAGCACTCCTTTCCGAAGAGAAGCATAATCCAATGGACTTCCATGTCACTTTCTTATTTGAACAATTGCAAGAACAAAAGAGAAGCATTAATTTAAGATGTTTTCTTGAGTGTTTGCTTAGCAGCCTGGGAGCTGCCTCTGCAGCAGGTGCTCCCCAAACATAGCTCACGACAGCCGCAGGCTTCACACGGGACCTCCTGCAAACACCACCCACATCTACCAGAAAACCCCCAGCTATGCGGCACCTCCCGGGAGAAGCCAATGCCCGTCCCAAGAGTCCAGCTTACAAGGCAGCATCAACCAACAAGCACCACAGCCCCCTTCTCTGTCTTTTCCTTTATTTCAGCTACCCATCCAGTGGGATCTTATGAAACAAAACAAAACCTAAAAGAAACACAAAATAAAACATAAGTCATGCTCAAAACAAAAAGCAATGGAAATTAACATATAAGCATAATCAATTTTAAAAAGAACTTAATAAATAATCAAAATCAAGACACAACATGGAATATGCTTTAAAACATAAAAGAATAGATAATCACAGAACAGAAATTGGGAGAAAAACGTGCATCTTATTGTCAAGCCACATGGTTTTAAACTTCCAAACCGATTTTATGTGGCCCAGGAAACACAGGAAAGACATGCAAAGAATTTCTGCACATAGCTCTGCACAACAGTCTCGGATGTTAACATCCTAATTCAAGGAAGAGAATTGCATGTACAATACAGACGAGCCCTGGAGAATTTTTATGCATAGCAAAGGAAAAAAAATAAAACTCAACAACAAATATCTACCCAAATACTGATTTTCTTTCCCCACTTCATTTCATCAGATTATTTCTAAAATGATGGATTCATTACTCAGCAACCGGATCAGAGAACTGGCTAGCTTCAGCTGTGAAATACTGGACCACACAAAGATTTAGATTCTTTTCCAGGAATCCTAATATTAAATAATTAATTGCCTAAACTCGCTGAAGTATCGTACCATATACATGACATTCACACATAGATAGATGGAACATCTATTATATAACATATGATATGCAGCATACATATGTGGTATATTGTCTTATATATATTGCATGTATAAGACATATGTAAATATTATATATGTAATATATAATAATATTAATTAATCCTGAAGACATTAATTGAGCAGTGACCAAATAGGAAACACTACAGTAGAGGATACAAAAATAAAGAAAATGGACCTCAAAGACTTCACTGTCACGCAGATGTAGAAAGATGAATACATTACTTGCACAATAAATAACAGCTAATCCACTTGGTACCAAGCTTTCTTCTATGCTCTTTGTCCAAACGAGCCCTCTTAAGTTCCCAATAACCCTATGAGGTCGGTTCTATTATTGCACCCATTTTCCTGGTGAGAAAACTGAGGCCTTATGGGCAAAGCAATTTGCTGAAGCCTGACAAAGTGTGGGCCAGAGATCAGATTCTGACCCAGGAGCTTGTCCTCTGCAGCCACCTTGCCCTGGCACTGCGGGGAGGACGAGATCCCTCCAACTTCACTAAGAAAACCCAGTGAGAACAGGGGAGATTCATCCCATCGAGTTCTTGTGTGTAATCCGCATGAAGCTTCATCAGACCCCTAGGTGACAAAATTGGTGATATCATGGTAGAAACCCTCAAGACATGCTCAAGTTCAGCTTCGGAAGGCGCGTCTAAACCCAGTCCTCCAGACTCTGGATCTTCTGCAACCTGGAGTCTGGTCTGCCAGACGCTGGTGTCATCTGCCTCTAGAGCTGTAATTACCACCACCGATCTGTGTCATCATTTACAACACTACAAGAGTCTACCAAGCTCATTTCCACGGCTCTTCTCCCTCCCGCCCTTCCAAGTCTCAGGAAAAACACTCGATACGGACGCCAAACATCGCTCATGGATTTAATCATCCACAAGGCAAGGAGCATGCAGGATGTGCACAGCGGTGCCAGTGAAGGCTCCTTCATTCTGGACGTGAGTCTCTTTTCTCCAAGTCCAGCCTCCAGGCAGGCATTAGTGCCCTGGCTTTAGGGTTCACTGCAACACATAGGACAAGCATGCCAAACACACTAACCAAACACCTTCGGGTTCTAAGAGGGTGGGTCTCAAATTCCTTCCCACTGAAACAATAGGATTAATATCAGGATATCAAGTTTGCCAATAAAAACAGGAGGAACTCGTTGATCCAAATAGAAGACATCATCCCCAAACCAAAAGACTGGTGGATTCAATATATCACTCACTCTCTGCACACTTAATTTTGAAAAGCATTTGACTTTAAAACAGTAACAATAAAAGAACGGACTAAACTGTTAAAGGGAGCCCAATTTCGTTCCAATGGGTTGATGGCACAGGAAATCTGAAGTGTTTCTTCATGTCAGAGTGTTTACAGCAGGCCCCAAGCCACCCTTCCTTTGCTTCCATTTGCCATTTTCCTCCCTGAGGCCCGCCCAAGCTCGTTATTACAGTTTGGGAAATAATGCGCTTTGCCAGATGGGAGATCTCGGGGCTGCCATTCACTCAGGCTGCAACTGCATCCGCCCCTACTTAAACAGATGTCAAATGTCCCTCTTCAACCTCCTTCTGCTTTGCCTTTCGTGATGCATCCTTCTCCAAGAACCGTACCTCAGCGCCACACGCCCACACCACCAGCGGAGTAAAGCCAACCAGAATAACACACGGGACGTCTTGTGAGGGAAAGCCGGGTTGCTGCAGTGATAAGCCATGCACCGTGTCAGCATTCAACTGCGACTACCTCCTCCCCCCGCCTCCAGGAAGGCAAGTCGGATTCCTCTCTGATACACTTGATCTTCACAAGCCCACTGACGCACTAGAGATACGTCACCAGATAGTGAAAACCAGTCGGATTTCAAGATTTCACTCTTTCTTATAAGGAAATGTACCTGGTGCTTCCTATTTCTAAGGAGTTGATAGCAAGATTCAATCAGGGCCCCAGTTTACCTACCACGACCTCCCTAACGTTTGCCTATTTGAGTTACAAGAAACTCAAGGAAAGGGACACAAAATGATATCAAACAATAGATCATTATTTTCTCCTAGTGAGGGGGAAAGTTTTTAGACCACAACAAATGGCTGAACATCTTGTGGGTTTAGCAGCCAAACGAGCTGTCTAGCTTCTGAGCCTGAAATATAGATATTTTGACAATGTGACATTCTGAAGGATTTGCAGCATTCCGATGGTACATGGTAGTTATCGTGAGAATGGCTCTTTTATCAAGAAAAAAAAAAAAAAAAAAAAAAAAAACGAAAAAACTTGCGAGAAACTTTGCCACTGCTGCCGGCACGAGCTGATCTAAATAAGAACAAGGATAAAGCAGGTGCTGTCAAAAACGGGATGTAAAATCGAAAGCAGAGAGTAACCCGGATGTGTCCTAAAATTCCGTCCCTGCTGCTTGCTGATTTCAGATCTGTGCATTGACCTCTTCAAAGGGATGGACGGGGTGGGGGAGGTGAAGGTCAGCGAAGCGCTGTGCTTTCTTTACCACTGGCTTCCGATCCATTTAGATTTATTTACATTCAAATGTGCACACATTTCCCTCCTATAACTCAGAAGCAATCAGCCATAAAATGGCAAGGATCTGCAGCACATTTAAATTAGCAGCAATTTATCTGGAGCAAAAGGAAAACTGCTGAGTGGAAAGGAAGCGAGAGGAACGGAAGAAAGACCCAGCTGTTTGTCTAAAAAAGCAAATCTTATCTCATTTGGAGAATTCAAGCAGCGAACTGCCAACTTGGGCGTCCATGTGGCATGCGGCCACTTTGGAGGCCGGATGGTGGCCGGGGTGCCGGCAGAGTGGCTCACCTTCCTCAGAGAGCAAAGCAAAGACTTCTTGAACCTTCTGGGAAATGTCTACCAAGTAAAATCAACGGATAAATTTCTATGTTCTCATCGCATTAGGTGCCTCGAACCCAGGGAGCTCTCTGCAGGGAGCTTTCCATCACCCTTTAGACTTGAGCTGGGTGTAATTCTGCTTTATTTCAACACTGAGGCTTAAACACGCATTGTCCTAATTGGACATTTGTGGAGCATCTAATATACGTTGGTTGTTACACCAACGATCCCTTGCCATTCACCTTTTCTATTTTATAGGTGACTCGCTGGACCCACACGACCAATGTGATGTATCCAAGGTCATCCACAAATCCAAACTCAGACCCTCTGGGCCATCAGTCTCTCTCGTACAGTGGCATCACCTGTAGCAGAAATGTCCCAACGCATAAGCCAGGTCCTGGAGCTTCCTTCTTCAAGCTCATTCCAGAAGTTGCTTCCCCAACCTTCAGATACCACCATCCCTTCCTGAGGACAGGCTTTGTCCACATGCCATCTCTTGTCCAAGATCCCCTTTCACCCAGCAAGCTCTCCTTACAGAAGCCTTGACCACGCTTGAAGGTCCACGCAAAAGCCATTTCTACGAGCATTTAGTTGACAGGCCTCCCAACCTCCATGACATTCAATTCCATTCATTCACATAGCCCACGTCTCTACCTTTTTAAACTTGTATTTCTTTTCTACTTCCCTGCATCCTAGACTACAGGCCACAGGATGGCAAAGAGAGCACGTCTAGCCATCCTCTGTGCTGACAGTGCCTTGCACAATACCAAGGGCGGGATGCATTTTGAGTTTTAGAATACTGATGTCTAAACTTTGAGTTTTATCAGAGGACTTTGATGGACTTGGTAACAGAGCCAAAACGGAGGGGAGTGGAGCGCACGACACAAGGTAGGTTCTACTGTGTCTCACTCGTAACTGGGCTCATCAACGCACTTCAAAGCTTCCTGCAAAGAGTCACGTATTTGCTCGGAAGTGTAGTGAAAGTTACAGTTAGACAGGCAGACACCCAGTGAGTGCCTCCTGCAGCATTTTAAGTTCCTGGGGAAAAGGTGCCAGACTTGGTTTATTCTTTCTTGTGATGATCAAAACCACTGTGGGCGTTGAACAAAGAAAACTGTTGTCCATTTCTTCACGGAAGATGAACAACTAAAAATAAATGGCTGAGGATGGTCGGCGAGGTTTTTCAAGCTCTGGTTTGACTTTACAAAATACAGTTTTGTTACGAGCTGAAAGTTAAAGCAGGAAACACAAAGTTCTTGGCAAACTCGGCAGTGTAAGGAAAGCCAAAGCTATTGCACAATTAAAGCTCAAGGATTCTAAGGAGGATGTGGTCCGATCAGCAGGGCCTGATGACAAGTGTCCCAGGGCTCAACGGCTCCCACATCAGGGACTTCAGAAAAGATTGATGATATGGTCTCTATCTGGGGAATCTCCTAAAAATGCTACAAGTAGAGTTGGGAAAAAAAAAAAAAAAGACTGAGTTTGTGGTCAAGGGGCATTAAGATTAAGCAACCACGCGGAGACACCCCAATCTATTGTTCTCCTGTGGGGTGTGTCTAGCCTTCTGGCTCCCTTCAGTGAGTATATATTGCAAAATCCATAGGGTAGCTCTTTGCAACAGGAAATGACATCTTCTTACAGCCATCGTTCTGCAGTCCCCAGACCAGAGAGGCTTGCCAGTAACTCTTTCAGTACACCTGGACATGGCATTAGAACTCTCCATACAGAAGACCATGAGTTTCCTGCTGCCAAAGCAGATTTGTGTCTGGCTTTGCTTTTGCTGAAACACTCTAGCTGGCGATTCTTCCGAGTCTATGAAGCCAGAGTACTAGAACCTTTCATGTCCAAATAGGAGACAAGTGGCCTCAAACCTATAACTTAATTAACTTACAGCGACGTCAGATTTGCAAGAACCTCCAACATACCCAGTGGAAGGTGCCTGGCTCTGCTCAAGCGTGGCCGAAACCATGACACGCAGACCACAGATACGTTTCTAGAAGAGTCAATTATACATAAAACAAACAAGAGGAAACAAGTGCAAGGGGTCGGCCTGAGCTTGTCTGATGATGACCATGACGGTGGTGGTAAAACTACAGGGGTTGGAAGGAGGACGAGCAGGGAGAGGAGAAGGACTTCAAGCAAGAGGAGTCACTGCCAATGCACATGGGAGACCTCAAGCATGTAAAGGGGGTGGCCACGGTGATGGGAGAGTGCAAGGAGAGATCAGAAAGCCGCAGAGCAGGATTTGGAGTGCAAGTTAAGCTGACCCGCAAAGGAAGAGAGAAAATCAACATCTAGTCTGTGCTGGAGTGCTGCTTTTTCAAGAGGCATCCCAAGCCCTAGCTCAGAAACAACGTCTGAAGACTATTCCCATTAAGGATGCTTGCTGAGAAGGGAACAGTCAGGCGGCCTTTCCTGTGCCCAGTGTCTGCCTCCTGTCGCAAAGCCTGGAGGTCAGAGCAGTTAATGGTTCCAATTAAGCAGAGAAGATCAAACAAATTATCTTCACTTGAGTAGAGGTATCTTATAAATCTCATCTGCATTTCAAAGAGCTCAGGGCACAAGATAATGAAGCCCCAAACACCCGTATTCCAAAATGCAAAACAAAGAGAGGTGGGATTGGTAATCCCAGAACGGACTACACTAAACTCTGAGTTACGAAACCCCACCCCCTCAACGTCCCCCAGAGCAGGACAGGAGCAAGGCCTTCGTTCTATCTGGTCGTGGACATCTTGCAGAGTAGGTTGCCTCTGGAAAAGCTGCCAAGTCCACTCGGGGAACGGAGCTCCGGCTTTGCAAGGAGTCCGGCCTGGGTGGTCACTCCCCAGCCCTGGGATGGCTTCCTCTCCTGTGTGTTATTGCCACATCACCTCCTCCACACTGTCGCCTGCCCCCACGCAGTAACATTACCTTCCACGGCCCATGGCCCTGCTCCCAGGCCACAGATCTGTTCTACACAGGAAACTCCAGAGATATGTCCCTGGCCTCAGCCTTTTCTTTAGAAAAGTGGAAGCACCCCACCTCAGAGACAAACACAGATTATGGGGCAGGAAGGAGGCCCTTCCCCCAAAACACACCCTTTATTTCTAGTGCCTTTTCCCCCAGAACACCACGAGCAGGACAACTTCCTCATCTCGAAGTCACCTTGCTGGGGGACAAGCACTAAAACATGCCTCTCCTCCAAGAGTGGCAATGTTGGGCTGGAAAGACTGATCGTGCCATTGGCCAGACTACCTGGGACGTAACTTGACACTGCTCTGTAAAGCCAAATTTAAAATCCCATATTGGACCCTGCAAAGGTATATTCAACTCTAACCCCAAAGATTATCCTGCACCCTAGCAAGGGTCATAAGGGAATATCCTTATACCTGTTCATCAGTCTGAACGAGCACCAGCCCATTCACACCACCAAGAACAGGATTCACCATCCAAAAATGCTTCCTTGTCAGGAGGAACCCCCAGGGTCTAGCGTCACAGCCCCTGGCTCAGCACAGCCCTTTCTAGTAGCACAGAACCCACTTTAAGAAGCCTTGGTAAAACAGAGAGCTTATTTGATTCTCAGTAGGAAGCTGGAGAAGTATGAAGTCAACTCTTGTTGACACCCTTGGACACATCAGACTGAGTCAGCCCACAGAACCCCCGACTTGACCCAAGCTAGCCCTGTGTTCTAGAAGCCTCTGCTGCTCCTGACATTTTTATTTCTCAAAGAACTCATTTTGGAACAAGTCCACGCCATGAAGCCATCCAACTCTCCTTACTAACACCTCAGAACGTCTTACGGCCGCTGAACATGGGCCAACCCCAGCGATTTTACCTGGCAACACCCTTTCCTGAGAGATGAGGAGGATTCTACTCTAAGGCCCTTCAGAATCGTTTCGTTCAGGTACAGTATCTCCACGGAGAAAACTCTGGGTTTTAAAGAGAGTGCATTTTTACACACGCCAGATTTCACAGTTTATTTTCCTTTTAAAATAAAGTATGCATGGCATATACGGCAAACCAAACATGACAGCTTGGTTAAGAATTAGAGCAGTCACGCCAAGAATCAACCACAACCACTGGGAAAACAATGTATTTTGGTGGTTGTTGTGGTGGTAGTTGTTTTTTAATAAAAATTTAATGTATCCAAACATCTGACATTATTTTAAGAAATGCTTTCCAAAATGCACAGGAAGTTCTTTGCTAAATCAAAGTGATTAAAAGGGAAGGGCTATTTACCCTGTAACTCTACACACATTCTTAGTTTAAAACAGAAACCAGCATCTACGTGAGCACGAGAGGCATTCAGACACATGGGATGGACCAGTGCATTGCCTTATGCGAAAGCAGAAAACATTTTTCAATGTCACCCAGATGAAAGGACGCAGTATAATTACATGTGCATAGCGGGGAAGACTGGATTATAAATTAGTTTTTTTTTTTTCATTCTTCATAATTATGGCCATTTACCATCCACAGTTTAACTATACAATTTCCTGGACCTTTACTTCCAGCTACATTGGAACTAGAATTTTAATGAGCACAGTTACCCCACATTGATGATCTCCTTTGGCACGGTAAAGCCTGAAAGAGAGCTGGTGTGGCTGTTTAGGCAGCAAGAAGCAGCCTGAAGCCAAAGAGACCTGAGTTTGGATCCTGCCCCTCCCCTTCCTGAGCTGTGCAGCTCTGGCCAAGTCAAGCAACTTCTCTGAATCTCAGTTACCCAACACTAGTTACAGATGAAATAAGTCTACCATAGTGGGATGACTAGAACGTGAGTACCTAATACTGTCCATGCCACATACAAGTTCCTCAGCTCGGGGTAGCTGCTCAAATTATGACTCTTAATGTTTAGACAACGTGCCAAGCCTTAGACCTTCCAGAGTACCCTACTAGCTTAAAAAACTACAGCTGGAATGACATGGAAGACAGTTCTAGGTTTTATCAAATATGTGTTATTAAAAAAAAAAAAAATATGTGTTATTTACCAAAAATATGTTGAGGAAGATCGACTGCTGACCCCGAATGTTCTAGATTTGAATATGATGTTTCTCTTTTAAAAGCCCAGTTGGAGTACTTTCTGATTGCAAGTTATGCCCCAATTTGTGTTGCTGTGATTTGTTTTTGTTTGTTTCTTTTTGGTGTTGGTTTTTCACTCTGCTATAGCAGAACTGGGGGGAAAGAACATTAAAGCTAAGTGCCAACCAGAAATCAAGAGACCCCGTTTCCTAAAATAGTATTAAATAACATAAGCAAGACAAATATGACAATTTATAAAAATCATGTTTCTATATACCTTTCCAGGTATACATAAATCATATTTCACATACTTCTTTTGGGAAGGAGACTATCACTTGCATATGAAGTGTAAAGGAGGTTAGTGCTTCCATTTTATAGATAAAAACATTTAGGTAGAAGGGAGTTAAGTGATCCTACTTTGTTTGATCTAAAGACATGTTTCATTCATTCATCAATCACACAGTAACAAACCATTTCCCACCAAGATACAGGACATCTTTTTAAAATATGATCTCGTGTAATTCAGCTTAGCACTCTAGGACAAGAAGTTCTCTGGCTTCCTTTCCAAAGCAAGGACTTCTGTTATCCACCAAGAAATAAGTGTTTCAAAAACCAAAGGGACTTGAAAACAGGTGATCGCTGACTACCCCAACCACTGGGGTGTTGCCGGGATGTTCTCTTTCTACTCACTGGAAACATTCTGCCTTTGTGCTTTCCCGATTTTCCATCACGAGCCTGAGCAGTGAGCTCCAACCTTGCATACAGCTCAGCGGCCACGGCAGATCATTACTTTCAACTGTATTTTCAAAGATAGGCCTAAACATACCCTTCGTTAGGAGCTATCGGGTAAAATCTCATAAAAGGAACTTGGCTCAAAAATTCCATCTTCACAAGCCTGGAGTAGTAGGGTCCTCTCTGTCAGAGCCCTGGGGAGGCTGGACTATAGCCCTCAGAGCCATCGGAGGCCATGAGCTGGGTCATGCCCTTTCCCAGGAGGCAAGAGTTCTTTCCAGGCCAAAATGGTGGCAGTGGCTGGTGATACCACTCTGAGCCTGAAGGCTGGCCAGTGTCAGAGATTTCACAGCCATGGAAGAAAGTGTCTGAGAACAATTCCATAGCTTCAGTTCCCCTTCCAGAACCACACAGAAAGTTTTCACCTCCATCCACCGCTATAGGAATCCACAGTTCCATAAGTGGGGAAAACATACAGACGATCAACATGAAACCAAATCTCAATTGTCCTAGACACCTCTATTAGCCGCCCGGAGGCCAGGAAGGAACCTCTTAGCAACACCTTCTTCTAGACCCAGAGTTGCTTCAGAGGCAATGCCTAGTTTCCTCCTTTCTAGCATCTTCCAGCAGCAGCTAAATGAACCAAACTCTAACTAAATTTAACGGGCTAATTGCACCTAAATTACAGTCACAAAGCCCCTTCAGAAGATTCAGTCAATTTCTTGAGGGAGAAAGTAAATGTTTTACTATATAATTATAAACTTAATTAACATAAAATAAATTAATTAGGGACTTGTGCTGGTAATGAACACCATGGTTTAGCTGTTTATTGCTCTAGTTTCCAGGGGAAGATAAACCTTGAGAAGAGGGCTAACTTCTACCTCAAACCTAATTCCATCTCACCTCTCCCACCCCACTGAACTGCTCAAGTTCTGGGTTACCCTCCGTGGCATGGCATCTAGAATCCTACAGTATTCCAACGTGGATGGTTTCTGTGCTAATCTCTAGGAAAAAACAAAACAAACAAACCAAAAAAAAAAAAAAAAAGCCCCCAAAATGATAACAACCCACCCCGTCCCAAACCATCCCAGCTACAATAGTTCCAAGCTGGCAGCTCACGAAAATAACAGATGATTTTCCAAAGTGATGGTTTTCTATCCCGGAGTATAATGACAAAACTCACCTAGAGCCGAAACAACCATCTGCCACAGATTGTTCCGCGTGGTTTGTTTGCTTGTTTGTTTTTTTTAATTCTGAGAAAGAATTCAAAATTGGTACTGGCAAAGAAGGATGATTTCACAAAAATGACCCAGTTTCCAACCTGTATTTTCTCAACTGTTGTACTACTTTTTTTTTTTTTAATCTGATGAAGGAGAGGAAGGTGGCAAAAGCAGCTTTTGAGGGTGATCTCAATGGCACAGGGTAGGTTTAGGGTAAATGAAAAATGTCTCAGGTAAGAGGTAAGTGTCCATAATTTCTAGGAACCACAATGTGTCTCTCTCATATTTGTCTCCTACACTGCCATGTGGCTGGAAACCAGTCATACCCACTGGGAGGTAGAAAGAAGAACGGTCTAAAGTGTGGGCTCTGATGCTAGAATGTGCCATGACTGTGTGAGGTCAGCAAGCTGCCTCAGTGTCCTCATCTGTGAAATGGGGCTGATGGTAGTACTTAATTCAGGGCTTCTGTGCAGAGTAAATAAGCTAATACATGTAACGTGTTTGGAAATATATCTGGCACACAATACGTGGTCCACAAATATTAGTTATTTCCATTATCTTCAGATGCTAGCCCTCAGCTTTTGTCCCTTCGAAACAGCTGGTGTTTCATGTTCAAAAAGAGTTATAAATGTTTAATGGACAGGTCTGGTTTGTTGGACAAACTCGTCCACACATGCACCAAAGGGGAAAGAATTCAGGACGGAGGCTGTGAACAGAGAATCCTCTTGTTCTGATAAGATTTCTCTCCTCGGGGCGCCTGGGTGGCTCAGTGGGTTAAAGCCTCTGCCTTCAGCTCAAGTCATGATCCTGGAGTCCCGGGATAGACCCCCGCATCGGGCTCTCTGCTCAGCAGGGAGCCTGTTTCCCCCTCTCTCTCTGCCTACCTCTCTGCCTACTTGTGATCTCTCTCTGTCAAATGAATAAAATCTTAAAAAAAAAAAAAAAAAAGAAGAAGAAAGAAAGAAAAGAAAAGAAAAAACTTCTCTCCTCACTGACTCTGACAACTTTGGTGAAGAAAGGAAACTCAAAGTCCCCAACCCTGGACCATGCGCCCAGCCAGTCTCACCCTCTCACTTAGAAACAAGAAAGAGAAGTTTCTGAGAGCTTGAGGAGTTCACTCAGTGGCACAGAGCCAGCAAAGGGCAAACTTGAGACCCTTGTTAGTTTGTTGGCTATAGACTCCGAGCTGGATCGAAACGTTAACATGGCGAGAGTCTCTCTCATGACAGGCGGAAGCCAAAGACAGAAATGGAACCGGTTGTTTTTTGATACAAAAGTAAACATCCTGATGCCTCTGGTCTGGGAGTTCTGAATTCATATCTGCTTAATTACTGGCATATTTTACTGTATTTTATTTTTACCTGAAACTTGATTTCTACATGGTGGGGGGGAAGCAGAACCTGGGGGCTCGGTGTTCAGCTATCATGGAATCAACCCAGGACTGATTTCTATTGGGGCTGGCAAACGTTTTCTGTGAAGGGCTGAACAGTAAATATTTTCAACTTTGCAGACCATACGGTCTCTGTCACAACTACTCACTCCACCACTGTAACGCGAAAGTAGCCATACAATATGTAAAGAACGAGCTGGCTGTGTTCCAATAAAACTTTATTTATAAAAACAAAAAGCAGGTCACACTTGGGCTATCGTTTACTGGGCTCCAATTAATGCAACCACCTGCCTGATGTTGCTTTTACCTTATCTCCTTAACTTTTTCCTAACTTAACCCACCTCCTTAAAATGAACGCTCGTACTGTTTCACTATTCTTACGAGGATGTGATCAACAAGCAATAGAAGCGAATTTATTGTATACTAGGAAGAAAAGCCAGCATGAATTTATGAAAACTCTAAATTATGAAATATATTTAAAGAAATACACTTTTATTACTTTCATATACATATAGGAGTTGAAATTAAGCCAATAAAACATTTCCAGCTTGTTTTGGCAAGTAGGGGGTAATTCAGCCTTATCCAAGAGAAAAGAAGAAATTGAAATTGTATAATTCATCAACTTTTTTCATGAGATTTCTTCTAAAGGACTTCAAAAGTTTGCTCTCTAAGATAATGGAACAGGATTCCTACCAGTCCCATGTTTTTTTCTACTGTTAATCGATTTGGGTACTCCTCTGTTCAGAAAAGATGCCCAAATACTCTATCCAACCAATTTCTCAGTAAATTAATTATTTGTATCAGCAAGAGTTTTTAACTTCCATAAAAGCCAGATAAATTGTAATCTTACAATATCATAGATTCATGCCATCTCTGAAACACCGAACTTCCTGTTCTCTAAGGGCCTCTATCTGACCATTAGTAAACTGTGAGTTGTGTATCCAAAATCCATTCACAAACCCCTTTTCCCTTGCTTTCCACTACTTTGAGGGAGAAAAGCCAGTATACATGATTTCCCAGTATTCCTCTAAGCTAAAGATGGGCATAATTCTTTGCAGCTGAGCAATAGCTAGTAGTTCAGGGCAGATGGAGTCCTCTCTTCCTGAATTAAAAGGCAAAGCCTCACCGGAAGAAAACCTCACTGCCTTTCTTCCTTCTATCCACTTGGAGCTCAGATGTGAGCTTCCTGAAGACGCGCAGCCATCTTGTGACCACAGAGCCATGAACATGAGGAAGAAGCCTACCTCTAAGGATAGCAGAAGGGCAAGGTGCAAAAAGCCAGAGTGTCCCTGCCCGCATCATTAAGCCACCATAAGCCTTGGACCCAGATCTCTTGATGTGGGAAAAAAACTTGCGTTTCACTGATTGTTTGTTTCTGTTGGTTAATCGTAGCCAATGCACTAAAGGAGGCTTTGGGTTTCTTTCTATTATTCTGGGGGCAGGAGAGAGAGACAGAGGAAGGAGGAGAGGGAGAAGCTGAGGTCTAGAAGGGCTCTAAACTACTACCATAGGAAAGGAATCAGCTCTCGGGTGACACTGTGGCATCCAGGTGCACGCAGAAGTCTGCAACGGCCCAAGTTACGATAACGGGCTGGGTGGGGAGCCAGGGCAGAAATGCACTAAAGATGGCTATGCGGTGGCCCCACCTTTCCCATGCCTTTGAGAGGGTCACAGAAGTGACCCCAAGAAAGGGGAGATGCACTGAGTTGCATGACTCTGGGGGTCCAGGAAAAAAGAACCAAGCAAAGAAAAGACAGAGCCTGAGTATATAACTCAGGGAATCAGACACGAGGAGGAGGCACCGTGGCTGAACAACCTTGAGGTGGAATCCTAGGGTTAGGGAGAACCAACAGAACCCTCTCGACATCTGAGGACTTGAGAGCTGGGCTGTGGCTGTTTCCACCAAAACCTTCAGGAAGCAGCTGTACCACATATGCCCCCTCTTCTGGGAGAGCTGGGGGACAGCGTCCAGCTTGACCTGGACCCATGTGCACAATGGCCTCACAGAACCCTCTGGGTTTCCCAAGAGCCCTGAGCACCAAGCAAGAACACCCACAAGTGCCTCTGTGCTCAAGAGGGGCACAGAAGGGGCCAAGACTGTCACTGTGTATGAAGGCAGCTGCTGAAACAAGGGGGACACAGAAAGACCCATGCGGACCTGATGCTGGGGGCCCCCAGCAGGTCTGAGAATGTCAGCAGTAGAGACCCCCCATGGAGGCCAACTCCCAAGACCAAAGGCTGGAAGGTATCAGCACAAGTTCACTAAGAGGCAGTCCCCACCATCCCACAGGTCCCCATGGGGGACGACAGATCCCTACACTTGCTGAGTTTACCGGACGTGACACCATGGAGAGGAAAACAGAGACCATACGTGTTAAACTAGGGAGGAGTTTTAACGTTTCCCCCAAATTTCACGAGATGTGCTGCCTACCCATATTCCCTTATTGAGACACAGAGAGATGGAAATATGCAAGAAAGGGGAGAAGCCCGTGTTTCAGATCCAGACACAGAGGAAAGGAATCCAAGTCCATGTAACACTAGAGTCAACCTCCAAAGTCCCTTCATAGCCAAGAACTTCCCTCCCTGGAGGATACTGGCCGCTGCCATATTTCAACGCATGAAAGAAGGAAGATGGGACAGTCATTCACCTCTTCCCCTCCCTGATTGTGTAAGGTCCTTTGTATACATTAACAAATGTAAACACGACTTATACTCGTAGCAAAGATGAGAAAACCAGGAAGATAAGTAACTCGCCCAACAGCCAGTGAAATAGCTATATCCAGCCTCAAGGAGTACTGCATTGTTTTGTTGGGTTTTTTGGTTTTTTTTTGTTTTGTTTTGTTTGGGGAGTATATTTTTGCTGTGTAATTTGATCACCAATCTGAACTGCCTTTTGGACCTGTTTATTCTCTCCTAGAGAGGAAACAAAGGTGCCATCAGTGGCCTTCACCCCATCCCATAAACAAAGGCACCCGTGGCAAGGTTTAAGGATGTCCCCATTTTCAGACGATGCCTCATTCTCATTTCTAGACAACTCCTTCCTAACCTCCTTTCTTATAATTTAATATTTTCACAGGTACCGTGTCCTCTCTATGTGGTTTATCTACTGCCAAATACTGTAGATGAAGGCCAAAGTATTCCAACACGTAGACATTGTCTGCCCCGACAGACACACGGGTCAGTACCCGAGACCCCAAGCCTCCCTGCATCACTAGACACAAAAAGAAGATGGCATGCACTGGCATGGAGTCAACCGGCTTATCTGGATCTTCCTCATGTTCCAAAGCAGGGACCAGCACAGTCTTTCAGTAAAGGACCAGGTAGTAAAGATTCCCACCTGTGCCATCTACATGGTCTCCCTCCAAAGCAACCAGTCTCAACTCTGCTGTTTCACGGGGAGAGCAGTCACGGACAATGCCAAGCAAATGGACATGGCTGTGATCCAATAAAACTTTATTAACAAAACCAGATTTGGCCCACAGGTTCCCAGATCCCTATTCTGCAGGCATTGTTTGTTCTTCCCTCCCTCTGAAACAGAACAAAACAGAAATTCCTTCCCATTAAAGGATCTCAAAATATAGAATAAGCATATCTATGCTGCACGTCAAATGCCTTGTGGGGAAAAAAATGAAAAAAATGTTTCATAAAATTATCATCTGTGTTTGTGACTGGGGAAACCAGTGCCGAGGGCAGGCAGATGTGCCCGAGGCAGCACAGTGTTTGTGGGACGCAGCTGGGAGAAGGTTCCTGGTGGCCACATTCTCCATTCCCAGCTTCACCATAGGAGAAATGCTGCCTCTCAATTAGTAACGTACAAATAGTAGTATTTTCATTATGACTTATGCTCTGCAATTTAGGTCATGCCTACGGCAATCAATAAAACCCTCCACTTAGATTCTCCATGGCTAATTTGATGCCCCTCTTCCCCCGCCCCTAAACTGGGGAATTTTTTTTTTTAGTTGTTTTCAATTAAGCCAATTTGTCACAGACACCTCTGTTCTCGATAGGGTATTTTCGCCCAATTTCTCCTTGTTTTGAAAATAGCAAAGTGGGCGAAATGCATGCCCAAGTGTTTGGCTCAAACCACTATAGTTTGTGCAAGGAGTGACTGTCCATAGAACAGAGACCTCTCAGCGATCACACACACACACACACACACACACACACACACACACTAGCTGTCTGCCTTCACTGTCTCATGGTGCGCATTCTGCTCACACGCTCGAGTGACTAAAATGTTAGACACTCATGGTGCTGCGCTCACGGTGACAACGTCACACACCATGCCATGTCCATGACACGATGGCCACCGTGGGAAGCATCTTCATGATGTTTCTGCTCCCCTAGTTTACAGACCAGGAAATGGAGGCTGGGGGGGGCGTTATCTGCCATTGATTTTGCAGGGAGGCTGTGGAACACCAAGGTCAAAGACAGCTCAGAGTTTAAATCTCCACCTTACTACTAACTTGTGACCCTGAACTACTTTTTTTTTTTTTTTAAGATTTTATTTATTTATTTATTTGACAGCGAGAGAGAGAGAGATCACAAGTAGGCAGAGAGGCAGGCAGAGAGAGAGAGAGAGGGAAGCAGGCTCCCCGCCGAGCAGAGAGCCCGATATGGGACTCAATCCCAGGACCCTGAGATCATGACCCGAGCCGAAGGCAGCAGCATAACCCACTGAGCCAGGCTAGATGTTCTCATTTTGAAAATGGGAATAATTAGGTGTTCTTTAGAGCTGTGTTGAAAGAATCAAACGAGATAACATCTGTAAAACTCCAACGTGATGCCTTGGTACCTGGGTGAGTCTGAGCCCTAGGAAAACGCCTGTATTTAACCACTGCCTTAGCCCAGAAGAATCATCATTTCACATGACTCAAAACTAGTAATTGCTCAGCAAATGGTGTTGTCAGTAGTACTGTTACCATTGCGCATGGACAGTATTATGTGGCAAGGAGGAGATTTTAATCTGAATTTAACTGATGGCAAAAGCCAATGTTTTTTCTACTGACTCAGTGACCTTCAAAGACATCCAGTGATATTTTTTACTAAGAGTTCACATAATAAGCTGAAACTGACATCAGGGAGTGAGTAAATGACAAGAAAAACATTGTTGTTGTTTTCCTTATTTTACTAGCAGCATTTTATGAACAGGACAAAATCCATCTCATAATCAGCGCAGTATATCCAAAATTTGTTTGAAGTGTTTGAATGTCAGTCGAATAAAAATGTGAACTGTCTCTCTTCTTTAATGTATGAAGGGTCATGTTCTACTGAAAATTGGGACCTGCCTCATTAAACAGTTATAATTAACTCTGCTCGTGATATTCCACCATGGAATTGCTGCTGTGGCTCGTACTTAAAACCAGGAGGGTAATTCAGCAGCTTTCCATGAAGGAACAATCAGGTTTTCTCTTTCACATTCCATGATGGGAACAGGGAGTAAAAATAACATTCCTGTTCCCAGGCTGGGGAATCATAGGGTAAAGAGGCTTCCCTTCAAATGTCTGTCTGCTCCCTGACAAGCCTAACAGAAAGAAATTCCCATCTGAACCTAAACCAGTTCTGGTTGTTTTATCATGTTCCCAATAGCTATGTGTGTTGAACGAGTCTAGACATTTTTTAAGCTTGAGTTGCATTTTAGACAACGTCTTTCAAACTCCGATAAATTTCTGAAAAAGCCTTTCTCTCTAAAATATGAGATACTCATCTCCAGGGTGTTGCCTCATAAGGTTGTAAAATGCATTAAAAAAGGGAATTTCTCCACTTGCTTTTACTGAATAAATAACAAAACATCATTCTACAGGCAATGTATAGAGAGGAAATACCATGGTCAAGAAAAATTTTGAAAATATTTGAGTGGTATTTTAACTGGAAACCACATGTATTTTCTGGAACTTTTCAGGGTATCTACCCCTGATGTGTCCACATCACAGAGAACTCCCTAGAGATCAGCTTTTTAAGATGACTGGCATCACCATGAATGAGATTTCTTGGGCTTTGAGTTTGCTTGGAATGCAGCAGAGAGAACAGTTAGGTATTTGGGTCCTTTTATTATTACTTTTTCCTTTTTGATTGATGGAGACATAACCAACTCTAAGTAAATATTAGGGCAAAGGCAGTTAAGTCTAAGATTTAAGCTTGATATTCTGGTCAAAGTCTGCAAATAATGAGATGACCAAAGGGAACACAGCTTTTGGAGGGACAGGAGTCATGGGGCAGACCCCCTTTCATCTTCTAGGCACCATTTTAAAAAGGTTTTCTTAAAAGGTCTCAAGAAGGGGAGCTTGGGTGGTTCAGTGGGTTAAAGCCTCTGCCTTCAGCTCAGGTCATGAACCCAGGGTCCTGGGATTGAGCCCCGCATCATGTTCTCTGCTCAGCAAGGAGCCTGCTTCTCCTCTCTCTCTGCCTGCCTCTATGCCTATTGTCAAATAAATAAATAAAATCTTTTAAAAAAAAAGTCCCAAGAGAACATTATACGCATCCTGGTCGGCAGAAGTGGTAAGAAGCTCATATTTTTCTAACATGAATAAGTTAGAGAATCTTTACTCTAAAAATAGCTCAACTTAACAAGTAAATAAACAGAATGGGATAAGCCACTACTAGGCAAATCCCAAGGGGGCCCTGTCACTTTTGAAACGAAAGGGCTAACTAAAATAAGACAGAAATAATTGAAGACCAAACACACTGATAAAACCACCTTACACCCAGGGTTCATTTTAATCATAATAACGGACTTATCAGTGCAGATTGGCAATCTGGGATGGTGGCTCTCTGTCCATTCCTTAGAGTCTACCTCAAACTAAATTAGTCTTTCAACTCTTCAAAACTCTACTGCCAATGGCCCTTCATACCCCCACCACATAGACGCCCACTCCCTCCTTCGACATCTCATGGGCCTACATGGAAACCCTCTCTCCATGCACTAACTCCACGCAATTCTATCAGGGTGGCTGCATGGGATGGTTTTCAAAACTCTGAAAAAGACCAGCTGACATAGCAGGTATCAACAGTGACCTTGAGCGTATCGATCAAGCTCTGTTTCTCTGCTCCAGAGGTAGGAAATCAAGCAGTCTTCTAAATCATTCATGGATTCCTTTCATGTTCTCTTCTGCTCCCCCTTCCCTCACCCAAGCCAGGAATCTGTGTCCTTATATCTTTGGGGGGGAAATAGTAAAATTTCTTCTATCAAAACGTGCATAAAGAAGACTCCATTTTCTTTCACCAGAATAGCCGGGGAAAAATTTATCCACAATCAGCTAAATGAATGCCTTGGGAAGATACCTGCTTTTTGCTTCTTTTGTGGGGCTGACGGTTGAGTCTCCTTCAAAAATGTATTTATATAGGGGCGCCTGGGTGGCTCAGTGGGTTAAAGCCTCTGACTTGGCTCGGGTCATGATCCCAGGGTCCTGGGATCGAGCCCCACATCTGCCTGTCTGCTCAGCCGGGAGCCTGCTTCCTCCTCTCTTTCTCTGCCTGCTTCTCTGCCTGCTTGTGATCTCCGTCTATCAAATAAATAAATAAAGTCTTTTAAAAAAAAAACAGAAATGTATTTATATTGATAATGAAAAGATAATGAAGAGGAGAAGGCTTTAAGCCCTTAATTTGTAACTAAAAGTTTGCTTGACTTCATTTTTCTAGCTTAAAGTTTTTTCTGATAGAGAATTTGAGATTGGCATATAAACCAATTAGATTGATAGATTGAATGTCTATGTACTAAGGGAGACCCATATTAAAAATGCAGCTGTAAAAAATGCACAGAAGAAATAGAAATATCCACTGCCTCCATTGCCTAAGACCCTAACATTTAAGCGGTCTGTGGACCAACCACCTAATGAAACTCTGGGAGGAGAGGAACAAGGGCCCCTACAGGTAGCAAGATAGGCGATAAAAAAGCTCCGGGTTAGGATAAGCCTGATTGATAATCTCTGTGGCCAGAGGGCAAGAAAGGGCACAGGGCAAAAAAGGAGGTGAGAAGGCTGCTGGGAGGTGTGCAGTGGACCATGTGCATGGACAAGAAATTCCTCCCAGATTTAAGTCTCCCACTAACTCCAAGGCTGACCTTCACAAGTCCAAGGGTCATACAGGCCTCGGTTTCCCCAGGGAAGCTGTACTGACTATGCGCCCCACGTTTCCAGGCCTAACACCCAGAGGTTCTAGCACCCAAACCTATCTTTCCTCACCGACTCTACAACAAATTCTGGGTCTCCGTGTTTTCAGTCGGTGGACGCTCAGACACCTGCCTCTGCGGCCCAGGTGAGCAAAGCGGTCTGCACCCCTCCTCTGTGAGGCCAAGGCTCCAGACACAGATCTGGGCTGTCAAGATCCGGCACAGATACAATGAATCCAGTTCGCCTCACTACCCCAGACTTCTGGCTGCTCCCCAGCAGCTCAGCAATTTCATAGGCTGTAGCTGGTCTGCCCAGGGGCCATTTCTTCAGGCCACACCTAAGGACAGGCAGCAGCTGTCCTGTGCGCCCCCCAGTGAGCTTTCCTGCTTCTTTTCTCCCCTGCATGTCACCAGTGAGAGGCGGGTATCTCAGTTCCTGCCACATCAGAACTCAAGCTCCCCAGAAGCCCTTTCTCCAGCCTCTTCCATCAGACTAAGCTGAAGCCTTTGGCACCGGTAAGCACACTCTACTTCTAATTTCTCCACTCCCTTGATTTTTCCTACCACCATATCTAGGCCTCTCTGTTCACAATCTGGCCATGTCCCCTTCCCTCCCTCCAGTTTTGGTTGTCCCCAAGGCTCTCTGCTTCGCACCCTCTGGCAGCCCACCGTCACTCCAGGCTCTCACCTGGAGCTCAGCTACCGCTTCCCAACTGATGGTCTCTGGCCTGTGTTCTAATTCCGTTTCTCACTGCTGGGAAAGATACCCGTTCCAGGGAGGACCACAGCCCTGCATTCAGCTCAAAGTAGCTCACGAAGCTGATGCAGCCCCTACTTAATGTCCCCTCTAGGCCCCCTACAGGAACACGGCCATCCCAGGCCACCCTGATTGCCCCCTCCCACTCTGTCTTCTCCCTTCCCTGTCAGTCCACCTGGACGTGATTGGATACTTCTCTAGTCCTCATGCATCTGTGTCTCAGGCACGTAAGACTGTCCCCTCTCACCCCCAGCAGAATACCGCACCCTGCCCTCATCCCACAAACCAAAATGTGCATGGAATTCCCTTTACCACTTCCTGCATGGGGGACTCTTACCCTCAACAGCCAAGACCAAGTGCCTCTTACATAAAGTCAGCTCTGAGTCTCGGAGGCTGGGGCTCCCTCTGAGCCCCCATCAGACACATTTATGGCAGAATGTACCACTTTACTCTCTGGGACTGGCTTTTCAGCAAATACATCAAGCAAATACTTCTCAAGGGTGAAACTCCCCCCTCTACAGCCCCAGCATATTAAACACTCAACCACACATCTTAAAAATTGGCAGACCAACACAAAGAATCTGATCAGCATCTGCCAGATTACATTTTTGATAATTCTCATTTTCTTCCTATTTCCCCAATTTTTAAAAATTTAATTTTCAGTTCTTACTGAGTATAGCTGCCCCTTGGACAACAGGGGGCATGGGGAAGCCACACCCCCACACAGCTGAAAGTCCACGGGCAATTTCTGACTTTGTAAAAACATAACCACTACTAGTTTGTCTACTACTAGTAACTACTGTTGACTAGAAGCCTTACTGATAAAAATAAGCAAATAACAGTTATTTTGTATATGTTATTTTGTACATATGTATATGTATATTTTGTATATTTTATTTTGTATATACTGTATTCTTATAATAAAGTGAGCTAGAGAGAAGAAAATGTTTTGAAGAAAATTGTAGGGAAGAGGAAATACATTTGCAGTACTGTATCTGTCAGAAAAAATCCACATATAAGTGCACCCACACAGTTCAAACCTGTGTTGTTCAAGGATTGGCTGTATATTACTACCAGTCTTTATAAAATCTTTTGACTCCCCAAAATTATATTATATTATGATATAAGAACTATTGTTATTACATAACTAAAATTAATATTTTTAAAGTAACAATTGTTGATACTATATACAATAATAGTGGCTAATACATGACATTAACTATGCCAAGCTTCCTTCTAATTGTCTTCACATGTATTCATTCATTTGATCTTTGAACAGCCCTATAGGTAGTACTAGAATTATCTCCTTTTAGGGGAGAGAAAACTGAGGCACAGAAAGGTTGACTCAGTAAATGGCACAGCTGGGTGGCTCAGTCAGTTAAACATCTGACTTCGGCTCTGGTCGTGATCCCAGGGTCCTGGGATGGAGCCTGGTGGAGCGGGGAGCCCGATTCTCCCTCTGCCCCCCCACCTCTGGGCACCCTCTCTCTCTCTCTCACTCAAATACATAAATAAATAAATAACAAAAGAAAGAAGGAGGAGGAGGAGAAGAAAAAGAAGAAGAAAAGAAAGAAACATTGAGTAACACAACCAAAGTCACCGAGTTGCTAAGTGCCAGAGCTTGGGTTTCACCCAAGAAATCTGGCTCTGCAGTCCACTAGTGAGCCAGACCGGTCCCCTGTATGCCACGGCACCCACCATATTAAGGGCTTTATAGATATTCTCTTCTTTAATCCCCACAATTGCTCTATCAAGTAGGGTCATTATTATCATCATTTTTTGTAATTAAGAAAAACAGAGGCTTTGGGGGGTTAGGAAATTCACTGAAGGGGTGTCTGGGTGGCTCAGTGGTTAAGCACCTGCCTTCCACTAGGGTTGTGATCCAGGGTCCTGGGACTGAGTCCCACATCAGGCTTCTGGCTCAGGGGGGTCTTCTTCTCCCTCTACCCCTCCCCCCCCCACTCATTCTCTCTCTCTCAGATAAATAAATAAAATCTTAAAAAAAAAATTCACCAAAGGTCATACAGCTAATAAAGCCTGTACATTAGAATTGAAAATTCCGTGTATTGCTTAACTTTCCACAGCCGAGAAGATGAGACAAGGGACAAACATACAAAACTTATGAAGACACATCCACCCACACAGTCAACACTGCTCGTGTAGCAGCATTTCACTGTGACCCAGTGCTCCAAGTAACTGGGGGATCTGTCCACATCATCCTAATTCAGCAGACGGGTAGAGAGCCAGTGATTAGCCCAATACCAAAGCCACGTCGCCCGGGATCCCAAGACTCTGGAGTGTGTCCCGTTCCGTTGTCCCGGTCATTATTCATGAGATCATTTTGTGTCTGGTCATTATTCATGCGCATTCATTCTGGGAGCATCATTCAAGCTTCCAGAAATCTGAGCAGCACAACATAGAATTGCTTCTCCCTTAGTTCAAGGACAATGAAAGGTCAAAAAATGGAGCCACCAGCTTCACCATGGCAGGTCCACAGTTCCTTAAAGCAGACAGAGTGTCTGTAATCACAGACATGTGATGATCTCCTGGAGCTCCATCTCTGAGAAGTCAAACATCGTGAAATATACAATCTTCCTTGAAAACAAGCTTTTCTCCCCCTTTTTAGTTTTGAGATAGCGCCTTGCTTTCCATCGCGTTGTCACTTTCCCGGTTAGGTAGGATTATTAAGCCAAAATGATGAAAGGATTAGACTATAAAATAAAGAAAAAGTGTATCCAATTTTGGAAAGAAACAGAAAAAGAAACCAGAAGTAGAGACAGATGGATCAAAATAACAAAAGGGAAGAGAGAGAAAAAAGAATAAGTAAAAGAAATAGTAACACTGAACATCCCGGAAAATTTGTCCAGACGACTGATGGCTGCCCAGGTTTGGGTCGAGCTACTGCCACACTCCGCATATGCAGAGGTGACACCAGGCAGGTGATGTCATCTCCTGGGAGCTCAGCAACTTCTTCCTCTGACACACGAGGGAGCTGAGGGTTATGTAAAATTAACGTATGTGTGCAAAGTACAGAAACATGCTTGGAACAAAGCAAATACTCAATAAATGATTGAGCTATGGCAGCGCCGGTGGTGACTTTCAGGAAGACATCGATTTTACCAACATGGCGGTTTCCCAGGGGACTCTGGGAAGACCAGACTCTGAGATGAGACGGGGTTGGCACGAAAGTTAGAGGCTGGAGCTTCACACTGCAACTCAACATTCTCCAGTTCCCTTGGTTTTGTAAGAGACGTGTGTGGCTTTTGGAATTCCCAGGTCATGTTTCTAAAAGATGTCTTCGTTCCTTCCACGCCAGAGCTGCAATAAATTCTGGCCCACATTGCCAGGGGAGAGGCACCAAATTGGTGCTTGTGTGGAAGTCACCGATTTGGCTGGAAAATGAATGAAAGCCTCAGTTCATCCTTCATCTGCAACGATTAACTGCCCCTGCCTCTTGAAACTGATGTTTTAAGAACTAAGTTAGTCCAACAACTAACGCCTTCCAAGGACATTTTTCTAGAGTAGGTTAAGTCATTAACGCAAGAATAAAAATCTTACAGAAAAAAAAAAATGGGCACAACACAGATGTCACAAACACTGTGTAATTAGGGATTCCTCAAACTGGAAGGTTCTAAAGGCCAGTATTTTGGAGGTCTGACTGGAAGCCAGTCTCTGATTTTTCGACAAAAGCATCTCAATAGCATGAGCCAGAAGTGATCTTTTTCTCGAACTCCCACAGCAGTATTTGTGCCCCTCTTCTAGAAAATACAGAAGCCACTTGATTGCAAAGTACTACTTACTTGGCCTCACAAGCACACTCCTTTCTCCAGGTACACACACAACAGGCCTTCACACACATTCAGTGAATCAGTGAATACACTTGTGAGATTCAGATCCTACATCCTCCATGTTCTAACGGGTGTGGATGACAGAGATGACCGAGATAGCTAGAGCCAGGCAGCCAACCTTTTCAGGAAATGACCGGTTTTGACCTGTGCAGCATGATTCTGGTTTGAGGCTTTGCCGTTCCTATTGATTAGGTAGGGAGAAAGAAGCGGGAACAATCCTTTTAAAACTTCTGCGACGTGATTTGCATTTTCAAGTTGCTGCTAACGTCATCTGTTTAGAGGTCTCCAGAGAAATACAAAGAGAGGATTAAGAAGGGGCCTTCTTTCATGAAATGCATGAACTCGAATTAAATAGGATTTATGACTCCCTGGTTCCTCTCCCTACCTCTCCAACCTCCCAGAGAAAGCGGATTCTACTGCATAAATGGGTTTGCCAGCAACATTTTATAAATGTCCAGTCCTCAAAGTAACTAAATTGTGAGAAGGAAGAAAATACTCAGAAAGATAGGAATAAAACCCCCAAAGGGCTGATTTTTCCTAATCGATCCGAATTAAAACGTTCATCACTCGGGTGGAGTTCTAGTATTTCGATTTATGATGGATATTGGACACATTTGTCATTGTACTTGAACACGGATTAGTTGATGAGCATTAATTAATTATTAAACAGTCTCTGTCCCCACCCCTCCAGGGATACCGCTCAGAAGAACAACACCGTCCTTGGCCTTGAACCACACATGGTAAATGAAAGGGAGGTAGTTGTTAGGTATCTACCATGTCAATGAGCCATTTGAAATAAGCACAGAGAACACCGACATCTGAATGAATGAAGGTCTTCTCTCCCTCTCACTCTCCAGAGATACACCCCAATGAACACACACATTCACCCCTTTGAGCATAACCACCAAACTCTTCACATATCACACAAATAACCTCACTCTACTCCCAGAGCACACACCATGAAGAACAAGCAAGCTCTCATTTTCCAGAAGACAAAAAGCCAGCCAGGAGAGGTGAGGAGTCCATCCAAGGCCACATGGCTAGTAGCCCACACCACTGGGACTGGAACATGAATCTGGCAGACTTGACCTGTGCCTTTCCATTGGGTTCACGCTGCTTCCCTCAGTCACGAAGGCTTTGCCCACAACATTTAAGGAATTCCTTTTTAAATCTCACCTCTAACAGCCAATCCTATTAGCTTGAATTACTTAAACTCATCATCCTTGTTGGCAGTTCTACCCCAACCAACTCTGCTTGCTGCCAAGTGTTCTTTCCATACATACACATAATTAGGATACAGTCCTTACACAAAGTCCTTCGGGATAAATCCTATCCAAGGGGTGTCCAAGGGTCCCCAGGGTGGTCCCCCCAACTGCCCTCCAGTCTCTCATCCCAATTCTCTGCACCCACTCCCCACTTGCCCAAACTGAAGTCCTTGCAAATGTATGGTTGCCATAGGGTTCTCATTTGTCCGTCTTGGGACAGGAAATTCCTACCTGGAATATTCCCGACCCCCTCTACCATGAGCTTCTCCCAACTCTTCCACTCTGCAAACGTGAAAGAATATTCATCTTTGGGATCAATCTCCAGGCTAGTGTAGATATCTGTCCTGGGGGCTCCCACAGCACCCTGCACTTTCCCTCTCTCTTGGAGCACTTTTCAAATTCCATTTCAAGGACCCAGACTCTGCTTTCACAGCCAAGTGTATGCTCCCGGGGAAATGGGGCCATCTACCCCAGTGCTTAGTAGAGTTACATATTTGCAAATAAAGTAATGGAAGTAGGAAGGGATGAGAGTAAAAACTCACCCTTTGGAGGTGAACCTGACTCAGAAATAGACGAGAATAATTCAGAGCCAAGTTGAGCAAATAACATGATTGATCTACCCAGGTCACACTGTTTAGGGTGTAAAACCACTGCAACAAAAACACATCAAGATAGAAACCACTGTCAAGGCGTGCAAGTCAATCCCTGTACCTACCAAATGTGCTTTTGTAGGCTGCTCAACAGTCTTGAATAATCATCCCTGAGGGGAAGTGTCATGAAGAGTGTTTACGACATTATACTTTGGGGGTCTCTCCTACTGAAGATGTGCAGGATGGGCAATGAGAGCTTGTTCACCCGAAGACAACAGCCGTGAACTTCTCATCTGAGAAACAAGCTCTCGGATACCTTCTAGAAGCTTCCATAAGCCTCAGGGGCTTCTTTTGGTCTCTCGTGTATGACTCACCTTCTCACACATGGGGAAGTGAAGCCCAGCACCCTCACCCACTTCAAGACAGGGGCCAACAGAGAACATCAGATGGCTTGACCAAAGGCACTGGTTTAAGAAAAAATCATTTCTGCAAAAGTCAATTCTCACCAAGCTGTGAACATATCTGGCAAGTTAAGAGGAAGACAAGTTAACAGAAGATGTCAGGCCGGGCTGTGTACTCCAGAGGGCAGTCCCTTACAAATGCTGAGGCAAAGAAACGTCACTGCCTCAGAAAATGTGGCACTTGGTGATATGACAAGTACAATGATATTTATCATCCACATCCACAGCTTAATGGACACGAGCCATATCTGAAAAGGGAAAGGGTGATTCAGCCCATTAAGTATGCAGAACATCGTCTTTCAACACAAGATGGTCCCTGATGATTTTTTTTTCTATATCCAAAGGCTCCCTCCAAGTGAGAAAAACGCAGAAGCAAAACAAGCCACAGCCTCTCTGCGACAGTCACAGTCACAGCAAAACTAGGTATTGCTGGGTGGGGACTGGCCCCCTGGAACATGCGGAGGGCTCTCCTCACAACGCTGCTCCGCAGAGAGGGCCCCCAAGCTCATCCCCAAAACGCTGCTTTTCCTTTCCTCCACTTCCCTAGAAATGCTTTGCAAAGTTTTCTGAGAGCTAGTTTTCAAGTGGGCTCTGATGAGAGATTTCCAAAAGAAAGTTTTCCCTAAAAACTTGAGCTCCGGCCAGTCCGCATTCCCCTGCTTGCCGAGCCCTCCCCGCTGAACTGAAGATGAATTGTCTGGCCCTTAATGGGACAGACGACATAAAGTTGTCCTTTGGTGAGACTTTAATCCCCAACCCTGCTCCTCCCTCCCACCGACGTGTTTTCCGGGAGGCCATCTTAAAACAATCCTTTCCACTATTCTCTTATGCCATGATTGCATTTTAAAACACCCTCCGAGGTATTATCTAAAAATCATCCATTAAAAAATCATTACAAATGGCCCAGCTATAAATGACTCTACCAGCTAAGAGAGTCCCAAGTTAAAGTCAAAAAACGCTCAAGGAATTACCATAATAAGGGGTTAGTTAGCTCCTTGTTGAATCTTTTGTTCTCAGTCAATATAAAAAAGACTCAAGGCTTGAGGTTGTTTTCAACTCACTGCCTTTAAGTGACGCATACGCTAACAGAAATAAAGTACTGTCTAAGTCCAATCAGTTCTATCCCTGCATTGTCCCATGAGGATATTTGATCTAATTGTCCATGGACCCCCCAAATCAGTGCAAATGTTTGCGACTCCTTCCACCAGGGGGCATTCGTCTCACTGAAAATAAAGATTTTTCGACCGGCTGGATTCTGGGTACCAAAGAGTGCTAGTTACACCGAAATGGCCAAAATACAGATTTTGTTTATTAATCTGAAAATTCACACTTTCCATGGGAAGCAAAAAGGCTGCCTTTAGTGGGTAGTTCTTGAATTAAATGCAAAGGTATTAAATAAATATGGAAAAATTATTATGTTCCAGAAGGCAAGATACACTTGAGATGGTTATGAGCTCTTCAGAAGCGTCTACAAAAAATACAGGCAAAGAGCATCCAGCTACAATGAGAGGTTAACTTTAGGGGCTAGAGTTAATTTTAGGTTACTTTGGGGAACTGGTAGTGTCTTAAGATTCTTCTCCATCCTTGGGACGCCTGGGTGGTTCAGTGGTTTAAGCCGCTGCCTTCAGCTCAGGTCATGATCTCAGGGTCCTGGGATCGAGTCCTGCATCAAGCTCTCTGCTCGGCAGGGAGCCTGCTTCCCTCTCACTCTCTCTGCCTGTCTCTCTGCCTACTTGTGATCTCTCTCTGTCAAATAAATAAATAAAATCTTAAAAAAAAAAAAAAGATTCTTCTCCATCCTTGAAGTATTAAAAGACTCTCCTGCGAATGCATTTTTTTTCAAACGCCTGCATCTAAAAGATCTATCACCTTTTTTTCTCGTGAGACCACACAGTCAGTTCGCACACACCCATCCGGACACTGAAAGATAAAAGCAGGACTGGCCTCCTTTGGAAAAGTTATGAGAGGAGGAAGAGAAGTCTATGAAACACACAGAGGCTGCACATTTAACACATTTATACTGTGAATCCTGACAATCCTTCATAAAAAATAAAATGCATGTGAAGCTACAAGTACCCTCAGAAAGGACTCAAAAGCAGAATCCCTGAGCGACTCTGTATCAGAACCAAACCACTCTTTTTTAAAGATTTTCTTCCTTTCTTTCTTTCTTTCTTTCTTTCTTTCTTTCTTTATGAGAGATCGAGAGAGAGAGTGCACACGCACAACCGGGGAGGGGACAGAGGGAGATGGACAAGCAGACTCTATGCTGACCGTGGAGCCCAACAAGGTTCGGTCCCACAACCCCGAGATCATGACCTGAGCTGAAATCAAGAGTCAGACGCCTACCTGCCTAAGCCACCCAGGCACCCCAGAACCGAACCTCTTTTTGTTTACCTACTGGGACTATATCACACAAAGCTAGCCATATCCCTGGAATGATCACCCATCGTATAAGCCAGAAAACTTTTCATTTTTTTCTTTACGAAATAGGTGGAAAAGTACTGTTTCAAGTATGAGAGCTCATATTTCTACCTGTAACCATCTGCTACACAGCATTTACCTAAGAATCAATAGATTTATAAGGGCTGTTGATCAGTGAGGTCTAGCACCACCCCCAACCCTGAAGCCAACCTTGTACATACCTCTTTCTCTTTATATACAGTCTGTCCATTTTCATATATAAAATGGAAGCGTCTGCAGTAGGAATCACAGACACTTAAGGCAAAATTGTACCAGAGTGTTCTCTCCAGCTAGAACTCCTTTCTGCTGCCAAACCAGCAACTGTTATAAAATCCATAGAGTACTGAATGACGGGTCATTAGTTTTTTAGGTATTTTGCTAATTTGTTCTTTTAAGACAGGGGTCAGCCAACATTTTCCATAAGGGGTCAGATACTAAATATTTTAGGCTTTTCGAGCTATATTGTCTGGGTCACAACTACTCAACTGTGCTATTGCAGTGTGAGAGTAGCCCTAGACAACCCATAAACAAAAAAATGGGTAGAGCTGTGTCCTAATAAAACTTTATTTATAAAAACAACGCACCAGATTTGGCCTGCAGGCCTTAGTTGGACAACTTCTGTTTTAAGGGGCTAACTTAAGTTTTTTCTTCTCCAGATACTAGGAAACTGATGTGTGCACATTCCAGAGGTTTCCTAATGTCGGGCGTGTTAATCGTAACTAGATTCTTAAGAGAAACAATAATGGAGGATCCCATCCATAATAACATTATATATTCACAAAATCCAGCCACCAGGGCACTCCTCATCAGAGGAATTAATGCAGTTTGTTCATGTCAGACACAGTCTGAAATGTCTTGATTTCTTCTTGGCATCTCTGGTGTTTGCTTTTATCAGCAGTGGGTAGAAACAGAGAAGGAGGCTTCTCCAGAGAGGAAGTCCAATGTAGCATGAGGCTCTCACACCCAGTACATGTGAGAAAATTCCTTCAAATTTGCACGCTCTTTGCCCACCTAACTAAATGCCTCCCCTTCCTGTTCCTGAGCATTTGAGGAGAAAGTAGGGTCATCCACACCTCACTGACCCTTTAAACAATCTGCCACCTCTGTGCTATTCCCATGACAGAGGCGTGAGAAGGTACAGCAGGTGTATGGGCTGGCAAGGCACACCTTTCTCAAACAGTCTTCTCCCTCTTACAGAGCATGAACATTTCTGAAGCTAATTTGTCTCAGCGTGTCTAGACAAAAATTTGGAGCAGACAATGCAAAACACTCTTAAAAATAATTCACTCCTATTTTTGCTTTTACCGGAAAAGGGAAGATGGGGGTCAGGGGGTGGGTGGGTGGAAACTGACCTCTCCAACATGGCAGCTGAGTTGTCTTTTCAACTGGGCCTTAGCCCAAACAGTAAGTCTATGTGTTTCATCTCTTTGCTTGTTAAAGCATTTTCTTATTTTACGTTTTAAAGACTTATTTAATTATTTTAAAGAGCGAGAGCCCGAGTGGAAGGGGCAGAGGGAGAGGGAGAGACAAAATCTCAAGCACACTCCCCATTCAGCATGGAGCCCAAAGCAGGGCTCAATCCCAGGACACTGAGATCACGACCTGAGGAGAAACCAAGAGTCAGATGCTTAACTGACCATGCCACCCAGGCACCCCAGAGCATTTTCTTTCTACAGAGAACAAGTCCACTTGGAAAGAATTACATTTTATAAACACAGAAAAATCAAGTTGCAAAGGAAGTTCTAAATCAACGTTATCAGACTTCCAATGGAGTTGACGTAAACCTTCAGAATGTATGTTTATCTATGTGTATCTATGTTTGGTGGATTTCTTTTTAATCATTATTAATATTTTTACTCTTGTCAGTGTGCCCAGAGACCTTGGTGACCTGAGCATTTTATAAACCTGGTAAATAAATAACTAAAGCCTCCCAATCAATACCTCCTAAGGGAGGGGGGAAGGAGGGACTCAAATCTGTGTTAAAGTCAAGGTCCCTCCTTCTGGGAAATGCTGAGGGAAGGAGGCAGAGGCCCAGAAAAGCTCATCTCAGCGGGTGGGGCTCCAGGCAGCAAGCTGACTCCAGCAGAGAGGAGCCTTCCTCTATGTGAGGCGCCACTTAGGGTGCATGTCGGCTAGGACGTGGAAATATGACATCGGTGCCCAGAAAGCCAAGTCCTCCGGAGTAAGCTGGGCCATCCGTATGGAGGGCCAGAGGGGGCACTGGCTCACCACGAGCTTCATTGAAATGGTGGCATCTGGGGCTCACACGTAAATTCCCTGAGAAAATTCTTCTGTCCACACAGCAATAAAGCACTCTCGAGAGGGACTTCACAGAACTCGGCAGCCACACTGAGCCCAAGGGGAACTCCAGGGTAAGTCTCTTGAAGAGGTATAAAGCCTCATTAGTGCAAAGAGGATTTACCATGCGCCCGGTCCAGCCACGGATGCAGGTGCCTTGTTCCTGAATTTGTGACTCATTATGCTTCTGCAGATCACCCAATTATAAGGAATCATCACTGGCTGGCGCCGGTGGAGACTTCTTCTCTTCTAAAAATACCAGTAACAATCAGAAGGCACCTACAGGCCCTTCCATAGAAGGGAAATCTGCTGAGCTGGCCATTGGTTTATTTAAAGGAAGCAAACAGCTAGGCTGTGATACCCACAATGTAAAAGAAGACTTTGAAAAAAAGGGAAGAAAGAAAGAGAAGAAAAGATATCACACTGTTCAAATGAAATTTTTAAAAAAAAATCATTTTGGCTGTCATCCTGCCTGAAGATAAGTCTATCTATGGATCTCTAGAGGCAAACAAGACATCACTATTGTAGAAGACCTTGAAAAAGAGAAGCACCTATGAGCAAACCTTGTGCATGATCAAAAGGTCAGGCCAAAAAAAAAAAAAAAAAAAATGTCCCATGAGCACTGTTTTGCAACATACTGCTGTGGTTTGGCAAATTGTGAAGAATTTGGCGAGCTGGCTGACTTCACTTCATAGCTTGAAATCAACCGTGTTAGGAATACCTCCCTCCACGGCCATCAGCAAACGGTACACATGAGGGCCCCAACCCCACTCCACCCCGTGAGCTTTCTGTTAAAACATGCACCAAAGTACGTTTGTCACCTGCTTTGCGGTGACAGTCTTCTCCAGACTCTTAATGTTCTTTGAGAGTGGAGAAAAACTCTACTAGGAGTCAATGCAGGAATTGCGCTTACAATTTTCTGTAACTCTTATAGAAAAATTTTGCTCTAAGTGGAGCAACAGAAAATCAACTGCTTTGTAACACCATCCCTTTACAGATGTCAAAACCGTTCTATTAGAAAGTTGCCTCTGTTGTTCTCCCCAGTGCTTGCCAACCCTTCACACACCTCGGAGGGGCTTCAGAGCTCTCTAAATTAGGTCAGATTGCTCAAAGCCCAGGATAAGAACAGGTTTGGCATTTGAATGGCACAAGGGACATGGTGAAGACAACCCCATCTGGTTTCTTCGTACAGCCTCCCCCTTCTTGTGACGAGTGAAGCTGAATGACCAGACTGGAAGTGATTTGGATGCCGGAGTCTTTCTGACAGAAACAACCCTTAGTGTAACCTGGGGGCTGGGAAACGTGTCTTCTGTGGCTTCCAAAAAAATATATCTATTGGCCCTAAGACCCCAAAACAAAGATGTTTTAATACCAACGGTCAGGAGTTGATTCTCCGTGGATCCTTCCCATTTCCGTCTACCTCACAAAGAGAGGCACCAAGTGGCTTCTGTTCTGGATTATTATTTTAGGGAAGTCTGTCCAGCAAACAGCCTCAGAAGATAGAGATAGGGGCTCTGGAGCAAACGGAAAGCAGGTTAACCGCCCACTGAAAGAATATGGATTGTCTAAACTCAGGGTTCCTTTTCTCTAACACAATCCGCAGCATGGGCAGGCATCCATCTGGGCTCATCTGCACCTCCCCCTGGGGCCTCGGGTCAGAGAGACATGAGGCACATAACTGCTCACGCCCTTCCTTTGTCTCTGACCCGGGAGTCTCCTGTCTTCTGCCACCATCTGTGACATCGTCGCAGGCGAACCGGCCAGCTGAGGAGGAGAGCGCAATCTCAGACCCTTCACAGAGCTCGCCGCCTGCTTACTTAGATGGCGTTTAAAAACTCATCAGCGTCTGTCCCTCTGTCTAGCTCGATTCATCACACACCTGTGTATCTAATAAGGACTCACTGTGTCCCCCAGAGATTCTCGGCAGCTCCCTTGGACAATAGCAAATAAGACGGCTCACAGTGAAGTTACCAGGATGAAAACTGCCAAGCTGTCACCCACCCACATGTAGGACGCCTGGGTGGCTCAGTCAGTTGAGTGGCTGCCTTTGACTCACATCATAATCCCAGGGTCCTGGAATCGAATCCTGCATCGGGCTCCTTTCTCAATGGGGGGCCTGCTTCTCCCTCTGCCTGCCGCTCCCCCTGCTCGTACTTGCTTTCTCTCTATCTCTCGCTGACAAATAAATAAATAAAATCTTTAAAAAAAAAAAAAAGTAACCATGTGAAAGTAGACAACAGGAAAAAAATGACGACTGGCCTTAACCTCTTCCATGCACTCCCGGGCAAGCCTCCTCATACTCCGAGGAGCATATAAATCACCTGGGAATCTCATTAAAATGCGGAGTTGGAATCAGCAGGTAAGGCCCAAGGTTCTGCATTTTTAACAAGCTCCCAAGTGATATTGAGGACACTGGCCCAAGGACCATACTTGGAGACCAAGGTTCTGACAGCAACTAAATATAAATTGTATACCCGTTAACACCCTAATATCTGCATAAACTTAACGTTTTTAATAAAAAGACCTATGACAACTGAGGAAGTCATAAATCAGAGAATCCCTCCACTGGCTTAGTAAAGGGTGCTGAAAAAATTCCTGCACACATGACGGTGACTGCTTATATACGTGTATCAAAAAAGCTACATGTGTCATAAGCTATTCTTTATTCCAAATGATAAACATTCCATACGAAGAAGGGAATACGCAGAAGACCGTCCTGGGTTACGCGGTCTACAGCTCTGCGAGCAAACAATCCACAGGGCAAATCACAGTCCTCACAGTTTACACCGTTGATGGCTCTATTTCTGTCTCAGCTAATGCCGATGGCCTAAGCAGATTGGGGAGAGAGAAGATAGCATGTGGACAGAGGACTAACTTCATAAAGTAAATGTGCTTGGGGCGCCTGGGTGGCTCAGTGGGTTAAAGCCTCTGCCTTCAGCTCCGGTCATGATCCCAGGGTCCTGGGATCAAGCCCCACATGGGGCTCTCTGCTCAGCGGGGAGCCTGCTTCCTCCTCTCTCTGCCTGCCTCTCTGCCTACTTGTGATCTCTCTCTCTGTCAAATAAATAAAGCAAATCTTTTAAAAAATAAATAAATAAATAAATAAATAAATAAAGTAAATGTGCTTGAGGGAAGGCCCCCGGGCAGGGAGGCAGGGCTGAATTGTGGTCCCCACACTGTCACCCGCTTGTGATGGGAGCTTAGGCAAACAAATCAATCCTCATTGGGAAGTGAGGTAGGAGGGGAGAGGCGCTCCTCGCCATGTCTCTCTCCTATCTTGGCTGTAAGCTCCTGGTCACCAGCCCCGAGGTGACCTCTTAGCCTCAAGGCCTTTTGTTAAAACTGCTAGCAGCCCAAAGAATTCAATCTTTCTGTTTCATTTTCTTGACATGAGAAAAAGTTTGCGTGCCAAATTGAAAAGCATGGCAGAGAGAGAGAGCGAGAGCACAGGAGTAAAAGAAAGGTGTATTTGACAGTTTTATTGAGAATGACGGAGGGACACCTTTCCTTTATCCCTCTTTATTCCTTTTTTTTCACCTTGCCTTTTTTTTTTTTAAGATTTTATTTATTTATTTGACAGAGAGATAGAGAGCACAAGTAGGCAGAGCGGCAGGCAGAGGGAGAGGGAGAAGCAGGCTCCCAGCTGAGCAGGGAGCCCCATGTGGGACTCGATCCCAGGACCCTGGGATCATGACCTGAGCTGAAGGCAGCCACTTAACTGACTGAGCCACCCAGGTGCCCCCGACCTTACCTTTCTTTTGACTTCTTCTTTCCTTCTTACCCTCTGTCTCTACCACAAAGACAAGTGGAAGGCAGAAAGGTGTCATTTGGTTTTCCACATTCTTTTATTCTCATGAGGTTGGTGACGATTCCTCTTAAAAAGACTTCTCTGGTCAAATATGCTTGAGAAATCCTTGGTTACAGAGTTAAAAGGTTTCTTCACCAAGGACTGTCTCAAAGCCTTAACAGGCCCCTACACGCCATGACTCACCAAGAGCGGGAGGGGGGCGCTGCAATGTTCCAGGTCTCCTTGCCAAAACCAGCCTCACCCCACCCCCCCTTGCTAGTGTTCTGAGGAAATTGCTCTGAGAAAGAGAGCTCTGGCCCAAAGATATTAGACAACACAGCCAAGCTGTTGTGTTTAAATTAGTTCTACCTGGAAAAAGCTTTGTGGCCTTGGGCAAGTCATAAAACCTCTCTGAACCTCCAGCCTCTTTGTGTACAGAAGGAGTCAAATGACATCTACCAGATGGTGCCCTTGGTTTTGTGACAAAATGAAACCAAGTGTGCAAAGTGCCAGGCACAGAGCCCCCTCGGCCACCTGGCTTTTCCGATTCAGAGGTGATGTTAATCCATATCCCTTGAGGGTTGGCCAGAAAAGTGTCCATATTACTGAAAACTACTCTTGGAGACGAGGCACTGGCCTCTTTTCTGACCTCACTCATTGTGTCAGAGACTGGCATGGGTCTTGTCCCATCCGCTCAAACCTGAAGATTCCCTTCCAAAGGCTGGCTACCCACCAGGCCGCGTCGGTCTGTTGTCAGTCCCAATGAATGACAGTGACCAAATGAACGGGGAAAGAAAATCAACAGTGTGACAGGAACGGTCACAGAAAACAAACAGGCAGGACTGAGGCCAGGCCAGAGACAGGAAGCATGACTTTCCTGAGTCAGATCAGGCTTCGCTTCTCAGGAGGAACATGGCCCGGGGCAAGTGACGAGACCTCCCTGAGCCTCACTATCCCCATATAAAAAAATAAAGATAACCATGCCTCGCTCACAAAGCCACGTTGAGGAATGAAGAGAGACTCTACATGTAAAGCACTTCGCACAAAACCTAGCACAGAGTAGGAACTCCGCAAGAAAAGTCGAAACTGAGGGAAGTGTTCTTATTGGAGCTAAGAAAGAAAAACAGAGGCTGTGATTCTCAACTCCAGTTCTCTGATTTCTATTTTTTTTTGTTTATTTGACAGACAGAGATCACAAGTAGGCAGAGAAGCAGGAAGAGAGAGAGGAGGAAGCAGGCTCCCTGCTGAGCAGAAAGCCTGATGTGGGGCTCGATCCCAGGACCCTGGGATCATGACCTGAGCCGAAGACAGAGGCTTTAACCCACTGAGCCACCCAGGCACCCCAAGTTCTCTGATTTCTAGATTAGAAACTGGATATCATAATCCTTCTGAGGAAATCTCACAAAAAAAGGAAATATAGACAGGGCAGAAAGTTTCATTGCCTACAACTGACTTCAGATACGCCCAATGAGTGGTGGTGGGTACAGCTCTCATGGTGCCTTCTGACGGAGAGAGAGAGAGAACCTTCTCCTGGACTCCAAGAAGAAAAAGTCAGCAACAGAAAAGCCACAGATTTCAGATTTGCTGAACAGGGACCTCCACCCTGACGATCCTCATAGTAGAAAGATTACTTCCTTCCGACAGGCCACCCCTCACTTCCCCCGGCCACTACTGTGTTCTTCCCACACCCACCCCACCACATTTCTGAATCTATGGTCTGTCTCCCTCACTGCGGAGATTTCTCCACCGGGCAGGAACCGTAACTGTCCCCATGGTCTATTACAGGCTGGCCTGAACAGGCTCTCAGTAAGTATTTGTTGAAGGAATGAATGGATTCTACATTAGTTATTTAATAAGCATGACCACTCAAGGATGTATAGTCCATTAAAACCAGATGAAGACATGAGACCAGAAATTTTTAAAAATTAGTACGGTTATTTATAACTCAAATGAACAGCTTTAATAGCAAATCAAGGAAGAGAGTAAATAGGCTTGGCAGTAACCAAATCAACATAAACATGATCTCTCTTCACATTTAGATGTTCTAACCCTGCCTCTTAATGATTTCCCTCTCAATCCCTCAATCCAGTGGCTCTGCTGTGACTTTAGGACCAATTCCAAACTGTCCAGCATGGGAGGAAGGCCCCTGTCCACCTCCCCATCATCTTCCTGCCACCATCTTCTCCTACCTTACACTCCAGGAATATCCAAAGTGCCCCAACATGAACCTCCAGAACTTGACAGGCGCCTCCTTCTCCACCACATCCGTGCAGTGAACTCCTACTCACCCTTCAAGACCCCACTTGAAGGTCTACTCTCCTATGAAGTACTCCCTAGTCTCTCTAGATGGAATGAATCTCCTCTTCTGTGTCAGCTGTACTCTGGATCACAAACTTCCAGAAGGCAACTGGTCACACACGCTTACGTATTTCCTGTGCCTGGCGCATTATAAACCCTCAGTAAAATGTACATCAAAAGAAAAAAACACAAGGATTCACAGCCACTACTACCTTTTCTATTCCCCCACCACAAGCTCTCCCAGCTACTAACCTTACAACCAACGACAAGAGACTCTGGGAAGGTTCTGAGGTAAACTTTATGGCGGTTTACAGAGCACCTAATATCTTATTAACCTTTAGGTTATCTTTAGAAATCCTCTGAGTTGGTGCTGGTATGCCCATTTTACAGATAAAATGATACTCATACAAGAGTATCTAGTAGAGATACTAGTAGAGAACCTAGTAGAGCCCTGTGTCAGACTGTCTGTGCTTTTCCGTTACCCTGCCCGGCCACAAGAGCAGATATCACATCACTCCTTCCCACTGTAGAGTACTGTTCTCTTTCCACCTGTCTTCCCCCCTTCTTGTCACCTCTTAAATTATATCCTCAGTTGGCCCTCAAATGGCACCTGGCTGTCCAACTTCTCTCAGCCCACTGCCCATAACCCACATTCCTCTCTTCAAGGTCCTCTTGCCCCAAAGCCTAACTAACCACTGCCTTCTCGCGCTTCATTATTTCTTCCGCCCAAGTCACCTGAATGGTTTCGAAACAAGTTACAAGACTAAGTCATGTATGCCAAAAAGACACAGCGCCTTCTTCTGTCCTTCAGTTCAAAAAACATTTACTGAGGGTCAACTCTGCCCTCCATCACACCAAGTACTGGGACAGAGATACGAACACAGTTAGTGTCTTTGAGGAGTTTCTAGGTTAATAGGAGGATGAACAGGTAAGCATATTCCTTCACTACGATGGGCTAAGCATTTTTCTGGATGACTACTCACAGTAATACAGATCTACACAAAAGGGACTTTGTCAGGAGCACCTGGGTGGCTCAGGTGGTTAAGAGCATCTGGCTCTTGATTTCAGCTTAGGTCATGATCTCAGGGTCATGAGATTGAGCCCCACATCGGGTTCCATGCACAACACAGAGTCTGCTTGACATTCTTTCTCCCTCTCCCTCTGTCCCTCCCCCATCTCTAAAATGAATAATAAAATCTTTTTTTTTTTTTTTTAAGGGACTTTGTCTCTCCTAAGGGGCCTTTTTCTTTTTCTTTTTTTTTTTTTTTTAAAGGGACTCTGTCTATCTTGAGGGAATCAGAGAAGGCTTCCTGGAGGAGGTGATGCCTGAGCTTTATCTTTAAAAGATAAGTAAGAAATAACCAGGCAAAGGGAGAACATCTATGGTCTGTGATAAGTGCTGATGTTATCACACAGAAACTTTAAAGGTCTCTGGTAAGGTTTTCACAAATTCTTGTTGAAATTTTCACATGTGTAGTATTTGTAAAAGCAATGAATAACTCACAGAAAGGTCAATGCAGATGCTAGATGCAAGGCCATGTTATCATTGCTATTATCCCCTCATTATTTTTTTAAGAATCTCTCGTGGCACAGATTGGTAACTCCTATGAGGTACATTAGGGCTTTCAGGACCCAGCGGTCCATTTATGGGCCTAGGACTGTCACTTGCTGAACCTATCCTGGTACAGGACTATCACAGGACTGGGCATGACCATCTCTGTCCACTGTTCCAGAAGCACATTCCTGACGCCCTGTGCTGTTTTCTCTTTCTCTATACCTTTATGTTTCTATGAACCCTCCACATTCTGTCACAAACCGGACAAAGCTCTCTTGTATACAGCCAATTCATATGGTTTGATTCAAGCACTTGTTAGAAATGATTTCCAATCACTCCCATTCTGGGAAATTAAGTGTGGTGTTTGGTAATATATTCTGTTATCTCTTAATAAAGAGCTAGTCTCCTCCAATTTTATTAAGTCATGAACTTTGATGTTGGAATGTTTCTTTGAGCATCTAGAAATAGACATTTTAATGCCCCAAAATGGAAAGCGAGTCAGCAGGGTAGCAGCTGGAAGAGCTCAAGCATTAAAACCAGAAAGATCGGGATATGGATTATGGTTCTGCAATTCCTAGCTCCGTGACTTGGGCACCCTAATAAACATCTCTGGACTTCAGTGAACTCATTCTGAAAATGCAGTATCAGGGGTGCCTGGGTGGCTCAGTTGGTTAAGTGTCTGCCTTTGGCTCAGGTCATGATCCCTGAGTCCTGAGATCGAGCCCAGCATAGGGCTCCCTGCTCAGCGGGGTATCTGCTTCTCCCTCTGCCCCCTCCCAACTGCCCTGCTCTCTCTTGCTATTTTTCTCTCTCTCTCAAATAAATAAATAAATTCTTTTTTAAAAATGCAGGATTATTAGAAAAATCAGAGAAAATGTGTCAAGGACATGGCACACGGTGCCCCCTCCCTCAATAACTGGTAACTCTTACCTACACCTCCCTTGATTTTTTTCATTAAATTTTCGATCATCCACTTGCACACATGTAGCCCAAATTAGCAAACAAGAGCTAAAAATAGTTTTAAACACACTGATAAAAATCATCAAGCAATACTACATTTCTTAGAGCTCTGACAGAAAATACTGCTCAGAATTAGACCCGGAAACAGTGCCCGTGGACAAGTGATTGACTTCAAGAAGACTCCCCGGGAGAGGCGGAAGCAGGAAAGGGAAGAAGACACCAAGCAAGGCTGCAACTTGGGTGAGGACACAGTCTCAGTCTGATCCTGCAGGGGGCTCAGGAGTGTAAGTGACACCATAGATCTTGCAGAGAACCTGTAAAGGACCCCCCAGGGGCTGGCCAAGCTTCACCTGTCAGCCTTCAGCAAAGGAGGGGTTGAGGGAACAGTGGGACGGTGCTTAGGTCCCAGCCACTTCCAGCTGTGTGTTTGTGTGCACGCGTGCACACGTGTGTGTGTGTGTGTGTGTGTGTGTGTGTGTGTATGTTGGGTCTGGGAGGGGCTCTGCTAGCTCAACCCTCGCCCTCTGAAGAAGGTTCCAGGGGTTAGGTCTCAGAAGCAAACATAGAAGCCAGGCTCAGCACCGAGGGCCAATGAAGGGAATCCGAGGGCGGCCAGGGGAGCACAGGCACTTATCTGCCACGTGAATCAAGAGAGTTTCATGGAAATGTATCTTTGTTGACTCTGCCTTGACTCTGCCTTCGCTGCTGCACTTGGTTCCCCACCAAGCGCTGTGCATTTGACCGTGACTGCATTCATTTTTCTTCGGTAATTTGCAAAGAACTAAGTTTGAAGTAACTATTTCCTGGGCGTGTAAAATTCCGATTTGAAGGCTTGCCCTTGGGCATATGAAAACGCCTTCTCCAACCTATTACAGTTGTGGTTTTCCACTGAAAGAAGTGCTGTTGGTCACGAATAGAGGGGCATGGGCCCCGCACAGACAGCACTGACTGGGAAGGGGAGCCGGCCAACTCCAGAACCGGGGAAAGAACTGGCAGCAACATTCTACAGCTCGTCCTACATGTGCGTATTCATGTAACCCTCTGCGCTGCTCAGAGAGTCTGGGACGCTATTTAAACTGCCTTGTGGAATCCATGCATTTGGTTAACACAGATCTAGAGTACAGAGATTCAAGACTCTGCCTTATCCAAATAAAGTTCTTGTAATTAAAACAATATGTAACTCTTTCTATGTCTATGCCCTTGTTTGTAGAAAGAGGATGCTGACCCAAAGACTTCAGGTAAAGGGGGCTTCATGGAGACAGCCAATTGGGTCGGTGGCCTGGGTCACAAGACCACCTGAGAATTAACTATCTTATAAATTACTACAAAAACATGAAGCATCCGAATAATTATTAAATAACACAGGCAATTAATTCGTTAGCGTCATGAGCAGTTCAGGACGTACACCCCACTTCTGAAATTTTCCAATAATGTGTATAATTTGATCATTTGTAACTTAAAGCAATTAGGTCAACACACCTGGGGGACCCAAACTAGAACAGGAGAGTACCTACAAAGGTCATATAAACAGATACGTTAAAACAAACGTCATGTCGAATTTCTGAGGGCCCGACAGAAAGATGACACTGAAACTTAATGGGCACCTCAAGTTTTCACACCTGGATAGGAGTCCCAATTCTAACTAAATAAAAAGCAAGTGAGCACCACGGCTGCCACCAAGGGACAGGGGCTGTTTCCTATTTCAGGGATTCTTAGAACACCTCAGGAGCTCAGGAGATGAATGGAAAAAGTCTATGGATCCAGGGAAAGGGTGAGGGAGGGGACACGATGTACCCTAAAAATGACTGAATGTCTTCCTCAAACAAAATTCTCAACCATTACCACAGTTACAAAATTGCTGCAATGAACTCTCCTCCAAGGTGAGACATTTGCTAAAGTCAGTGCTAAGATCAGGAACAAAGCTCCTCAGACTTGGCGTCTTCCACTCTTAGCATATTTGAATCCCAAGAATTCAGAGTCTGATTATAATTCTCGGCTTCCGCTTGCATTGTTTCATAATGGAAAAGAATCTGATATGTAGTATAAGATGCAGAACAGAGGGAAAACGGAGAAGTCAAACCAAAATTAATACCATCCAAGAATCCATGCCAATGAATGGGATTATCCAACACTGAGGCTATTGTTTTCCATGGGTAGGTTTTCTTGTGCAGGTCTGAACATGGTAGATTTGTCTTTGCAAACGTGCTTTTTTCTGGTAACATCTGGGTTAGTTTCGTTGAATTTGCTGACCCCAAGCTCATTAGGTGATGGGTAAGAAAACAGACTAGAATAAATAGGGAATACTGGGCAGTTCATAAAGAGGAAGGTCTACCTGATGATAATGCGAACTTCCCATGGTCTTATGGGGTCTGATGCAAAACATTCTGCTCCATACCACCCAGGGCCAGAGAAGAGGGACAAGTGGTCAAAGCTCCCCAAAGGTAGCAGTTGATCAAATACTTCCTAAATAAGGAATGAGGTGTGAAGCATCAAAAGAGAAAAATGCATTTAAGGGGATCTGGATTTTTTGCCCATAGAACCCCAACACCCCATGGTGATTCAAAAGAAGACTGATCCAGTCCACAAGGTGGCAAAATGCTGTTAGTAATTTGCTGAGAGGACAATAAGCAGGAAAATCAAGTGCTTTCTTCCTCTCTGGAAATGCACAGCCTCGAAACTTCCAGCCTGATCTTAAGTTCTAAGCCTTGCCTCTCAAGCTGAAAGGCACACATGCAGAGAACTTGGGTTCTCCTTAATGTTTAATCACCATAATGAAGGAAAACACCGGGATTCTCACAATGCCTCTGCTCACTCCAAAAATGCATCATTTGAGTTTTCAGACAGTAGTGTTTTTCTCCCAATAGCAACAGAGATTTCAAAAGGAGGGAATTTGACTCAAAGTGTTTCAGCCGTGAAAGGAACTATAAGGCCCCTGTTCTTGGAGGAAACTCAGCTGCATGAGAGGAATCAGGGTGAATTCAGTGAGAAGGGTCAGAAGGAAAACTCAAGACACAACCCAAAGCCTACCTGCTTCTGGTCACAACTGGCCAGAGTCATGTGATTGCCAACCACATTTTTTCATGACAGCATAATGCCGGGGGAATGCAGAGAATTAACAAACTTTTTACAAACCCTCCTTTCGGGGTGTATGTGTGTGTGTGCATTTGTGTATGAATCTTGAGTGAGGTGGGGGGATTATCATACTCCTGAAGCTGTTCATGAACCTGCAGTGAAATTTTCTGCACTACCTTATATCATGAACGTCTCGTCTCTCCCCTACTCCTCAGCAACATCTTCCCCAAGTCATCTTTTGTTGCCAGAAATGAAAGCATCATATGAATATATCACTGTTGCCCCCACCAGCGTTCTTTACACACACTTGCACACGTACGCCCTACCCAAGTACCACCTGCACCAAGACCCCGCCGCAGACAAAAGCCCCATAAAGGCCTGGAAGTCCGTATGTGAGCTCATTTCTGCCCCCTTCTGGTCTCTCCCACTGCTCTCCGCCCTCACTGTGTTCCAGCCACACTGACCTCTGCGGCTCCTTCAATGTGCAGAGCTCACCCCAGGCTCCCTCGCTCTTGCATTGGCGGTTCCCTCTGCCTGGAAAGCTGTTCCCTCGGACATCAGCGTGTTCACTCCCTCACTGCCCTGACTCTCGGCTTGAATGTCATCTTAGTAGATAGGCCTGTCCTAACTATTTATGAACAGTGAATCTGTAATTATCCTTCTCTTCCTCGTGTCCTTTACTTGTGGCATTTGTCATTACTTGTAGATGTCATCTACATTTCTTTCTCTGTCTTGTCTTCCCTCCAGTAGAGTTCAAGCTCCACGAGGCAGAAACTTTGTTCTGTTTAGTATTAAATTCCCAGAGCCTGAGGATAGTCCTATTCAAACACTCTTAAAATTTAAATTTAAATTCTTTACCTAATATTTTTTCTTTATTTCATGTTTTTAGTTTAAGGCTTATCTTAGACAATAATATCATGGAATCAAGGATAGGAAGCACTAGGGATATTTTCTCTACAAAATAGTAAAATAAATACAGAACTATCAAAATGAAAGATGTTCACCGGAGTATCTGCTAAAGCCATCTCATTACCACTGATCATACACGCCCCCAGCTTTGAGAAACACAGTGTCATCCAGTGGCAATGGCTACCAGTGGAAACACAGGCTAGGCACATCCAATGGGGATACAAACTAGCATGAAAGCAGTGACCTTGACATGGAAACAAGTGTTATTTATTCTTTATAATGTTTCTTAGTTTCTCAGCATAAAACATCAAAGCTGGAGTCACAAGGCCTGGCTTACAGCCCTGGGTCAGCCACACACCAGCTATGTGTCTACCCTTAGGCAAGCGGCTTAAGCTCCCTGGGCCCAATGTCCTCACCTCCGTAACAAAGGCTTTGGATGATTCCTAAGGCCACTCCCGGTTTTCTGTTTTTATTTCTACCAACCACCACACAAACGCAAGAGGGAATCCTAAAGCAATTGTTACTAATACCTAGTTAATATTTAATCATTGTGATAAAGAAAAATAGAAGAAGTCCCATAATATCCTTCTCAGTGACTTTGAGAAACAGAAAATAAATAATATTTAAAAAAAAATATCCTTCTCAGCTGGATATCTGCCAATGCCTCAAGGGAGAGATATTCAGGTAGAACTAAAATTAAAAAGTTAAAATCTTTGGTGAAGGCCAGAATGCTCCCTGTCCCCCAAGTGGAAGCCAGTATGTATAGAACTATTGAATTTTAAAAACACCATTCTGCAACCCTTAGAAATTAAATAACTATTTCAAAAAAGGACCAGAGCTAGATACCATGCTCAGTAAGTTCAAATTTTGAGGGAAGAGGATATTTGCTAGATGCCAAACTATCACTCCACAAATTACTTACCAATTCCAAGGGAAACTTAAATTTGTAAAGAGAAGATCTGGTGGTGACCTTCCTTAAAAAGCAATCCAACTTATGCTAATAGTGTAACAACCCGACATTATGTGTTTCTAAACGAGATACAATGTAAGTTCATAGCATCTGTGATGCCTTCTTCCCAAAAACATTTCACTTACACCTAACCTAACTGAGCCTTTAGAAATAAGTTCCACTTCAAGGAAATACAGGGGATAAATGACAGGTTAAAGAATCCCACAAAAGGGGGCATGTGGGTGGCTCAGTCAGTTAAGTGTCTGCCTTTGGCTCAAGTTTATGATCCCAGGGTCCTGTGTTTGAGCCCTCATCTGGCTCGCTGCTCAGCAGGGAGCCCGCCTCTCCCTCTCCCCATGGAGCTCCCCTTTTTTGTGCTCTCTTGTGCTCTCTTTCTCAAATAAATAAATAAAACCTTAAAAAAAAGAATACTGAAAAAAGTCACTTATACTGCCAGAATGAAGGACATCCTATAGGACAACTGGCTGGTACCTTCAAAAAGTCAATGTCAAGAAGGGGAAAAAAAATGAAGGTAGCATTCTAGACTGAAAGGGACCAAAGAACCAAAGCATCACAGTCACCACATGCAATGCGTGAGCTCTGAGTTGATGTCGGTTTGAAACAGAAGCTGTATGAGCACTGGGTGTTATACGCAATGGGTGAATCACTGAACACTACAGCAGAAACTAATGATACACTAGATGTTGGCTAATTGAATTTTAAATTTAAAAAAAGAAAGAACGAAATGGAAGCTGTAAGAGGCATTGTCAAATCACCGGGGGGATCTGAAGATTCACTAGGTGTTCTCTGTTACTACAGAGCTATTCTAACTTTCTTGGGGGCAATGATATCGGTATCGGGTTGTGCTTTGAAGAGATACTGTGTCTTTAGTTTTAGGAGAAATGCGCTGGGAATTTTAGGTATGAAGTGAACTTCTTTTCTTTTAAAGATTTTATTTATTTATTTGACACAGAGAGAGATAGTGAGAGAGGGAACACAAGCAGGGGGAGTAGGAGAAGCAGGTTTCCTGCTGAGCAGGGAGCCCAATGCAGGGCTCGATCCCAGGACTCTGGGATCATGACCTGAGTCAAAGGCAGATGCTTAAGGACTGAGCCACCCAAGCACCCTGGGCAACTTATTTTCAAACAGCAAAATGTTAAACAGAGGGTGAATCCTGGTGTAGACTACACAGATGTTCACTGTAATAGCCTTTCAAATTTTCATGTTGAAATTGTCATCATAAAAAGCTGGAGAGAAACACAAGATCCACATACCTGGCAGAAATGATTTGGCAGAAGATGAATCAGGAAAGAACACTTTTCATATTCTTTCTGTCCCCACGGGAAAGCAGGGAGTCAGAGGGGAGCCCAGCAATTCAGCTGCAAGTAAGAGGGGCCCCATAACCTGTCCCCTCATAAAATATGGGGGTTGGCGGAACCATAGAGTCTCTAGTCAGGGTTGGAGATTCAAAAAATGAAGAAGCCTGAATCCCTCTTTCTGGGAAGACCTTTAAAAAAAGGTGGCTAAGAAGCCAGAGCAATCCCAAGCCTATAATGGCACGAGTAATAAATGAGGGAAGCCACAGGGTGTATAGGGAGAGAGACAGGGGCCACCTTCATGGAATTTCTTGGTCCCAGAGCTCCAAGGATGTCCTTGTGGAGACGTGTGTGAAGCTGACAGAACCTGGTTGGGACACAAGGTGGTGTATCTGTGACTGGCCCGAATTTGGTGGCTGAGGACAAGTGGAAAGGTGAGCAACACAGCAGCCACCAACATGAAAAAGAAATGACCACCCATGGCCACAGATACAGCCCCTCCACACAGTGGCCTGTCATGACCCCTGAGGATTTAATCCCACACGATCCCACACACCGCACCATCACCCACAAGTTGAAATGCGACCTGAGGAAATGGAGCCGAGAAACCCCTGTGAGACCCCCTGACCTGATGGAACGAACATTGAATGTTCTGGGATTGTCCAAACTTGCCACACAGACATGATGTTTCCTATGTTAATAGTAAGGAGAATGTGGTTCCACAGTGGAGAATGAAAGACTATCTCATGACACACCAAAACAATAAAGGACATCACCAGAAGTACACGGCAGACTCTTCTAGTGAGTGTGTGATTGTTCTGAACGGTTGTGTAACGGGATGGTAGATACTGAAGCTGGAGAGGACCCTCAGATGCCCTTCAGTCCTGCACTGTTATTTCTGGTCCTCACACAATTTCCTCTCAGAGATGATCCAGGAAGTCAATGTGGGAAAAGCTCAGCTGGGTGGTGGACTGTCCTCGGGTGGGACCCTCGGTGGGACTACGAAAGCAGACAACCATGACTGTACACAGAAATACCACCTCATTCCCAGGATCTTCCCACTCCTGAACTCATGTCCCCTTCCTGCCTTCCACTGTCACTACTTGGGGTGGAGATAACTCTTCTGCCTTCAATTCAGGATATTAATTTCTTGGTACTAAAGACTTTAAAAGTTAGAATGAAGATGTCTCTCTCTCTCTCTCTCTCTCTCTCTCTGTCTCCCCCACTCCCTTCCTCCCTCTCATTCTCTCTGTCCTCAGACCGCTAACACTCCCAGATGCTCGAAGAAGAAGCCAGTGACTTCCACTTTTGCTGATGCCTTGAGGAAAACGAAGACCTCCCACTGTCATCTGTCTGCTTCCGCCTTGGCTTCTCTCACAGGAAATTCACTGTCTTGGTCTATGGATATAATAACGTGGATGACAATCGACAGTATGAGGAAGAACTTATTTTCTCCAAAACTCCTCTTTTCATCTCTAGCAGGCTGTGAACACATCAAAAATTAAAGCCTATATTTGGGGTGCCTGGCTGGCTCAGTCAGAAGAGCAAATGATGCTTGATCTTGGGGTTGTGTGTTTGAGCCCCATGCTGGGTGTAGAGATTGCTTAAAAATAGAATCTTAAAAAAAATTAAAGCATACTTTTGTTAAAGAGACTGTTTTTAGTCTCTTTTTTAACTTGCAACCTCCTCTGTGCAAAGGGGAAGCGCCTTCGAATGGGAAGCTCCATGAGTTCATGTTTCTGAGTTTTAAGCGAATGATTACTGGGTCTCTTCCAAATCCCACCCTTACCTGCCCTTCCTGCCTCTTCCCTACAGTAAACGCCCCTCCCAAAAGAAACTAGTAAAACCTCCATACCCAATCCATCCATCAATAAAAGAGATTTCTTTAAGCAGGTGAATCGTTCAATGGACAATAAAATTAAGAGCTTGCAGTAACTCATACGTTTAAAGAATGAAGGGCTTAACAGAAACATGTTTCAGCAGCTTTGCTTTCATAAAACATGTCCATAAAAGAGAGACACATTGTAATTACAATTTTTTTCTATAAACTCAACTAATAAGCTTGAAAACACTCTTATACACTGTCTACATATGAGACCTTTTTTCTGTAATTCAGACTCAGTATCAATTCACACAGGACTCTGCACACTCTTTTCCTTAGTGATGTATTACTATAACATAAACCTGAAAAAAAAACCTGCCTCTTCTGGAATTAGTTCAATAAGCCCGCCACTAAATTAAGCACTAATTTAATTCTTATAATCACCTGAGAGGTGGCTATTATTTCCACATTTTACCAAAGAGGAACCAAAGATTTAGAAAGTTTAAAAATTTCCCACAAAATTATGGTTAGCAGGTGGCAGACCTGGGACATGAACCCAAGCCCATCTGAGTCATGAGTCTCTAATATTACATTCCTCTACACTTCTAGGTTTGAAGACTGAAGATTTAGCAACTTACAAACATGAAGGATGTGTGGTACTCAAACAGACTGTCTTTCAAAGTGCCACAGGACAATTTTGCTGATTTGGAGCTAAATTTAATCCGAGAGTCATTCAGTCTCTTTGCCCAAAATAAAGGAAGATAAAATCAAAGCATATGTTAGAATTTAAGCCAAGCTATTATCTGTCCTCTTCATAAATTCTGAAAAGCGTGTCCACCAAAATCAGATTCTAGGAATGAGGGGGAAGAAAACCAAATGAGAGGAAGAATGTAAAATTAGGGAGCAAGGAGACGGGGAAAGACAAAATGAAAGGCAGAAAAAAAAAATGAAAGGTTAGAAAAAAGAGAAATGGGAATGGAGCTAAGGGGAAGAAGAACACCCCAGATGTCCCGATTTGGGAAGTTTTGCAAAGTCTGCCCATGATCTGTGTGTAAGGAGGACACTTGAGTGGCTCAGTCAGTTAAGCCTCCAACTCTTGGTTTTGGCTCAGGTCATGATCTCAGGGTCCCAAGATCAAGCCCCACGTTGGGCTCTGCACTCAGTGGGGGATTTGCTGAAGGTTTCCCCCACTCCTCTCCCTCTGCTTCTCCCCCAACCTCTCAAATGAATAAATAAATCTGTTAAAAAAAAAAAAAGTCAAAGTGAGTTCACCACAGGGTTTCTAGAGAACCAAAGAATGGGGAACAATTTTTCTTGACTTTGAACTTCCAGACCTAATTTTTTTTTTTTTAAGATTTCATTTATTTATTTGACAAACAGAGATCACAAGTAGGCAGAGAAGCAGGCAGAGAGAGAGGAGGAAGCAGGCTCCCTGCTGAGCAGAGAGCCCGATGTGGGGCTCAATCCCAGCACCCTGGGATCATGACCTGAGCCGAAGGCAGAGGCTTTAACCCACTGAGCCACCCAGGCGCCCCCAGACCTAATTTCTTAAGGGCTCCTTTATCTTTGTAGGAAACACTGGTAGTGCAGAAACACCTCTAATCAGAACTGTATGCACTTTTCCCATCCCAGTCTCACCTGGGCCCTCCCCTGAAGCACTCGGAGCTGCCCAGGTGAGGGAGGTAGTTTATGAAGTTTGAGGTCAGGGCAGGGGCCAAGGCGAAGAAAAGCTGCTGCTCCCTGCTGCCAGCTGGAGTCAGTTCCCGAAAGTTCGACACCCATGTTCAATCTGCTGCAAAGCATAAGCATGTTCTGCCCTCACAGACATAACCCAAATGCTGTCCCCAAAGGAAGCGACAGTGATCAGAGATCAGATCCTCACGTCGCAGATGCATCTGGGGAAAAAATTTTTTAATAACATTCCTCAAATGACAGAAAAAGAATGCGTGGGTTTTTTTTTTTAATTTCCAATTTGCTAAATTGCCCATTACTCTTTCAACTCAATGTCTTTTCTGAAATATATGAAAATTCTGTTAAAACCAACAAATTTTTTTTTCTCTGCTAAGAGAATGTGACGTTATACTCTGAGTTCAGTTAGAAGCTAAGGGGAAGGGCAGGGGGAAGAAAAATTTCCCGTGAAAACCTACGTTTTCTGTTACTATTTGGTGAGGCTTACACTCCCATATATTATATGAGAACCAATGAAGCTCATTACTTGCTTTTCTTTTTTTTTTAAAGATTTTTTTTTTTATTTATTTATTTGACAGCGAGAGACAGGAGATCACAAGTAGGCAGAGAGGCAGGCAGAGAGAGAGAGAGGGAAGCAGGCTCCCCGCCGAGCAGAGAGCCCGATGTGGGACTCGATCCCAGGACCCTGAGATCATGACCTGAGCCGAAGGCAGCGGCTTAACCCACTGAGCCACCCAGGCGCCCATCATTACTTGCTTTTCAAAAGAGTTAAATGCTAAGTCCTTCCAAGATTCTTTTCTGTTTTATAAGGGGGCTTTCTGATTCCAGAAAGATAAAATAATATTTATTAAAGATAAAAGATAAAATAAAATAAAATAATAAAATAAATAAATTAAATAAATAAAATAAAATAATAAAATAAAAATAAAGTGATCAGAGGATCACTTTAACTGAACTGGCAAAAATAGAAAAGATTGATAAAATCTGATATGGATAAAAGTATCAATGAAGGATGCCCTCCTATACTACTGTGAGAATATAAATTGACAAAATGTTTCCTCAAGATAATCTATCAACGCATAAAATACACAACCCCCTTTAGTTTTGGTAATCTATTCCAAGTACCTATCTCTATATGGAAGGTATTATTCGAAACACTTTTCTGAAAACTTTGTAAAAGCATAAACATTTGGGGCGCCTGGGTGGCTCAGTGGGTTAAGCCTCTGCCTTCAGCTCAGGTCATGATCTCAGGGTCCTGGGATCGAGTCCCGCATCGGGCTCTCTGCTCAGCAGGGAGCCTGTGTCCCCCTCTCTCTCTGCCTGCTTCTCTACCTACTTGTGATCTCTGTCTGTCAAATAAATAAAATCTTTAAATAAAAAAGCATAAACATCTAACCATAACTTTAAACCCTAACAACATAAACAGTAAAAGAAGGAAACAAATCACAATTTGTCAGTAATAACTATCATGATAACTAAATGCCAGGACCTTTCCTGAGTGCTTCCTATACATAAACTCAGCATGTCTCCTAGCAACCTGATGATGTGGGTACAAGGCTTGCCCCATTCCAGATGGAAATACTGAGGCAAGGGAGGATGAGAAAGTTGCTCAAAGTCACATAGTTTGTCACAGGCAGGGGCAGGTTTCAGACCCAAGGAGCCCAAGAGCAGCCGACTCCAAAACACTTATTAATTCAAATGCGGGAGATACACCGGTACTGATGCAGAAAGATCCATGGGCAAATGGTCTCCTGAAAGCAGATGCAGCCTAAGCCTGGGATTGCAATTTCTTTATGGAACCAAAAATGAGTCTGTTTGATTATCTACATTGTAAGTAAAGCTATGGATTTTATGATCTGCATACTATATGCATTCTGGATGGTTAAAGAAGGTTATCCTAGCAGTAGAAAGGGTAGCAAAAAAGGAAGGTCGGGAACAATCCTGCTTTTAGCTCCATATATTTTGAAACTGCTTGAAACTGTGAAAAGCAAGAATGCATTCACGTGTTACTGTTATAATTTTTTTAAGTTATTTGTCTTTAAATAAAAAAACAGTGGGGGTGCATATGGAAAACAGTTTGTCCTTACAGATGTTTCTACAACTGTGCTTCTGGCTTTCGAACACATTTTCCCCCTCTTTTAAAAGTTGATCCAAATATCTGTTCAACTCAACCTTCTCAACTTTCCAGATTCATTTTCAGTTCATAAAAAAGGCTTTAACCTCCAGCTTCTCTAGCTTTGGTCCCACTATATGTTTATGACTATTTTGAAATAGCCAAAATTTTGCTTGCTGTTGAAAGACATTTAGGAGACCATTTATAAGAGGAAAAACAAACTGTGGACCTTGAATCTGGAGTCGAGAAAACCTGGCTCTGCCTTCTCAGGGAGTGCGGTTCTCTGGGCAATTAGGAATTGGAAATTTCTACAGCTCAAGTCATAGGAATGAGTGCAGATCGGCGGTTTACGTGCAAGGAGAGGAGGTTGCCGATAAAATCTGGAGGCTAGCAACACTGAATGAGAGAATGGGCCTCCTGGCCCAGTTCCTCCTGTGGGATGTCTTCGGGTCACTTAGATATCTTTACTCTCAATGGACAAAGGAGGCACCAGTCCTCAGGGAATCAATAACATTACGTGGGCTTCTATAGGGAAACGCACGTGACACAAAGCTGATGGTCACAAGGACTCTCTATCAGGGTGACGAGTGCCAGGCCCCCTCCACCCTTCTGGGTCCCTTAGATTTTTTCCAAGCTTGCACACCATCCACATCATCAGGCAGGGCTTCCAGAGGCGGAGTGCTCTTGGAACGCCCCGCCATCCTCATGCCCCCTGATGCTTCCATTTCCTCGTCCTGAGCCCTTCTCCATCTTCTGTGAAGAGAGGGAGCCAGGAAGTAATGTGAGAACTAAACACGAGGCTTGGTTACAACACAAGAGCGTGCTGAGGTCTCGTTGCCTGTTCCTTTGGCAATACAGCTGCTCTGGAAAAGTCTTGGAGCCCTATTTCAGTGGAAACTAAAATTAAAATCAATCAGAGGCAGCCTGAGGAGAAAAGGGATAAAATTATGCATTTATGTATGGGGTACGGATACAGACATAGATGGCGGTCGTCTGTTATGTATTTTAGGCATCTATCTTAAGCGCAATATAAATAAGCCCTATACGGATGACCAAGCACTAACAGAAGGCCTATATCCGGGGCTTCCATGATGACGGTAACCAGATACCCAGTAAGCAAATAGGGTGGTGTACAGACACGAAAATGAGCATGGAAAAACAGATTGGGGTAAATTCTACCTCCTGATATCTCTATTGACAAAAGGCCAGCAGTCCACTGAACACTGGCAACAAGAAGCTTAAACTATAACAAGCCATAGAGAAAGATACATTCCAGGTTAGTGCCAAGATGGGAGCCACCACCGGGCACCTGCGCCAGTTTCGAAGCTGACAAAGACACATATTCCGAGGCTGTACATTCACAGGCAGAGAGGCAGAAATCCACGATGCTTGTGTGTAAAACTGAAAACCAAAGTGGACCTCCGAACTGAAATAGTAATTGTATGAAAACTTAGAAATCCTAAGCAAAAATCTAGCAAAATGACCTCCTGTCTAGGGCCATTACTTATCCAGAATAATCAAAGAAAGCAGGGGTTGGGGGAGGAGAGGGGCTCTGATTCCTTAAAAATTTAGAAAAGCTCTCTGGTCTCTCTTGAACCATCCACATGCGGGCTGTCCTCCAAACACCAACTGTTTTCCAATCACTACACTGAAGTGACTTAAGTTGAAAATTCTCTGTGAACAAGACCTCTACGAACCCTGTCTTCACAGAGCTCCCAGCCAAAGCTCCATGTGTAATATGGTCCCTTCACAGTGAGTTAACAGAACAGAGAATAAACCCTAGGAAGCTTCCAGTCACATAAACCCACCTCCAGAGAACACACACCACCACTCACTGGTGGTATTCTAAAATCTAGATTTAACTCCCAGGTTTGGAATTTAGAGACCCCCCCTTCGCACAGAAACAATACCATCAATCATGTTTGGGTCGAGCGACAGAGCTGGAATTGATCTGCAGTCAGCTGCAATGTGATTTTTTAAAGAGGTTTCTGGTCTCCCACAAGGTCCTTCCAATCAACAGTCTTAAACTATGGGTGTGATCCCAGACAGCTACTGTGATGATACGGTCGGCATTGGAACCTCAAGCGTGTGATGCGGGGATGGACGAAAACCTGCAAATGCTTGGTGGGCAGGCTGACTGCCACCTGCAATCTCAGCCTGTCTCCAGGACAAGGGACTAGGCAAGCAGGTCGAATCTCCCGAAGGGGCTTCTGAAGGCAAGAATTACATTTGGAATAGCGCATTTGCACATCACACGGAACGGAGCCATAGGTCCCGGCCAAGGCTATGCACATTTCCCGGCCAAGGCCATGCATGCACATCTCCCATGGTTGTTACTGAGAAATCACCACTCACATGTTTCCTGGCGATTTCAGGAGGCATGATACTATTTTTACATACGTCTTTTTCAGCAGTGATCCTGGCACTAACAGCATGTAAAGTACAATGACTTCTATTAATGTTTAAATACCACCATTTATTCAGTTTCACTTGCCCTCATCTTGTCTTCCAGACCCCCACCCCCCACCCCAAATCATCAACTCAGCATCTGACAGGTAAAACTGTAACCTCAGCTCAAGCCCGATGTGTTCAAACCACGACACGGAAAACAGAAAAAGGGGCTATTCTAAACAAGACCGGGAGTCTCTGAGATGATTTTTTTTCAAAACAACTTTATTTATGTTTGGAAATAAGGGACTGAAACATACGATAAGGTAGCTACTGCCTGAAGGAAGTCATTTACTGGCTTTGGGACAAGGTTCAGCAAACTCTTTCCTACAATTCATTAAGGATCCCCTTAGGTTTATACACGTTCGGGAAATGTAGGTGCTTTCGCAGTAATCATCCCAAATTATCCACATAAAAATCTGCTTCAGTCTTCGTGTGGGAGTCTCTATAGGAAATACAATCTTCCTTGAAACAAATGTCTACCTTCTATTCCCTCTCTCCCTGTGCCGAACAGACCATGTGAACACTTACAGACCATTCTGTAGGTTGTTTTCCTAACACAAAGCTGGGTTGGGGGTGGCTCCTAAATATTGCTGCTGGGGTTCCGGAAGCTTCTGTGCAGCTCCCAGGAGAACCTAGACAGATTGTTCTCTCTGAAGAGCCCATGCGATGAAAGGTCTCAAACTAAACCCTCAGGAAGGTCTCAAACGAAACCCTCTGGCTCTCTCCAGTAAAATCCCTGCTCGGGGACTTCCACTCCAAGTGCCTCTGAGGAAAGAATGTACTTGATCAGAATGAGGAAAACGAAATGCCATGGTGGGTGGCTGACATGCCGAGAACAGTAGCCTCGCCCAGACCAAGGCCCAGAAAGGTCTTCGAAGCGACACCCGCCCCCCCCCTCCCCAATCTTGTCACTCAGAAGGTGCTCGCCCACGTTGATCCCATAGAATGCTGATTCTCCAGGAACACTTGGGACACGGTAGTATGGGCATCGCTTGGAAACTGTTAGAAATGCCAAGTATTAGACCCACTCAGACCTTTTAAATCAGCAACTCTCTGGGTGGGGCCAGAAACCTGTGTTTTCACAAGCCTTCCAGGAGCTGCTGATGTAAAGCAGCATCGTAGTAGGACTAAGTAAAATCACTGTAGTATATTCTCTCCTCCAGGCCTTATTTATAATTGGAGAATGAGAGAGCTTTATTCCACCAAAAGAAATGTCAAGAATTGGCAGGTCAAGAGAAAGTCAGAAGCCGATCTGGGGGCCATTCAAGACCCAATTTACCACTATGCCTCCCTGTTCATTTCAGGTTTAGGGATTTCGACCATGGGCACCCACAGAGGGAGAGGAGAAGAATGTCAGAAATAGATCCTCTCCACCCCAGGGCCCAGTGTACACTGGACAGCATATCGCTCCATAAACATCCCTTCCAAGAGAGTAGGCGACGTGAGTAGTGATTGTGATGAACCAGACAGATCAAGAAAACCCACCACTTTGTCTCCAACACAGCAAAGCCATCACTAACCCTTCTTTGTGGCTTTCCCAAACTAGTGGCTATTTGTAAGAGACCACACAAAATTCAACAATAGCTTCTTGGTCAATACATAACGCTTAAACTTCAGAGCAAATTCTTTTCAATCACTGAGACTCTTGGCTATTTATGTAACAACATTTAAACAAGTTTTCTCCCCTAAAATGAATTTTCAGTCCTCTGAAAGAGACCCCTGGTCTATTCTTGGGCAACATGGCCATCAATTTTTAATTGGGAGTCTTTCCGTTAATGCATGCGCATACACGCGTGCACACACACACACACTCACAAAGCTTCAATGTATAGCCAGTGTTCTGATTTCACTTCCCAACACAGTTCAAATCTCAGAAGATGAGAATCTTATTCTAAAAGCAATAGCAACTAGAAAAGCTACCATGGAAGGGTCTGGAAGGCACCTGCACAGCAGAAAGGACCCTTCTGCACAAAACACCTGTGTCCCTAACTGACCTATTGCCATCACGCCTCACCTGCCTTTCTGAAGCCAAAGGGAAACCCAGGCACTCTTCACCTATATCATTATTAGTCACTCGAGACTCAGGAAACCAGTTCGGTGTCTTCTGAGACAACCGTCCTCCTTGGAAAGTGGGTATTGCTGAGTAATCAACATTTTTTTGCTCTGCCTTGATTTGTAGTATCATAGCCTTGTTGCTATTTTTTTCAGTCTTAAAACCTAGTCATGGTAAATCTAGCTGCTTCTTTCTTTAGTGGTAATTAGCATTAGTCAGAAGCCAAAAATGATTCCACATAAGAAGTAAAATAAACACAACCCTTCTTACCTTTCATGCCAAACTTGGAGTGTCTTGCCAACTTCAGCAGAAACAGCATCACCAGCAGACAAAATCCCACCACAGACGCAATTACCACCACAGCATAGACCTGGAAGAAAAGGAAGGAGAGTCGTCATGACCTTGCTCCTTAGTTCCCTACAACCAGATGATGACGACGATAAGGATGACGGTTCATATTTACCACTTGCACTGCTAGGAACTTTGTGTCAATCTGTTCATTTACCCCCCAACAACTCTACAATGAAATATCATAAGTCTGAATATTATCCTTGCTTTACAAACGAGAACACATAAGCTAGAAGCTTATAAAAAATTAGACACAAAGATATATTACTCTCTCCCCATGTATCTAGCCTCATACCTACCCACCCGGAGAGAAGAGACAGAATATACAAAATCTGAATAATAAAATACTGATTATTTCTGAAGCTGATGAAAGATATAAAGGGAGTTCATTTTGCTATGCTCTCTACCGTTGGGCATTTAGAAAGCTGTCTGTAATAAAAAGATTTTTTTTTTTTTAAAGTTGGCTATGGATGCTCTTAGAAATCAGAGTCCCGTGGAGCTGGAGTAAACCTGGAAGGGAGAAGGAGAGGTACCTGTGGGTGAGTTCACTTGTGAAAGTTCATGGGGTTGCAGACTCATGATGGGTACACATATGTGTATGTATGAAAGAGGTCAACACAAAGTTTTTTAAAGCTTAAAAATGTAATCGCAACATGTGGATGATATAAGTAGAGAGGGTAGCTGCAGATCCACGTGAATCCTGCCACACCCCTGAGCGAGATCACAGAAGCACAAGTGTGTAATGCTGATGAAGTACATAGTAACATTCCAGAAACAAAGATGGAAGTGGGACAATGCATCTCCTTCCATTCCTGCTGCTCACTCCAAGGTCTTGCTCCCAAGAAAAGTGTGACTCTGGAAACCAGGAGGTGGCAAACAGTAAACAGGGTTAGACAGTAAATACTTCAGGCTTTGGGAGCCATACAATGTCTTTCACAACCTCTCAACTCTACTGGTGTAGAGTGAAAGCAGCCATAGACAGTATGTATAAGCAAATGGGCATGACTGGGTGCCAATAAAACTTTATTTACAAAAACAGATGGGTATAGTTTGCAGACTGCTAAACTGTTTAAGATGTCCACACTTAATTAGACGCGTAAGCTTCTTTTTGTTTCATTTCATCTTCATAATAATCCTTAAGACAGATATTATTATTCCCATCTGTGGTAATTATTAATGCTGTTTACCAAACATTTCTATTTCTCCCCGTGTTTCTCTTTGTAAGATTCACTTCCTGGCTTCCTTGTGGTAAGATGGGTGCATGTGACCAGTTCTGGCCAATGAGGTGAGACTTGTCTCCCTGACAACGGAGTATTTCACTGCTACGTGAGATCTTAGACTGAGGCAGTTATTCACACCCAGGGATAACGTTATACCCAGGGGACATCTGTCAATTTCGGGTTGTCACAACTGGAGGAGGGTGCTAGTGCATCTAATGGGCCAAGGCCAGGGATGCTGCTAAACATCCTACAACACTAACAGCCCCCCTCCCACAACAAGAAGTTATTCATCCATAATAATGATGCCAATAGCTCCAAGGTTGAGAACGCTGCTCTCATACTTCTTTCTCTGGGTCTTCATAAATGCTAACTTTCCAAAAGTGGCTGCCTTTCAACCTAGTCTCAGTTAGAGTGAGAACAAGGCTGACAGATTCCCAGTCAACACAAATAATGAAGAAAGAAATAAAACTTTGTCATTTAAAGCTGCTAAGACTTGGGGATTTTTGTTACTGCAGCATAACTTATGCTGACTGATGTACCCATCTCAGAATGAGAGGCAGTCCAGGGCAGAGATTAAGAACGTGAGCTCCTCATGAGTTTGGAATTTAGATTTACCACTTCTTAGGTGCCTGACCTCAGAATCACTCCATCTCTCAGCATCCCACATGCCTCATGTGTGAAGCAAGGAATATAATCATTCTACCTTGCAGATTATTTAATCACTTAGTGAGATAACAGGTTTGTAACAGAGTCTCCTACAATAGATAATAAGTTAATGTTGGCTATGAGGATGGTAAAACTGAGATTTATAAAAAATTAAATAAGCAACCCAAGATCACAGCTTTTGAGCTTGGGATTCGACTGAAGTCTCTAAGTACAAAACCTGGGGCTTTTCCATGATTTAGCCTTTATACTACTTCCTCAAAACCCATGGCTGAGAGGGAAGGCAGGATAGTAAAAATGCACGGCTAATCTTCCTGCGATATCTTCTCTGATGTCCACTGGGGACAGGACAGCTTTAAAGAAGGTGCAAAACCCGGTAAAGGGCATATGCCACGCCCTTGGCCAGAGGGGCGCCAAGCTGTGAGAATCCTCCCCTTGGCTTGCAGTTGTGAGTGGCTCTCCCATAGGACCCCTCCGCCAAAGTCTGAATGCAGACTTAACCCTCTCTCTGTGGCCTATGTAGAGTGCTTGTGATTCCTAAAAGGTTAATTATAGAACAATTTGTTGTAGCTAAGACCATTGCCCTCAAACGTACCTAATGATTTGGGTTTTTTTGTTTTGTTTTATTTTCTCATCTTTATTTCTAACTAACATTTGCATGGAAAAGAGATCATAGTATTTTAGCTCTCGGTTTCTCGATCTTATTAAATTCCAGACTTGTACTGATAGAAGGAGAAAAATTGAATAAAGAAGTTCAATCCCTATTTCATAGATAAGGAAACAGGGATGGAGAGAGTTTAGGGGACTTGCCCTGAGCCCCACAACCTCTCTGTAGGACCAGAAACAGCCTCTGACCCACTTGAGAAAGTACTTGATTGGCATTCAGAAGACTTGGTCCTTATGCTCACAGGACACCTTGCGTTTACGAGCTGGGAGAGCTAACAGATGCTTCACTTCTGCAAGCCTCCAGTCCTCATTTGTACATGAAGATCACACCTTCCCTGACTTCTCTATTTATAAAGTGTTTAAGTCAACCTGGAAAATGGGAAAGGGTTCCACCACTAGGGAGCAGCTAATGATCTGCTAGCAAATATTTAAACCTATGCAAGCAGTTCTGTATATAAAATATCCCTTGATCAACAAAGACTCCAAACACAATGAGAAGAATTGTTTCCTCAACAATGAATTGTTTGATAATTATAGTCCCATGTACTGTGCATGTTTGGGGTGGGGTGGTCTTTATGTGAGAGACAAGCAGGGGTGAATGTATTTGTTCATTTGTTTGCTTGACTGGTTGGCTTGGTTGGCTGGTTAGCTTGTTGACTGGTTAGCTATTTGATTAGCTGGTGGATTGTTTAGTTGACGGGTTGTTTGGTTAGTTGGTTGGTCATTTGGTTAGTTGACTGGTTGGTTGGTTGGCTGATCGGCTGTTTGATCAGTTATATGGATGGTTAGTTGATTGGTTGGTTAGTAGTTTTTAATCTGAGGCTATCTCTCTACATAGAACAAGGATCTGCCCCACTTGAAAAATCCAGGAAGGTTCATGAGGATTACTTACTGGACCAGAATGGAGAGCATTTGAGACTGTCTTCCAAATGCTCTGATAAAACCTTTAACTCTTCTGTCAGTTCCCTGACTGTGACACTCTCCTTCTAATTTAACAATCCTCCCTGTGATCAGGAACTATTCATATATTAAACATCTGATCCAGACTTTACAGCTTTACATTTTCTTTAAATTCTACAAAGCATTACCTTGCACCTGTCATGCAGATTTCCAGGGACCTCAGGTGGAACTTTCAACAAAGATTAATTTTCATTGATCTCACCTTCCAGCGGCCCTACTGCAGACAGTCCAAATATCCCTGAGATATGCCATACAGGGACTCAAATTTATCATTTGGTCTCAAAAGAGAAAAGTGAAGTTGGCATGTAATTTTTAGTAACTGGGATAGGTACACACCTGTGGGCTTAACACATGCTCCTTGGATTCCTTTCATACACAAACAACTTTCTCAAACCAGAAAACACTAAGTGCTTTGGTATGAGAATAAGCTGAAACAACTGCACAGGGAAGGAAGCAGAAAACATTCTGCAGCTGATTTTCCCTGGCATTTGTCCTTGCTGTTTCAATGCAATGCATACCGTTAGCTATGGAAATACGTGTGTGTGTATGTGTGTGTGTCTCCAGGTACTGGATATGCATATTTGAGTTGCAGCTGAACTACATCTGTTATGAGCCTCCCATTCCGACCACCAGGGCGCTGGTTTAAAGATAAATCACATCTCTTTATGACTGCTCCAGACCCCTAACTAATCACACTACTTCCAATCTCTCTGTCCTGCAACCCACTCTGGAACGTTCACCATCACCCTAATTAGTCTCTAATTTTTATGATCCCTTAGGTGCCACACATTATTCAAGGGATGATGGGATACAGCTCTGAAAAACACTGACCGGGTTGCCTAGACTTGGAAACTCACTAAAGAATCTACGGAAGGAGAAGGGTCTGGGTGGCTCAGTTGGTTAAGCATCTGACTCCTGATTTTGGTTCAGGTCATGATTTCAGGGTTGTGAGATCGAGCGCCACCTCAGGCTCTGTGCTGAGCGTGGAACCTGCTGGAGATTCTCTCTCTTCCTCTGCCCCTCCCCACTACCCAAGTGCAGATGCTCTCTCTCTAAAAAGAATCTAGGGAAGGAAAAAAGACACACAAGTAAACAATAAAGAAGCAAGGAAATTACAGACCATAATAACTGCTCAGAAGAAAATGGAACATGATCATGGCTGCCTGGTGGCTAAAGACATGTGATGACCACTGGGAAGTGCATGCCTTTCGAGGGAACAGCAAACATAAAGGCTGTGAGACAAGAGTAAGTCCAGGGCATACAAGAGAACATGAAGAAGGACAGGTGGCACACGTGAGGGCAGGGTGCAAGATGAAGGCAGAGACGCAGACAAGGGCAAGATATGTGGGGCCTTTTTGCCACCATGAGGAGCTGGGCTTTTGTAATGAAAGTTCTCTTACACTCGCATTGTAAAGACTCTGAGAATGACAATAAAAGTGATCTGAATTGTGTTTTTCAAAGGTCACTCAGGCTGCTATATGGAGAAAGGCCAGGAGATCACAACATGGGAGAGGAGGGACAGGTAGAGGCTGCAGAGGTCATCCAGGAACAAGCACTGTGGTAAACTTCCTGTGTGAAGGGCCAGATACTAAATACTTCCGGCTTTGCCGGCCATACAGTCTTTGCTGCAGCTACTCCAGTGCTGCAGCACTGTAGCAAAAAGTAGCCACAGACAATATGTAAACAGGCACGACCACGTTCCGATAAAACTTTATTTTTTATGGACACTGACATTTGAATGGCATAAGATTTGCACGTGTCATGAAATATCATTCTCCTTTTCCTTTTTTTCCCCCCCCAAACCACTTAAAAATGTAAAAACTCATCTCAGCCTGCATATGGCACAAACACAGGGGGTAAGCGGACTGGGCCCGCGGGCCATGGCTTGCCAACCCTCGGGTTAGGCTGTGTCCGTGGCAGCAGAGGTGGGGAGATGTGGATGGGTTTATCAGGTGGCAGACGTCACAGCGCAGGGGACTGGGTGCATGTGACAGTGAGGAGAAGAACGAGGGACGCTGCTGGTGTCTGAGCTGAGCAGCTGACACACCAACCCTGCCAGAGTCCTGGGGTTCAAGCACATCCCCTTCAGTGGCTTCTCCCTGCATGATAAATCTAACGCCTGGCACCGTGTTTCAAAACCCCATGACCTGGCACAACCACCTCTCCAGCCGCGCCTCTGACTGGCCCCCTTCACACCCTTTACCTTCCCATCCAAACTGTTTTCCAGCCTGTGGGCTTGTGTGTGCACACCCAAAATACTCTTCCCTTTGTTTCCTCTCGGTGTGAAAACCGGCCATTCCACCCTGCTGGAAAATGCCCCTGGCCCCACCAAGATGCCTCTGGCTCTCCCAGCAGGAAGGAGCCGGGCCACATGCCCCTCTGTGTTCGGCGCTCCCATCCCACTGCTTCTCTACCTGTGCCACAGGGGCTCGTATCCATTTACATCTCACGGCTCTGACCAACATAGAAAGTTCTGAAGGACAGACCTGCTATTCCTTCATAGTCTGTCTTCCCACTGCCAGTCCCTCCCAGAACCTATGGGATCCCTTAAATTTAGTGGGCAATGAGACTCTTATTAAAATCCTGAACGAGACAGGTGTGACGGTGCCGAAGACGAGAATAACGCCCAAATGAGACACGGCTCTTCTAGTGATAATCTTTACAAGGACAGGCGATGAAAATAAGAACGACTAAAAGGGGCGCATAAAAGGGGAAGCAAGTAAGTCAGAGGCTACCTGGCACCTTTATCCCTTCTCTTGAACCTTTCTGTGAAGTCTTCCAAATGTCAATGCCCTATTCACACCTGAACAGTAAAAATGTGTTGAAAGACACACGCCGAAGCAGTTCCGCTCCCCCAACATTTAAGCTCCCACGGCGTTCAGAGCCCACCTAGGAAACAACTCTTTGTCCCACTCACCGAGAGATGTTCCCGACCGCTTTTGTCAGCAACATCTGTGGAAGGGATTTCGTTACTTCTGTTCGTGGTGTCCCCAATGTCATTTGCTGCAGTCCCATAATCTTAAATGGGAGAAATGGGAAAGAGAAGGAACCATGAAGTTGTCACCAGGCTACGAACCAGCACGAGGATGCAGTATGACCCAGAACCACGAAGCGACACAAATCACCAAGATTCCAAGCCCCCGACAGTCTGACTGCGGAGGAACAGGACCCAGTTTGTGGGTGAGAGCCATCGTAGTGCTGGGATTGTGTGATGCTCAAATGTTAGGCAACCCAGATCTTTCCATCACTGGTTTGGAGGACAAATTCTGAATCAGGTTTCTCTTGGTAGGTAAGAATATATCTTTTTTTTTTTTTAATGAAGTCTTTAATATAAATATGAAATGAAATTTATTCTGTAAGAGTCATACATTTCTAGACCTGGAAGGGCCTTCAGATTAGGACTCTGCCAGTTTTATAGCTGAAGAACGTCATCTGAGCAAAGTCAATGACTAGTTTAAGGTCAACCGGCGGGAAGGAAGGTGGCAGAGCCTAAACTTGGGTGCCCATGTGAACTTTTTTGAAAAGGTCTGAATTGCCAACATTTCAGTCTCTGAATTAATACAGAGGGAGCTACACCAACACAGTATGTAGAATTGTGGGCATACACGCTCCCAAGCACATCTCAAATGTCACCGCCATCTTCTGAATGGATTTTCATCTATATGGATCAGGTTGGACATAAATGATTGGGGGGGGGGTAGTGAATGTTTTTGTTAGTAATATTGCATATTAAAAAGCCATAGAAAATTTTTGATGAACTTATTGCAGACAATGTTTATAAATGTTTGGTACTTTTCTTCTCAATAGATATGAGGAATGAGATTTCCATCCTGAACACAACACTTCATTAAGTCAGCCCCAATTGAACTTCCCTCAATAGGACTATCAGGCTGGCTTCGGGGCAACAAATTTAAGCTATATTTGTGTTAGCAGAGTGCTCCTTTCCATGTGAATAAACAGTAACGGAAAAAGCATCCATTTTCTGTTTGCTGTTTTATCCTTAACTTTGAAACTACATTGTCACCATTTTCATTTTAAATATACTAGAATATTGGTTTCAACTAAACACTAAGAAATATCATCCATTTGCTAATTTTTTACCTCTTCATATGCTAATGAGCCACATATGTAAAATTAAATCATTAAAGTATTGATAGTTTAGTATCATATTTGGCCCAGAGATCCGAAGTGGGATCTGAGGCCAATGGGAAAATGGCCTTTTTAAAATCTTGAGGTTACTAGAAAAGAGTCCAAAACATAATTTTAAGATGTAAAATCACAATTCAAACATACCTCTCTAGTGACATAATTTGAGATACTTTTTTTTAAGCCATATTGGGACAAATAAAAACAAAAATACATAAATCACATGCACAAAATCATCCATAACACAATTTGAAGGAAATATAGTTTAACATGCATAAAACAGGTAAAGACAATATAATCCTCCGTTAAAATTAGCTCAAGTTAAATACACATACATATACCAAACATACAAATATAGAATCTTTTTATAAAAAAATAAAATGTCCACAGGTACATCAAGTTAAAGAATGGAATATTTAATAGAATAAGTTATACTTGTCACATTTTAATCAAACTAACTTTTAATCAGTCTTAAATTTTGAGCCAAGTCTTGAAATTGAGGCTGTCACTTCCCTAAACAGAGGCTTCCTGGCCATGAAGGGAGTTTGGGAATCTGTTAAAGACGGATTTTCACCCACATCCCTGGAATTCCATTAAAATAGCAAAGCACAGATGAGAGTTCCAGTTAAAAGCTAATGTAGTCCACCTTCTGGTTTTTCCCTTTCCACATTCCTAATAGAACCCCATCTTTTTCAAAGGGTTCAATGATATTCTCTGAGGAAGACTTAAACTCCAGGGCTGGTTCTAGTTAGTTAAGGGTTAATTGTCCCTCTTATCAAAATGGAGGCAAGAATGGACCATGACCCAATGGGTCTTGAATCGGATTCAGGGAGGGCTGATGGAGATCTCTGGGACAGTTCCCTTCCCTTTGGAACACTTCCAGAAGCTCTTCCATTTCTCCCAACAATGTGAGTGACAGCGCCCCCTCTGTCAGCATCATCTTACTACCATGAGGGGAGTCAGCCTTCGGGGAAGTGGTTGCAGAGCACACAGGGTATAGAGATGAAAAACTTGGGTGCCGGATGACATGGTAGAGCTCTGGGTTAACCAAAGCTAAAAGCATGCCCTACTTTTGAGGTTCCTGTCTGTGCGCCAAACTTCCTTATTATACAAGAAATATAATTTTGAATTGGGTTTACTGTCAAAGCCAGAAACTGATACACCTCCCTTTTCTTGGTAGTCATGGCTTTTAAACAGGTAATTAGTACCCAATTATAGAAACAAAATGTCGGTTACAGTGGAATGGATTTACTACTTCCAAGAACAATACATGAGAGAGAAAACGCTATTTACAAGCACTGTAAATATCAAGGGAAAGCAGCCATCAATATTGAATGATTTTTGAAATATTATTGTAGTCTGTGTAATGCTTAAAGCGTATATTTAACTGAGCTTAAAGTCCTCTTTTAGTTGATTTGTTTCATTTTAGACAAACATTTTGAAAAAATACAAAATAAAGACAACATGATAGCTACCTTCATAAATTACATCAGGGTAATTTGGGTTGGCACCTAAAAGGCAAAACAAAGATTTGTAAGTATGCATTCAGAGTTAATACTAAGTATCCCCACTAAAATGAGCTAAATAGATATTGAAGGTTTTATAGGTTTATAGGCTGTTTCATAGGACAGATATATGAAACCTGAAATTCTTGGTTTGCTTCATGTGAACTCTTTCCCTCCCCAGTCCCAAAACCTCCATCCCTTCAAAAGAAAAGAAGTAAATGAAGAGAAATTGCAAAACCACTTTATAGCTGGGAAAACTCTAGCAATCAATGCGTTATAACCGTTTCTAGCATACAGTTGGCCATTTTAATGGCAATCCTGGTACTTTTTTTATTACAGAGACAGATTATCTTCATGTCACTTTAAACAACAGAAGATAAAACCTCTGATGGCTTGGGTATCACTTTCAAAGTATATTTCAGCAGGTCTACTTGCTTTCACAAACACATTATTAACCAACCCAAATAATGATACCTAATGCACAATCTTGCGCCCCACTTGGCGGTCAGATGGGGGTTGCCAAGGTTGAATCAACAAACCCTTTCTTCACCTTAATACAACACAGAAAGATAAATGTGCTCTCTCTATTGAAATGATTTATGTATAAGAGATTACACATAAATGTTATGTCAGAGACAAATGCAAAAGTATACCCACTTAATCTGGGGGTTGGGAAGGATTCTTTAGTCACCAAGATGATCAGAATATTCTGTTTTAAAACATTCCCATGAAAATTTGCAAAATTGTTTTTTAATTTTTTTTTTTAACCATCATCGGAAAGAACTGGTGACAAAACCATTTGCTATTTACTCTCCAGTCAGAACTAACTGGGTCTCTATATGAAAGCCTACTTGGAAATAAAATTAAAATTCGATGTAACATTTGTGCGATTACAAAATAAATTTCCAAAGCTACTTCCTATGCTTTTAGTCTCCACTTACTTACTTGTAAACCGTAAAGCTTATTTAGCTCTCATTTCACTTCTAACCCCTTCAGCAGAAAAATATTATTTAAGATAAAGGAAAACTAGACCCAATTTTCTGTTCATGTATTCCCTAGTAAGTAATAAGGGTAGTCTAAATAAAGAACCAAGTAAACATGGCCTTAATGTTCAAATCAGAATTTTAACACAGTTCAACTAACAGAATATCTGTTTCAACAGGGGAACATTAAGTAGATGGTTGTATACGTCGATTCAGGGAAGCTTCAAACTGCTGAGTATTCCATGCTGCATGGGACTCTATTCAGGCTGTAGTCTATGTGAATGACACCACCTGAAATTGTGCAGTGCACAACCTGTGCCACCACAGGAGATGGCCCCATATCAATTCATGCAAAGTCATCGATTCTAGTATATTTCAATAGTATTTTGACTTTTATTATCTCGGACACCATTTCAAGGTAGTCTTGAGGTATTATATGTTAGTATGTGTTATCAGAATTATTTGCAGTGGAAAAGGGCCTTGAAGGCTGTCTTGCAGTCTGAAAGATAATTCAGTGGATAAAGCAGCATGAAATCCCAGTGGCAGCCCTGGTGACGTCATATGCAGGGCAACCACCCACCTGCTGAAATCCTTTCCCTTTGCAGAGTCCCTGGACTGAGTGGGTGTCCTATCTCTGTAAGGATTTCTTACCCTCACTGAAGGAAAGGAACTGTACCCCCAAGTGAGCAAATCGTTGAACTGCTCACTAAGTCAAGAACTGCTCACAAGTCAAGAGCAGCTCACTAATGCATTCCTTTACAAGATCCCCCTCTGGTCCCCTCCTCACTGTGCCCTCAATATAGAAGCCAGCTTCTGTAATTATACCTGCCCACCAGAGTTCACACTCTACTTCTAGACCTCAGTCCAGGACCCAGGACCAGGACTCACATCTCCTTCCCCGAACTCCCCGCAGACACACTTCCTAGGATTAGCTAGCCTTTTCCCTTCATCTGTCAGCCCACAGATGGCCACCAGGATGAGCACCTTCTGACCCAAGACCCATGGGAGGGGGAAGGGTTGAGCAAGGGCAGGTGAGCTGTCACATCCACGAGCCTGCTCACTGCCTCTCATAGACCTCTCGTCGTATAGTGGGAGGCACAGGGCAGGGGCAATGGCTGGGAACCGGCTCTACCCAAACTGCTAGGTTCCAGCATGGAACTCCAAGAATCCACAAGAATCAGACCCTCGAACCCAGGCTTCCAGGTCATTCTACACATATACATGCCAAAGTAGGAAGACAGAAGCTATTTTATTAAACAATTCATTAACTTGATTCATATTTTTTAAGTATCTGGATATAAGTATACAGACCTTCGTTTGTACTAGGTTGGCTGCCTGGGACCCAGGGCATTCTGGAGATAGTGAGCTTGAAGTCCCAAAACTGGGATAGTCCCAGGCAAATCCTTGCAGCGTGTCCAGAAACAAGGGCTTTCCCCAGACACAGGACTTTAAGTGTGAAAACTAGGACTAGTCGGTCACCTTGATTTGTCCTCAGGCCCTGAGGGACCTCCCACACAGTCACCTCCTGCCTTTACACATGCAATCCCATAAAGAATTAAAAAGGCTGAGGATCCAGAGCCAGATTTATCTAAACCACACACTGGGAGGACTGATGTACAGGTGTAATAGACCTCGTCACAGAAAGGGAACACCTAAACACATTACTCACACAAGACCCCCAGGGAACATCCAGAATGTCAGATCAGTTCAATGCAGCCAGTGCCAGGTATAGAAAAAGGATTTGGGATGGGATCAAAAGTAAATAGGTTAGCCCATAATCTGGAAAACTAGTCTTTTTCCAGACTTACAATTCCTATTGGCGCATGCCTTTCCTACCGAGTTCACCAGCAAAACCATTAGATCACATCTATGCTTTTCTGAAAAGTACTACATTTTCCTAACTTCGTTTTCGCATAGGTATGAGAAGAATTGTCACTTGACCTTCGTGGTCTGAAAGACGCAAATTTAGTGTGAGATTATGAAACTCACAGGAAGACAATGAGGGAAGGACAATAAGGAGTTTTATATTTGCCCCTCCTGACCATACTATACAATGTCTGAGGAGGGCCAGCTCACTACAATAAAGAAATACCTCTTCCGTACAAAGATTTAGAAAGCCCGGCACATGGGCAGACACATAGACCTAGAGTTTAGCACAAACAAGGGTCACAGTACTCCAGCTAACCCCAGCTCATCGAACACAGTATTTTGCTTCTAGCAATTTCTTGGTCAAGCTAACCTCCCATGGCGTTATACTCCAAGAAGAAGATAGTTATTAACGTCATGTTAAATGCAGATACAAGACAAGGTCACCCCTTCCTTTTCAGATCTCTGCCAAAGGTCATATTGGGAAAATATCCCGTCATTTTTAAGTCTAATTTCTAACTGGTTCCTTCCACTTAGTTTAAACATGCTCATTATATATCATTATAGGCTATAGGTAGAAACTCCTGTTTGAGATATTCAGGACAAAAAGGTGGGCGAGGAGAGACCAACACTGACAATGAGAGGGAAAGCCAACAAAAAGAGAATGAACGTAAGATAAAGAGAATGAGCCTGTGAGGGGGCTGAGAGCAGAGCTGTGCTTCCTTGAATACCATCCCAGTAACTCACCAAGCAAGAAATCTCAGATTTAAGCATCAAACCCTAAAGTTTCATGTTGAAAACCACCGGAATAAAATATGGAAATTTCTGGAATAAATCTGAAAACCCGGGAACTCCGTCAACCCCACTCCATTCCAAACAAGCAGCACATGACCCCCCAGCTCGCTCCAGCCTGGAAGGAGCTGCTCCTCCCCAACCCAAGGAAGGTGACTGCCAAGCACAAATTGTTGCTTGTCTCATGTTCCAATTCTGTTTTCTGGAGAGTGTGTCAAGCGTTGGCAAGTGCTACACTTACTTGCGCTTTGTTCTGGACCTCGGGCCTGTTGTCGGCAATCTGGGGACTGAGACTAACAGGTACAGGAGGCAGTCTGAAATGCTCCCGGTGCAAACAGGACACTTCATATACGGCCACACACGCGCTTTTGACAAAGCTCTAGATTGCACCTGGGCTGTCTGCACCTCCAAATTACCTTAGGGCATTCAGGCTTCTGAACGTCAATGATAAAGTCCTTGCTCCCCAATGTGTCAGACCAAAGCACTTCAGCATCCTCTGACCTCTGTGCGAAATACCTTGAAAGGGAAGACTCGAGCTTCTCTATTCTAAGCTGTTACAGCTCGTGAGTAAATCTTAGGACCCTGCGTAAGTCCTCGTGAGTAAAACTCCATGACTTTTTAACTGTAAGACTCTGTAGTTAAGGGATAAAGAAAACCTGTGGGAGGGCAGGAGGGTTCCCTTTCCAACCTGCTGCATAGATAAAAATGATGGTGAAGGCCAGAAGAAGACACAGCGGCTTCCTTCCTTTCAGCTTTTAGTCTCTCTCTAATGCCCTATTTAAAAAAAAAAAAAAAAAAAAAGACTTCTCTCTCAATTCTGTTCCCAGACTCTGTTTAGTGTGTTTGTGAAAAATATTTCAACGAATTCCATATGATAAAGAAATCGCAAAAGATTCATTCTTTCCAAATCAACTGTCCTTGATTTGTCAGCACTGTTGTCTAACTCATGGCAGTCCCTCCTTCTGATTTCCGGATGCTTCCCTCTCCCTTTTCTAAATGGCAGGCAGAACTCAGGGCCCCCACACACTGGGGGTCCAAATGTCTGGGTTTCATTTTCGGCTGAACCACTAATGTGCTTTGCAGCATGGGGGGTGAGGGGGAGCTCTTCACTTTTCCTGTGACAAAGGAATGTTCTATACCTCAAGAAAGGATAATAGCATTGGCCCTGGCAACTCGTGAGGAGCTTCAGGAAGCATAATTAATTAACATGAGTACTCTTGAGACTTAAAGAACTATTTAAGTATAAATCTTAATTATCATGATTATTAGGAGCTTATAGCCAAACCATACCCTTCTCGGTTATTTAAGGCAGAAAAGCCGGTCGAACTTTCTTTCCTTTCACTCCCAGGACAAGGAATGGCTTCTGACAAACGGCCAAGGAGCAAGTCGTGGGGGGCTTTATATTTTCTTAATGTGTAACATTTGGAGAAATTTCCTCTCCCTACATTCTTTGGCCCAAGTACACCAAAACTAAATCTGCCAGTTTGAGGGCAATTCTAAGTGCTGCAGAGAGCTCTAGTTCATCCAGACGTCATGAATCTTTTGATAAAACAGCACGAATGGGAAGCTGTGGGGAAAACTCTTCCAATATTTATAGTTTGTTCCCGACGCACATTTTGCATAGGAGACAACTGCTCCCGAATTAGGAAGCATAAGTCACTAACTCCCACTGCTTGTGTGAATGAGCATTCTTGAGCTGTGACATTCTTCCTGAATGAGTGGGCCATAGAGAGACTCTTTATGTACTGCTTGAAAAATGGGAAGCTTTCGAACACGGGTGTTTTATCACCCGGTGCTCTGGCTAGGTTCGTGGCAAGGCTTAAGTATTAATTACTTGGGCGAGATTTTTTTTTTTTACTCTTTTTTTTTTTTTATTAGAGAACATTTTTTTTCCCTTTTTATTAATTTTTTCAGCGTAACAGTATTCATTCTTTTTGCACAACACCCAGTGCTCCATGCAAAACGTGCCCTCCCCATCACCCACCACCTGTTCCCCCAACCTCCCACCCCTGACCCTTCAAAACCCTCAGGTTGTTTTTCAGAGTCCATAGTCTCTTATGGTTCGCCTCCCCTCCCCAATGTCCATAGCCCGCTCCCCCTCTCCCAATCCCACCTCCCCCCAGCAACCCCCAGTTTGTTTTGTGAGATTAAGAGTCATTTATGGTTTGTCTCCCTCCCAATCCCATCTTGTTTCATTTATTCTTCTCCTACCCCCTACCCCCCCATGTTGCTTCTCCATGTCCTCATATCAGGGAGATCATATAATAGTTGTCTTTCTCCGATTGACTTATTTCACTAAGCATGATACGCTCTAGTTCCATCCACGTCATCGCAAATGGCAAGATTTCATTTCTTTTGATGGCTGCATAGTATTCCATTGTGTATATATACCACCTCTTCTTTATCCATTCATCTGTTGATGGACATCTAGGTTCTTTCCATAGTCTGGCTATTGTAGACATTGCTGCTATAAACATTCGGGTACACGTGCCCCTTCGGATCACTATGTTTGTATCTTTAGGGTAAATACCCAGTAGTGCAATTGCTGGGTCATAGGGTAGTTCTATTTTCAACATTTTGAGGAACCTCCATGCTGTTTTCCAGAGTGGTTGGACCAGCTTGCATTCCCACCAACAGTGGAGGAGGGTTCCCCTTTCTCCACATCCTCTCTAGCATCTGTCATTTCCTGACTTGTTAATTTTAGCCATTCTGACTGGTGTGAGGTGATATCTCATTGTGGTTTTGATTTGTATTTCCCTGATGCCGAGTGACGTGGAGCACTTTTTCATGTGTCTGTTGGCCATCTGGATGTCTTCTTTGCAGAAATGTCTGTTCATGTCCTCTGCCCATTTCTTGATTGGATTGTTTGTTCTTTGGGTGTTGAGTTTGCTAAGTTCCTTATAGATTTTGGATACTAGCCCTTTATCTGATATGTCGTTTGCAAATATCTTCTCCCATTCTGTCAGCTGTCTTTTGGTTTTGTTAACTGTTTCCTTTGCTGTGCAAAAGCTTTTGATCTTGATGAAATCCCAATAGTTCATTTTCGTTGGGCGAGATTTTGATAAAAGAATCTACTCTTCAACAATCAATGCATTCATGATTACAGAAATACCTGACCTTGAAAATTCTTGAAACTTGTGCTCTCTGACCCGAAGATGCGAGCAAACGCCCGGGGTTTCTTCCTGATTACGTTCACAAGTAATCTCTCTGCCACTGATTTCTGCTTACCATTCTGTTTGAAAAGACACACTCACCGCTTCTAAACTCCACTCACTCTCCACGCACACTTTTGAGTCCCCAAGAGGGCTTTTCTGGATGTAGGACTAGATGTCAATGATGGCCACCTAGTGGATCACTGTTACCTCAGGTAAGTCTTATCTCTGGCTTCCAGGCAGAATTTTTGGAGTCTCCCGGGATAGCCCCACGCTTCCTGTGTGTCCCATCAGGGCTCAACTTTATCCCACTCTCCCTAAACCTCCTTAAGCCACACATTGAATCCATCCTACCTTTTGCCAAACCCTGTTAGAGCTCATCTCTGTGCATAAACTATTCTGTATTTTTGTCATTATTACTCGTCAATATTATCAAGGAGTCAGTGCCGCCATCTTGGCGAATGTCCATGCAGTTCATCCAATGGCTTCCCCCAGGTTCTGCAGGGCAGAAGGGAACTATCCTCACTCCTCAAAGTGTGGTCTAGGACCTGCAGCATCCGCATCAGCTAGGAGCCGGTCAGAAACGCAGCATCTGAGACCCTTCCCCAAATCCGTGGCATCAGAACCTGCATTTTAGCAGATGTCCAGGAGAGTTATGCTCATTAAAGTTTGGGAAGCCCTAACTTATAAGTCCATGAGAGGTTCAACCAAAGTCCAAAGACTACAGTGGACAGAGAGGATGGCAATTTTACAATGAAACATAAAGCAAACTTAAAAATACCCAACTACCGAGAGGGGTAGGTACTCTTCGGCAGTGATCATGACAAATGTTAGGGGTAAGGGCGGGAGATGTTTTGTCCCCAGTGACATACGATTGAGCCTATTCTGAATGGGAGGGGAAGAAGGAGGAGCTTGGACACCAGAAGGAGCTTTCATTTACCCATCCTCTCCAGGAACACAACTGTGACTTCGTTTTCTCTTTAGAGTGCCAAGTCTAGAAAGTTCGTGTAGTCAAGTGGCAGAGTCCTGAAGTCTTCCTCTCTGGGCATGCACAAACTTTTGGATAAGGAGGACAAAGCAGTGCCCAGAGAAAACTGGTTGTGGGTACAAAGTTTCTTCCTCATGGCCACAAAGGAAGTGAGGAATGGGTATGCTGGTGAGGATATTCTCAGTGCCTGCCTAAGCTAGAGCTGGATCCATGTCCTTTGAAACCTTGGCTTCACACTGACACTTCCAGAGGTCCCAAAGAGGACAGCAGGTGTTTATACGGGATTTCTACGGAAGTTTCTACGTAGCCATGGGGTCTCAGGACAACACTCGGAGAACCCAAACTGCGTTCCCTGCAGGCAGAAGGCTCTGAGGACAAGTGTCTGCCTCTGGCCAGAGGAGGCTAAAACAACCTATGGTGGTGGGAGGCAGGTGGCATTTGAGTTCAACCTGTAAGCCCAGAGGAGTCAGGATGAGGGACCACAGGGCCTCCCTGTGGACCAGAAAGAGGCCCCATGAGAGAAAATCCATCCTGACCACAGCCCCTTTGAAGAGGCAGAGGGACCCCTGCAATAGAAGCCTTGCCCCTGGGTGTTGAGGAAGGAGATGCTTCCACCAGCTGGAATGGAGACACGTTTGTTGTCAGGGAACAGTAGGAGAGGGGCCCACAGAGAAAGGAATTGCCAAGATCCCATAAAGCTGTCCAGAAGGAAGGTCTGTGAATCAGCATTGAACACACCCAGGTCCCAAGAGACAAAGCCACCAGTAAGCACACTTGCTGGCCACCAGGGCCCCGGGCCCCCTACCTTCTACTTGGTCAACAGAAGGCCTGAATTCTCCTTAGCCAGCTCCGACCCCCACCCCATCTTGCCAGCCTGAACCGGCAGAGGAAAAGAAACTGGGCCTTAAATTAAGTCCAGAGTTCTGATTTCTAACTCAGACAAGATATGCTATTTTTCAATTGAGATTTTATTCTAGAACCTAAAGTGACCAAAGGATTGTCTGTTACTCAACAAGGAACAGAACAATCTTACTTGGGGCAAAGCTCTCATCCAGACCGGGGACACTCACCTTTGGGTGCATACTGGAGTCACCAGGGATCTTAAAAATAGAAAAGGCCAAAGCCTAAGCCTCATCTGGGAGCTGCTGAATCAGATTGCTAGAGGTGGGCCCTAGAAATGTGTGCCAACTGATGAAATAACCATTAAAAATCCCCAGTTGATTCTAATGCACAATAAGGAGACAAGGAGCAGGATACTAGCATTCAGAAGCCAGAGAAAATTATTCCTAATGAATACGTGTTCCAGGGACAATGGAAAACAGCAATGAAATAAAATTAGTTTGATGGTTACAAGCTGCACTCCTCAGGGTGCTGGAAAGATAAATGCTACAGTTCCCTAAATTTCATTTGGAAGCAAATGGTTGAGTTTTAGGCTTTAAATGTGACCCCAAACTGATCAGAGTCAAGTTCAGTTCCAAACGTGGGCTCCAAAATGATCAGTCTGGTGTCTGGAGTTTGGGAAAGCGTCCCCTCCCTTTCTCGGTCACTCGCCAAGTTGCCAGTGATTAACAGATGGGAAGGCACTGGCTTGGTGTCTGGGGCCCTGCTGACATCGAAAGGTCTCATCACACCTGTCCGTCCTCATTAGCACCCTGGCTGGGTCTGGTGTCAGAGTCTTCGAGGTCCCGGCTCTCTGGAGAGACACAGTATGGGGATCTCTGCCGACGGCCTCATACCCCACGGATGGTGCCCTCTTGACCTGGCCCCTCCCAGGCCACCTGCTTCCTCACAAGCCAGGAAACTTGCAATCCAAAAAAAAACCCAAAAAACTGTCTCTTCAAATAAAGTAGCTGAAACATCTTATCAAAAGTATTTGTAAGAGCTAGACTTCTTACCAATTACTATGTGACAACAGAAATACTAAAGGAATATAAACCCACATTTGACCTGTCATCCTAAACTTGTAAACTTTAGACCAGCAGAGAAATATATATACTTATATTTTCTATTTGTTTATTTTTCTTTAGTTTTAAAGGAGGGCAAGAGGGAAAGGAAGCAATTCTTTAAAAGGCCATTATCTGTATTCTATGGCTACAAATCTCATAAATACCAAAGATTCTATCACACAAGCCAACTGAGGTCAATCTCTAATTGGTCACACTGGTTTATAGCCCATGAGGGCCATTTATATCCACTATCACCCTGGGCCAAGTCTCTTTTATTTCCACTTTCATTTATTACTCCCTGATAGCTGGCCCTTGAGTAAATACTTAAAGGGGGAAAAAATCGTCTTTCCTAAAAGCAGATATTTATATTCCAAAGATTTGATAAAAACAAGCAGAAGGAAAGAACAAATGTCTTCATAACATTAACCCTGAATTTTATCTTTTGGGAGATGATTATTTCCTTTAAGGGAATACGTGAGTGACTCCAGGTGATTCTTACACCAGAAATCAATTCTTTCCTATCATTAGCTAAGTTAAAACTAACAAAAGCGATCAATAAAAACGAGGCCACATGGGTAAGAGGAGTGGAGCGCTACCAAATATTGGCACCACACAGAAATGTTCAAAAGAAAATACATCAACGCCCTGTGTTAAATAGAAGCCAGCAGCTTTACCCTGGCAGGACCGAGCATCAATCAAAGCACACAAACCACTTCTAGAACCGTCCGATGCCAGACCCTCTCCCTGAATCAAGTTCACCTCCCACGGTTTCAAAGGCAACTGCTGGCAAAATTCAAATAAAGTCTGAAGTTTAGTTAATAGTCATGTGCCCATGTCAGTTTCTTCCTTTTGACAAAGGCCACTGCAGTAATGTAAGATATTCCCAATAGTGACAACTGGATGAGGGGTGTCTGGGGACCCCGTGCTGTCTTTGCAACTGTCTGGTACATCTAAAATCATTCATAAATAGAACATTTATTTAAAAACATACATAAAGCGGCTGTCCCCAGGCAGAGTCTGTGGATTTTACTCTAAGGCTGTACTCCCCCAAACGTGCAGGAAGAAACACAGTGATCTAGAGATTTACTACAGCAAATGGAGCCAAGCAGCTAAACTCTCAATGAAGAGGAAGATTTAATGGCACAGAAAACAACCGCCAAGTGTAGCCTGGGTAAGGTGTCCAAACATAGCTTGCTTTATGTGCTCCTGAAAGGCTGTTTGTAAATCACACTCGCATAATTCAAACAACGCTTTGAACACACTAAGGAAGCTTGTGCATTTAAAAAGCTATTTAATAAACACCCCGGTAATGGAGAGGTTTATTGTGTAATGGAATAAGCTATTGGTTAGAGGTGGCTTCTCAAGCATCATCTCTGTCCATGGGGCTGCCCGTAGAGCCCCCAAGTTCACACTGCCCACGCAGCCCCTGCCTCCCTGGCCTCCAAGTTTCCATCTTCCGTTTCCTCCGCCAAGCCATCTTTGTGCTGCTGTGATTAACTCAGTGTTGTTACAGCGAATTCTACTCAGGTTCAGGTCCCAAAGTCCAAACAGGCCTCAGCCTCCACAGTGTTATTGGGTACTCGGGCAACAAGATCCAGCAAGTAAGAACACTCGCCACACGACAGTATCTGAAGCAGGTCCCTGCCATAACTGGGATTCACAATGGAATTCTCCTGTCAGCCACGAAGTGGACTCCTGATGGCCAGCCATTCTTTGCCCAGTCCAAACCATCAGTCAGAGGGAAACAGTTACCGCTCCTAGAAACACAACTCAGGATCCGATAGAAGAACGTCTTGCACTCGACCCGGGTAAGCCACGCATTCCAGGACCCTGGTTTCTCACCCATGGTGGGAGGGCAGGATCCTGAATTCCAAACGGATAAGGGGCTAGGAAATACATCTTCACCAGTTCATGAGCCAACCAAATATGGTTCACCTGACCACAGTTTTGCATGGGTTTTGCCATTTGGCATACAAAACATCATTTGGCACAGAACATCATTTAACACTTGAGATAGAAATAATGGGTGCATCTGACTATTGTTCAAAATGATTCATCCCCCCATCACCTCCTTGGGAGTATGAGTCCCTGCCCTTGGACTTGGCTTTGGCCCTATGGCTTCCATTGGCTGATGGTATGCAACCTGAAGAGACCATGTACTGATACCAAAGCTAGTCCCCAAGAAGCCAAGCCTATTTCTAGTTGCCCGCTTGCCATCTACACTAGCTACTACGAAGCAGGTCTCTTATGTAGCTATACCCCAGAATAAAGACACAGGGAACAAAACAGCCCCTCTGACATATAAGCAAGACTAAATACTGGTGTTTTAAGCCACTGGGTCTGGGGGTGGTTTACTGTAAGCACCATTTTGTCAACAGTTGGTGACATGTCCTATCATTGGGGGACACCCCCCACCCCCGTGCTGAAGCACCAGGCACTCACCATCATCGATTCCGGGCCAGCCCATGAAGTGAGCAGAAATCTGTTTCTCATCCTTCCCGTACTCATTCTTGGCTACTAACTTGTAGTCCCCATTGTTCATGTGAGTGGGATTATCCAGCTGGAGGCAGCCATGGTACTCCGTGTGATTGGTAACATGGATTTTAGTACAGATGTATTTGGACTCATTCAATATGGCCCCATTATAGAACCACTGAAGCGCTGGTTTGGGGTTGCCTTTCACAGTGAATGGAATGCACCAGTGGTGGTCTGAGGTTGGAGATTCGAGAAATGTGATAGTTGGAGCAACTAAATTGAAAAAGAGAGAGTTAATAGAACCAGAACGCTCATAATTCTCCCCATCTCCAGATTTCTGTGTCATCAATAGGGGATTTTATTCAAGGACCCTTTGGTTTAAGAAAATACAGAACCGGCAACTCTGGAATCCATCAATATTTTGAATCATCATCAAGGCTGATTGAACTCCCTACAGAGAGCTTCAAAGAGACTCCTTTCCCTATACTTAAGACCCATGAATCATAGTCATTTTTCAAATCTATTCAGTGTGAGAACCAGCTCCGAATAGATTGCGGAGATTTCTGACAGCAGAAAAGGGTTCATTTGAAGTCAACTTTGGTTTCGAATAAATATGCCTTGATCTTATGTAGATTTGTCACCAAAACGCTGAGGGCCACTGTTTTTTATTGTCCTTCACTAAACAACACAAATACGGACAAAAATGACCTTGGAAATCTTGCCGGAAGCCCAAATCTCACATCACTTATCGAAAACAGATCAAATTGACTAAGGCTATGAAAGCTCTTACCAATGCAGACTGATTATTATAAAGTATGATTAATTGGTACTTTTTGCCGATTGCCAATTGTAAGTGTCCTGGGTGGTGAGAGCCATGATCTCAGAGTCGTGAGATCGAGCCCCACTCAGGCCCTGCACTCGGTGGGGAGTCTGCTGAAGATTCTCTCTCTCTCTCCTTCCACCCCTCCCTCTGCTTGCTTTCTCTCCTTCTCTCAAACAAATAAATCCCTTTTTTAAAAAAAGGCATCACATTTCATTACAGCACACTCCATTTTTGCTAGATTTCAGAAGCCAATGTTTTGATCCTTTCTAAATCTCTGGAGTTCTATCCAAACTTAGACAAACAAACCAGAGATTACTTTATAACTTTAAAAATAAAGCACTCTATCCTTTGGGGAAACAAACATTCAAGTAGCATCTTTATGACCTATTTTTTTTTTTTTTATATTTGACAGAGAGAGAGATCACAAGTAGACAGAGAGGCAGGCAGAGAGAGAGAGAGAGAGAGAAGCAGGCTCGCTGCTGAGCAGAGAGCCCGATGCGGGACTCGATCCCAGGACCCTGAGATCATGACCTGAGCTGAAGGCAGCGGCTTAACCCACTGAGCCACCCAGGCGCCCCTCAAGTAGCATCTTTAAACAGAGTACTTATCCTGAGGAAAGGTATTTAAAGTCCCTCATAATTGTTTATTTTAATGTGGTCTGACTTTGATAACAATACAATTGAGGACTGGAAAATACCTCCAGAGACCTCATAGCATCTTTTCTCAGGTCAGGAAACCCAAGTCCAGTGAGGTTAAAGGACTTGGTCAAGTTTAGCGAGCGAGACAGATCTGGAACAGAGATCCTGATCCTGGTCTCCTGATGTCTGACCCAGAAGCCCTTCCCTCTTGACCCTGCTTCTTGTGGTACGTGTTCATCACACAAGGAGGGGAATTACAGCCTGTTAACACTCTGGCCAGAGGCACTACCAAAGCTGTTGCAGTAGTTAAAATTCTTCACCATTTATTCCCTTTATTCTTGATCTAGATAAGGTCAATTCCTCAGACCATGGTGACCACTATAGATACTACAAGAGGAAATTTTGAATGTGAGCGTCCTGACTTGTAGGTCTGTGTGACAAATACAAGGACCCCAGCAGGGTAGGGACAAAACTTACCTTCCTCCCACCAGCCCAGGCCCCCCTGCTCAGGACCCATTTATTCCTTCCACCATGCTCAAAAGAGCTTTTGGTGAAGTGTTGACATAAAGACATAAAGTTGGAAGCTGGCTGCATGTGTTTGGGGATAACATTGATTTCAGGCTTCTGGGTGGGTCAAAATGATGAAAAATTATAAGTCCAGTACCTACTGGGCACAGAGGTTGTGTTGCCAGTGACAAAGGGTTACGGTTGGTGACAGCAGTCATGCACCGCAACAATCACATACGGAATTTGTGCCGTGGGTGAACACTAGCCAGCGTATCCATGTGTCTGCATGTGCGTAATGTGTATTCGTACATACACACGTGCCCACTTGTGGTTTTCTCATCCAAATCCTGACCCAGACACAGTAAAGCCTCATGAATTTATACCAGATTAGCTCAGAATTTGGAAGGATGTGCAAAGTATATGTGATTTTTTACTGGAGTACATGTTCGCACGAAACGCTACAATCTGGAATGTTAAGATAACTGTGGTATGATTTTTAATACTGGAAAATAACGCACATATGCTGAAGAAGCATAATAGCCTGTATCTTAGTTTGAACGTATACAGAAATGTAAACCCATCAAAATAAACGTTTTCTGCAGGTGATAATAATTTTCAGTCATTTAGGCAGGACTCCGCCAACCTGCCCACAAAAACTTGATGTCAAGCTAATGAGGTTTTATCGCATCAACAGCACACTCTGGTTTTCGTGAATAGACCATGCTTTAGGGGACATAAATTTAAATCTTCATATTGCTTTTATAGAGAACAAGATTTTAGAAACTATTGTATCAGAACATAAACGAAAACTGATTAACAAGAGGAGGATAACCAGCTCAAAATATGTTCTCTCAAAAAAAAAAAAAAAACTCACAGAGGAAGACACAAGGGGACAAACTAAAGATAAAAAAAAAAAAACAGCTTAAAAGAAAGACATGCATGTGTAAGAGAGATTTGCAGAAATAGAACACTGATATTTCTTTAAAAAATACACACAAAACACTGCACACACTTAAGCAGCACCCAGAGGGCCCCAATGACAAGTGCATGTGGGTCCACCATCACCGGCTATTAAAAAGATATGCCCGTCTGATTACGTACAATGTACAGTGAGGTTCACAGAATCTTGGTCTTCTCCTACAAGATTTTCTGCCACACAGGAGATCTGCTTTCCACTGTCATCAGATGAAATGTTAGTTATCCTTAAGGAGCCCTGCGTGTGGCTTGTTTCATTCTGCAAATGAATTAACAGACAAAAACAATCCTTATTAGGGCTGCTCCCAAAGTGATAAGACTTGGGGTTTCTCCCCCTACCTAAAGAAAAAAATATACACCATTAGAAAAGGTTTCTGGCCTGAATTGGGGCCAGGCAGAAGTGTAAATCCAGAGCTATTCTATTTCTCTAGAGTGTAACTGTTCAATGAGCAAAGTTTCTTTAATCCTTGGATTCCTATCTACCTCTCTCCAAGGGAAAAGACCACAAGGAACACCCCTTACCTTGCTCACGAGGACACAAGAAGCTCACTAGAGACCCAGAGACTCTAATCTACTGGATATACACAACTCAAATTCAAACCCGCACTCCTCTTTGTTAATCACAAGAATGAACAGAAAGTAAACGTACATCAAAAACTCATCATAAATTTTTCCATATGGTCCTATAAAATATTAAGGGATCATCACTAGATGAATCCAATCTCAAGTTCTGAGACACTCTCATCTCTCTAGGAACCCAGAGCCAAACAAAAGCCTTACCATATGTTTGGAAACCAGATTACCGACATCCCAGTACAAATTCGGGACTGGGTCGCCTTCAACGCTACAAGATAATGTGATAGACTTTCCCTCCTCCACAGTGAGGTTAGGTGCGGCCAAATTTGCTGATGGCAAACCTGTGGAACAAGAAAAGTCAAGTGGAGACATATATGAATCATTCGATACATTGTCAAAGTAATAGCAAAAATCAGAAACTCTTCATGCTTTAGAATCAGTAATTATTTACTTTAGGAGACAGATTTATGTTGATCTGAAAAAGTTCTGGGTTGGTAAGCTTTACAGGTTTAAGGTGCACCAAAAATGTGCAGTTATAAGATTTGAAAACAAATTTTGCACATTGCTTAAAAATATTATTGCAGCATAACTTTTTACTATTAAAAAATCTAGTTTATAAAACATAAAATGGTATCTGTAGACCATCTTGTCTTATCATTCCGCTCATTTTTCCCTTTATTGCATATGTATTTTTGCATAAATCCATTTTTTTATGCTAAGTGACTCATAAAGATGACCCCACCATCAGACCTAGATTTTGAGACAGATTACAGAAGAGAATGTAGCTCTGGGGGGTGTTTTTGGTTTTAGAGGGAGGGAGGGGCACAGGGAGAGGGAGAGGGAGAGAGAAACTCTGGAACGCATTCCACCCTCGATGCAGAGCCCAACGCGGGGCTCGATCTCAGGACCCTGAGATCATGACCCAAGCTCAAACCAAGAGTGGAACGCTTAACCGACTGAGGTGCCCCAAGAAAATGCAGTATTAAAGCATTCTTCACACATGATGCTGGACCATCACAATATCAGAATGTCCCAAAGCTATATAAGTCATAGTTCAATATCAAGGGAAAAATGGGTTACAGTAAAATTTCCAGATGATTTAAAAAAAAAAAAAGTCACATGGATCTATACTCCCACATTTAAAAAGCTTTATTGATGCCATGACCACTTCCTTAAACTATCACACCTATTGGGTGTTTACACTGCTTTAACTCACATGGGACTCACAGTATTTTCTGTATGAAGGCATGTCCCAGAGAGCATAATAACCATATGCCAGGTCCTGCCTGTCAAGCTAGTCCCTCACTTGGTATCAGAAACTGCTAGGGGCTGCATTCACTCTTACAGCTGTGTCCCATACACCTACAATGCCTCATGAACTCAGGAGCAACCCAGAGGTCAGAAAAGGCAATTCATCTTCAATACTCATTAACTGCAATAAAGCACTCACCTAGGACTCCCTGACCCACTGTCTCCACAGAACTGTGTATAAACTCCTCTCCCACCACACAGTCCTTACTGACAAAGTCATTCTTCTTTAGGACCAAAACCAGTCTGGAACGAGAACTGTCCCAGGGGTCTGTCTCACGGTGTCCCCACCATCAGCAGAGGACTTCCCAACCAGACCCGGTTTTCAGTGGCCATCAAGACTCTTCAGAACCTTTCCTGTCAGCAACCCAGAGAAAACTGTATTCTATCTTTCATAGGGTTTCAAAAATGCCCCCTAAGACTCTGAGTTTCATACTCAGAGGTTTTCAATCTGTCATATTTTAGCTTCCAAGGCTCTTCTTTTGTTCCTGAATGGTCTATTTGTATAGGACCCTGTTTTTGTCTCCTGGGTGCAACATCGCCTGATCTCTTTGAGATCTTACTCATTTCTTTTTGAACTTTTCTTCTCTCCATTCAACATTGTTTCTGGCAATTTGTCTTCTTTCATCTTTTTGTTTGGTTATTTGTCTCTCTTGTCACAAGCGTTTCTCAAACAGTGGGTATCACTGGCCGTTCAGACATCTTTAAGAACAAGGCACTAGAAGAGTTGGGCATTTAATGGTTGGTTTCCTTGTAGGGCCATATTCTTAGCCTTTTTCCTGGGTACCTCCTGATGTCGATATCATTCAGTCATTTTGGGACAGAGTCTGGTCAGATTATTCAGATAATGCTCTTCCAGGGACCTACCCGGAAGAGGAAGAAGGACAGAAATACCGATACGGTACGTAAATCCATCATTCTCTCTATGGTTCTCAGAGCCTCAGCTCTTTCTGGAGTTCCTCATAATACTGACTTGATACTCTTTAGAGAATAAACCTTCAGTTTTCTGCTGAGGAGGGAGGGGTGCCATCACCCGGAATGTATGGATTGAAAATGGGACTAACGGTTCCATCCGGGACTTGACCCACTCTCTTGGGACTGGTGCTGCCTGCAAGCCTGCTTCTTCCTGAGCCTGGTAGCCTGCATCCCAAACCAATTTCTTCTTGCTTTTGCCCTCTGCCAACCTGGTAACCAGCATTCTCAGCCATCAGCTCAGTTTCTATTCGTCTGTCTGCTTTTCAGCTTGCAACCGTTTGCGTCCTGTTGCCTCCTCTGCCATTTTCTTGTGTTTACAGATTTATCTGCTGATTGTGGAGGGATCACAGAGCCAGGGCCTGCCCTGGTACTTGTCCTCAGGGTATGACCTCCTCCACCAACAGATCATGAACATATCCCTTTTGGCACCTTGAATACAAACTACGGGATGAATTTCCTACTTCCTATAAATGCATATAATAGTTTGGAAATTCTGAGCGGAAAAAAAATGAAAAAAGAGAGATTCTCAAGAGAGAACGTTATGTCATAATCTCTATTTCCCCGAGAAAATTTAGTGCAGTCTCTTCCATCAAGCCTAAATTTACATAAACAATTATAAAAAATGTTTGTTTGATTACAGTAATAGTACTATCATTTGCTGGGATTTCACTGAACCAGAACCTTTTTTTCTAGTATTTTCAGTGACTGGTTTACGTAACCCTTACAACCATCATGAAGTTAAGTGTTTGTCCTCATCTAATTAACAAAGAATATGAGTTCCGGAAAAGTCTAATACATCTCCCAAAATTGCCTACATACCTGTAGACCTGGGATTCAGACCCAAAGCTCAAGGCCCTCACTACTATACTTCCTTCCCAGACGGCATAGATCCATTTTAGCATAAATACCAACATGTATCTATAACTAAGAATTTAGTACATTTAGAAAATAATTACGTGTCTATTTGTGAAGGAAGAATGAGTCTCCTTTATTTATAGAGAATTGTATCACCCTGTCACAGCAGTCTCCAAAAGAATCTGCAAAATTGGCCAAGTCTAGATCTTCTAGATGTAAAGTCTTCCACAAATGAGTAAGCATCTGACTCACGTTAATTCTAAAGCATTAATATGCTGGCCAGAGATTCAATAATGGAAAAAACAATCTGTACTTGAAATATCACTTGAGGTTTAATTAGCACAATAAAAATGAATTGGGAGGCATGAACAGCCAAGGCAGGATAAACCATTTGCCAGGCACTACTTCCTGGCTTAATAAGATTTGAAATCGGCACAAGTACAGAGCAAAGCTCAGCAGTGCTTCCAAGAGCTTCCAGCCCTACTGTCATGGGATCCTGATTTAAGCCTCCGAGAGGTCTTCCTCTGCACTCTGAGAAAACTCCCTGGACAGCAGAGTTGACCAGCCACCCAGAGTCCACACAGACGTCTCTGTGTCAATGTGTCTTGACCCAGATGTATTCAGAAAGGACGCACCAGCCTACAGGACCTCGGCAGGAAGTCACTAGCCACCCCGAGAAGCTGACTTCCTTTCGACCAAGGCCTCCCAAATTGTAATGTGCATGTGACTCACCAGCAGAGGTGATTAGAAACACTGCTCCTTTCCAGTAGGTCGGCGTTGCAGCCCAACCCATGGAGCAAACTCCCGGTTCCACAGACCACACTTTGAGTAGCAAGGGTTTGGACGATGGTTGTTGGGGTAGATAATTGCTCACTAGGTTTTTGGACCTATGACCATTATTCTTAAACTCATCAGGGACCCTAGCCATCATCTCATCCATGGAACTTTCCCCAAAGTGTGTTCTGTGGAACTCAGACCCTTTGACACACTCTGTGTTGGTGGGGACGGGTGGGTGGCGGTGAGAATGTAAGATTTAAAAAAATAAGAGCATATAGTAACTTCCATAACTCTGGATGTTTACTATGCGCATTACATATGAAAAAGCTCCCAGAGGTCCTGCTCCAAAAGAATCGGTTTACTTCCATGGATCTTATATTCCCCCAGCTGTTTTGAGTACACCCTTTCTCTGTGGTATCTTGTTGTGGCTTTGTTATTTTTATTTGAAGTAACCTGATGAACTAAAAGAGATACATGTATTTAAATTTAGATGTAAAATATATTTAAGGCTACATATCCATATCCATGGTATGAATAACATTAATAGCTCATGTTTATTGAGTACTTAATATGCGCTAGACCTCATCTGCAATATTCTAGATATTAGGTTATTTGGCATCCTAAAAACTCTTACAAGTAGGTGTCATTAGTATCCCCATTTCCAGACGAAGTTAAGGTTTATCAAGTACCACAACTAAACAGCTAGCGAGTGGGAGCTGGGCTTGACCCTCCTCTTTCTGTCCATGGCCTTTACCAACACATGGATTGGCTGCCTCCTTTACTGGGCTCAGCCCTGCTTCTGTTCCCTTCCATGAGCACACACTTCTGGACAGTTGACTATGTCTTAGGATCACGAATTTAAAATATGTAGGTTCTCTCCTTTCCTTTATCACCATTCCAAAGGGATAAGAAACACTCATTATTACCACAATATTTAGGTAAAAATAAATTTGGTCGACCTGTGCCTACAAACATAAAAAGCAAATCAAGTAGGCAGGGTCTCACTTTCTAATCATTGAGGAAAACTAACCTCTAATCATTTTGAGTTATTAACTCAGCTTTGCAGTGAGTGAAATGGGTCAGGGCTGGGTTTTATTATTCACCTCTAAGTAGGGATTATGTTCTTTCTCATCTTGTTTTAAACTATCTTGTTTAAGCTCTGTTCATTTTGTGTTTGGTCACCATTCCGTATGTAAAATATTCAAATAAATTGTGATTTTGTCTACTCTCTCCTCTCCTCTCATGTTCTCTCTTTTTGGCATATCTTCCAATTTCTCTGTCTCTTAAAGCATATATATTTCACTACCAGGAAAGAAGCCAGAACGAGCCTGACCTATTTAGAAGTAGCTGCTTTACACCCAGTTACAAAAATGACAGAAAATTAGCAAAGTGACTTTCCAAGCCCAAATTGGAAATTGTGCTTCTATACTTGTGTGAATCATGTCATTACAGTGAAAGCAACCAGGAAACTTCTGAACACAAAAACTATGTCAGCGGCTGACAGGTTGGGAAAAAACAGCTTTATTTGCCATTCTAAAAAGACAAAGGAAAACAATGGTCCACTGTGTGGCTTGCTGTGTTTTAGGAAACAGAACCTGATCCCCAGTAAAAGCAAAGCAACCTGGCAAACTAGACTTCGTACATGGGGTTTTTTTGTTTGTTTGTTTTTTTGGTTTTGGTTTTGGGTTTTTTTTGTTTGTTTGTTTTTTGTTTTTTGTTTTTCAGAAAAGAAACAACAAGTCAATCCAGCTAAGGTGGTAAGAAATTAATGTGTTATACCAATCTAACTTCTGGAGTACCGACATAGCATTTCCCCCGAATATTCCCTAAGCTCTAACAAAGCAGAATTGCAATCAGTCTGGTTTCCTGGTTTGAAACAAGGAAGGACTATGCACAAACATGCTAAGTAGCCAGGTACTACAAACCACAGTGCAACAACCAAAAGCAAATCTTAAAAAGAAATCAGGAAAACCAATTTACCTCAAGGAACCAGCCTTCTTTTCCCAGGCACCTGTGAACTGACCTCTTCCATCATAAATAATATTTTGTTGATGGGTCTTAAGGAACCTCTACACTGAAAGTCTGAAGGTTGAGGAAGTGGAAAATTGGAATTGTTATAAATAACAAGGAAACCGAAGGCAGGACTGATTTCAACTCGTGGGACCATTAAGGGAGTTTTCTATAGTAGCCGTACAGTCCAAGCATCAAGTGAATTACCACCTTATATTCACTGTGGGACTAGCATGTTCTACGGTAACCAGTTACTAGTAAAATGGGTTGAGGGACTGTTTTGATAATGACCCAGAGGAATATGACTTTCTTACATGCATTTGCCGTCTACTTAGAACAGAACATCTCAGCCACTATTAACACCTCCTGAAGAAACTATCTTCTGGAGATTTAAATCCTAATTATAGGATTAAAAAAAAAAGTTTAAAGTATAAAGTATACTGTTCTTTAATAATCTCATTTAGTGAGGGGAAATGATTGCAAAACTAAATGCTGAAGATCAATCAAAGTGGCAGACGCATTCTTGTATTAGATCAGCACAACAACCTTGGCGAAAGAACCTTTCTTTAGAACTTGGGTGATTTGATCTCTGTCTTCAGAACCAGTGTGCCTAGCGACTCTTTTTTCAAATTACTGTGGAAATTTTAGAAGAATGTGTTTTGTTGCCTTGCAATTAATACAGTTTTTCTAAGGTTAAAAAGGACCTTGTGGAGAAACAGACCACAACATGTTTCCCGGCATGAATAAATTTACAGTAATTCACACCAGGAGGGACTGCTAGAAAAATACTGTGAGACATTCTGACCGTGCTGCTAATGGTAACAGGGCCATTAAACTTCCCAGCCCCACCTACCACGTTCGCTTCATCACTAAGGGTAGGAGGAACGTAAGACTCTTTCAAAATGGGATGATGACAGAAATTTCAAAGGGAATGATAAAATGTTAATATATGGAATAATTATAATTTATGTAAATTATGATTTAGCTAGAATAATATAAATCTTTAAGTTATCGTAACTGAAATATCTGCATCATTATATAAAAATCTGGTCCAACGCGATCATTACTATAACATCCGTGGCTCATGCATTTATTAATTGGTGAATTCAGCAAACACTAATCAAAGCCTATTACGTTCAAGGGATACGTTGATACCATGGAGGATGTGTTTTTGTTTATAAAATGTAAAGAGTTTATTCATATAATACTTACATGGTGAAATACTAAAAGGGAAAGTTTTTAAAGAAAACCCATGAATGAAGTCTCAGTAGCTCCGTAGTTCTTTCTTATTGAAATTAAGATATTACCAGTTGCAAATCAAGAGAGTAATCATAGTTATTGTAAATTGTTGGCTTATGATGACGAAACAAACACACAAGAACATACAATATTCTGACGAGTGACCCCTACACTTAGCTAACAAGTTGCATCCAAAAAAAAAAATGAAGATGAGTTCCATGAATCCATGATGTAATTAAACACAACAGATATATTTTAAGTCTGCAAAGGGCAAGACCTAAAGGAAAAGCCAACCAACCACAAATTCATGCTCTGAACAAGACATCTAAGTTGAAGACAGTGACATATTGTCTGATTTCTTTAGTATGGACTTTAGAAACAATTTAAATCCAACCCCCTCGTGAAAATCTACTGCTCAATTTATCTAACTTCTCTTTAAAGAGCCCAAACTGGGAAAACGTGATGAAGAAAAGTAATATAAGACTAAGCTCCAAACTGAAGCATCCCCTTCTGATCTCTAATCTCTAGAAAAATTTTGGAAGCTCCAGAACCATGTTGGAAAATGAGACAGCATACTACTAGTGGATAAGACACCATGAGAAACCCCTGAAGAAGAGAAAGTGAGACAGTGTGACAAAAGAAAATGAGCCCAACCCCAAAGGGGCACGTAAGTATTCCCTACACAAAACAGGGAGGCTCTAGGCTGATAAGAATGAAGGGGCAGATGGCAGGACAGAGTGCCTCGGCTGAGCCACGGGGCCACTGGTTCAGGACAAACACAACAGGAGGAATAACCTTTCCCCATCCTGTCCCTACCCACTCATTATGGACACAGCATCCAAAAAGAAGCAATGAGTGCAGGAAACTTACTAGAAAAAATCAGTAGTGCTAGGTGCTGGTGACATCCTAGAGATATGATGAACTCCAACATGGGAAAAGGTGTTTCAGTAACAACAACAACAACAACAACAAAAACAGTCAGTAGAGATTGCAGAAATTAGAAACCGAGAAAAATTCAGTATCTGCAGAAACAGCCGAAGGCCAAAGGAGTGAGTCAAGCCATTTCCCCGTAACACAGCAGAAAAAGACAAGCAGATGGAAAGAGCTACTGAGGCTGAGAGGTACGGTGGGAGGAGCTGTAAGTGTAAACAACCATCGACATAAATTAGAAAACTCTTCCAGAACTAGGACAAAAACCCTGAAAGAGTAGGCTGCGTGTCAAACAATAAATTTTTAAACACACACACACACACACATACCCCTGAGTACGCTGCGGTAAAAATTTTAGAACAACTTGGAAAAAGAAACTCTTTAAAGCTTCTAGAAGGAAAAGAAAAGCATAGGTTCCTGTCAAGGAGCAAGCATAAGACTGGCCTCAACCTCTCATCAGTGACACTGAATACAAGAACATAATACAATATCTGCAAAGGTCTAAAAGGAATTCTTTCAAGTCTAGGGTTTCATACTCAGCCAGTTCCACTGAGAAGAACAAACACAATCTAATTTTCCACCAGGAGAGAATGTGAAGATTTTATGCTTCTTAGCTTCTCTGAGAGAAATATTAGAGGATACACACCAGCAAAAAGAAAAGCCACTGCAAATGGAGGTAGGATACAAAAGTTAATGGCACATACAAAGAAATGGTAAATCTTCAAAACAGTCAAGTAACAACCTACAAATAAAATCCTAGTTGACAACAGTCTGAGGGATGGGAAGAGAAAGTGAAAGGAAATAAAACTCTCCCTTCTTCTCTTGCTGGGAGCCATCTCTAGATACTTAAAAGAAAAATATGATTTAATATGAGCAGTGAATATTTGAGTATCCTATATTTCCAAAAACACAGAAACATAATTAATAACCTTCAAACAAGTTAAGAAAAAAATAAAACACACTAAAAGTGGAAAAGGAAAACACTATAGAAAAATAGACAAAGGTTATAAATAGGCAAACCACCAAAGAATAAACATAATGTCCCCTAAACACAGAAGATAACAACAGTCATCAGGAAAATGCAAACCAAAAAGCAATGACCTACTGTTTTTTAGAAAAACAAACAGGTAAGAAGTTTGTTAATATCAAGGTATGCTTTGCTGGAGTGACTATAGATTGATACAACTATTTTTTAATGTACAAACCACATAAGCCAAAACTTCTGCTTCCTGCTCTGTACTGTAGGAAAACCTTTTCATCTGTACACAGGTACAAAGAGCACAAGCAAAGATGCTCCTTCTAACATTTCTGGAGTGACAAAAGATGGGAAATAAGCTAAATGCCATCAATGTGGAAATTTTAATTGTAATTAGATAGACTCTATCACGAATCTCACGCATTAATTAAATAGAATATTATAGATCCCGTAACCACTAACCTGAAATGATCACAAACAAGAAAAACACAAGCTTTATGTGTATACAGGTTCTTTTTAACCACAAAATGTATCAACAATACTTGTGTAATCACAAATAAGTAAAAAACACTTGGAAAGAAAAAAGTCAACAGACAAACAACAAAACAGTCTGAGTACAAAATCTGTAGAGAAATAAGTCTATCCATTTGCTTTTTTTACAGTGTTGCTTTTTGAAAAGCATCACCGACACTGAAATCAGGTGTGAATGTTACCATGAATGTAATCATCCCAACCAAGCAATCAAGCCCATTCCCTTTGAGTCAGGACAGTGAATTCCCAAAGTCCCTCACACACACAATTCATTGACTAATTTGCAGCAAGCAGAAAATTACTAAAAACTGACAAATTCATCAGGAAAAATGAGGACCAGTTCCCTCCCACTCTCGCCCTCTCCAGTCGCTATGGTCTCACAACAACACATTAAGTGGGTTGCATCACTGAAAATTGTCAAGACAACACAGCCAAAAATTAAAATTTTAAAAAAGAAGTGGTTTCAGGCAAGGACAATGCAGATGTCTATTATGGAGCCATTTGAGGAATCAAAGCAGGAGCTCCCTGCTCTCTCTTCCTTCCTCTCAGTGGTTGCCGAACCAATGTGGTCACAACAGCCATGGACTTGGGCAACTGGCCAAGAAGCCAGGTGACTCAACGCTGAATTTCTTTCCCCTCTAGGCGATTTCTCTCAGCGGTGCAAATTTATACCAGAACAGAGCACAGTCGCCCTCTTATCAATCAGGAAAAGATATATATTAAAAGTTGGGTTTGTTTTTTTTTTAATTGTTGGCTAGCAAAGAAAGCTGAAGGAAGTTGGCAAGAGAACAAAGCCTGATTCCCCTGTTAGGAAGCCACAGGGCTCGAGGAGAAAGAAATCTGTGGGAAGAATAACTGCTCTCTCGTAAGCCCCTTCAGGGTAAAAAACAAATACTTATCTTTCCTTTCATGACATTCTCCTTAAAAATGAACAGCCGCCCTATCTTCCTTCAAGAAAAACTGATCTCAAACAATACGAAGAATTGAACGTTTGTCAGAGGGTGTCCTCTCCGATTCTGGAGGTGCAGACACTGAGGAGAAGTAAGGGCAGGACTGAAGCGGGGCTTGAAAGCCAAACGTGGAAAAGTGCGTGTAAGGGCATATTCCTGGTGCCCCATCAGGAGTCAGCCATCTGGCAGCAAGACAAGTTGAAGGGACTGGGCTGGACTGAACTGCGTTTTCTGGGTACGATGAGGACACTCTACCACCACAAGATCCTTCCCTCTCCATTTTCTGGGGGTCAGCCATGTAAACACATGGCCAAGGAAGTATCACACTCTTTGCACATAGTTTTTGGATGGATGGACAAATGGATCGATGGATGCCATGACCAGACAAATGAAGAAAGAAACAGTGGAATGAACAGCACAGTTCTTCTCCGTGCGCGTCAAAGCCATCCATTCAGAATTAATATTCTACTTGCAAAAAATAGTCGGCAAAGTTGCTCCCAGTTGATTTCCCCACACTGCACACAAACATTGCCCAGCTCACCAGAGACCTCAACAGCATACTATATAAAATCTGGGTAGTCATAATCCTTCCAGACTCTCTACCACACCAAGGCAATTAGAACAATTAATAGCAAGTAGAATTCATCGATTCGAAAGTAAATTACCACAATTGGGTATCTGCAGGTTTGCCAGGGGAATATTCTTGCTGCTTTCATTTAGGCAGTACAAATCCTGAGTTTCTGGGCTGGATTTAGTCTCCTGAAGAGTCTTGATCCACATAATGTCACAGGAGCATGTAAATGGATTGCCCACCAGGATCCTACACGGGACAAAAATGACACCTGATCAGGCTTCTCTTTGTCAAGTGTTCACGACGCTAGTGATTACAAAGCGCTGCGACATTATGAGTTCTTTCTGTCCAGCAATCTTCGGGAGTCATACCCACCTTTACGGTTTCACAATACTTATTCATTCCTTTATCTAATACTTACTGATCTTCTGCTAGGTGCAAACACCACTGTGGGCTCCAAAGGAGGCAAAGAGATGCAAGACCTTTCAGAATAATAGGGAAACAAGACAGGACTATAATAGAGGCTAGAAAAGGATGTCTCATAGAATGGGGGAAAATCAGATGCCATAACCATTTGCCATGGCCATTATATAACAATTAAGATCTTTAGTGAAGATGCCAATCGTTAAGTTGTCAGGAACGCTAACATACTTATTCCTGACCAGGCTAGAGATTCCAATGTGTTCATTTAATAAGCTCAAACCACAGTGGAGAGCAGAGCAATTTCATCTGACTTTACAATAAGCCTATAAGTACAAAGTTAAGGCTGAAGCGTGAGGGCCAGTAAGGCGGCACTCCCAGCTTTCTGCATGAGGTGACCACTGTTCAGCGGGGCGGATGCAAGAAAGTTGGAGTGAATGTGAATGTGAATGAGAGAGCCTGGAGGGGAACTCTGAGACCTCCTCCATACACACACACACACACACACACACACACACACACACTCACACACACCCCAAGTTCAGGGTTTCTGCGAGCAAGGGCAAGTGAGCTCCAGATGGAGCCACTCAGCCCACTGCGGGAGGGTCTGCGAAGAGCAAGCCACCCATCAGCCGAGCTGCCTGGACTCCCGTGGCCTGTGACTGGTAACGGAGGAAGTAGTCAAGAGGAAAATAAAAACCACAAGAAAAAAAATCTTTAAATCCTTATTTATAATACTCAGTGGCCTATTTAAGATGAATTCCATTTATGGTAATGAGCCTTTAAATGAGGCCATTTACAATCGTTACATAGGCTCTGCCTGGCATTAACCACAATACTTAAGATTTCCTTGAGGACAGGACCTGGGCTTTGCAACATCATTTACTCCTGTGGTTTTTCTGGTTGGGTTCGAAGAATCTCAGGGATCCCCGGAGACTCTTCCAGGAGTCTCTTTGGGGAAAATGTGGTCATGGCAGCCTCATTTAATGTGTGTCTGCTTGATCGCCTCTCAGTATCCCTCCAGCAGATACAGTATCGAAGGCAGAAGAGAGCCACAGTGCCTCGACTCCAACTAGTATAAGAGGTTTCCTGGCCTTCTAAGTACAAGACAAACTAAAGAATCTCCCAAAAACGAAGGCATGACCAAACCCACAGAAGGGATAAAGAAGAGAGGGGTCTTCGGCTGTGGCCATAGCAATGTCCACAGGAGCACACCACGCTGGCAGACAGCTGGCTCCTTTCTGAAGATCACAGGCAAACCCGTCTTCCAGTGACTGCCACGGCACCTAACACTGGCTCATTTACGCTCCTAGCTCTCCACTAGACTGCAGAGTCCTGAAACACAGACAGTGTCCTCCTTACGTCCCCATGGCCCAGTGCGTGAGTCTGATTCGCAACCAGTCCCACATTGAACGTGTATTGAGTGACTTGATTAAATCTGTTGCCAGGAGAATACAGAAGCCTCTGGATTTGGAGTCAGAACTCTGAATTCTGACCCGTCAAGGACATGTTCCACAGCGCTATTCAAAAGGGTCACACAGGGCATCTCTCATTCTGTTTCATTATTTCCTTAAATTTTACATGGCCACTGCTGGGTTAGAAAGCTTCCATCAAGACCAGGAAATTCAGTGTAGTCCAAAATGACTGCCCATCGCAAACACCTGGCACCAGGCAACTCTTGTGGCAACCTACTGACTCGTCTCTCCACGAATGGCACCTTCTCATCTGCACATTTGCCTTGCGAGCAGGTGTGGACCCTCCAACCCAGGCGTTATATACAGTGAGAGCAAAGGCTACATCCTGGTATTCAAAGGTCTTATCCGTCTGGCCCTCCGCTGACACGCAGAGCTTCCGCTTTGGGGTTCTTTGGGCAACTTACCATAGGAATATCTACAGTTTCTATTTGCTAGTGGGGCCAGCGCAAAAATTAAGCATACCCGGAAATGCTGGCTATCAGTCACTAACACATGGCAATCTTTTTTCCTATCATTTTGCAGCAAAGGAGATTAGAGCATAAGGGTAAATCCTGAGTACAGGGGCAGACCCAGAAGAAAATCTCACAAGGATGGGCAGGGAGGGAGAAGGATGACCTCTCCTCCAACATCCACCAAGCACCAGCGGGCACCAGGGAGTTCTGCCCATGGGTATTTCCTCTTTGACTCGCTCTGCTTTCCATGAGGGCCTGGACAGCACCAACACCAGACATGCCACCCTTGTAACGCAAAGCACCCCCCCCCCATCTTTTTCCACTTTCCCTCCTTCAGAAAACAAATCTTTATGTAAAAACAACATTTAAACTCATCCTAAATGATACCTCACTGTTGAGATTTCTGAGTTTTGGTTACTGAATCAGGTTTATATGAGGGAATAAAAAAACAAGTGGAAAAAAACCAAGAAATCATTTTTTAAGGGTTTTGATATAAAAATAGATCTGCACATCACTCATTAAAAAAAATACTTAATGACTCTTTCCTCTGAAACTGTTTCCCCGAATGCCACACAAGGATCATTACTTACAGCTCAGACAAGTCAAGGTGACGAAAATGTTTCCTAGACAAGCTCGTCAGTTTGTTTCGAGTAAAATTGCTGAAAGAAACCAAAAACATTAAATGTGAATTTAAAAATGTGACATCTTAAGAAGAAAGTATGCAAATGGAGATTTTTTCAAAATATAGTTTTATTTGATCATTGTTCATGCCTTCCTTCGACCATTATCTCTTTCTTCCATCTGGAATAACAACTTAGTTTTTCCTGCCTCTGCTAAAATTCTTGTCCAGAGGGTAGGGAGAGAAGTGAGCATAATTTCCAAAAAGTCTATTTTTCATCTCTTTCTTAACCAAAGGTTTATTTTTCTTGTGTTGATTCAGAGCCAAGTTATATACCTCCTAGAGATCTCTGACCTCTGAACAATTAACAGAAAGAATTAATTTAATCTAATTTAAAATCATAAAACTCACTAGGGAAAAAGATGGTTTAAAAGTAAAGAGCATTGGGTGCCTGGGTGGCTCAGTGGGGTAAGCCTCTGCCTCTGGCTCAGGTCATGATCTCAGGGTCCTGGGATCGAGCCCTGTATCGGCAGGGAGCCTGCTTCCTCCTCTCTCTCTCTCTGCCTGCCTCTCTGCCTACTTGTGATCTCTCTCTGTCAAATAAATAAATAAAATCTTAAAAAAAAAACTAAACAGCATTATGAGTATTTTGAAATTACATGACACATAAAACTCTGAATATAAACTGATCTTAATGCATCCTTATAGGAAAGAACACACCCACTAATTGATAACTCGGGTAGGCATTGTACATATATGACTTCTAAATAACCGGAAGGTTATGTGATGAGGACAAGAACAACAAAATATAAAAAAAACAAGGAATATGTCAGATTTCATCTGAAACTACTCTAGCAACATATCATTTTACGATCTAGACCAACCAGTGGCTTTGGGGCACCTGGGTGGCTTAACCAGTTAAGCATCTGCCTTTGGCTCAGGCCATGATCTCAGGGTCCTGGGATTGAGTCCTGCATCAGTCTCCCTGCTCCAAGGGGAATCTGCTCCTCCCTTTCCCTGCCTATCCCCATGCTCATGCTCACTTGCTCTGTCAAGTAAATAAATAAAATCTTAAAAAAAAAAAAAAAAAAAAATCTGGGGGCGCCTGGGTGGCTCAGTGGGTTAAGCCGCTGCCTTCAGCTCAGGTCATGATCCCAGGGTCCTGAGATCGAGTCCCGCATCAGGCTCTCTGCTCAGCAGGGAGCCTGCTTCCCCCTCTCTCTCTCTGCCTGCCTCTCTGTCTACTTGTGATCTCTCTCTGTCAAATAAATAAATAAAATATTAAAAAAAAAATCTGGACCAACCAGACGGTAAAAAGTCAATGAAACCAAGTCATATTTGTGATTGAAAAAATACCAACGAATCTACTGACGTGTTCTGAATACCTAGTTTTGTTCAATGGGCAGGAGTTTCCATTTCTGATGATCAGGGCTATGAGGCCCTGAGTTGGAAAATTCAGAGCCATAATCCCGGCAGCTAACTTGTTCCGTGAATGTGTTTACTGGTTGAATTTATTCAAAAAGTGTCCAATGCTTGGACCTCCAGACACGTGTTTAATAACTAGCAGGAATGTAAAACAAACATCAACTTGGACAGAAACCGCCAAGCCCTCAACAAATTGCACTGAGCCTTTTGGGATCTGTTTCCTGCTCGGGAAGGGCTGGGCGGAGAGGGAAGAGCCGGAGGGTGACGGGAGTCCCCGCCCCTTCCCTCAGACTCCTCTCCTGTGTCAGCCCAGCAAACTCATCTCACTATGTCTGACCAGTCACCCTCAGGGAGGGGTTCGAACCCAGGAGCTAATGTAGAAGCCGAGGCTGGTCACATGATGCATACAGAAACTACTGCTCCAGGGTCCCCCAGTTCGAGACTGCGTGTGTCCTCACTCTGCCTCCTTCTATATGGAGAATCCCAGTCACCCAAACCCCTACCTACATAAGTGGTTCCTCTTCCTTTGATGCTTACTTCTGCTGTCTTTACACTGAGCATGAAGTGCTCACCCACATGAAAAAAATAATCCACCGGGAAGTTGTAAAATGTGCCCACATACATCTTTTTTCTTTTGGAATGTGACTTAAGAATGAGTTTTAGGGGCGCCTGGGTGGCTCAGTGGGTTAAGCCTCTGCCTTCAGCTCAGGTCATGATCTCAGGGTCCTGGGATCAAGCCCCATATTGGGGTCCCTGCTCAGTGGGGAGCCTGCTTCCCCTCCTCTCTCTCTGCCTGCCTCTCTGCCTGCTTGTGATCTCTGTCAAATAAATAAATAAAATATTAAAAAAAAAAAAAGAATGAGTTTCATTGGAGTATCACACATTGAAAAGTCATTCTGCTTGTTTTCTCTAGGCATCTTCAGAAACCACCACCCTCTGAAGGAAACACAAACAAAACCAGGACTCTTCCTCCCAAGAAGAACCAGGAGAGAGCAGGCAAACAAAGAGGACCCTCTGGTCAAGGTCTCAGTCAGCGACAAAGCCCCCTGTCGGCACCGGCAGCAGCTGGCCCTCTCGGGCTGCCAGCCGCATGGCCCAGAGTGGGGTCACATGCCAAAGAACAAGATGAGTTTTATGAACCATACTTATTATCGGGGACAAAAGCCAAAAAAGAGGAGGAGGGGAGGAGGAAAAATCAACAATCCTCTTACTGTTTGATGACAGAACTTTCCAAAGGAACTAATTAGCACCTCGGCAAAGCCCCTGGAAAACACAAACACTGGCTTTTCTCACAACCCCTGGGTTCTCAGACACTGGGGAGGAATTGAAGGCACCAAGAAATAAACTCAGTGACCAGTCACAGGGGCGGTGGACAGTCCCCACATGATGCAGAATATGCCCAGGACAGAGGGAGGGGCGGTGACCCGAAGTGAAATACTGCTATTGCGAACACTGTCACATCGTCAGGGAGACTCAGAGATAATCAGGATACCCACCCCCCCCACACACCAAGGAAAGAGAAACAGCTTCTAATGCATATTTCTTCTTCCGCACCCTGGTCTCCACAGTGTCGATAACCGAGAGGACTGCAGAAACTCAGGATAAACCAGCCAGTGCCCGCGTCCTCAGTCCTTAGCGGAGGTCGGGACTCAGGTCTGCAAAAGCAGACACTTGATTTGCAGCCTCCTCTATCCCTGCCATTCTCAAAACCAACTGCTTAATTTAATTTAATTCTGGTGATGAGAAGCCTCTGTCATCCATGAACACTGTATATGAAGTTTACTGGCATTACTGCCTGAATATTGTCTAACTTCATTCTGTCTTAATATTTGATCATGCCTAATGTCAATAGAGTTTTTGTTGCTTGACCAAAGACCTGGCTTCCTGGCCACTGCCTTTTAAAGAAACCATCTAAGGGTAATGGGGAGGGCACGTTTTGCATGGAGCACTGGGTGTTGTGCAAAAAGAATGAATACTGTTACGCTGAAAAAATTAATAAAATGGAGAAAAAAAAAATAAAGAAACCATCTAAGATATGTCCATCTCTTCGGTTTTCCACTCTCAAAGGACACCTCTTTGGGAGACATGGATAGCTAGTTGGTTTTATGTAAGTGGTTGACGGAACACAGAATGCCATTAAAATTATTCTTCCATATATCACCCTGAAAAAATACACCAGTGGCTCTGGTGTTCCTATAAATGGCATGCAACAGGGAGGAAGGGAGAGCATGAAGAGGTAGAGTAAGCCCTCTTATGAATAAGTCCTCTTATAAATAAATACATTTATTACTAAAACGACAATTAACCATAGCCCACTGTACACATCACATCGTTAGGGGAAGTGATGGGGTAAAACAGCCCATAAAATGGGGTCGGGAGAGTAAGTCAGGTGGAATGTTAGCCGTAATGAAAATACCAAAACTTAACCACCGAGGTCATTAATTACATTTAAGCGATGGCTTTAGAGCATTTTGACTTTTTTTTTCTCCCCAACTTCTGTCTTGTTCATGCCCTCAAGACCCACACAGACATCAGATCTGTGCACAGAGATGAGGCCAGAAAAACATTTAAATGAAATGTATGAATCAAGCTCTGTGGGGTTTTATCACATTTTTGCTGAATGTTTTGTATCCTTATTCTACAGACATCATTTTTAAACAGACTTCATCATTAGCGCCACCTAAATAAAATACAAAGTCACAAAACTGGCTTTAGGAAGTTCAGGTTTTTCATAAAATCAACAAATCTCCATAGAGTGTCCAAGCGACTTGCTCCAAGACAGTGATTTCTTTTACGACTGGCACGGAAATCATCTGGGGAGCTGTTCTCCCCAAGAAAAGAAAGAGGATAAATATTATAAGAAGGGCCAGTTCTCTAATTACACGGACGGCATAGATTTTATTTCCTGTGTAAGAGCTCAGCCAGGGGTGGGCCCTGGAGTCACAACTCTGTCACTTTCCATGTGGGGACCCAAGAAAATCCTTGAACTTCCTCAGTCCAGTTTTATGTCCATGAAATGGGAACCAAAAAATCTTCCCTGACAACTGTTGGAAAATTCAAGTGAGATAACGTGGGAGAGAGTCCTACAGGTAAACTATAGAGGAGGAGACAGAAAAGCATCACTACGGAGAACCTGCAAAGCAGCCAAAGGCCAACGACTGCAGGCAAGTTGTCCCCACTGAACACTAGGGGCTCGGGGAACACCAGTCGGAGCTGAGGGGCAGGTGAGCCTCTGCTGAATGAAGAAACCTCTCAGGAAGGCCCTACCTTTTGGACGACGGGCCATCACCTGACAGGACGTAGCAGCAAACATCCCAAGAAATCCCACAATCCGTATTTCCAGCTGACTTGAGTTGACAAAGCATCAGCGTGACTTGGGGGCCAATACTTGCTATCTTATAATCATCTGAACCTCGGGTGGGTCCCATGATTGATTTTTCTCCACTTTCATCAATCACGACAGATAGCGTTGAGAAAATGAACTTTGAAAAGTGAATCTACGGGGGCCAGAGGACACTTTGGTGATTTTTAGTTCCCTAAAAAGGCCATGGCTAAGTCAGTTTCTTTTAATTCCACTAGTTTGATGTCTTCCAGGGAACATGTCATGATTCCAAGAAAAAGAATCAAGGACCATGTACCAGGACATAGTTTTCACATCAGACTCTGCTGTTAGCCTATTGCTCTGTCCAAGATGGAAATGGCCCAGAAATCCATGAAAGGGAATACACAGTCTGTTCTAAGTACCCCTCTGAAAGCTATTCAAAAACCAAAGCTAACATGTCTGTCACAAGAATGCTGACTTTAAAAAAAAAAAAAAAGGAGGTTGAGTCTTGGAAAAAAAGGAAGAGATGGGGAAAATATTGAATAGTTTGGGACCCGGGAAGCAAAAGAATCAACCTTTACTTACATGTGCTGTAAGTTGCTGTTTTTCAGAAAGGCTTTATGAGCCACAAATTTTAAACCAGAATCCACGATTGTTCTAAGAAAAAACACAAAATTGCATGTACATTAGAATGAACTGGTAAATGAACGCTTGACAATAACACAGCGTAAGAGAAAGTTCTGAAATAAGGTACGCTAGTCCTGAGTACTTACAGATTTTTCAGTCCTGCATAAGCTTCAACATCATCTTCATTGATGATTTCCAACCTTTTCTGATTGGCAATGTAACTGCAAAAAGCGCAGAGAGTGAAAACCAGTGACTCAGAATGCAGACAGTTCATGAAAAGAATGGGTGGCTTCCATCCTACCTCACCAGGGCAGCAAGCCCTCCCCACCCACCTGAGCCCCCTCCTGTTTCTTTAAAATACAGAATGGGGGGGGGGGTGGAATGTGACTGTGAAGAGACCATTATTGAACCGGTGTCAAGGTCAACAATAGGTTGACCAAGTTTCATTTTTTTCCTTGATCCTGTTATCACTTCGAACTAACAAATTCAGTCTGCCTCCCTTTTCAAGGTATTCCCTGTGTACAGAGGGGAAAATAACCTGGAAATGCATCCACTGCCTCTCAAAAGTGTTCCTCCTTATGGTGACGGCCACAGGGATGCTGGCATCGTCACACACAAGACAGATCACATCTTTCTCCACATGCCATGATAACCGGTCACTCTTTTTTCTACCTCTTAAAACACTGAAGTCAATTCTCTCCTTTCTCTCCCTCCTCCACTCCCTCTTTTCCTTCCCAGGATCCCCTTTTCCTGCCCCTGTCATGTCAGCACTCCTACCAATATCCCCTTTCAGGAGCCACATTCACAAAAGCAATGTGATCCTAGAGTACTCTCTGTAGGAACTCTCCTCTTCCCCACCCGCCAGACCCTCAAATACAGAAGGAAAATGGTGACTGACAGGACAGAGAATTCCATCCTCCTGACCATGATTACTGGCTTAGAGATATTCATGTGGCCTCAACCAGACCAGTGAATATTTTCCCTAAAATTGAATAGATGATGCTAGAACAGAGAAAGACTTTTTCCCTGGGATCCTACTTGAAAGGTTATACAGGCCCAGGGCCTCCATGAGAAATTTCCCTGCCATAATGAAAGAGACCATCTAACAATAGTCAGCACATGAAGGAAAAAGAGCTACGAGATATAATAAGAGAGAGGACCTGAAAAATGCCACTTGAGCCCTTGGATCTAAGTATCTCTGAGGTTGAATGTCACTAATGGAAGTTTGATCTGAATTTCTGTCACTTCCAACCAATAAAATCCCTATTAATACAAACACAAAACTATTAAACCTATCACCGTGGAATTTCCTTGTGCTACAGTTATTCAAGTCACTGTCTATTCATTTTTCCTAGGTCATAACCTCTTTGAAGACAGCTAAATCCTGTTCTATAATTCTTGATATCACCACAGCATCTAGCAAAGTACCCTGCACAAGGTAGGTATTCAAAGGGTAAAGGGTAAATAGATGAATGGATGGGTGGGTGGACAGATGGATGGACAGACGGACGGACACATCCATGGATGGGCAACAGCTGGAGTTCCAAAGGCACCATAAGAAGCTGTGTCAGGATGGGTCTTCCCCTTTCTTTTTAAAAAAAAAAATTAAGATATGTAACATATTACCATTAAGACATTGAAAGCAAATATGCAGGCCTGCTCTTACCACCATGAGTTAAAATGAAAAACAGGAACTAGTGGGGGAGAAAATCCAGCATCCATAGGTCCCTTCTTCTACACAATCCAGAAAAGGAAAAATAGATGGTAAGATATATGGTAAGAGTTGGGGCACCCATTTTTAGAAAATAAATTTTAGAAATCAGGTAAAATAAGGAAATGCTCTGAGATAACAAAATCACACCAAAGAAAAATAATTTTCAAAGGATCCACATAAACATTGTTTTCTGTTTCATTGAGAAAATAAAAAAAGCAACCTTCAAGATAGAAGGAGGCATCTTCTGTTCAAAGATCTTGGTTCTCCCTGATATCCAGGGTCTGGCACTTAAATAGATGCACAGAAAGGATTCACTCCCTGCTCTCTTTCTACTACACTGGAAGGAAACACTTTTAAGACTCCAACCTAGGGCTCAAACAATTTTCAACATCAAGATTTTTTATGAAATGTTTCTAAATCATAACACTTCAGATTATTTAAATTATTCCACTAATATTTTCAATAGAGACCATAGTGACCTCCCTCTTCTCAATTATCTCCCAATAAGAACTTCATTCCAGAGACCCCCTAAATATTAATCTTTTTTTCATGTAACTAGCAGCAAAAGGGGCAGATAGCAAGGGCATGGCTTCCTTTGCAGTCACAGCCAGGACTTCCAGAGAAGCCTGTTCTTGCCTTATAGCTGAGCTAGCATAGTATCTGTCACTGTTCTGAAATCATCTGAGAGTTTTTCGGATCTCTTGGTGAGACCATCACTGTGTCCTCCATGCTTATGGCAGGGGGCTGATACTCAACAGGTTCTTAGTCAACATCTGTGACACAAAGCATTTATCTTTAACTTTTCTTTTAGTTATTGATGGCCTTTGTTTTTTTCATTTCATTTTTCATCAGATTTTTTAATTAATTTTTTTCAGCGTAGCAGTGTTTATTGTTTTTTTTGTTATTTATTTATTTATTTATTTGTTTATTTTTTCATTGATAAACTCCCCAGTTGCATTCATAAAAAAAACAATGAGCTAACATAAATTAAAATGGAGGACATAGAAGAATGAAAAGGGCAGAGATATCAACAGAGCTAGGAATTAGGTTCAAAATACATATGCTGCTAGTAAAGGGTCACAGGCTTAATCCTAAGCTTTCTAGTCACCAAAACCCTAGAAAAGAAGGAAAGGGAGATAAATTTCATCAGTGGTAAGTTCACAGTATTCACGAGATGAAAATATGTCAGACGTAAAGCAAAGCCTAACGGTTCTTAGATCTAAGGCCAGGCAGGAGATTGTGTGGAAAACCATCAAAAGAACCATGTGAAATTATGAAAAATGGTCACCAGAGAATACTTTTCCACTGTGGAGGCAGGAATACTTTGGATAAATCATGAAGGTTTCTCCTAGTTAGAATGGAAAAACTAACAGAAGAGCTGGATTAAAAGGTGGGTAAGTGCCCTCCAGAAGCCAAGAACTGCCCTTCGTAAGTTACCATCTGCAGACAAACCCACAACACAGCTGCCTGCTATAAACTGCTCATCGATTCTACCCGCATGGCCAAGTAACTTTCCTGAGCTACCTCGAAATGAGGAATCACAGGGTTAGAATAGAAACCAGTACAGGTAATAAACAATCCACAGAAGGGAAACCTCAGTAGCCAAGAAACAGATGAAAAACTGCTCATCCTACAAGAAATCCGAAGTGCAAATTACAGGCTGACAATATAGGGGCGCCTGGGTGGCTCAGTCTGTTAAGCATCTGCCTTCAGCTCAGGTCATAATCCCAGGGTTCTGGGATCGAGTCCCATATCAGGCTCCCTGTTCAGTGGGGTGGGGAATCAGCTTCTCCCTCTCCCTCTATCCCTGCTTGTGCTCTTTCTCGCTCACTCTCTCTCAAATAGAATCTTTTAAAAATATTTAAAAAAATAAAGTCTGACCATATAAAGCATTTCCAAGGATGTGGGGATTTCTCCTACATTGTTGGAGGGAGTATAATTTGGTATAATCACTTTGAAGAGCAGTTCGTCCTGGAAAATGATACATCAGCACACATTACAACCCAATAATCCCATCTCTGGGTATTTACCTGAGAAAAACCCTTACACACACACACACACACATACGTACAAGAATATTCACTGTAATACAGTCAGAATTCGAAGTCAGAAACCACCCAGGTGTCCATCAATTAAGAAACAGAGGGGGTGTCTGGCTGGCTCAGTTGGAAGAGCATGGCAGCTCTTGATCTTGGGGTCATGAGTTCAAGATCAGTTATATAAATAAAAAGCCTGGGGGGGGGGGTGGAGAAACAGGAAACAACCAGAGGGGAGGTGGGAGGGTGATGAGGGAAATAGGTGATGGGGATTAAGGAGTTCACCTGTCGTGATACATGGGTGATACTTGGAAATGTTGAACCTTATGTTGCACATGTGAAATTAATAGTACACTGTATGTTACCTATACTGGAATTAAAGTTTTTTAAAAAATTTAAAAAGAAACAGAAAAAAAAATAAGGTTTAAAGTTGAACCAGATCTTGTATTTGAGTAGGAAGAGATCATCACGCTGAGTGAGAAGGCTACATATGCAAAATTGCATGCTGATATGTACAGATGATACATAATGATTTATGTGAACTTTAAAAAATACACAGAAAACAACACTGCATAATGCTCACAGTCAAGGATATTTGTAAAGCATAAAAAGAAGACTGCAGGAAGCCCACCTGGGGAAAGGAGGATGGTTCTAACTATTTATCTTATTAAACGAGAAAACTATTTCTTATTAAAAGAGAAAAGACTTGTAACAAAAAAAGACAAAACAATAGCATGCCAGTTCTGAATGTAAGTACAGGAAGCTTTTTTTTTTTTTTAATTTTTAAACTTCAGAAGAAAAAAGAAAGAAGGGGAAAGGGAAGAAGGAAGAAAGGGAGGGAGAGAGGAATAGAAAAAGACAGACAAAGCCACACAAGTAAAGTGACTGCAGGGACGCTGGACCCCAGGGCTGCGGGGTTAGAAGGTGTTCACATAACCCCCAGGCTCAAAGTCACGATTTCCTAGACCACTGAAAAGACAGTCTTGAAAGCCTTCTGCTCCTGACCCCAGAGCCCTGGGTGGGAACCCGGAGATTAAGGAGCATGTTGGACTGCCCCCTACTGGTAATTTCCACGTGCCTCCCGCAGGATATTGGCAACACCGGCCTGGAGCCCTCAGCCGCAGGGTCCAAGCCAGGGTTAAGAGGGAGAGAGAAAGCGGAGGCCAGGATACAGGGCTAGAAGACACACATCCAGGCCAGGCTTTGACTCCAGAGTGTCTTGAAACTCTGAAGGCTCTTGACTGAGTCAAACTTGGCTTAATAAAGCCCAGGGTTTTATTAAAACCAAGAAGTGTTTCTTTCCCCTTGAAGCAGTGGGAAAGCCTGGCATTTTGGGGACAAACCTTCCTCAGGAGGTTTCACTCCATGATGACCCCTAACTTCTCCGACAAAAACTTGGGCCCCAGGTGTTTTAAGGTACAAGACATCAGCCCAGAGTCCACGTGCCAGCACCCATCTGATAAGGAATCTCATAAATTAGCAGTTTTGGTTCTTCACAGACGACTAAGTTTCTGCCGCCCTAACCTGCAGGCCCTGCCTTCATTGTCTTTTAGGCAAGTCATCAGCCTTTACATGGTGACATGCAGACACGGTAGGTTTGGGTTTATTTTGGTACTCCTTAAGAATTTCTCTATTTACCTCCTTGGCCTCCCAGCCCTTGTGGCCCAACCCTCCATCAGTGATCTGTCTAGAACCATTGCTGGCCTCCAACCCTCCTGCTTTGCCCAAATATGCCTTCCTTCTTTCTTGAATCTACATACAGGACCTCATCTTATGAGGGTTGTTTTAATAGTTGCTTTTCACTTTTGCTACATACCAGAATCACTGCCTATTGCCTTAAAAGCTGAATCGCATATTTAAGGGGTTTTTCAATGAATTCACCCAAATCTATTCTGGGACGCTACATTACCTAGAATACTGACTGATTTTGGGGAAACACCAAAAAGACTTTTTTCCAATCAGAACATTTTTAGTTCCTCAGTTGGCAACCAATTTTTTTTTTTTTTTTGGTTAGCATTTATTGTACTTCTTAACTTTGTACTTAAGAATTAGAGAGAATGTGGAGTGTCTGCGTGACTCAGTTGACTAAGTGTCTGCCTTAGCTTAGCTCAGGTCATGATCTCAGGGTCCTGGGATCGAGCCCCACGTTGGGCTCTCTGCTCAGTGGGGAGTCTGCTTCTCCCTCTCATTCACCCTCCATGCTCTCCTTCTCAATCTCTCTCAAATAAATAAATTAAATATTTTTTTTAAAAAATTAGGGAGAATGAAGGTTCTCTTTGTACCCACAATTGTATTTTTCTCTTAACCTACCTGACCCCCAACTGAGCTGTTAAACTCCTCAGAGGGAAAGGTCTTATTTATCTCACTACCTCTCACTTCCTAGCATAAAGCTGATGTTCTTGGGATGTCGTTGACTTAAAGCAATCAAACAGATCCACAGGTTCCCCACTTGAGAGTTTTTATTATCCCATTAGAAAGACCAGACATAAACACACATGTGTGATAACAGGAAACAATCAGGTACAAAGCAAAGAAACGAAGGAAAGACAATAGACAGTAACAGAGGAGGACGGAGAGCCAATTTCAAAGGCAAAATTAATCCAATCTAGGAGCAAATTTAGATTGCAAGCATACAACATATTTAAACCAGTGAATTTTTTTAATGATGAAAATTGATCACCGTTAGAAGAGGAGCATTGATTTCCCACTGGCCCCCTCAGTCTCAAGAATGTTAAGACTAGAAATGGCCTGCAAGAGTCTTCAGATACCGGGCTCCTGGGTGGCTCAGTGGGTTAAAGCCTCTGCTTTCAGCTCAGGTCATGATGCCAGGGTCCTGGGATCGAGCCCCGCATAGGCTCTCTGCTCAGTGGGGAGTCTGCTTCCCCCTCTCTCTCTGTCTGCCTCTCTGCCTACTTGTGATCTCTGTCTGTCAAGTAAATAAAAACGAAACCTAAAAAAAAAAAAAAGTCTTCAGATCCAGTGGTCCTTGACTTTGAAGGAGATGTCCTCTGAGGGACAGTGGTCACTGCCACAGTATTTGATCCGCAGATGAGAGAAGGGTCCAAGCAGAGGTCCAAGCATCCTGAGAGGACACAGTGGAAGGAATTACAACATGTGACTGGGCAGGTCAGGAGAGGCCTAAATGGAGGTCAGGGCTTGCAAAGGGACCAGAAAGTTGAAAGGTAAAGAACACAAATATAAGCAAAGTCCATACTATTTGCCATTTAGTTCCAAGGCATCTCCAGTCTCAACCTGACATCCAGGACCTTCATTAAGACATTTTTGGGAGGGTAAAGAATTTCCTCTCCTTATGCTTAACAAAAAGCATATGGGTGGCTTTTTTGGAAAAGAAGAGAGAAGAGGTAATTTTAGGCAAAATTCACAGAAACATTTCTGAATTACAGGTTCCTGGAAAGGGTACTCATCCCATTTGAAAAGATTTCACATTGGCTTGAACAGCCCTACCAGATAATTCCTACAGGTAATCTTCCAAAGGAACAAAGAGTGGCTTTAATGCATCTTGTCTTTGTGTGTATTAGCTCAACAGCAGTATTGCTCAAAAGTAAAATTTCCCTTTAGCTTAGACTTTATTGCCTGAACTGTACTTTGGCAACACATTAGAAAGAAAGGGAAACAGCAGTGAATATTTCTAATGGCCACTCTTCCAAATGGAATCACTCTGCTACCTGGGCCACCTTCCATAGCACCCCCACGCCACTACCAAATAAATAAATAAGCAAGCTAATAAAAGTAGAACTCATATGGCCACATGAGATTATGATATGCACTCAGGCTTACAGCCATGGGGTGGGGCATTTCAGTGCTGATGTGGACGGGATCCTCTCTACCAGAAGATTTCTTTCAAAAGGAATAGAATAATCCTTAAAATCTACTGCCCGTGGTCTCTGGGTTCTATGCGAGGCAGTTTCAGTTTCTCAGCAAAAGTGCTGAAAGTTTTGAAAGTCAATCCCTGAGCGGGGGCAAGCAATACTTTGATGGACCAAAGCAAGACTCCAGGTAGGAATGTCTCAATCTATGCTTACAAGAATACACCAGTAGACTGGTCCGTTCTTAGGAGAGGGGGCATCACCCCAACTGTGAAGACATGAATGCAGAGAAGACCCAGTAAGCATGCTCAAAACTTGAATTCAAACAGCCTACTAATGCATGCTGTGTGGCATGAACGCTTCCAACTTCTTCTTGGCCATGGGCATAAAGGAACACCAGTAACTCCCTTCAGTGGAATGCTGTGTGCCAGGCACTGGGGAACCCAGGGATAAAGGGTGGCCTTTGACACAACAATGGTACCAGGAGAACATTCCAATTGCTTCCACCTTCCAGAAGAGAAAACGGAGGCAGAACCATGCCAGGTCACTTCCCCAAGGTCACACAGCTGTCCGAACAGGATCTGCACACGTGTCTACCCGCCTGGAGAGTCCGAGCTCAGGGCCGCTGTATCACACCACAAGGGCTGTGGACGTGTAAATCCAGAACCTTCGGTACAGAACATTTCTAAAATGTCTACAAAAGGGACCTTCACAGGTAATCAAGGCCTAAGAACAAGAGTCGATGGAGAGAAATGAGGACATTTTACAGGAGACTCTCATGCATTCTGTGGACATAGAGTTGTAACCGGTGATCAATGAGAAATCTGCAGATCTTTCCACAATGCCATGCTCTGGGAACTGCAGTTTCCTAGAAGAGCCTGACTACCCCCAGGAATTTAGGAATTCAAGTGGCTGGGAAATCATCTTTGGAGTCGTGCAAGGGATAAATGCACTCCGCTAACTTCACCTCTTATGAGCTCTATGACGAGGGGACCAGGGGCAAGTCCCCAGGACTCCGCAGCCTTGTCTGTCAGGGTATTGGGGAGAGTAGGAGCCCGGCCCATGAGGGCATCGGAGGTCCCATATGAGGACCTCCATTAATGCTAGTCTTGACCAACAATCAGCAGAGGACGGAGGTTCCAGGGCTGTCCTGGTTACCCCGCAGCTGCCGAGCTTACTCTCAGCCCGCCTCCGGTGCCCACACCCGGGAAAGAGGACATTTAGACTTGATAATGTCTCTGTTCCCTTCAGCACACACATTATAAGAAAACGGCAGCAAATTGGTATGAAGGAAAATTACTCTCTGGGTTTCTGAGTATTTATACAGCATTTTCCTCTTCTCTCTCGAGAAACAAGGGTTGCCACCAAGGGACACCACAACTGATGACCAGAGAAATTGATGATAGAAAAAAAAAAAAAAAAAACCTTAAAGTTGGCTTTCTATATAAAATATACTGGTCTTCTCCCCCAGAAAGGTGAGTTTAACTGGACTTATTAGGATAGCCTTCCACATAGACTGATGACTGGACTCCAGGCTACAAATCATGTGACAGTAAACCTGAGAAGCTGACCAGAAGTCACAGCAAAACCACATGAGATCCAGATCGACATCTACTCAATGCGGGGTCCTTACTTTTATTTTATATTTTTACACTTTCTGATTAGCCGCCAACTTTCCACATGTGGCCCAGATCGACGTCTAGTCAATGTGGGGTCCTTTTATTTTATTTTTTCACATTTTCTTATTAGCCGCCAACTTTCCAAAATTTCACATTTTAGAATTCTGAATTTCCATATTCTTTAAAAACAACAACAACAACAACCTGAAGGTCCGCCAAACTGGACGAACATTTCTTCCTGGCAAGGGTCAGAATGAGCTGAGTAACACCGCCCCTGGAGGTTTGGGGCACATTTCCAGTTGGTCCCATTCCCGCTGATCTTGGCTATTTCACTGACCCATGGAAAGATTCTATGACACCTGACTTAATGCTCCCCTGAGACGTCAATGCTCCAACTATCCTCCTCCACTGATAGGTCATCTCCACACACAGATATCTCTACAACGAGTCTCGTCAAAGAAAATGACACAGAGGCCCACAACAAATATACCTCATTTTTGTTTAAAAAGTTCCTTCTACCTGTCCCAGAAGCTTTACATGCTTCCTCTGTTGTTAAAAACTGAAACTGACAGAAACATAGCCAAGTTTAATTTTATACTTGATAGAGTGGTAAATATAAGCCCCAGGAGAAGCAAGGGATATGGGCTTTTTTTTTTTCCTGACCAAAAACACACTGTTTTCTTTCCAACTAATTTAATAATCATTGCACAGTTCACGTTAGGTCTCAGAGCATTCGAGAAGTCACAACCACCTACCATGAGTAAATGGAAAGACAAGTAAAAAAACACTCACCATGACAGAGTTTCACCATATTAAACGAAGAGCCCCAGGGTGGAAAGGGTCCAACAGTCAACCACTGTCAAGAAAGGGGCTCAAGTTCATAGTCAAGCTAAAATTTTTAGTGTGGGCAGGTATCATCTAATGTCGGTCAGTATGAAACCCCTAGAAACACAAGTCGGCTCACTGGGGGACTGGGGCTGCGCTGTGCAGCTAACTCATCCTGGCATGCCCTCGAGGGGCCAACTTTCTTGGGGTTGGGGGCACCTCAGGAGCCTGAGCAAACTTTTCTTCTGGCTGGGAAGCCATCTGGTCACATGTGCTCCTAGCAGTTTCTAGACTACACCCACATCTGCTGTGCTCTATGGAAGGAACTCCAAGGTCTCAATAGAGCATCTGTCCACACTGTGGGGCCATCAGAGGGTTGCTTCCCTGCTGGCCTGGGTCTGCCTGCCGGCACCTTCCCAGCCCATCTGCAGCTGCAGACAGGGTAGCTTCCACCTGGATAAGCACAGAGGCTGGACTGCTTGGTCTTTGTAAAAGGGTGTCAGTCCTTCCATCTGCTTGTCTGAGTTCCAAAGAGAATGGATCTGGCCTTAACCAGTACCAGAGATAAAAATTTTCCAGGCTCTGGTCAGAGGGGACAACATCAAATCGTCTGCCGTCCAGCTTCTAGTCCAGCAAAGCCTGGTCAGCCAAGGCGACAGCAGACCGAGCTCCCATGTGGCATTAGTTTTATAATGACAGCCCTGGGAGATTAAATTTGGGGGCCACTTTAGCCTCCTTGCAGAATTGATGTCCTTGTCGCTTCCCCCAACTGTCACTGGCTTTCTCAGTAAGAAGAAAATGAAATCTCCCTCTGTGTGTTTCACAAAAGCCACAAATTACATCACTCATTGTCCCTGCAAAAGAAATTCCTTTCAGAACATAGTGCCAGACAAAGCTATGTTCCTGTGGAATTAGTAGGCATTCTCTTTATCAATAATGAGCTTCTCTTTTCACTGCCAGGAAGTTGAGAACAAATGTTGCACTCAGTTACAGCAACTATGTCAACCATTCGAGTTAGTTGGGAGTCCTAGCCCCTTTTTTCACTCCTTATTCCCTCCCTCTCGTTTTTACCTTATTGACCTTCCTGTGTAAAGTAATTATGGCCAGTATTCCAACACTGATGATAAAGTGAATAACCGTGACATTTCTAACATTCATTCAATGCAAATGAAGTGGCCATTATGACCAACAGGCCAAGACTACAGAATTACCTGGAGTCGTTTTCAAGAAATGGATTAAATAATTTCATCCACCATGTTTTTAGGTTTCAGGGTGACTGTTCACAAAATCTTCCTGCAACTCCAACCCGATGCATAAATTATCTTGCATTTAAAAAACAATGTCTAGGCCAATCAATGTTTCACTTATGCTTAGTGTGGAACTTCCAATGATTAGCCCAGGCCTTAAGAATTCTAAGAAGCGTTCAAGTCAGCACTAATCACAACAGAACACAGTTCTGAAAGCTCTTGGCCTCCGGTCAGGTCAAATCATTCCATACGAAGAGCATTTTTGGAACTAATATTTCTGCTCCAGCTTTAGGACAGATCAAGCACGGCACAGAGAAAAATGAGCATCAGGCACAACGTCAGGAAAAGAGAATGATTCAAGTGGTAAAATTTTAGGATCTCTGTGTGAAGGTCTGTTTTGATTTTGGCACAATTTTTCATCCAACATTTATAGGCCGTGGGAGTAAGGAGAGCGATAGAATGTGAGCAACACTTCCAATTTTATCTTCACTGGTTTCACTTCACATGTTAACCTTTAGTCATTTTTATAGAAGGTTAGAGATTACTTTCTTTGGAGTGAAACTACAAAGATGCTGCTGAAAAGGGATCCCAGTCGTAAGTGGTTGTGTAAGGCCACAATACAGAGAAGCTATTTCGCAGAAAGGAAGTGTGAGTGTATCTAAAAATCCTAAACAGATCTCTTACAAAAACTTTAATTCAAGGAATGCATCATAGTTCAAAAGGATGTGTATTTTTGAGGTACCCCGGGTTAGTCAAATTCACCACAGATCAAAAGTAAAAGTGAGGTTGCCTGGAGCTGCAGGGAGGGGAGTGGGGAGTTGTTTAATGGGTACAGAGTTTCGGTTTTGCAAAATGAAAAGGGTTTTGGAGATGGAGGGTAGGTGGCACACAAGTGTGAATGAACTTTCGCCCCTGAAATATACCCGTAAAAAATGGTTAAGATAGTAAATTTCATGTTATTCCACCACAATGTTTTAAAAGATCTTTCTTTTTAAAGGCTTTACAATTAAAGAGTGAGAGAGACAGTTAAAAGAGAAAATGATGTACAAAGTAACTGATGACCTCCAGACTCCCAGGGAGCTGTTATCAACAGTCTAATAAATAAAATGGACCAGGACTATGGAACAAAACAAAGTTGCAGAACAAAGAGCGTGACCTGAATAATAGCTACAGCGGAGCACGACTGCTCAGCACACCAAGGGTCTGAGTCCCACTCAGCGGAGCGTGCCGGGTCCCACACAGGAGAGTCACAGCAAAAGCAAAAGGGCAACAGTTGCACTAAAGGGAGCCAACGCACTTTACCTCTGTCCTCTTAACCCCGGCCCCTGCTCAGGCAGATTCTCTGGCTTTTCCCAGCTCCCCCAGCCCCAGGGAGCCTGCTGTCCTTCAGAATATAGTCAAGGAGACCCACACAAAATAAAAACACCCGAACTTTATGTTTTAGGTATGAACATTTTACAAGCATCAGCTCAATTTAACTTCACAGAAACCCCATGAGATAAGTTCTATGATTGTCCCCTTTGACAGATGGAGACACAGAGAACTTGGTAACTCATCCAAAGTAGCGGGGCAGACCAGCGTCACAGAGGGGCTCTCCATCCACCAAGCAACCCTGCCTGCCAGCCTGCATCCCTCCCTGACACAAAGGCCTGAAGAAAATGACAAATTACATTATTGACCTTCCTCTGTCTGCCAATGGACATTTTCAGTGATTTCTCAATTCGGGAAAAGAAATGATGAGGAAAGGGAATTTTAGACACAGTTTTCAGAATCCCAGGATCCTCCTAGGGTACCACTAAAAAAAAAAAAAAAAAAAATATATATATATATATATATATATATTCAGCCATAATGAGCTGATTCTTAAAATATTGCATTCAGATCTAGACCTTTCAGGGGACATTTAAAAATCTGTATGGGGAAAAGAGAAAGGTGGGAGCTGGTAACTACTGACATTGAACAGTCCCCATTTGTTACTGGGGACAGATCTGGGTTTGGCCAGTCTTTCTGGGTCTGTGATAGCTCAAAGCTGATGATATGGTCAGGGGAGGAATCTCCACGCACTGTCCTTGCTGGAAACATGGAGCCCTGTGCTTGACAATCCCTCTGAGGAAAGGGCCACAGCAACGGGAGGAGCAATCTGGGTACCCTGCCCGCTCCCCATGCACACTCCCATGGCATAAGCCCCCTCTATTCCAGAGCCAGCCCAGCCCAAAACTACGCTGAGGCAGAGGTCCGATCCCCAGGGCAGAGGCCCAAAAGGCATTTTCCCTTTGCTCTGAGCAGTGTCCAGGGACATCAGTGGCCCTCTCTCTGGTGGTCCTCCACCCACATTCCTCCAGATGAGATAGTGAGTCTACAGGGCCGACAGGATGCTCCCACACTTTTCCTGGTTGACTTAGGAGGATTCTAGAATTCCCTACCCAAGAACCCTGAGCTCATAGAGGCCTTCTCTGTAAGTCTGTCCTCCCGAGCGTGTAGCCGTGCTATTGTTAGACACACTCCTGGGGACAGCAGTGTGGGGGACGGGGAACGTCTGGGGCTCCTGTCTGTGGTGGTGTGGATGGAGTTCTAATGTACAGGCTAGACTCTCCTCAGAACTTCAGGAGAGGAGGGTGGGGGGTGACCTGACTGGGGACTCCCACTGGTGCCCTTCAACAGGCCATATAAAATTGGGAGCTGGCCTTAGTCTTGTTACTCAGGACCCAGAAAAATGCCTGGTGGGCAGGACATGTTCAAAAACATATTTGTTGACTGACTCACTGACTGAATAAATGAATGAATTGACCAATCGATCAATACACGTGTGTATAAACAGTTCACTGCTGCCCTCCAGTTCAACCACCTGTGGGAAAAGAGGACTTTGTCAACAGAATATCTTCTGTCCTCTGAACTGTATGTAGCTATAAAACACAATGAAAGGAGAGGAAAGACTTTCTAGGGTAGATTGAGGCAAATAAAAAGCTCAAGAGTGCCCTCAACATGCCAGAAGACACTCTTCATTGGTGAGAGAGAAATTTCGTGAAAGAATAAATGAAATGGTTGGTAGGTTCAACCCCAGAAGGTCACCATGAGAGTCAACGACTCAACCAGAACTCCGACTTTTCTCATGAGATGTAAACATCATGTGTTGGTTCCACAATGCTCATTCCTTTTTAAAAATTTAACTTTCAAAATACACATGGAGTCTAAACTATTTTCATTTGTATGTATATTACGAACATACTGCAGCTCATAAACATAAATAAATGAATGTTATTTATCTCAAGGGGGAATTATCTTTTTGGATTATTCAACACAATCTGTTCACCTATATACTTCCCCACTCTATTTTAAAAGCCTCCCAATCTCATATGTCTATCAGTTGTTTTATGATCAGTTTCGCAAACAACGACCAAAATTTCGAGATGCCTGATAGTGTTAATTATTATAAATACAAAGGAAGTGCCATGGAACATTCACAGGATCAGCCCAACGCAGGATGATTGCGAAGACACAAAAGTATATGTATCGGACGGTACGTTCAACTGAACCTATCACACTCTCTTTTTTATACTCCTGATGTCTGCAGTCCTTTAAGAAAAATGAACAGCCTCTACCAGCCATGGTACAAGAAGGATAAATCACATCTGCAACCTCACACCAGAATCACTTTGTAAGTGAAGCACTAGAAAGGCAGTCACAGGGAAAACTGTAACTGAGCCACAGGGATAGCCATTCTTAGCTCTTACACAACAGAAAAACCACAGATCTTTCTCATTAGACCTATTTGTTTGCTGGAGATCAGATGTCCCTAGAATGATTCTTCTCCCCTGGATCTGCCTCTGGTGTTGAGTTGGCCTGTTGTGCCCCTCTCGTCCTCTGCTTGTCCTCATCCTCCCATTTCTTCTCTGTCCCTCCTTCCTGTTGGATACACAAGACACCTGCCCCAGCAAAGCTTTGCCTTTCTTCCTTTCCAGCTATAACTATGCTACGTCTCCACAGTGAACTGATTTTTTTTTAACTGTGCATGAACCAGCATTGTGGTATTTAATTCCATAAAGGTTACTTATTCCAACAAACATCTTAACCCGATGACTAAAAAGTCATGGCTAGAAATTTCCCTGACAGCCCAAAGAATAGCTAGTACGCACTCTCATTTGGAAATCTCAATGATAGATGTGTAGGGGAGTGCACGCACGCACGTCTGTACGTCCACGTGTCCGTGTACGAGGCGGAGATCTAGGGCACTGTGCTGGGTGCTGGGGAAGAGTGTGACCGAGATGCACGTGGTCCTCACCTTCATGTCACTTATGTCCTCGTGGTGTGTGCTGATTGGAAGCCAGGCATGCATTTACGTCGCTAAATGACCTCTTCCGGAGTTGGGAGAGAGCACAGGGTGGGGACACAGCCCAGACGCAGGGAGACAGGGGAATTTAGCCAGAGACAGAAGGCAGGGGAAAGGTGTCCCAGGCAGAAGCCAGGGAGTTCAGTAAGAGCATAGCTCCAACAGGGGAACCCAAAGCTCAGAGAGGGTGTATTATCTCACCCAACAAAGGAAAAGGCAAGATAGGAGACTAGAGGTTTGAATTTGAGGATCCAGTGCTTTTCAGACTGATTAAGACTGGCCTAAATATATAAATGTAATGCTGTCTTCGTTTAAAACACCAACACAATGTGGGGAGAGCTAGGCAAGCAATTCCTACAGTCTGTATGGAAAAAATGATCATGCAAAAATAACTGAATATTCTGAAAGAAAAGACTAGCGAGAAAGACTAATACTTTGAATAGAAAAAAATAATAATATAAAGCTTTAGGAGATTAAAAGTATAGTGCTGACAAGTAAATAGACAGACTGATTAGCATAATGGATAGATCCTAAAATGGCCCAAATTGTTAGGTGAAATTACTGGGGGACAGGTAGAATTATACAATCCACAGCACCAAGAGACCTGATTAACTATCTTGAAAAAAATCACAAAACTATTTTTTTGTTACCTTCCTCTTTGTATGCTGAAAATCCAGATGGAGCAAAGCTTTAAATATGAAATAGTGAAAGTAGTAGAAGAAAATGACTTTTTTTATACTCTCAGGGAAGGGGGGGGGTACTTATAGCCACATTTACAACACAGAAGCCATAAAGGAAATAATAAATTTTACTCCAAAAAATATACAATATATTTACTACTAAAATATATTAAAATATACTACCAAAAAACATACCAAAAAGAAGAAACGCCATAACCAACATCAGAAGACAAGCAAAACATTAGGAAAGGTATAAATTTTCTTTTTTGTTAGAGTTTATGAATCCATTTCTTTATAGATGTATTTATTTATTTGAGAGAGAGAGAGACAGAGTGTGCAAGTCGAGGGTGAGAGGCAAAGGGGGAGAGAAAGAAAATCTCAAGCAGGATCCCTACTGAGTGTAGAGCCCAATGCAGGATTTGATCTCATGACCCTGAAATCATGACCTGAGCACAAACCAGGAGTCACCGACAGAGGCTCAACCTACCGAGCCACCTAGGTGCCCATGAATTCACTTTTCAAAAGGCCACCCACCCAACAGATAAAGAAAATAGCTAAGGGATAAGACAAACATAAGTCACTGAAAAGAATACAAATGACTTACAGACACATAGAAAGACTTTCAACCCGGATCATAATTACTGAACTGTCAAATAAAGCAGTGGTGAATACAAGTGCCCAGGAATAGGACAGACAAAGGTCAAAAGGTTTGGTAACAAATAATATGGCTTAGCGATAGAAGAACCAGTGCTTCCTGGCTGGGTGGGAGAATGAAATGATGTGATCGCTTTGCCAGACACAACGGCTGGTATCTGTAAAAAATCACAAACATCTTACAAATGTCCCTGCAATTCAAAATCTAGGAAATTTTCCTATAGATAAAATCACACACGTGTGCAAGAACTTGCGTGCAAGGTTGTTCAAAAGGAGGTTGGCTAATGAAGAAAAGCCTATTCAATGGACTACTGAGTGGCTTCGAACAGTAAGGCTGGTGTACATGTGCTGATAGAGACCATTTTCATGATACAGCCTTATGTAAAAAGCAAGCAAAACAAAACACCGACTTGCAGGACAGTGGGTATAGTATGCTTTCATGCATGTACAAACAAAAAGGACATATGTATATATTCATGTGTGTGCGTAGACTCTTTCTAGGAAGCTGAGAGGTGAGAGGGGTTAACTTTCATGATACGTTCCTTTGTACTGTTTGCATTTACCACGTTCAAATGTAACTTTTTAAAAAGCTAATCACAAGTAAAATTTCATATGGTGAAACGACTGCATTTCAGAGAAAAGTTGTGCAAAACCACTTTACGAATCTGAAAGGTTCCCAGGCTTGAGCAAGTCTTGGCTGAAGGCACTAACCTTTCCAAAGAAAGGACGTGTCACTCAGAATTGGTGCTGGGCAGTAAATGAAGGAGAGAGAAAGGAGTGTCCATCCAGGGGACACAGGTCCTCGCCAAAGTACTTCAAGTTCTGCATTCCCTTTGTGAAGGCACTCCCATTATGGAGATGGATGCCTCCGGCAAGCTTAGCTTAATGCCATTTAACATTTTAAATGCAGAATTAAGTGCCCTTGCTCTAATTCCAAGATCACCCAGCAAGCTTCCAGTTATAATTAGTTAGTTCTCCTTTATAGATCTACTGGTGTAGGAAACAACTGTAATGCTGATCTGTGCGTTTGGGTCCTTGAGATTGTTATCTGCCTTATTATGAAGCAATGGAGTGTCAATCTGGAGTGTTGTTTGCTTTCAAACTACAAAATAAAAACAAAACAAGGACAAACAGGAGGCCCACAGGGCAGTTAGAAGCAGGGACAAAATTAGATCAGCATTTTAGGAAGACCACACCCACACAGTACTGCAGAGATGTGTAGAGAGGGGCCAAGACTAGGAACAAGCCCACCAAGTAGAAGGTTTTGCTGTATTGCTGGCAAAAGAAAAAAAAAAAGAGGATTTTTTTTTTTTGGTCCCCATCAGGGACAGTTTTCTCAACAGGACTGTCCACCTGTACTTCATGTACTTTTCAGTAATTACATCGGCAAATCCACATGTTCACATCTGCTCAGAACACCAGCCCCTGGATGTATGTTCTGACCATTTCAGCTCCTCCAGGATGCCAGGTCAGATGCCGTGAGAGTGTGGACGTGAAACCGACACCCCACCTCGCCACCCCGTGCCCCTTCCAGTCATGTCAGTCTCCTGGACACTGCTGCTTCTCCAGCTGTGTCGAACTTATGAAGCCAGGTTTAGTGGGAAAGGTCATGGTCAACCCACAGGACCTGCAACCCAACATTTCCTCATGATCCGTTGAAGGGGCTTTGTAGCCAGGTGCCTGCCTGAGTCTGTGTGTGTGTGTGCGTGTTGTGTATGTGTGTGTGTGTGTGTTGGGGGCAGTGGGGAGGAGGATAAGAAACACCACCAGAACGAGAGGAAGGAGAAAGAAGAGTGACAAAGGGAAGAAGCCCAAGAGCAGTCCAGGAGCAAAATCTGCCACCACACTCAGACTGGGCTGGTGCCGCAGAGCCCCACCTTGAACCTGGGAGCCAACTACAAAGGTGTCCTGGTTTGGGCAGCGCTGGGGTTTCTCTGCGCCTGCCAGAGAACGCAGAGGCCATCATGCTGTGCTCCCACTCGCCCAGCCCTGCCCAGCCCTGTTCATGCACTGCACGGATGGGCGCACCAAGGCTTGAGATGGGAAGCAAGGGACAGTCAAGAGAATTCGGGGCCAGACCCCTCTGCCACCTCGCAAGAAAGGACGGGGAAAAGGGGGGAGGGCACACGAAACAGAGACAACTGGTGGCAAGACCTGGAGTTTAGAAGAGCCTCCCTTTTGTGTGCTATGTTTCAGAGGGTGAAACCAAAATTCGACTATCTTTTTATTTAAATTACACTCTTGTAGATATGTCCCCAAATGCCTCATTGTTTTGTTGATGCTGAGAAATTATCACAGAGGACAGACAGGATGGGTCACTGAGTAGCCAGGATGGGTAATGGCGTCAAAGGACTAACACTGCCTTCTTCACTCAGGTTCTCATCAAAAGAAATCCAGAATGATGGGGGGGAAGGTAATGTACAGCATGGTGGCTACAGTTAATACTGTGTTATATATTTGAAAGTTACGGAGAGAACAGAATAGATCTTCCAAGTTCTCATCTCAAGACTAGACTCACGGCGGTGATTGTTTGACGATATACACAAATATCAAATCATTATGTTGTACGTCTGAAACTAACGTTGTGTGCCAGTTACAGCTCAACAGAAAAAGAAAAAAAAAAGTCTAGATGGTTTCAGGAAGTAAATCCTAAATTATTAGGAAAATTTTACACTTCCAGATAATTAAATCTGAGAGGACCACACCTAATGGAGTTTTATATATATGTTTCCACCTCCACAGACACATCACATACACACATAGAGTCCTGGTGTGTGTGTGTCTGTGTGCCCCAAGGACGGCTGGGATATGAACTTTACAGGAAAGCATGGGATATGGAATAGCAAGAGGTCCTCATTTGCAATAGAAAAGAGACTCTAGATGATGTGTGATTGTTAGCATTTTTTATTCTGTAGGAGAGGATGCCATATTCCCAAGGGCACACAAATCATTTATCTCTTGATAATCTAACACATGGTGCAGGGGGAGAGGGTGATGGGTACCATGGGGAGAAGCCCCAGTCCACCTCCTTCCCACCACCTGCCGCTTAACTTGTGAACATTTATTTGAAGCTCTCTACACTTCTCCTAAAACTGCTTCTACTCTCATACCAAATTTGGGCAAGTGCGGCTGAGCACACAGAGCCCTAGGCAAGATACTGGCTGATAATAATTCTACATCTGAGTCAACGATCTTTAAGCCTGCTCAGTGGCTAGTCATTGAGCTCAGCCATCAATCCTGAGCAAAGAGAGAAGTCAGTGGCAAAAAGAGAAGGCAGGAATGAATAAGTACAGTCTGGCCACTGGTCTTGCATAGGAGAGAAGATGGGCTTTGCACAAGGGCTGGGGGGTCCCAATGACACAACCACCCTTGACGGTGGCAAAGGCTCCAGGGGCAGCAGCTGGCATTCTGCCGGGTCCGCTCTGCCCTGCCAAAGTGGTCCAGCAGGCACAGGGCTAGTGTCCCCATTGCTGCCAGCTCGGGAAAGTTTTCTCTGCAGCCTGACTTTTGTGTATGAATGGCTTAGAGAAAAAAAAGGCTTGAAATTTAAAAACAACAAAAACAAAACACTGTCATCAAAACAAAAAAATGTATTTCTTCCAAATGAAAGTAAGACCATTGTTTTGGGGTCCGTAGCTCAGGCACTTTTGAATCGCTCTGTCTCCAGTAGAGACAGTGTGGCCCAGATTTGGTCTAGTACAAAACATGTCTTCACATCACTGACATTTCCCAAAATGGTGGGCCGCCGTTGGGGTTGGTCCGCTGGTGCAGAACAAAAGGGAGGAACCCTGAAGCAAGGGCCATGCCACCTTCCTTAAGAGGTTAGGAGAAAGCGCTTTTAGACCCACACTGTCTTTAACATACCACAGCTCAGGAGACTTTCCCGGCCTGGTTCCTGCACAGGTGGCTAGAACCGAGCATTTCTGAGACCTTCTCCATCTGTGGTACCAATTCTAGGTGACTCTGTGTGTGTGTGTCTTTGGACCCCGCAGCCCAGCACAAACATGCCAGCAGCTTGGGGGAATTCAGGGCACACACTGAACACAGCCACATCTGACATTGTCACCAAAGGCCCTCAGACTCTCACACCACCCTCTGCTTCCTAACTGATGTACAAACCGTGTGATCTCCATAACTGAAAGTTGGTGGAACCTCAGAGCCAGGAGAAATGTGGCTGAGCATGGGAATCCAAAGCCCTTGGTTTACATCTGACAAGCTCAGGCCTAGAGAGAGTAAGGGGCTGCTTCAAGATCAGGTCACTCCCGATTCCAGCTCTCTGTGACATCTGGATTTTCACTGTGTTTTTCTTTTTTCAACAGGTAAACTCAGCACCTATGCATTACTTTCCTTCCAGCTTTATAACACTCACAAGCACTCACTTCTTCATTGCCCAGATCAATATTTACTGACTTCCCGGTCCCTTGGACAGCCCAGAGACCAAAGTGGTAAGAAGGCACCCTGATTATCTGAGATCTTTGCCTTCTTTAATGGAGATCGATCAGTAATCAAATGTGGAGTGAAAATGATCAGGCCACTACAGGGCTCAGACCTCTGCCACGTGAGGGGTGGGATTAATGAGTTAAACTAACTAGACCAAGTAGATTATGAAAATGGTCAATCAGCTATTAACCCAAGGTTCACAGGTTCCCCTCTCCCTTTCTCTCTCACACACACCAAATGAAAAAAAAAAAAGTGCCTGTCAAAATAATCTCTCCCCCAAATCATCCAGTTGATCTATAAACACCAAGAGGCACCAGAACTTGGCATCGCACCAAGGTCCAGCAGGTTCAAGGCCACATTCTACCCTATGGCTTTGGAAGCTACAATAAGCTCTCTAGAGACATAGTAAGCTAGTCTGAGGGCTAATGTCAGTGAGTGGTGTTCAGTACCGGTGTAATAGTGTTTTTTTCCCTAATAGCCAAGTTGAGCAATGAGTTAACACTGAGGGCACTTGCTTAGTACCAAAGGCCAAACAAAAACAAAAACAGAAACAGGAAAACAAAAACAAAAACAAAAAAAAAAAAAAAAACAAAACACAACAAAAAAAAAAAAAAAGGAAAAGAGAAAAGAAAGGAATTCCCCTTCCCCAGCACTAGGTTTTATACTCTGACGACCCAGATATAGTCAAAGAGATCATACAGAATGTTCCTAGGGAGAAAGAGACCTCAATTCTTAGCTGTCCAGCCAACTTCTCAGCTTCGAAAAATGTCTTTACAAGGGAATACTGAAACAGACACAAACAGAGGTTTATGGGATAGAAACAGTGAAAGATTTTAAACAGAACTAGACTCAGCTCTGGGGAACTGTGACCACATTATCTCAACTTCCCATTACTTGCTTGCAATAACACATAACCCAGGCCCTTCCCCTAATTCTTGTGCTCTGAATTCCCATAAGGAAATATCACTTTTCGGAGAAAAAAAAAAATCAAACACATTTTCCTGTATAGTCAATGAGAGGTGATGGCAAGGGGGAGGGGGAGAAAGTAGGGTCAGAAGGGTCGAGGGCCTTTTTAATTGTTTTACCCAATGTAATGAAAACCTCCTTAATGCAGAGATGGAAGGGCTAAAACCAAGGAGGCTTCAAATGGTTGTACTGAGCTGAATTCTGTACATACCTCCGCCGGGAAGATTGTGTGTTTTCAACTCCAACTTGCAAGTTGTGTTAATGATGAAAATTAGACTGCCTTATTTATTAACAAGTCCAGTGTGGCTTATGTAACCACACTCAAAACTTACTCTGTGCATGCAAAATGCATGGAAAGCACAATCCACAGTTCTAGAACCCCCAATGGAGGGGCTGAGAGGTAAACATCAGAGTAATAAAAACGGATGCCTCTCACCGAATCCTTCCGAATGCCAAGATATTTGTTTCTAGTACAATTAATTGCAGTGGAAAAGCTTACTAAGGTGAGGGGGCCAAAATCAATGTATTAATGACATCACATTACAGTCGCTTAACCAAGCCAACAATTTATTGCACATAGAGGCTCTGGCAGTAAAAGCTATTTATGTTGTACTAAGAGGAAAAATATTACACTTGTCTCCAAATATGACCCCCAAATCAGAAACTGCTCCCCAAAAAACTCAGAGGAAAAAAGCCATCACTGAACTCTGTAAAATAGGAGCAATGTAAAAACAAATGCCCCCTTTAACCACCATATAAATAAACTTAACACTTCCTGCTACTGAACGATACACTGAAAGATGGTTAAGATGGTACACTTTACATTAGGTGTTTTTGACCTCAATAAAAAAAAAATGCATGCTGTATCTTAGCCATGTCTTTTAGTACTTGACTGAGACAGAACTTGTCCTTTGCAGTACATTTTGGCACCTGATACAACAGAGAGCCAATAGCCAGTTACATAACTCCAACCACAGGCTTGATTCTTGAATCCCACTTACATGGGACGATGGTACTGGTTTTAGGTTTAATCTAGCATGGCTTTGGTATAACCATCTCAGAGTAACAGAAGTGGGTATAAGCAACAGTGTGATGTTGGGCAGGTCTCTGTGGACAGAGAGAAGAGAGATGTAGGGAAACAGATCATGTTGGTGCGTAAAGAGTATGAGACAGATTACTAGGACAGAATTTTTTATAAAACAGGCTCAAACGATGACTCTAAAAATGAAATGTCAGCTTGGCTTAAAATATGCATGTAGAAGCAAAAAAATAACTCTCCCTCTTAATAAATCTACGCACATAGTTTCAGAATGTTCTACCATGGGATCTCTCTGAACTCAAAGAGCGCCGTAGTGTACTTTTCCCCAAGTGTATGGCTATTAACTGATGGACCATTTTTAAATGATATAGTAAACTGATGCTTCAGCAAGTTCTAATTATAGTTTATTTACTTCTATTTTTCCTATTGAAAAAAAGAGAAACGGGAAGTTTCAGCTAAGCACCATTAAACTGGAACTTTCAACCAGGTTATTTTAGGAATACCATTGGGTCTCATAACAAAGTAAAAAAAGAAATAAAAAATAAAAAACTGTAATTTGGTTCCAACTGTAGCTGGTATCCACTGGCCAAGAATGCAAAAGCTGTTCAAACAAATATTAATATGTAAGAAAAAGAGCCAGATGGTGTCATATATGGATGACAGGGAAACAAGCTCATCCACTGATGTCATTTTGATATCAAAACAGCAGAATTCAAAACAATCATATGAAGTGCTTTCCAAACAAGGATTTCGATACATTTCACAAGCCCCTAGCGCACAAACCCGCTGGGCTCAGACCAAGCTGAGGGGCAGAGCTGAGCACAGACTTTTTCCCAGCACTCACATCTAGCAGCCCTGTTAGTGTCACTAAGGAACGTAATTCCTCATCCCAAACACTAACCCTACACACCTCCCCATGGTCTCGATCTCAGTCAAAAGAAAAAATAAATAAATAACAGAAGAAATGAGGAGTGTCACTGACAACAAACACTTTGGTAAAAATTAAAAAGCATCCATTTTTTTTTAAAGCCTGGAGGTGGGAACCTGCCATCAGGTAGTATAGAAATAATAGCAGTTGTGAGAGCCGATAGAAGAAAGCTCAGTTCAAATCTATTGATTCCATTAATACCAGGCACCTAAGACCACTAAGGTTTAAAACAGTATTTTTTATACTTAAAGGGAGTTTTATTTTCCTTTTCCCTGATCAGGGCCTTAAAAATATTACAGTGGAAAAAAAATGTTACAGTGAATATGATTGGCTCGATCTCCTTTCTTCCTTCATTATAGATGCATCATCGAATACAGAATTTCAAAACCACCACCAACAAAACATCTCACTGTATAAAGGCACTCTCCCTGGTCTCGAAATAGTCCAAAGGGCTCTGAATTCCATATGGTTTCCTCCATCTGACTACAGACTCTCTATCTCATGAAAAAGACACAGATCCTGATAAAAGGCCACAGACACTTTGACCAGGCCAACCAGGGCCAGCACAGTTAGGGCCCTACCCACCCTTCCTCTCCAGCTCTGCCTGCTCTGATCCTTGCCGAAAAAGAAAAAAAAAAAAAAAAAAAAACACCCAGATCCCAGCCTCCTGGATTCAGCCTGACAGTTGGTTCCTTCCAGCACATCTCAGCTCTGCTAGGCCTGCACATTCCCCTCTGTGTTGCTGCCATTTCCTCCTGCCTGAGCCTTAGAACATGAGCATCACCAGCAGAACAAACAACAGAGGCTAGGAAGGTCTCTTACTTACATTAAAAACAGGTTATCTCAGTCAACTACGTTGGCAGAAACAGGGTGTGCGTTTTCTGGGGAGGAAAAAAAGCATGCGCACTCGCCAACCGGAAGGCCACAGCCCAAGCCCTACTTTCAGGGCTGCCTATCTGAGCACGGAACACTGTAAGGAAAACCGGGAGAAACTTTGCCTTACGATCCTCTGCACGGATGAATAAAATCTCATGCCAGTGAAATGCAGGCAATGACCAAGTCCCTAAGGGGGAGAAAAGACACCTCTAGGAAAGGTGACAGGGAATGCTGGGGACGGCACTGGTGAATTCCCACTTGGTAATGTATTTGTCACAAGCCCTCAGAACAGGAGGACAGAAATACAGGATTCGGCTTCTGCATCAGGGCTCAGACATTTCCAGGGACACAGGGGTCTGTCCCATGCTGAAGGCAGCATTCTACACACTGCTTTATCATCCGACCTAGTCCTGGGATAGTACTCAATAGCCAATTGAGATTTATAATCCAAATGGTCTCAAAATTATATCTCTGAGAAGTCAAGTCCAAATTAAATCAGACCAGGCTTTTAGGCTTCTGACGAGCACATTTTCCCTTTCAAGAGAGCGCATTTCAACACTCAGAACTTCTCCTCTTACAGACCATTTTCCAGGCCAGCTCTGGATGCCATCTCCTGACAAAAATCTGATCTATAAAATGGAAAGGGAAACCAGTGAACTCCAAACCTCAGCGAATGATGTTAAGGGGCGACTCTAACCTCCTTACGCAGACTTCCAAAAGTTCATCATTTTAATCTCCTTCCTCGTAAATATTACCGGAACTTAGAACCCAACATACACTCAGCACCTTAGGAAAGAAAAATGTCCAAAACTAAGTTATTGCATAAGGAAAGCCTAAAGCACACCCAGCAGGGCTTTGAAATACAGTGTAAATGGCATCCCTCCCGGAAAGGAACATATATATTTATGTTATTGACACATACAGTATACTTAAAACTTATTTTCAACTGCCCCCTTCTCCCCGCGCTAGCAGCCCCAAGCCAGATAAACAGGTAACTGACAGATGGCCCAGCTCCGCATCACCCCAGTTATGTCTGACTTCTCCCCAGACTTGAGACAACATTCATGTCCCGGACAGACATGCCGGGCCAGCCCCAGCCCAAGGGGCGAGGAAAGAAGGAAGGAGGAAGAGCACCTCCAGGAACTCACATTTCGGTGATGTTCTCGGGGTCTGCACTGTTAGGCTCCAACCTCGGAAATGCCACGATGCCCGGAGAAGGATCGCTGCACCAGATTCGGGAGGTGCTGCATTTGCAGGGCGTGGGACAGGCAAGAGCCGCCCTCCAGAAGCCCACAACCAGCCAGCAGAAGCCCCAGAGCCGCGCCATGGCGGGTCCATGCCACCTCGTCCAGGACGACATCCCTAGCCGCCCGTGCCAGCCCGAGTCGGACTGAGTACGTGTCCCCTCGCTGCACCGGCCGGCCTCCCCTGCCCCTGCCGGGTGGCCTGTGCCGCGCTCGCCGCTCCCTCGCCCCGGTGACTGTCGCGGGAGCGCAGAGCTGAGCGTGTCCGTCGCTGAGCGTGTCCTGGCGGTCGGCACCGTTCACAGAGGCCGGGGCATCTCCGGCTGCCTCACAGGGGGCGCTACCGCCACTCCGAGCTCGGCCGCGGCCGCCGCTGCATGGCCCGGCGCGCGGAGCACCCGCCCGCGGCGCTGCCGGCACTCCCCGGGACGCAGGCTCCTTGCTAGACGCTCACTGGGATCCGGGACGCACCTCGGGGCTGAGGACAAACAGATACGCGTGAGACTGAGCGCAGGATCCCTTACAGCGCGCTCGCCGCACCCCCACCCCGATCCCAGCCAGGGGAATGTGGATGAATGCGTGCCTAACTCCAGCCCCAGAAATAAACTTGCCCCTCGATGGCACTGACGCTGCCGGGACCACCGATGCACCCCCCCCCCACACAAAAAAAGCCTGAGGTCGAGGGAGGGGAGACAGGGCAAGGGTCCCCGAGACAGGATTCCATGGCATAGGCCGGGCGAAGGACCCTTTAAAGGGGGACGCGGAGACTGCCGGCGGCGGCGATGGCTCCGCGACGGGGGCCCCCAATGATGCTGCAGAATCCGCCACGGCCGCTGGGCGCAAGGGGCGCGGGCAGGTGGCGCGGCGCGTCCCACCTGGGGAGCCGCCACGGCCGCTCCGGGAGGGGTGGGGGGAGGGCGGGGGACGGCGAGGGCCGAGACGCCGGAGGGCACTGTCCGTGCTGCTCACCCGGGCTCCCGCGCCACCGCCCGCCGGCGGCGCCTGGGTGCAGGCTCCTCCTGCCGCCGGGCACTGAGCGCGGAGAGCGCGAGCGAAGGAGCGAGCGAGGCTCCTGCTCCAACCCAATTCCGGGAGCCGCCGCCGCCGCCGCCGCCGCCTCTGCTACTGCTGGCGAAGTGACGTGAGGGCTGACGCAGAGCAGGGGCAGAAACTCCAGAAAATTAGTCTGAAATCCAAAAACACACACGCTCATACACACACAAACCCATAACACCCTCCAGACAAAAGCAACGGGGAGGGGAGGGGAATCTGGGGGCGAGCGGGGAGGAGGGAGGCATCGGTGCCACTGGCCAGGAGCAGACAGCAGCAGCATGTGGGAGTTCATACACGCGCACACACGCACACATCCTGGCTGGGTAGACGCGCGCGCTTGTGTGTGTGTGTGTGTGTGTGCATTGAGATCCAGGTACCTCCGAGATGGACCGTTCCACGGCTCGACGCCTCAGTCCCTAATTCACACCGCGGTCTCTTCTACCATCGCAGTAGAGGCTGTCTCCTTTTTTGAAATGGAAACCGGGCTCGGTTCTGCTCTGAAAAATGCGCTGATTCTTATTATAGGAATCCTCCCTCCCCTCTCCCTCCCCGCTGCGTTCTCCTTTCCCATCCTGCCTAAAAGGGAGGGCGAGCCAGCCTAAAAATAAATAAATATTGTAAACACCAAAACGTGTTCAGCATTGGTAACCAGGGATAGCCGCCCCCATTCCGGGCCATCTATTTGGGGATCCGTGGTTTTGGAGGGTCTTCCTGTTGGTGCTTTTGCAGAGGGAGGGGAGTCTCCAAACACAACTCTAGCTCTCTAAGTGGGTCTTTTTCCTGCCGTGTTCCGGCATCACACGCCGGGGAAATAGAGACATGTGAAGGGAAGGGAGCGCGCCTGACGCGTATTGGGTTCCCTAAATGCGCGGCAGCAACCCTGGCCTGTCCGATGTGTGGCGCCGCGTCATTTTCTCTCATCCTTCAATCTGGCAGGATTCAGCCGTTCCCCGATTGTCGCTTCACTCCCCGCGATGCCCACCCCCGCCCCCGCGGGGCACCCGAGCCCTTGCTCCCCTGCCGTACCTTGCGCGATTTCGTGTGTGCGCGGGTGTGCGCGAACGCGTGCCCTGCGCCCGCGCTACCCAGAGCACGACACGCATCCAGCTACCGACAAGCCCGGCGCGGACAGAGCCTCGGGGTCTCACTAGGGACAAACGAGGCAATCCGGGGGGGTCGGGTGACAAACCGTAACTGCTCTGCGGGCGCAGTTAAACGATGGCTGCGGGGCATTCACAAGCCTTGTCTGAGAATCCGTCTTCCCCATTTGCGGCTCGGAGAGTCTGTTTTTCCGCAGTCATTTAAAAGGGAACTGGGAAAATGCACCGCAGTGCCTGACACTTCCGAGGGCTCTGGTGCCCCCGCGCGGGGAGAGAGCGCCCCGCACGCTCTAGAGCCTCAACCCTCCGCGGTGGCTGTGGCGGGCACTGCGCTGGGGGCGCGCTCTGGCGCCAGATGCGCAACCAGCAGCGCCCCCCGCGTTCGAGCCCCTGCCCGCCCGCACGCCGCCCTCCCTGGCTAGAGGAGCTCCTGCCCTGGAAAAAGGCGGGCAGCGCTCCGCTCCAGAAAGGACGGCAGGATGGGCTCTCGCCCAAAAGATAGGAATGGTCACCGATCTTCTCGCAGAGGCTGAGGGTGGGACGGATCCGCAAACCCGAATGTCAAGGTGAAAGCTTACATATTGGTTATGCCTTAAATATTACAAGGGAATGGAAGGCATTTTGGCTTGGAGGGGGCGCTTTTGTACAGACCCGGGGCGCTGAGTGTAACCGGGGAAATCCTCGCGCAGCGCCCCCAAAATCTCGCTGCAGGGCCTGAAGACAAGGCCCACAGGTCTGCCTCTTTCCACCATCACTCGGCTGTGACAGGCATCGTGTGAACCGCCGGGCTGAAGTTCATTTCTCAGCTCAGCCCCCACCCCTGCTGAGTGAGGACGTGCTAAGGAAGGGAAGCCAAGGGCAAAATTGTCTTGGTCCAGGACACACAGTAACACTCTCCCGCCTGTCTTGCCAGTACCCTTCACGGAGCTGCCCCTACCGAACACCTGGGGGAGGGCGTGTACCTAATTACCGACGTCTCTCTCACACCCCCACCCTCATCCTAATTTTCTCAGAAATGGCTCATTTGCGCCCTAGTGGCTGCAAAGTGTCAGTGCAGCAGCCAAAGAACGTAGGGTTTCAGAGTGGTTTGCGGACCAGATTCTAATTATGTTGGAATAATTTTAGAATTTGTATAACATATATAGATATACTACTATTATATTTAGATTCTAAGCATACCCCACTATCTCCCACTTGAAATTAGAACTGGCTGCCCCACTTCTAATCACACTTCCCCTGCTGTTTTTCCATAGTACCTACCGTTGTTTAATAGACCGTTTACTTACTAGGTTTATAGTTTACTGTGTTTCTCCCAGCGGAATGTAAACTCCATGAAGGCAGGGATCTTGATTTTGTTCACTGATATATCTGAAGGACATAGCGGGTATTAAAAAATGTATATGTGGAGCGCCTGGATGGCTCAGTCGTTAAGTGTCTGCCTTCGGCTCCGGTCATGATCACAAGGTCCTGGACTCCTTGCTCAGTGGGAAGCCTGCTGCTGTCTCCTGTTTCCCCTGATTGCGTTCCCTCTCTTGCTCTCTCCCACTGTCAAATAAATAAAATCTTTAAAAAGTAAAAATAAGATAAAATAAAATGTCTGTGTGTCATGAATAAATGAAATAAGCTCAAGTCCGGACTCCTTAAATAGGCCCTCTTCACTCTCACTTTCTTAACCTATAACCTTGCAAGTCTGTCTGAATATTGCCCCTGGAGAGTCCCCTTCCCACCCTCAGAATCTCAGTTTTCTCTGTGTTATCCCGGCCGTTAGCACTTCTGGAAGTCTGACTTTCTACCTCTTCTTCTAGTAGCCAGGTATGTTCTAGTCTGGGCCAGGGAGGGACGCCCCCTCACCCGTGCTGGTCGCTCGCCATTATCATGCACAATGCCTGGGAAACACCCGCAATCAGTAACTATTTCTCAACCGACAGAATTACGGATCTATCTCAATTTTAAGAACCACATTATTTCAGGGATCCTCGGACCATGACTCTGTAGGAGATGATGAATATTTTTGAGATGGACAACCACTTTGGAAACAATGAACCATTTCTTAAAAAGTGAGGCTTAGTCCTACCATGGGATCTAGCTGTTCCGCTTCTCTGTATTTGTGAGAGAAATAAAAGCCTCTGTCCGTATGAAGACTGTTACGTGAGTGTTCATTGCAGCTTTATTTGTAGAGATCTCCAAACTGGAAACACCCCAAATATGTATCACCAAGGGGATGGGTAAACAAATCCTGGCGTACCCATGCCACTAGAGGCCACTCAGCAATGAAGAAGGATAAACCACTGATATGTGCAGCCGTGTGGAAGCATCTCACGCTAATTATGCTGCGTCAAAGAGCCAGATAAAAAGGAGTACCTACTGTATGATCCCATTGTGATAAAACTATAGGAAATGTAGACTGTGGTGACAGAAAGCCAATCAGTAATAGCTGGTGGGAGGGGCGGAGAGAGGGGGAGGAGCCATGAGGACCAGTGACACAGGCGCCCAGAAAGCTTTGAGGATGATGAATGTATTCATTATCTTGATTATGCTGATGATTTCCATATTACCAAGTTGTGTGTGTAAATATGTCCAATTTATTACATGTCATTCAACCAAGATACTTTATTTGTTTTGTGTTTTGAGAGAGAGAGTGTGTGTGTATGTGTGTGTGTGTGTGTGTGTGTGTGTGTCAGTGTGTCTGTGTCCAGGTGTGAGCGGGAGGAGGGATAGAGGGAGAATCTTAAGCAGGCTCTACACCCAGCATGGAGCTTGAGGCAGGGCTTGATCCCAGGGCCCTGAGATGATGACCTGAGCTGAAATCAGGAGCAGGACGGTTCACCCTCTGAGCACCCAGGTGCCACTGAATAAAGCTATTTTTAAAAGAGCCTTTAAAATGGAAATATTTTTAACATAATTAAATATAAAAATTTATATAAATAACATTTATACTTATATATTTTCATAAATATATTAATATAAGTATAAAAATATAAATTTTATAAATTTATAAATTTTTTATATTTATATACATATAATTTATAAATAAATTTTTATGAATTTGTTTCTATAAAATATGTATATAAATATGAATATTTATATACATAAAATATAAAATAATTAAATATAAAAAAGAAACAGACATTGCCCTAGATCCTCCAATCATTAGCTTCTTGTTCCCACTGGAGTGCTATTAGAACCTCCAATTGTAGGAAGCTATTATAAAGCTCAGAGATTTTTTAAAACAAGATCAGAATCTATAATGTTCTAATAGTAGAGGGACCTATTATGTAACACCTTCTACATTCTGGAAAAAGATTGGGGATGCCATCATTTGAAAGAATGCTTGAAAAAAATAGCTTGAACCTGCATTAACAGGAGATCAACTCAAGAAATTATACTTCCATTCTTTATACTATCCTACACTTAATTAAAATGAGTTACACTATATACATTAATCTAGAGACGTGTCCATAGTATGTGAAGAGAACGGTGCAAGTTGTCTGGCAATACTGAGTCTGAGCCTCCGGAGAAAGCCGCTGTTTGTGAATGTGTTTATTGGTATGTGGTGTGCATATGGAGAGAGGAAGTCAGAGAAACATGTACAGCAAACACACCAGTAACCTGGAGGGATCGGAGAGGTTGCTAAGAGGAAGAGGACATACCAGAAAACTTGTAAGATGTTTCTTGGGCACTAATAATCTCCTTACCCACAATTCCTCTTGGATCTAGAGTTATTCTGTTTCTAGAGTCCCTCTCTTTCTTGGAGAACAACTGAATCTAAAAGCATGTTTATGATCTATAAGTAATGTTCACCACTGCGTGTGTTGCTCACTCAAGCATATCTGTATGTTAGTAGAAGACACTGGAGAGAAGACATAATCCAAAGGAGTTTCAGGTACCATGCCATCCACAAATGGGAGAGTATCTGGGGACTGAGGACCCTCAACACAGGCCACAATGGAACCAGAGGCTGCTCTTCATGATGAGCCCCACACTTGCTCCCTTTCACTCAATCACCTCTTTTGTTGTTCAGGAAGTTTCCATCTGCTTCCTATCCCACACCCTCCAGCTCTGAGTTAGGGTCTCCCTTCTCCCCATGTCTGCCCACACAGTCTGAGAACCACATACTACCCGTCCCTCTGAACCCCCATCCCACTCCCTGTCCTCCCTGAGTTTGAACCTTCCACTTTTAACTCTTAGTCACACATTGAGCACAGACTAAATCAACACAGACTTCCGGAACTTTTACAAACAGCTAAAAGGAAGAGCATACAGAGAAACTTTGACAGAGCCTCGGGAAATTGGAGTCACATATACCTGGGTGACCCTGAAATATAATTTTAATTATTGATCTGACTAGGTCTCATGGTAAACTCCAGATTGTTTTCCTAGTCTAGGTCAAGAGTCTTACATCAATAGTCATACAAAGGAGTTAGTTCACTTATTCCTCAAGAAGAAGTTATAGTATGTCTTTTCTGCACCCCTCAGCCTAGATTTATGGAGATAGGCAATTTTTCCCAGTTACAACTCAATTGACAATTACAGCCTGTGCAAAGATCAGTGTTTACGGCCATGTCACCCTTAGAGTTGACAAGCCACAAGCATTCAATTGTATCATACTTCTACAGTTTATTAACTAAATGTTTTTACAACTGAAGTAGCTATTCGTTGTTAGTTTTTTGACCAATATCCTTTTAGACCCATGCTGTCCAATATGGCAGTCAACTGTGTGGTTCTCAAGTACTGGAACTATAGCCATTCTAAAACGGAATGTCCTAAAAAATAAAATAAAATATGCTACAAGTAAAATACACACTTAGTGTATAGCCTTAAAAGGAAAATTGCAAAATATCTCATTAATGATTTTACATTTATTTTGTGTTGGAAGTGATAATATATTGGATTCATTGGTCAAATGTATCACTATCAAAAATTGATGATGTACTATATATAGGCTAATTGAGCATAATAATAAAAAATAAAAATTTAAATAAATAAATATATCACTAAAATTAATTTCATCTTTTTTTTCCCCTCCTTTTAACATGGAGAATGTATTTACTTTTGTTTTTAAAGGTTATCAACTCAACAATTATCCTTAAAAGCCCCACTGTTATCTTTGACTCAATGACCTAGATCCTTGGGTCTCATTGAGTCTTCTGCTTTTAAAACGTTGAATCTGCCATCAGCTATTTAGCCTCCTAAATTTTTTCACCTGCAGGTCTGACATGCGTGCATTCCTTTAAGTTGCTGGTAAAAAACATTTAATGTGACAGGCTAAGACACTCAGCTAGAGACATAATCTAGGCTGACATTCATTCCTTAACTAATTAATTCATCTTTACCTTGAGTGTGGCTGTTTAACCAGCTAAGAATCCATCAAAATGAATTCCATAATGAGGTCTTCCTTGACCTTTGGTCTGAGCCACCTGTGAATCACACACTCAGTTACATAAAACCAAGCTGGTATTGCTCATTCCAATATGGATATGGGTTTTTGTGGGTTTTGTCTGGGAGCTTTTGTGGGAGGAGAAGCTGGTTTTGTTTTGTTTTTTGCAATCACCCTAGCACTCCTTTGTCATGCGAACTCCATATCCACCTTCATGTGGCCTAATGTCAACCTAGCACTCACATTCTTGCTTTCTGACCTATAACCCTATTCCTTCCCTTGGTCCCTTTTGATCCTTATACCCTGCTTGTCCAATATTTAAATCAGTTTCTCCAAGTGAATTTTCTTGACTGCCCTTTCAACAATAGGTGCACTGCTTTGTCTTGGATAGGAATTCCTCTTGCCCAGCTTAAGCTCATGAAACCTAGCCACAATCCACTGGGCTAATTGTGCACTCACTCCCTTTTCCCCTCGTGGGAAAAAATTGGGCAAGATTGCTCAGAAAGAAGCATAGAGTAGGAAGTCGGAGGCAGTCTGAGAAACAGAATGAACAGTAATTTAGGTGCATTTTGGAATCCATCTTTGTTCCTTTTTGGAAAATCAAGACATTTTCTATTCTCTTCTTCCATATGCCATTATTATCGACAGTTGTTCTTTGGTCATATCAGCAAGCCCCATAATGAATCTTACATCTTTGCAACCATTTAAATATGCCATGATATCTCTTATATAGTCTCATTATCTAAGATTCCAAAAAAAGCAGAGAATTAAGAGGTAAAGAAAGCATTAAATTTGGAATTAAGATTCCAAAAGAAAGCAGAGATTAAGAGGTAAATAATACTGCATTATCTCTAGGATCTGCTAATATCTCTCCATCTGCCCCTGTGCCGATCTCTCTCTTTATTTGTGTCCTTATTCTAAGCTTGGTTCAGATAGTCCTTTTTTGTGTGTTGCTTTCTGTACTATCTTTTTTTTTTTTACAGCTTTAATGAATTCTGGACTTCAGTACCTCTGCCACAGTTCTCACAGAATTGTGGTGCTCTATTTTATTCAACACTTGGCCATATACCCCACCTTCCATCTTGTTCCACACCAAAATCCACAGTCTAGTTACAGAGTCTCCTTTCTTCCTCTTGGGGATCATTCATGCTTGTGTGGTCAGAATTTTATATTTTAGAACTTCCCTTCTCTCTCCAATCAATATTCTCTTTTACAGTCAGCTAGTCAAGGGATTTTATCTATTTTTCCTCAAAAAAACAAAACAAAACAAAACAAAACAAAAAAACCCAAGAAAGCCACACATTTGTTTCCTGAAGTCTAGGATACGTTGTAGACTTCTCAACATCCCACATTTAGCCAATATGGCCTTCAGTGCCACAGCCAAGTCATTCTCGTGGGTTTTCATGGCCCTTTCATGAGTGTCCTTCCTGCCTGACCACCAGGTCCTAGGGACCCCTATAATATCTAAGCAGCATTTCTTTGGAGTGATGACAATGGCATCATCAGTGACTGAAGTGGAAGCATCCCAACAAAAAAAGGATCAAGGGGGAAGAATCAAGCTGAACCAGAGTTGCCTGACACCCCTTTCCAATTAGAGATGTTCTCTCTGTTGTGCAAATTATGTTCTGTTTTAGTAAGGAAAACTGCTCATTCCTGTGGCCGTGTCTTCTCTTCCAAAGTTGTGATGTCAAATGAAAGAGATGGACAACACCTGGGTTGGGAGCCTACATCCCTGAGCGCTTTCATTAATTTTACAGTTAGGGTAGAAATTAAGCTGCTTCCATAAAGCAATCTCCCTTCCATAAACCAATCTCCTTGAAATACAGTAGCTCAAACAGGTAGGAAATTTATTCCTTTCTCTTGTCACGGTTCAGAGCCAGTGTGCATTCCAGGAAGGATACATGTCTCTGTTGTGTGGGGTTATCCACAGATCCAGAGTCCTTCTATCTTGTTTCTCTGTCATTTTCCCAGGATTTGACCTCCCCTACATGGTCAAAGCTGATTCACCAGCCTGCAGGAAGGAAAGAGGACAGGAAATAGAGGGCAAACAATTTCCTTCTGAGGAAATGTTGCGGAAGATGTATATTCTACTTCCCCTAGCATTTATCTGACAAGAACTTAGTGGTCATGTCTTTACTGCAAAGGAGATTGGGAAATAGACTTATTTAACTGGGTGTGACCAAATGTTCTCAGAAATTCGAAGTCGGGGAATCCATTACTCAAGCAAAGAAAAGGAGAATAGACATGGAATGATAGTTTCCTAACTAGAACCTCAGTAAGAGATAGTCTAGAATTTTCCTGACTACATAATCCTCAGGTTGAAACAGAATTTGAGGGATAATTTGAACTCTGCATAACACCCTGACATCTTCCTGGGGGGAAAACACAGGATGTGTCTGCCACATTGGTCACTCTGGTCAACTCTGAAGTCAGCCTTTTATGCAAGAGTTTACTAATAAATATATGCATAAAATTCTGAGCAGCAGGTTCTATTGACTTAATTTTCATCTCTAAGAATAGCCCTAACTTTTGATCATATTCTTAAAAAAAAATTCTATAGGGAATATAATTTGTTCGTGCTTGTTTTTTCCAGTACCTTTAACCAAAGTGTTTTTCTCTTACCAAAAAAGAAAGAAGGAAGGAAGGAAGGGGAATAGAATAGAATAGAATAGAATAGAATAGAATAGAATAAAATGAGTAGACATAGCAAAGTCTCTATAAATAGGAATCATCCTGCAATATTCTCATCTTTGTTACAGAAATCATTAGGCTTGAGTTTCAGTCAAAACTATGCCACTTAATAGCTTGTATGGTACTTTTGGGAAAATGACTTACCTGTCCTAAGCCTCAAATTTGCCTATCTGTAAAATAAGAATGGCAGTTTGAAAACATGGCAGCAAATTCTCTGACATCACTCCTATTGGAAAGTGTGTTCTGTGTCTCCTCCCCTTGAATCTAAGCAGACTTAACAACTGCCTGGACCAAATAAAGTGGCAAAGTCACTATGTGACTTCTGGGTCTAGGTCATTTAAAAAGGGGCAAATTTTGCCACATGCCTATAACACTCATTCTTTTTTTTTTTTTTTTTAGGATTGAATTTTAATTAATTTTTTTTTCAGCGTAACAGTATTCATTGTTTTTGCACAACACCCAGTGCTCCATGCAACATGTGCCCTCCCTATTACCCACCACCTGGTTCCCCCAACCTCCCACCCCCGCCCCTTCAAAACCCCCAGGTTGTTTCTCAGAGTCCATAGTCTCTCATGGTTCACCTCCCCTTCCAATTTCCCCCAACTTCCTTCTCCTCTCCATCTCCCAATGTCCTCCATGTCATTTTATAACACTCATTCTTGAACCCCCGAACCACCACACAAGAAACCAACTACCCTGATACTTCCACACTGGAAAACATCCCAATCAATAGTCCCAGCTAAGCCCTGCCTTCCTGACATCCCTACCTACACAACACTCACAGGAGGAATCTTCTTGGATCCTCCAGGCCAATCCAGCCACTGGCTGGATAGCATTATGTCGGTGCTATCTGGAACAGAAGAATTAGCCAACTCTGCCTGAATTTCTGACCCACAGAATCATGAGGTAGTTATGATGGCTATTGTTTATAAACCACTAAATTTTAGGTTATTTTTGCTACACAGCAATACATAACCCGAACTGATTGGAACTGGATAACCTCAATAGCACCCTTCGACACTGATATTCTAGGACTCTTAAAAGAGAAATGGAGGTATAGGTACCTCATTTGCACTGGCCACAGATCCTTACCTGTATTCCATAATTAATTAACTCTCTACCAGGAAAGTAACTGCTCTGCAGCAAAAGGATAACTTCTTTAATGATACAAACAATGATACAGGGGCTACTGGGTGGCTCAGTCAGTTAAGCATCTGCCTTCAGCTCAGGTCATGATTCCATGGTCTTGGGATCAAGATCCCTGCATCAGGCTCCCCGCTCAGTGAGGAGTCTGATTTTCTGTCTCCCTCTGCCCCTCCCCCTGCTAGCTCTCTCTCTGTTAAATATACAAATAAAATCTTTCTTAAAAATGATACACAGTTATTGCTTATAAAGGCAATACTTTATACAGCCTTAGAACCTTCGAAGTTACTGAGTCTGCCTTAGGACCAGCAGCATCTACAAGCCAGAGGAGAGCTACCAACGTAAGTTCTCTCTCTCTCTCTCTCTGTTTTTTTTTTTTTTTTTTTAATTTATTTGAGAGAGAGTGAGCTTGAGCAGGAAGGAGGAACAGAAGGAGAGGGAGAAGCGGACTCTCTGCTGAGCAGGGATCCTGACACAGCGCTCAACCCCAGGACCCAGGATCATATTCTGAACTGAAGGCAGACACTTAACCAACTGAGTTACCTAGGCACACCTAACCTAAGTTCTCATACCCTGACTTCTAGAGAGGTGTTTGCAGATGGTAGCCATCAGACCTCCAATTCTCTTCAAGTCAACTGACAGACATTGCTAATCACTGGATATATAAAGAAGAATAAGTCATACTCCCTGTCTTTTAAGAGCTTGAAGTCCTGTGGGAAGACACATGCAAAAGTGGATCACTTCCATTTATGTGGTGTAAGACAGAGGGCATGTACTGGGACCTAGAGGAGACAGAGCAAGATGAAAATGAGGTTTTAGGGAGCCAGTGACCTTTGAGATGAGTCTTAAGGAATACACTGGAATTATCCAGGCTCGAAGACCAGGAGGATGGCATGAGTAAATGCAAGGAGGCCAGAGAGAGCTCAGCGTGTAAACACATGGGGGAGACAGTGTTGGAGTGGTGGCCATGCCTACAACTTTCATCTCCTCTGCTAAGAAAATTAGCACCAACTGTGTATACTCGCCTCTCGGCCCCAAACTAGACTATAAGAGGACACGGTGACTGCTTTCTCACTGCTTCCTTCTGCTCTGATCAGAATCAGCCCTGTGGCCAGTCCATCCCCAGCAATGCAGCAGCCTGTCTAAAGGGTGTTTGGTGATTTCTGCCAAGACCTGCAGCTGACAGGCCCTGAAGCGTTTCCAAGTATTTTCATGTGTGTACATCTCCTTCTGTGCTTCCTCCTTCTCTCTGCTGGGCGACCCTAGCCCTTGGCTCTATATGACCTTATAACTGTTCTATCCCAAGTCTGATGAACAGAAAGGCTTACAGAGACAAACTCTCTATCCTAACTGCACCTCAGAAGTCATCCCAGCAAAGAGAAAACAGAAAACAAATTATTCGGTAGAACAAAACCTACCTCTTCCTGAGATTCTGTTGTTTTTCTCCTATGTGGTTTCTCGATCCTAAAGACCCTCCTGGTTGGAGGTGGTCGGTTGACTGACCTCATGCCTTATTATAGAAATGCCTCTTTTCTGTCCAGAAGCCTTAGAGGTTCTGCAAGGCCCTTTACAAACACAGAAACTGCAGCTTTTGCCTTTCCGCTATTGCCCTTGAAAAGTTTCAATAAAACCTTCTCTACCACTGGAAGACACCTTCTGCGCACATGATACAATTTCTGATGGATGAAGATAGAAGGTTCCGGAGATGGGAGAAACCCTCTGCCCTTCCATTTCCTCTTACCCTCACAAGTGAGCCAAGAAGGAGGGAAGAATCTATCTCCAAAGGATAATTCAACTTCTGAGGGTAGATAATGCTATTTCTGAGTATTCTGTACTCCAGGATGTTTCTAATGGTCTTCAAAAATTATTATCAGGTACACAAAACACAACCTCCCCAAATCAATTGTTTTTAACTTGAACTTGAAAAAAATTTGCCACTCAGTACTTTTAGACTGAGAGCAGACACCCTGAGAACCATCCCCAGCAGTCTTATAACCCCAAAGACATTATCAGCCACTGTCTTTGGTTCTATTTCTCAGGATCCTGCGAACTCTTCACTCTCTAAATAACAAAATAAATAATATTCACAGAGAGTTCACAAGATTGTTTATGGGGCTTTAATTTCTCAACTTGCTTCTCTGTGCCTGCAGCTCCACACTTAACAAATGGGGATAATGTTATCACACGTCCTCTCCTTCTCAAAGCTCTTGGATGAGAAACCAGATATTGTCTTGACTGTGTGAAACTTTAAGTCTGCAACTTCCTTCATGTGAAGGATATCGTCTCCAGAAGCAGCACTCTTTTTATTAATCTTATTTTGTAAGTGAAGAAAATTGTGCGGTGGGGGGATCGACCAGGATCTTCCACAAGAATCCCAAGTGTCAAGGTAGCTCTCGCTCTCCGGGATGGAATAAACAACAATCAGCTGAGAAGCCACCTCTCGGGCCAGATGAAAGGTCTGTCCTGCAGCTGGTCATTAGGAGAAGTGTCAAGGCACAGAATGACCTCACCTCATCCCAGAACGGGCAGACGCCCAGCTTCCTGTGATCTGGGATTTTGACACAGTTATGGCACTGGCTGTGAGGACCAGCTCGCCTCTGGATGCCAGGGTGAAGCTGGGTGTCTCACCAGACAAGGCTAGAGAGCTTCTTGTCAAGTCAGACTTTCCTCCTCATCCATCTTTTCCTCCTGGAATATGATTTTTTGGGCAGAAAGGAGGGTTTTCATTTTCTCCTTCATTCTGGATTTTCTCGGCCAGGAGAAAGAGAGAGAGAGAGACAGGGAGGGAAAGAGAGAGAAATGGTTTTTAAATGTTCTTTTAAACATCTGCTGAGTGAAATCCTATCTGAACACTTGGTAACATTTAGCATAGGTCTTTGTATAAAGAAGGAAATTCCCCATTCTCTTCTTTTGATAAGAATACTGAAAAGAGATCATCTTAGCCTAACTCAAGACCCCTTCCATCTGAGAATCAAAGCTTTTTCCTGCCTCCTCCCAGCACATACGGTCTCCACTTCCTTCTACAACCCTTGTACTGTCCTAGGGTCTTTGCTCTAGAACAGAGCCAAAACACACACGTGGGACATAAGCCCACACATATCTAGCAGACTCAAGACTGTGATGAGAGCCAATTTTTAAAACAAAGCAAAAAACAGCACAAAAAAAGCCTTGCATTTATTTTTCATCTTTTTCCATCCCTCATCATCCTTCTTGATTACTATTTATTTTCAATATTTCTCAGTGACACAAGAGTTTTGTTTCTGCTCTGTTCCCTATCAACTTTTCCAGACAGCCTTGGGGAGCGAAGCAGACGTAAGACTGCCATCTTGTGCTCAAGCCAGTTATCATTGTTTCTTTTGAAATCAAATAGGATTTGTGGGATTTGAGAGAAGGCCTTGGAGTCCAGGTCTGACGTTCCCTGACCTAGGTTTTCCCAGAAGCTTTTGAAACTTCCCATCCTCTGGCACTGATTTTGCTTGGCCTTCCCTCTCCAGGATGCCATGAGTCATCTATTAGTTGAAAGACTTTTCTTTTTTTTTCTAAATAACTCCAAGTGTGACTTAGAATAATTCAGAAGTTCAGATGCCACTCCTATGCTTTTATAACTGGGCCCAGTGGCCAAATTCGGGAGAGTCGGCACAACAGGTGGTTTATAAACAAAGACCTAGTGAGTATTCCCCACACTCTATCACCGTCTCTACACTGGAAACTGACAGGTAGTGTACTACGTGCCAAGATCTTGGCTGGAGGTCCTATGGAGCCAAGATCCCACACAACTTAGGAATACCCTGACGGGTCACTCCTGGGTAACGTGTTAGCACGATCAAAGTTGAAAGTGGGCTTACGTCAATAACCTGAGAAGACAAAGCAAAGGAAAGAGGTAGGGAAAATGGAAGGAAAGGAAAGAAGAACCACAGGCCAAGAACAGATATGTAAGCAGGTCACCAATACAAAGATCTAAAGTGAATGAAGAGAGCTCCATATGGGAACAAGCACCAGACAACTGCAACAATAAAGAAATGAAAATAGTCATGAGGACGGTGCCGACGAGGACCTGCAGTGTCAGGGAGTCAATGGCTTAGTGCAGACTATAGTGAACTGGTGAACCCCGTCCCATCCAAAGGAACATCTCAACTCAAGGATGCAGCTGTCAAGAAGGAACGTTGCTCTACCATTACTGAAGCTTCTGATTTTTAAAGGGATTTCATAAAATCTACATTTGTACATGGAATCTTCAAATGTTTAAAGTTGGCCCAAATGTTTTTAAAGACACGGTGTAGAACAAACACAACTGCAGGTCAGATTGACCTGTGTTTGCTGGTTTGAGTCCCTCCCCCATGCCTGATACAAAATTTTGTTGATGTATGAGGTGCATAAATGGATACAACAGCCATACCTTCCCTCCCGCTGCCGTCCTCTGTCTCTCAGTCAAGGAATTTTATGTCATGAATGGTATGATTGAAGTGTCCTCATTTTTTCTGAAAAAGGATTTACACAATTGCACATCCATAAGCAAAAAAATGAACCTTGACCTAAACTTCACACCTTATACAAAAATGTATTCAGAATGGATCATGAACTTAAATGTAAAACAAAAAATTATAGAACTTTTTAAGATTTTTTAAAGATTTTATTTATTTATTTGTTGGAGAAAGAGCACAAACAGGCAGAGGCAGAGAGAGAAGCAGGATCCCCGCTGGACAAGGACCCCGATGCAGGACTCGATCCCAGGACCCCGAGATCATGACCTGAGCTGAAGGCAGCGGCTTAACCTACTGAGCCACCCAGGTGTTCCCAAAATTGTAGAACTTTTAGGGGGAAAAAAGCATGGGACATAGGGCTCGATGAAGAGTTCTTAGCAAGACGGGTGTGAAAAGTACTTATTAGAAAAATTTGATCAAATGGACCTGATTAAAGTTAAAAGTGTTTGTTTTATGAAAGATCCTATCAAGAAGATGAAAAGACAAACTATAGAGTGGAGGAATATGTTTACAGACCTCATAGCCAACCAAGCACTTATAGCTAAACTTTACAAAGAACTCTCAAAATGCAACATGAAAAAAATACATTCAATCAGATAATAAGCCAAGACTGAACAGATATTTCACCAAAGAGAAAAATACAAGCACACAAAAATCATTAACTATTAGGAAAATGCAAATTAAAACCACAATGAAGATATCACTACACACTTTTCTGAATGGCTAAAATATAAAATAGTAATATTTTATATTATAAAATATAAATATATTTTATATAATATATTTTTGTATATTATATATTTATATATTTAATATATTTATATAAATATATTTTATAAAATATAAAATAGTAATGACATCAAATGCTAGCAAGAACGCAGGGAAACCGGATCACACACATTTTGTTGGTGGGAATGTAAAATGGGACAGACACTCTAGAACACAGTTTGGTGGTTTCCTCTAAAACTAAAAATGCACTCATCATAAGATCCAGCAATTGCATTTGGACGTTTATCCCAGAGAACCTAAAACCTCTGTTTATACAAACTCACACATGAATGTTCATAGCAGCTTTATTCAGAGCAGCCAAACGTTGGGAACAACCCTCATTTCTTTCATGGGTGCATGTTTAAACAAACCGTGGTATATCCATACCATGGAAAACTACTCAGCAATTTAAAAAAAAAAAAAAAAGATGAGCTACAGATGTACACAACAACTGGGACAGACCTCAAAAAAATCATGCCATATAGTATATGCTTACAGTATATGCTTATGGCAGAAATAGTATGGTTCTATTTATATAACAGTCTCAAAATGACAAAATCATAGAAATGGAGAACAGATTAATGGTTGCCAGGGTGAGGGATTGGCAGGAAGGATGAGTGCATGTACAGCTATGAAGGATAAGCCATACAGTTCTGTACGGTATGGTGATAGTACAGTTCTGCGTCTTGATCGCAAATGGTAGTTACATAAAACTGTATATATGATATACTTGTGCACAACTACACACACACGCACACACACACACACTCACACACGCAAGTGCAGGTAAGGTATAACTGGTGAAATCTGAATCAGCTCTCAATTGCCCAATGTCAATATCCTGGTTTTAATGAAGTTCTATAATTATATACAATATCAACATGGGGGGGGCAGTCCAAGTAAAGGTGGGGGGATGGAACCTCCCTGCACGTTTCTTCCCAATTTCCTGAGTCTGTAATGATTTCAAATTAAAAAGCTTTAAAGTTCACAGACTTCAGCACAATCACCATAATTAATAATACCCATTTATGCATACCTTGCCACAGGGTATATGCAATAGATGACAGTGTCACTGAACCTGAATTGAAAACCCACGCGTTTCTCCTTCCCTCCAAAATGGGTTGCACTTAACCTCGCACAGCAGCTTTCACAATAACTGACTAATCCAGTGGCCGCAAAAGTAACCAAATAAAACATCTCAGGAACAAAAAGGCCTTTGTCATTGCATCGGTTCAGAACTTTCCCTCATGTTAAGTGAACTGTGAGTCACCTGTCTTCAAGATGAGTTGACGGATAATGAACGTTCACAAAGACAGTGGCGTGAGCATCTGAATGTATCAGGCAGGACAGGCTAACTGCTCGGAGAAACAACTCCAAATTCCAAGTGGCCTGACACAATGCAAGTTTATTTCTCCCTGTGCAAAGTACAAAGCAGATATTACTGACTGCATGAGTCTCTTCCCACGATGACTCAGGGACCCAAGCTCCTTTCCTGCTATGACTACTCCATCGTCAATAAAAGTCTGGCATCACCCAACGGCAAACAGTGGGGAAGAGAGGGAATACACTGAAAGGAAGGGGATGCCTTCTGGGTCAGCCCTGGAGCAGCACGCATCATTTCCCCCAGTGCCGCTCACACAGCCCCCCTAGAAGCAGGTGGGCTGGGAAGTGCGGTTTAGCTGAGCGGCCAGGAAGAGGAAATGGTCTGATGAGTATATAGCCAGTCTCTGCCACGCTAATCCTTCCAGAGGCTCTTTTCCTGAAAGTGGAAGTTAGCTGTTAAAGCACTGAAGAGATGGGTAGGACATGCGCTTAAAGTAACTGGAGGGTGAGACACAGAAGGTTCTATGTGGAAGCTCTATTTTCAGGACCTACCAGAAAACCATAATTTTTGGCATTTAGAAAGCTCCTGAAATTTCTAGATGATTGGAAATTGCTCTCACAGCTGCTGTGGTGTGATCCCATATGTTTTGGCAGTTATTTCTCTTGTTACTTGCACTGATATTGTCCTGATAATTATTCACTGCATGTAATAGTTATGCACTATAAATTATTCAGACCTCAATTCTCCTCTCTCATTTCTTAAAGATGAAATAATTCAGCAAGGAGAGCCATAAAAAGAAGAAAATTCTCCCACCAAATTCTCCCCCTCATCAGAAGCTAGAACTAAGTTAGAACATAGAATGTGCAGAGTTTCCAGAAAATGCAATTTTCTACTCATTTTATCAACAGCACTGGAGATGGCCAGACCTTGCAAACAAGACATTTGGTTGCATCATGGGGAGAATAGGCCCAGTAACACATCTGTTCCTTGGTCACACTCCCAACTGGGCTAAATTTGGCTTCTCAGTGGCCTAGGTGGGTTATAAATAGACTTAGTCATCATAAAAATGTTCTGAATGTGAAGCAAACTCTCTAAATACGTATCATAGATCTTCTTCTAACCCAGGATGAGAAACATGGTTTATTTCCACTCAACATCCCTGCAAATTCCCCACTGAAAGCCCTTTTTTCCCTGACATCCCCACAAAATCCTTGCCCATACCACAGTCTCCCTCATAAACAAGCCCTGCTCGCATCTCTCCTAGCTTGGGCTTTCTAGAGTGTTCTCTTCTGTTTATGGTGTCACCATGAATCCTTGTCTGGCGTATAAATCTGAGTCACCGTTACACCCCTCTTTCTCTCTCACTAATGTATGAGAAGATCAACAAGCTACTTGGAAGGAGATGCAACCATTTCTCTTGAAACCAAGCAACCGAAACTTCACTAGAAGTACTTTACCAAAGCCAAAACAACTACCATTGTCTGCATTCTGTGTTCTAGATGGAAGAGAAAAATAACAAGAGCTAAGCTCCTACCAGAGATTTATTCACAAACTCAGCTGACAACTTAGGCGATTGGATTCTCTTAGCCCTGTCTTCCTTCTCTACAGTACCCAACGAGGAAAGCTGACGTTCACATGCAAGGAATGTTCATGAATGGCCCACTGACCATAAACTCTAGACCAGAAGGTTTGGGTAACAGTAAATAAAATAACCAGGGTTCCAGTTAACTGAAGTAATTTCCCGGAGGCTGCCATTAATGGAGGTTTCTACTGCATATTGGAGAAGTTAGTTCTTCAAAGATTGGGAGCACGCTAGAAGGCACGCTACTAGAAATCTAAGTATTCAGAGAAGTGAAGAGCTTAACGATATGTACCTGGTAGACACTCACAAACAACATTGGATGAAACAAACAAAATAACAGAAATAATTCAGCTAGTGTTCGTGGAGACTTACCACATGTCAAACACTTAGTCTTCACCTGGAGCCCACCACATAGGTATCTCTTTGACAAATAAGGAAATCATATCCAAAAAAATAAATAAATATCCTTTGACAAATAAGGAAATTGAGGCTTTGAAGTAACTTGACCAAAGTCCTACAGGCAATCCAGGTAGAAGCAAACTTCAGTCCTTAGATTCCAAAGCTTTTGTTCTCTTCACTATTCCAAGCTACATGGAAATTCCTGTCTCCAACCCCATCTCTCATTCTTCTTCTGTCCTTTTTGAGGAAAATGAATTTTTCATACCCTGGATCCTCCATTCGTTTCAACAAAACCTCGTTGAATTTATCTTTTATCTCCGAGATTTCTGTTAAACCAAACTCTCCAGTTCTTTCCTTAAAACCCCACAACTACGTGGTTTCACACCATCATGGAAACAGCTCCCGAAATTTCATTCATTGAAAATCTTGAGCTCATTTGAACAGAGTGCCTTTCACTACTCCCCAAACCATTCTCCCAAATCTCCATCTCAGTTATAAAAACCCTGCTTTAGATATAAGCCTTTCTCTTAAAATACCCCTTTGTGTAGATAAAATGAATAAATATCACTCACAGCAGGGTAGGCAGAGAAAGTAAACTTTCCAAAAGCAAAATCAAAAAATGTTTCTAAGCAAAGCATCCAAAGGTGCCTAGATGTAGCATCCGGGAAACAGGAGCAGGTGAACAGAAAGAAGGTCAAAATGACATGGAGGGCACCTGAGTGGCTCATTGGATTAAGCCTCTGCCTTTGGCTCAGGTCATGATCTCAGGGTCCTGGGATTAAGCCCTGCATCGGGCTCTCTGCTCAGTAGGGAGCTTGCTTCCCAGCAGCCCCCACCCCCACCACCTCTCTGCCTGCCTCTCTGCCTGCCTCTCTGCCTACTTGTGATCTCTCCCTCTCTGCCAAATAAATGAAATAAAATTAATTTAAAAATGACATGGAATAGACATAAATAGGATGGTTTTTTGCCAGGGCATCATAGATCATTGGCACTCAGAGGTACAAGCTAAAAAAGAGTGCCAGACATTGCAAACAGCAGCCAAAGCACCCAATCAGGAGGGTGCTGGAGAACCTGAGTGCAGAGGGTGGGGGATCACTCAGTCCCCCCACTGTCTGCACCTGGGCAGAAGGGCCACAATGCAGGCACACACGTGGGGGGAGAATGAATGAATCAGTGGGCAGGGAGGGGCTTTGAGAACCAAACTGGGATAGAAAATGAGTTTAACAAGGAACAATAATAGAAGACTAATAATCTAGCATCCATAGCAAGAGAAATAAGCTCCCATCCTTCAGAGGCTGAGAAGCTGTTTTAAATATGTGGTAAAGAGTTAAGGTGAGCCCGGCAACAGTTAAGTGTCTACACCAACAGTCAGCCAATGGTCCATGCTTGTAGCACAGTCTCCAGAAATTTGGGAAGTGACTCTATTCCCCAGTTCTCCAAGGTCCTCCTGAGGAGAGAAAGAAGCATCCCCGGTTGTGGATGAGAAAGAAAGGTTTTTCAAGCAGTACATGCTCGGGAAATTTGTTTATCATTTTACCTGTGGGTTATACAGTCTTTCCTCTTCACTCAACTTTTAACCATGTGAGAATGCTTCATGAAATTGGAAGAGTTTGTAAAAAATTCTATGACACTTGTACCAAATCCACGCTCACCTGCAGTGATCAGTCATAGTCCTACCCTATTCTAAAAATGCAGGGAGGGAGTGTAGTTTGTAAGAATTTTGTAGAAGCAACTGGAGGTTAGCACTGTGGCTGAAAATTGTTTAGAAACTTAAGCTCAAGAAAGCCATGAAAAATTAGATGATCACACCAGTCGTGGTACGTTGACAGGAGACCCTTGTCCTCCGAGGGTGCATCCACAACATCCGCCTGATCCGCTTTGTCATTTCTCACATCTTATTGTGAGAGAAGCGGTCAGAATCACTGTGGCTTTGCTACATGAGCCAAAGAACAAATGGGACACATCTGGCTAGGAAAATCACACAGAAATCTGTTAAAAAGATATTCCCAATTACCTGTGCAATCAAAGCTGGGGAATTCTTGGATAAAAACATAAATAGAATTCTTCAAATTTCTCACCTTGATGATCAATAAGGGTAAAAAGTATGTTTTTGTTTTATTTTGATTTTGTTCTAGTGTGAGTACATGTTGTGCATATTCTTGGCACACTGAGCCCATCAATGCACTGTACATTAAAAAATAAAAATTCATCAACATCAATTTGCATAATCACTAATCAAAATATAAATTCTGATGGGTTTTCCAAACACATGTGATGGGATTTGATCAAGGGTCAGCAAACTTTTCCTGCCAAGGGCCAAATAACTGGGGACTTTGCAGGCCATGTGGTATCTGTCACACTAGTTAAGTCTGCTATTGTCATGGGGCAGCAGTCATAGATGATCCATAAATGGATGAAGGTGGCTGTGTTTCAATAAAACTTTATTTGCTAACACAAGTGGTGGGCAGGATTATCCCCCACAAGCCCTACTGTGCAGAAATTAATCTCCTATTAAAAAGACATAGCTCTGTCCAGGTGCTCAGGTTTTCTCTTGGATACAAATGTCTTTCTGGGATCAAGAAATTAATGTAAATGACAATTTCCTCGTCTGAGACAAACACATAAAATGTGACCTTTAGTTGTCTCTGTAAAGTACCACATTTCATGCGTGGTGGTTGGGGGGGGGGATACTATGGTCAGTCCACTCATCCTCCATTTTGATGATCTTCAGTACTACAGGTGATTGTGTATAAACTACATTGACCAGACTCCCTTGCAGCTAGGGGACTAGCCTTGATGCCTGCTCCTCCCTGATTGTGGCGAGGTGGCAGCAGCTCCCTTGAAGTCTAGGTCTGTGTGTGATTTGGTAGCCGTTCCTGTAAGTTCAAGCTACAGCCTGTTCTCTGGAACTAACGACTGTGACCAACACAAGGGATGATCATTTTAGGAAGTTAATAGCAAGTGTCTCAAAAAATTTTATTTATAAGTATATATAATGCTAATTATATAGATATATAAACACAATTTCGCCACATGTAACATGACAGGGATTTTAATAACCATAAACCTCCAAGATCTGAAGAAACTAAATTATGCACTTTGATAATGTAGCTAAATTAAAATAATTCGTAAATTCCTGAGATCATTTTTCAAATTGTATAATTTGACAAGTGCTTCCTGAAAAGGAATTTCTTTAAAACAAAAATATCAGTAACAAAATAAAGAAAAATAATGAGAAATAAAATAAAGAAAAATAGTGAGTTTGTCATTGTGATTTCATGTCTCTCTCTTCCTCTCTCTCTCTCCCTCTCTCTCTGTCTATATATATGTTGCCATTGTACAACACTATTTCAATAACTTATGCCTTTTTATGCTAAGTTCCCATCACAGATAATAAAATGATTGAAGGAAAGGTTTTAATTGCAAATTAAAAAATCTCTCCAGGGGTGCCTGGGTAGCTCAGTGGGTTAAAGCCTCTGCCTTCCGCTCAGGTCATGATCCCAGGGTCCTGGGATCGAGCCCCGCATCTGGCTCTCTGCTCAGCGGGGAGTCTGCTTTCCCCTCTCTCTCTCTCTGCCTGCTTCTCTGCCTATTTGTGATTTCTGTCTGTCAAATAAATAAAATCTTAAAAAAAAAAAGAGTCTGTTTCTTGGTTTGTCTCCTTAAAAAAATAAAAATAAAAATAAAAATAAAAAAATAAAAAATCTCTCCACACCTGGAAGTTGCTGGGAGTAAGTCTGAATTTCTCAGTCTGATTGGTTCAGGGATCTAATATGTTATTAATGAAGAACTTTTCTGTTAGGAAATGTTAAAAACTGAAGGAATAGAGACTGTATCATGCAGAGCAATAGCTTTTGACTTCCCAGTCTAATTAATGTGGTTTCAGAGACATAAGCAAGGCAATTTTACTTACCCCATCTGACATAACATTTATCAAAAGGAGGAAATTCTACCTTCCTATTTATCAGGATTTTTAATTTATCCTCTTATTAATATGGCTATATGATTGCAATGCTGTGCCTGGCTTCACCCACGATGACTTTGTGCAGAATACACTAAAACACTCCAAAACCTTGTTTCCCTCTATGAACTCTCGCCTTTGCTCCTGGGCACATCCAGGTAAGGAAACATGATTCTACGGAATGGATGATCTTCGCTTTTCTTTCTTTCATTAACCTGAAGTTGCTTGACCCAAACGACCTATTCCCAATGTGCCAGCCTCATCACCTCCTTTATAACAGCCAGCTTCCTGCTTTCTAGAATTTCTAACAAAATGTCAGGAAAATTATTCCAGTGGATGTTCAAATGTTTGCATTTTAATTTCCTGGCTTATAAAATATTAAAAATTGTAAGGGCATAAACTCAAGGAAACATGAGAAATGATGAGATGGGGATTCTCTCTGAAGCCAAGATATATATAAAAAGCAATGTTTATTGAGCACTCGCAAGGAGTCATACAGTATCTCATTTAATCTTGACCCCCAACTTAAAACAGATGTTATTTTTATCCCCATTTTACAAATAAGGAAACTGAGGCTCAGTTTTTTTGGAAAAGCCACACACCTGAGAGGCAGCAGGGCCAGGACTCAACCCCATGTCTGTCTGACCTTTGTCACTCTCTTAATTATTAACACAGGGGCGCCTAAACACCAGTTCACAGCTAAAGGCAGCTGTTGACAATGTTTTTGGCAGCCAGCAGGGCTAGAATAAAATTCATTCAATTTCTTGAAATTATGAGATGATAGCTTTCCTACATCTTTTGTTTTAAAGCATCCTTCTTTGTATGGAATGGTGGCATATTAGGTCATTAATGTTATTAATGTCATTAATGTTAACAGTTCCCTGTCATATAACAGTCTATTGTGACTCGGGTTGCTTTAAGGACACAGCTTCTCTGCTTGGAAATCCAGGTAACTTCTATTGTAGGGATCCACCATGTTGAAGTTCTTCACTGTAACCATAGGCATGCAGAATGGGAGAAAAAGGGAGAAGGCCTTCTGGCTCTTCATTGTCTTGGGCTGGAGCCCAACCAGGCGACGTCTGCTTAGATTCCATTAGCTAGGTCACAATTAAACAGTTCAACCTAACTAGAGGGGAGACAGAGAAATCGTCTTTCTGTGTGCCCAGAAAGGAGAGGAGACTTTGAACGCTGGAGGACACTTGCCTTTGCTACAAGAGATAAGGATAGTAGGTCCCACATGTTTCTCTCAATGTCCTTATTTAGTAAAATCAACTGTTGAAATAATTGCTGTTAAAGAAAAAAGTCAACTGTTGGCAATTCTAGGTTGAAATCCAAAAATATTGCTATTATTCTTCTATTTTACTGGTTCATAAACCCAAAGCTCCCTATTGAATCCCAATCTATATGGTAAATGGTAGAAAAATGTTCAGATTAATCATTTTTATAGTAACGAGATTGTAGGAAATTAGGGGGCAAAAATCTGACCGAAGCTTAAGGAAAAATAAGTTCATATAATACTAAACAATGTTTCTCAACTCTGATGTCTGTAAAATTGCCCTCTGATTATCTACCACTTAAGTTCAGAACAAAAGTAGGTCAAGATTATTATTGAATACTTCAAATAATCTTTCAGAGTGTTGGCTAAAATCAGAAACTCTGAGGGCTGAACACTTTGACAGTAATCTGCAAATCTGCTAAACTCATCTGGTTTTGATTCTCTCATTGGAGTCAACACAATAGTTTAGGATGATGTCATTTGTGCCCAAAGTTATTTCTTAAACAATTGTCTTTAAGGCTGGGTTCATTAAAATTCCGCTACCTTTACACAGTGGCAAAACAAAATCACGACTGAAAGGTTCATATAAACTTCTGATGCAATGAGTTTTAAACAAAACCACTCTTGGGGGAAAAAATCTCCAATTCCTAATTTTTAGATACACACATTTTTAAATAGCAAATCAAAAGCCCAGTAAAAAAAGACCCCATCTGAAACTCTTTTAACTGCTCAGCACCTTATTATTTCTACTCTGAAGTTCCATAAATTAAATATAATAGGACCATTTTTGATAAGGCACAAGAAAGAGCCTCTAAACTCCAGATTTCAATTTCCCCAATATAAATACAATACAAATACATGTATTCTAACCAAAATTAGGCCAAACATAAGAGCTATTCTCAAGGAAAAAGTTAAATAGCCCCAAATATAAATAATTGTGTATAAGTGGTCAAAACGTGTTTTGACATGAATATTTATTTCTTTGTGAATCTAAAATACACAATATAATTTTAAAGCTTTTATAAAAGTTATCATTCCTATTTCAATTTTCAGTTTAAATTTTTGTGCGTCAGATTTTGATTCAGATTCAATTTTTATATTTTATTTTGAGGTAAAATTTTCCTATTTTTTTCCCTCCACCTTTTCCCTCAGGTTAACGTCAAAAGTTACCTGAACGTCATGTTTTCAAGTGGAGCCAAACTTACTCAAAATGAAAAAAATAAAAAACCAGTAGCTTTGTCAGAAAAATGATATTTGTTGAAGGGTAGGAAATAGAACCAGCAGACCCTGCTGTTAGTATCCATTCACCACCATAGGACCAGCCCAAGATTTACCAACAATGTGGAAATTATCACTGTTCACTTAAAGCAACATTATTTGTTTAAACATTTTTGGACCAAAAAAAAAATCTGTTTCCTCCTCGTTCTCTCCCCCAGTTATTGTGTACCACTGTCTTTTTTTCTGTTACTCTCTTTCCAAAAATACACTGCAAAGCACTTAGGATTTTTCAGAATTAGACATAAGGTATAAATGGCCACTCTTTGATTTTCCAAACTAAGATGCAAGTCTTCACTATTTGAGTTCCAATCTTAGGGAGAAGGGGGGTACATTTTCCCATTTGAGATGCCTATGGAAGAGTATATCAAACCAGGCCACAAAGGCATTTCTTCACTGGGGTTCATATTATAGTAATTGGATTCTATGGTTACAATATATTTTTTCTTAAGAAAATGAAAATCTTTGTTTCTTCCTTTCCATGTTTTCTTCCTATCATTGTTATTGCCACATATTAAGCTAATTGTATCACAGGCTGTTATTCAAACACAAAGATGATGATACAGACTCACAGCTGAAATTATTTTTCTGATATAGTCAATCTCTCAGGCTTATAATTATGACATGCCTTTTTCCCTGTCATCTCTTTCCTATGAAAACAGAGATCCCAAACGTGATCAGACAACTCCCTAATGATTTGACCAGTGAGCCAACAGATAGATTTGACCACCAGATTGACACTAAGTCCATGGAATCCTCAAGAATCTAGTTTTTAGTGACGGGCTAGGTCTTGAGTTGACAGGTTACACCATACGAAGAATAACTAGTTTATTGCATGATGTGTGGTCAGATCCTGCAAGTAAGCTTGCTGCTGAGACACTGGTACTTTTCAAATCTTCTGGAAAACATATAGTCAGAACAATGTTTTCTACCCTGGCAAAGCATGGTTTGATTACCTCAGGGAGGACTGATTAGCATAACATTAGGATTCTCCAGGAAAATTCCAATCACTGGTGGAGAATGATCAACATGTTTTTCTGAAAAGTTCATTGAAATTATTAAAGAAGATTGCTGTTCAACACAGGTGTTTATCTCCCAGAAAATGGGAAGCAAGGGATCAATGAGGATGAGGAGATGTTGTCATGGAAACAGCCCTTACCTAACATTTGCCTTTCAACGACTTTTGAGGCTTTCATGTACAATGAATTTTTAATAATTTTCTAGATAAGTGACCCTATTTATGAGCACTGCTCATAATTAGAGCAACAAAGAACACTGTTGTGTTGAGTTTGAATTTCAATAACTGTAATTAAGATTTTCAATAATTTTTTAAATAGAAGTTTTGCCCAAGACTACGTAAGAACCAAAATAAAAGGCTAGTCTTTGAAAAAATTGTTTATCATCCCATACCTTCATTTACCCAGAGAACAAGAGTGAGACAGATGGTGAATGGTGTGGAAACAAGCTAGAACCTCATAGATTTTGTGACAGGTTCAAGGGACTTCTCAGGATACAAAAAGAGGGGTGTTCCACCAAATTCCAAGGTGAAAATCATCCCTTTATATTTGAAGATGAAACTGTTCCATTTGAAGGTGGCTAATTCAAGTGTCTCCCCATTCAATGGCAGGTCTGACATACGAAGGGTAAAAGGAAGCTAACGCATTGATCCCCATGGCAAATCTTGCCTGTATGGGGTCTGCCCCATCCTGATCTGAGGCCAGGGACCCAAGCCCATTCGTTGAGTATCCTCCAAGCCCCCTGTCTTGGTAGGTAGTTCACGACAGATACTTCTTTTCCTCTGGACATGGTATATTCACAACTTGTGGTCAACATTCTTAGTGGAAGGGACAGTTCCTGTGGTATTTGAAAATATAGACTCTGCAGTCATTTTGGAAATTGTGGAACAGTGTGGAAATTCCTTAAGAAATTAAAAATAGTGGGGCGCCTGGGTGGCTCAGTGGATTAAACCGCTGCCTTCGGGCTCAGGTCATGATCTCAGGGTCCTGGGATCGAGCCCCACATGGGGCTCTCTGCTCCGCAGGGAGCCTGCTTCCTCCTCTCTCTCTGCCTGCCTCTCTGCCTACTTGTGATCTCTCTCTCTGTCAAATAAATAAATAAAATCTTTAAAAAAAAAGAAATTAAAAATAGAGCTATCCTATGACACTGCCACTGCACTACAGGGTATTTACCCTAAAGATACAGATGTAGTGAAAAGAAGGGCCATCTGTACCCAAATGTTCATAGCAGCAATGGCCACGGTTGCCAAACTGTGGAAAGAACCAAGATGCCCTTCAACAGATGAATGGATAAAGAAGACATGGTCCATATATACAATGGAGTATTATGCCACCATCAGATAGGATGAATACTCAACTTTTGTATCAACATGGACGGGACTGGAGGAGATTATGCTGAGAGAGATAAGTCAAGCAGAGAGAGTCAATTATCTTATGGTTTCACTTATTTGTGGAGAATAAGGAATAACACGGAAGACATTAGGAGAAGGAAAGGAAAAGTGAATTGGGGTAGGTTGGAGGGGGAGACAAAGCATGAGAGACCTTGGACTCTGAGAAACAAACTGAGAGTTTTGGAGGGGATAGGGATGGGCGGATGGATGAACTTGGTGGTGGGTATTAAGGAGGGCACGTATTGCATGGAGCGCTGGGTGTGGTGCATAAACAATGAATCTTGGAACCCTGAAAAAAATATAAAAAATAAAAATAAATAAAAATACAGACTCTGAAGCCAGACCCCTGGTTCAAATCTTCACTCTACTCTGTGTCTTAGTTTCTTCATCCATGAAACTAGGATAATAATAGTAACCTTCCTCAGAAGGCCATTAATGTTAATGAATATGAAGTACTTCTATACTTAAGTATTTACCACTGACAATTTCCAAGACGACCATGGAAGGTCTTGTGGAGGAGTTCATAAAAGTAAACTTACATTATTAAAAAAGAGGGGCATATATTGTTAAAAACAAGAGAACAGACCCAAAATGGAGTCACTTATGTTAAGCCCCACATCACCAAACTGAGACTTAATTGCAGTTCTGGCTCTCCCAGAGATGAAATCTTAAACCAGTCAACCGAGAATCACGTGACAAGCATTAAAATTGGTTTAAGTAATCCGCCTGAAAAATCCTATAAGGAAAGTAACTTTGCAATAACAGATCCACTTTTTTGCCTAGCCCAACTGATTTGTTCCTGTTCTCTCTGCCTGTAAAATCTTGCCTTATACAGCTCTTCAGATCTCCTTTCTGTCTGCTAGGTTGGATGCTGCCCAATTCATGAGTCATTGAATAAAGTCAATAAAATCTTTAAAATTTACTCAGTTGAATTTTGTTTTTTAACAATATCTACATATTATAACATGAGTAATTTTTAGGATATTTTTAATTTAAATTCAATCTAACATAAGTAATTTTATCCTTTATAACTTTCACATACGATAAGCAGCTTCTTATTTTTAACTTTTTAAAGATTTTATTTATTTATTTGTCAGAAAAAGAGAGAAAGCACAAGCGGAAGGAGCAGACTCCCCACTGAGCAAGGAGCCTGACATGGGGCTCGATACCAGGACCCTGATATCATGACCTGAGCTAAAGGCAGGCACTTAACCAACTGAGCCACCCAGGCATCCCAATAAGTTGCTTTTTAAACTACATTTTCAAAACGTAGCTGAACCAGAGTTGAGATGATTAGAAAGCATTGTGACGAGAAAAGTACCGTAGCCTAGGAAAAATGCAAGATTTCACTCCAAACCAAATATTTTACCATCAACACCTAAGCCTCACAAGGGAGAAAAGGCACTGTGGCAGAAGCAGGAATGCTTAGTTCAGACCGCCTTTCAAGGAAGGACTGGCCCTGTGACTACCAGTAGACTCATTAGCAGACAGCCCCCGGATACTAGAGTTCTTAGAGGGTTTGGACCTGCTTTTCTTCCCAGATCACCCCCCTGAGATGCCCCCAGACAATGACTGTGCAAGGTGGTGGTCCAAAGGCTCAGTACGAAGCCCCAACATGTGGCTTGTGTCATGGGCACCCCGTGCTTCCCAGTGGACTTTGTGGTATCAGCCTCGGGGTCTGGTGGCTTCCTCCCACATTCCCAGCTGCCCCAGCACCTGCTCTATGGAGAACTAAACCAAAGCCCAGTGTCTTTCATCCCAGTTTCACTAGACCAGTATCATAAGAACCTCAACCAGTCTAGCCCATGCAGAGAAATTCCCCCAGAGGGATTTTCCAGTATTTCATTTCTTAGGTGCTTAAAATTTGCTCTTTCTATTAAGAAAGTAATTGTGTCCTTTACAAGAAATTCAAATATAAGAGAAATTCCTAATGTAAAAACTAAATATCTGCTATAGTCCCAAACCTCTTAGCCACGAGATGCTTATTCTCCCAAGTTCTCTTCACATGCATATGCCAACACGCATCGTTGCTAATATTTTTACAAAGTAGAATCAGACTATATTCTGTATCATGCTACATAACATTTAGGCCCACACATACAGAAATAACTCATTTGATTACCAGCTCCATGAAATTTCATCCTGTGAATATTTCATAATTGATTTAAACGTTTCCACACAAAATGGGTGTTTGTGTTTCTTCCAGTTTCGCATCATTCCAACAGAGCTCTCAGGACATTTAGTTTGAGTTTACATATTGAAATGTTTGTGAGAGCATCTAAATGGCTTTCATCTCAATGTTTATCACCTACTTTAGTACCTTGGAGGTGGGGAGCATAAAATGGAGTTCCAGGGATGGAACCCACATTTATCATTGTGACTCTTTACATAGTAAGTCTTCGTGAATCATTGTCTTCATTAGGGGAGGAGCTCTCACACTCCATCCAGCCTCTGTCCCTCACCTTCCTTGTGACCTGAAGAGCAAGTTAACTGAGTGGGGGGAGAGGTGTGGGTGGGTGCATTGTAGGGCTGCCTTGTAGGGCAGACTCAGCCCGAAGCCACCAACACATCTCCTCTCTCTTAGATCTTCAGGGCTTTGTGCTTACAAAGGCCTCCTAGGGACACTGACCATTGTGTGCAGTAACCTTCCAGATTCTATTTATTGTTCAATCACCTAATCTCTTTCTCTAGAAAAGTAAGCTTTTCTTGCTTTTAAGAACTTCTCTCATACAGACCACCTTTTGTCAAACTTTTTTTTAAAAAAAGACAACAATGACAAAAGGGAAGGACATTAAAGCTCAATCGATGTCTGCCTCACTACCAGCTGAGGTGGTTTGGCCTGGAAATCAGATGATTCTTGCCAAACTGAATCCACCCTGTCAGTCCCCTGGTCTTAGACAGCTTAAGAGCCGCTGGACAATTTCTGCCAGGGGTACTCGAGTGAAAACATCCTTGGCTTACAAATGGCCCCTGCATTTCTTTGGTTAAAGCACCCAGATAACGTCTGGGAGGCAGCAGGAGAGGTCTCACCCATGAGCGTGGAGGGCTAAAAATCCAAACACATTATACAAATACCAACAAATACAGGTAGTGGATGGAATATTCCCATCAGCGACTCAGCTTCATTTTCTTCAAACAGTTCTTTGAAAGCCATGAGAAGCACTTAAAAGTCTGCTTTAAAAAAAAAAGTAAACAAAGTGTTTTTTTTTTTCTTTCAGGTTTTCTTTCTTGAACTAGTTACCGGGTTCCTAAATTTTTCAGTGTATATTCCCATGAAGCCAGGGAAGGTAGACAAAGGTGAAAAGCACCACCTCATGAGTCACTCTCCGGCTTTCATGTGCTGAGACCCACCCAAGAAGCTCATCAGCCGCAAATTCCTTGATCCACTGTCCGGAACCTCTAGGGCAGGTCCCAGGAATCTGCATTTTCATGACCCCAGGCGATTCCTGCACAGGGGACAGGGAGACCAGACCTCAAATTGCCTGACCACCGGCCCCAGGCCTAGAAACTTTTTTTTTTTTTCCTATTCCTAGTCCATCAGTGAGTTTTGACATAGCTTTGGGCCAAGTCATATCCACCATGCCCCAGTTTCAGTCTGTAAAGTGGGGGAGATCATATTTGTCACCTACCTCATTATCATCACGTGTAACTTCATGAGGTAATGCCTGTGAAGTAGTTTAAATTCCTCAGTGGAAAGGTGCTATCTTTCAAGTACTAGCAACTATTCGTTCCCAGTATTACAGTGACACTTTGTTTTTTAGGGACCCACAAAATGTGGTACCATTGCTGTGAAAATGTGTTAATAAGACTACTACACTATTGATTGAACTATAGGTTCAATCAAATTATATAGCTTGTACACGGAAGGGGAACAGGCTTCGGCCTCAGCTTTGACATAAAAGCTGACTGACATCATGGCCAATGGGATTTTCAACTACAGACAATATTCTGACATTCTATGGAGTATCAGTCAGGGTTCTACCAGAGAAACACAACCAGTAGAAAATGTATTATCTTTCTATATAAATACATATGTGCATAGGTGCATGTATGTATCTCTCTCTCTCTCTATATATATATAGGGGGATATATACATATACATACATTTATATAGATATGTACATATATAGATACATATATACATATACATATATATACACACATATATACACTTACACACATACATAGAGAGAGAAAGAGACAAAAGGAGAAGGGGATTAAAATAAAGTTTCATTAAGTTCCTACTATGTGCCAGGCACTGTACTTTTCACATAGCTTGTTTCACTGGATCCTCACTATGTTCTACAAAGTTCTATTAAATATCCCAGTGAAGGACACCTTGGTGGCTCAGTTCGTTAAGCATCTGCCTTCGGCCCAGGTCATGATCTCAGGTCCTGGGATCCAGTCCTGTATCGGGTTCCCTGCTCAGCAGGGAGTCTTCTTCTCCCTCTGCCTCTGCTCCTCCCCTGGCTCCTTCTCTCTCTTCTCTCTCAAATAAAGAAATTAGAAGTGCCTGGGTGGCTCAGTGGGTTAAAGACTCTGCCTTCGGCTCAGGTCATGATCTCAGGGTCCTGGTATCGAGCCCTGCATTAGGCTTTCTGTTCAGCAGGGAGCCTGCTTCCCCCTTTCTCTCTGCCTATTTGTGATCTCTGTCTGTCAAATAAACAAATAAAATCTTTTTTAAAAAATGAAATATTAAAAAAATAGTAAATAGCCCTATGAAATACTTATAGATATAAGTGCTTGAAAATAAATAGACTCTTTAGTCCAAGTTGATACATAAAACTAAGCATCGCACACAGCTTCATGCTGTTGTTAAGTACTTTATTGGGGTGGGAACAAAGAAGGGCTAGTCAGAGAACCCAACAATTGCAGCTGGTGAAGTAAACACTTACCCCTGATTCATTCTGTTACTGAGTAGCCTACTGTGTAGGCTAATGATGAGATTTCTCATGGGCCTGAAAAGATCTTGTACCTTTTTTCTAAGTTGTAACATAGGCTTTCTTTGTCAGGTCTTGATATTTTATAAGTAAAGTCCTAGAGTAAATGCCCACTATTTTTGCTAACATTGACTCCTTCTTCTGGAGGGAGTTTGACTCCCTAGTCTTCCCTTTGGAACCTCCTCTTCCCCACGCTTGGTCCACCTCCCCTTCCAGGAGGAGGCCTGGCCCGTCAGACGACTGCACCCCACTTCCCACAGCGAAGGGTGGATGGAAGTGTCAGGGGTGGGTCGATGGCCCAAACCAGACTGACAAGACTCCATGTTGGAATTCTTGCTGGAACCAGTAGGAAAGGAACGTCTCTTTTTGCTGGAATTACAGAGCTGGCAGAAAGCTGTCCTGGAATTGTCAGGGACTGTCTTGCCATGATAATAGGAGGACTTGCCTGAGAAAGCAGAGGAAAAACTGAGAGAGACTGATTCTGAAGCCACTGCTGGAGTCCCTGAAGACAGTCTTCCTGAAGCCACTCAGATTCAGGGCGGCTTAACCAATAATTCCCTCTCTAGGCTTAAACCAATTTGACCTGTGCACCTGCAACTTGCCACTAGCCGCTTCTGACCACACTCAATGCCAGTTCTCCCTCTTCACATTTAGGATGGTATTCACCACGAGTTTGCTCTGAAGAAAATGAACAAGAGAAGCATTTCCTCTGCCCTCACCCTCAGGCTCATGGTTAGAACCAGCTTCCTGATGTTCCCAGGAGAGCAGGACGTCAGGTCGCAGCCAAGGTCAAATGCAGCGGGGTTACACTGCTGAGCAAAGTGGGGAAGGTCCTCTCAAGGGGCACTGTCAGTCCCTCCTGGCATTTTCTGATGGGCACTCACTTCTGCTTGGAGCTCAAAGGCAGGTGGGGCATCACCAATGTAGAAGGGGCAGGAAGTGCCATCGAATCTTGGATCAGCCTCTGTTTACACTGCGTGAACACCATCTGACACCGGCTGCCGGCCAAGTGGGCTCAGACCGGAGGGAAAGAAGAAGGCAGGAATGAAGGGGAGAGGGAGAAAGGGATGAGAATGTACTTTTATTACATTCCTACTATGTGCCAGGCACTGTATCAGATACGTTGCTTATAACCTATCTCAATGGATCCTCACCATGTTCTACAAAGTTCTGTTAAATAAATGGTCTGTGAAGTACTTATTACCATCCTCATTTTAATTGATGAGAAAACAGATCTATAGAAATGACCTGACCTGCCCAAGGTCACATGTTTAGATAACCCACGGCAGAACTGAAGTTCAGACCTGCCTGATTCCCACATCTGTGTGTGTGTATGAAGACACACTCCTTGCTCTGAAGATGTTCTTATAAGGAACTCCAACACATAAAAGAAGGATGGCCCACTCATTCCCTCTCCTTCCCATCTCCTTGGAAGACTCTGCAGCCTCCCCTACATGTGAGACTTCAAGAGCACATTTAGAAAAGCACTGACAGGTATGGTGGAAAAACCTCTGGACTGGTTAGGACTCGTCCCAGACACCAACTTTTTCCATGATGGGAGAGAATAAAGAAAATGGAACAAATAAACTAAAAAAAATAATAATAATAAGGAGCACCCAAGTCCCAGTATCTACAAAGAACTGGACACAGCAGAGGTACTTAATAAGTATTTCTTGAATGAATGAATAAATGACCAACACTGAATGGCTAATTCAACTAACTGCAGTAAAGATAAATGGAAAAGTTTGGATTCCTGGGCTTCTTTTTCCTTGAATCACAATTTCCCTTCACATCTGCACAGAATCGTGTTCCCTGATGCTGAGGCGTTGGGGATGGTTTGCTGGCAGACTGCCCGATAAGATATGGTAGACACATTAGCACCACTTGATCTCTGCTCTTCCTATAGAAAGGATGTGCAAGGCTTTTAGGATCGCTGGGGAAACATGACGAGTGAGAGTGGAAGGAAATGCTGAATAAAAGCAAGGTAAGGATGTAATTCTTGCAATTCTAATAATGGCATCTATTACCCTGTTAAAACAAAGTTCTCCAAAAAGGCACAGCGTAAGGAGTACAGTCAATGATGTTATAAGAGGTAATGGAACAGATGGTAGGTACACTTGTGGTGAACACAGCGTACCATAAAACTTGTCAAATCACTAAGGAGTATACGTGAAACTAAAGTGACATTGTGTGTCAACTATACTCAGGTTTAAAAACAAAACAAACAACAACAAAGTGCTCCGATGCCATTCCAGTTTACACGATCCTGAGAAAGATGCTTTGGAATAGCATCTTGTGAGTCTCAACCCAAGAACAGGCCTGGAACCAGCATTTGTTGAGTTTCTCACAAGGGTCAGGCACTGTCCTCATAGGACAGTCATTTCTGGGGCCCTGCGTCCAGGTAGGCTTATCACCATAAGGGTAAACATCCTGATTTTGCTTCCAGAGAGACCCCATCCCCCACCTCTGCTTCCATACGCCATGCAGTATGGCGTCCCCGCCCACTGCAGCACGTGACTTGTGCCTGGCCAATAAAAGCAAGCAATTTCCCCAGCTGCAGTGATTGGTTGGAGGAAGGGCATGTGACTCAGGCTGAGCCAGTCAGAGCTCATCAGAGGTAATCCCTCATCCCTTGCTTTCTTGCTAGATTTTTTTTAAAGATATTTATTTATTTATTTGACACAGAGGGAGAGATGCTTTCCTGCTAGATTTAAAGGTAGGGTTGGAGGCCTCCTTCTCCCATCTGAAACCGGAGAATGAAGCCAGTGTAAAAAAGGAAACAGGAGGGAACCTGCGTGGCTCAGGTTAAGAGTCTGCTTCTTGATTTTGGTTCAGGTCATGACCTCAGGGTCATGGGATTGAACGCCCCCCCCCCCCCCATCTCCCCTGCTGAGTCAGGCTACTGTGCTCAGCTGGAAATCTGCTTGAGAGTCTCCCTCAGTGGAAGTGAAAAGTATGGAAACAACAATACAAACAAAAAAGATCACTCCACTTGGTTGTGAATCCAGTCTGAGGATCACCCTGTGACTTCTCAATGACAAGAGCAAAAAAATTCCACTTTTTTTGCTTAAGTCAATTTAAGTTGCATTTTCAGTCCCTGATAACTGAAAGGGTCTGGCGGAAGGCAGGCATTTCATGCACTCTTCTTACTTGATGTCCCTATTCCAGTTATTCCAATTCTACAATTAGCAAACCCAAGCCTGGAAAGGTCCATTTACTTGTCCAAAGTCGCAGAGTGTATCAACCCTAATTTTAGAGAGTGAGGATAATTCTTATTGTCTGTGACTAAAATCACGCACAAGTCACTGTCGTAAGTGCTGAAGAGAATGATTCGTGGAAAATCTGAGGATGGATAACTTGACACTTTTAGGTTACTTCAACATTGTGTGCGTGTGTGCGTTCATTCAATGTCAAAGAAGAGAAGGTCTCTGTAACCATTAAGAGCCTGGACCCTAAGATACATCCCCTGGTTCAAGTCCCTGCTCCACCTCTAACAGCTGTACGACCTTGGACAAATTAATTGTTCAGTGCCTCTGTTTCCTCATTTGAAAACTGGAATGAGGCTAATGAGAGCATTTGCCTTTGGGGATTAATGGATTAGATGAGTTAGTATATGAGAAATGCTTAGAGAGTGTCCAGCATACAGGCAGTGCTGCTATTGCTATGAACATAATCAGATGGGATGTTCCCCATATGTCCCAAATTATAAAAACATGTACCACTTTGGTGCCCTGTTCGTTTATGCTGCCCTAAAAGACATAATGAAGTACACACTGGCCAATCTTTTCTCCCAAGCCAATCCTCCAATAAAAGTTGCCCAAGTTAAGAAACCATTTCAAGATTCTCACAGTGTACTGTCATTATTCAGAGATTAGAAACCTTTTTTTGCAAGTCCAGTATCAGCTTCTAAGCAGGAGCTGTTTCAGAACCAAGTCACAGAGATACCATCACACTCACGAGGAGGGAGCAGCTACATCCTGGCCCAGAGGAGGAGCGATAAGATCCCTCACTATCAGCACGGGTAATTGCAATTCCTTCAGTGGAAATGCCCTCTCACTGCATTTTGCAATTTCTTGTTCCTAATAGGTTTATGGACTTGAATTATATTCACCCATCGTTTCCAACCTAGATACCCTTAGAGCTGGCTGGTCTAGAGGGAAGATCCTCCTGTTTGAAAAGAAAAGCAGACCTTGTACCAGAGAACCCATGTGGCCCCTACCATCTTCATTATCTTCATCCATTAAAGCTTGTCCCTCTAGAGAAAAAGAAATGGAAGCAGGCTTGCCAGCATCACCTAGATCCTTCTAGTTCTCTGCTGAAATGCAAGGGATGAGCCCCACCGAAGTCTTATCTTACAAGACACGAAACAGAACAATCAGGAAACTGGCTTTCTCCGATCCAAACAACAAAGACACCTGGAGAAAGGCAGATGGTGAGAAGTGGAAGAATCATAAAAAGTGACATATTTCACCTCCTCTGTATTGTAATGAGGAGGAATAGCTAGAAGAAGAATTTAGGAGTGTCCAGGCAGAGCAAGTCCTCCCACCATTGTTCAGATGGTGTTCTATGGTCTGGTCTGCTAACTGCAAAATGACTGAATCACTAAGTAGGCTTTGCTTCTCTCCAACTCACACCATGCAATGTCCATTGAGAATCACTTGATACAAAACTGATCAACTACAATGAGGTTTAGGTGCAAGTGGGGTAAAAACCCATATTAACATAACTCAAATTAGCTAAAAGGACATTTTTTTAAATCTAAACCAAAGCAGTCCAGGACTGACCATGCTCCCCAAGAGGACTGAGGGTCCAGGCTCCCCCTTTTTACTCCATCATGGTGCACGTCATGGTCCAAGATGGCTGCTGGATCTCCAACCATTATTTACATTTCAGTCAATAGGAGGGAAATAAGCCAGAAGAAGGGACAAGGAATGCATGTAAGCATTTTTACAAAGTTTCTTGGAACCTACCCATGTCCTCTACCTAATCTTTGTTAACACAGTTACCAGATACTGTAATGAATAGATACCTGGTCTAACGGACCCTACACACAAACCCATGTAATTATAGTCCAGATCCTCGTCCCCAGAGCAGGCAGAGTGGGTAAGAATCATCTCTTACTGAAAGTGTTACCTTAGCCAAACTTCTTGTCTGTGGTGCTAGACGTCTTACACACAGAGACTGCCAGCTTCTCTAGAGCCTGTATTAAGGTTAACATTTTCTCTTTCTCTTTCTCTTTTTTTTAAACTACAAAACAGACTTGTTTGCATCTCAAAATTTATTTCAGATCATTAAAAAGCTTAAGTTGAATATTCCTTGAGACTATTACCTTATCTTTCTAATATTAGTATTTCAATATTATCATTATGTTCTTAAAATATAATCCTATTCTAGAAAACAGAAGAAGTGTCCAAGATCCTTAGACCACAAATCCTTGATACCAACCTAAGCTTTCAGATGCAGTCTTGCCACAGAAAACCTCCCTGGTTGGTTCCCCTAGCTTCTTCCTGCATCTGACAACCTGGAAGAGGATGAGGGGCCCAGCACCTTCTACCCCTCTCTTATACTGTTCTTGGCTAAAAAATAAGGATCCCAACTGTGTGGTTGGGTCTGGTGGACACTCCAATGTTGGGTGTTTTTTTAGCAGGTGAATAATTCTTGAGCTGCAGTCCAACAATTATAACGAGACAGCCTGTACTCATAGCTCAGTTCTAGCATTTACAGCGTGTGTGACCCGGAAGAATTACTCTCTGCATCAGATGAGTAGGCGTCAATATATGTGTCGTCTACACCAGGTGGCTTCTGAGATGAAATGACACCATAGGTGTAAAATGTTTGGCAACAAATGCCTGATGGGTAATGATGTACAAAGTGTTAACCATGATCATTTAGTTTATGTTTTAGAGGCTGCTTGTGTATGGAAAAATAAGGGAGATCATATCTTTGCCTTTTTAAAGATAATTAAAAGAATTCACTCAATAAATATCTATTGGTAAATTACTATGGTTTATCTCAGTTAGGTACTTTCACTAATAGAGGTAAAAGGGAGAGAGAAGGGAGGGAGGAAGGGAGGCAGGTGGGCCAGCAGGGTGTGTGGCAGATGGCCTGGAAGCATGTTTTTGAGGACCTGAGTCCATCACTGAGAACAAGAAGACAAGTCCCTCCCTGGGTTTGTTATGCGTTTCCAATCCCCGGGGGGAGGCTCTACACTGCAGCTAATGGCTGTGTGTGCATCTAGGCAGGGAGCAGGTGCTCATCTACACAGACTAGTTAATAGCCATTAATAGCACTTAAAAATCCAATAAGCCCAGAAGGATGTTCTAACCATTCACAGGAGAGCCAGAATTCTGTGAGGCCCTTCTCGGGCAGTAGCACACATCACCATCACCATCACCATCATCATTACCATCACTGTCCTCAGTGGCAAGCCTTCCTGCCTAAGAACTAGTCACACAAACATTTTTCTGACCCACCCTGTGTTCTAGACACTGTTTCAACACTGATGATAAAAATATTAATGAGATCTGCGTACTGGCCCTAGAAGCGTATGGTATGGAAGGCAAAGCTGTCTGGAATTGACCATAATATAATGTGATAAGAGCTAGGGGAGGAAAATGAACTAAATTTCACAGGAGACCGTGATTAATGGTCTGTTATCTGCTTGAAACTGGACCTCCTTTACATCAAATATTGTCCAAGAGCAAAGGGATTCAGCAAACAAAACAGCAGGGATGGCACAAAGAAAATGAGCACAGCTAACTACAGATGAACATGCTTCCAAAAAAATCTTGTAAAACTTCAGGGAAAATGGGAGACTGAGACACTGTGTTAGTATGTGCCCTTTCCCTGGCCAGGCTCCAAACACATCGTGGATAAAATAGAACCATTAAAAAAAAAACACACACATTCTAAGCTGGATTTAAAATAAAGATTTGAAGATCCTTCAGCACCAGGAAATAAAAAAAGAAGTTAAAAGCTAGAGAGTTATATTTTAGAGATGATGCCATGGCTGCCCAAAGAAAAGGACTAATGGTATCAGAGACGATGAAGGAATTTTGAGGACCTAAGATATATGGCCTTGAAACAGACCCTCAAAAGTTATTTGCTTTGAGAAGGAAGGGTCTAGAAAAACAACAACATTATAATAGCACGTAATAAATGGCAAGGAAATATATCCCTTTCATGCCATTGGATGGACAGAGCTAAAAAGTATATGCCTGTGCCATGTGTGAGTTAAAGATCTCAAGGACACCCTTCCCTGCATGGTACCATGATGCCAATCCCAGGGAAATGGACCTAACCAAGTACAACCCATTGGACACGGGATGGAACAAAGCAAAAAACACTCTATAAGGTTGCTTCCACATTCCAGGGGTTGGGGACATCCACAGAGGAAGAAACAGCTCCATCTGATGATGAACTCATACCCCAAAATGAAAAGCCATAGTAGGAAACTATAGCTTGTGAGGAAAACCAAATAGATACAACACAAGATTATAGTAGAATGTCTGAAAGAGACATTTTTATTTTTTTAAAGATTTTATTTATTTATTTGACAGACAAAGATCACAAGTGGGGGGGCAGGCTCTCCACTGAGCAGGGAGCCCGACTCAGGGCTCGATCCCAGGACCCCGAGATCATGACCCGAATCAAAGGCAGAGGCTTTAACCACTGAGCCACACCGGCGCCCCTGAAAAAGACATTTTTAAACCAACAAAACTATACCAAAAAATTGCACATGCCAACTTCACATAGCTGAATAAGCCAACATACTTAGTATGACTGAATGTAGGAAGGGCGTCACCCGAAGACCACCCCCCCCACACTAGTGCTCGAACTTCGAATTTTAGTAAATCATTCCTTCATGTGAAACATTTTCTTCTTTCAGCTATCCTTTTTAAAATATGCATATACTCCTGGGAAAATTAATACAAGCTAGCCTTTCTCAAATTTCAGTGTTTATTGGAATCATCTGCGGAGCTCTTTTAAAATGAGCCCTACCCAACAAAATTCTGGTTTAAGTGAATTTAGCACAAGAGCCAAGAATCTGTATATTTAACTAGTGTCCCAGGTGATTTCCAGAGAGGCTCAGGAAGGCAGTACAGTGAGGATGGGTTTGAACTGCTGACCAAAGGGTCTCCTGTAGAAATAGTTTAAGGGGCTGGAAGGCAGCATGCTTGGGAATGTTTAGTTACAAATTCTCTATTACATGGTAGAATAACTAGAACTATACATAGTCCATAGATATTCTTCCCCCCACACACATTTTTTTAAAGATTTTAATTTATTTATTTGAAACACAGAGAGAGTGAGTGAGTGGCAGGGAGAGGGAGAAAGAATCTGAGGCAGAATCTGTGCTGAGTGCAGGCCCAACTTGGGGCCCAATCTCACGACCCGGAGATCATGACCTGAACCAAAATCAAGAATCAGATGCTTAACTGATGGAGATACCCAGGTGCCCCATTTAAAAATAATTTTTAACATCCTAATCTGGTTATTGGTTGTAGAAGTGAAAAGAAAGGAGATAGGAAAAGGGAGAGTTGCTAAGTCAAAAGTTAAGAATTAAGCAAAAACAAGGAGGAATTATTATCTTTATTATGTCTGTCAAATACAGCTTGGCATATCAGAGACATTTACTTGCCAAACATCCATGGACTCTTCCACATTTCCAGACAGTGGGTGTGGCCATGTGGTAAGTTCTGGCAGTGACCAGAAGGAATATATGTGCCTTATAGAACTAACCCCTAAGGGCTGTGTGGAACTCTCTGGCACTGCATTTCTCTTCCTCACAAATGGCGGTCAATTGCCCAGTAGGGTCACCTGACCCCAATCAAGCTTGCGTGATCCATAAACACACCTTTGTCACTTTGTCACTTTTCAGTCACTGAAATGGAGGGGAGAGAGCATTTGTTACCACAGCATATCCTAACCTGATACAGCAGTCTCCAAGAGGGAGAAATAGATATCATCTTGTTAAAGCCAATGGCCACCCATGCCCTAGTAGTTATAGGTAACAATTCCTGTCTTGCGCCCTCTTTAGCTGTTTATTTTCCACCACTGCTTCCAACATCTTTAAATTGCTAAAGATGAGGGGTGCCTGAGTGCCTCAGTCAGTTAAATGGTCAACTCGTGATTTCAGCTCAGATCACAATCTCGGGGTGGTGAGATGGAGCCCTGTGACAGGTTCTGCACTCAACACAGAATCTGTCCCTCTCCCTCTGCTCCTCCCTTGCTCACACTCTCTTTCTCTCTCTCTCAAATAAATACATAAATAAAATATTTTTAAATGAATAAATAAATAAATTGTTGAAGATAAATAGAGATTCCCAATAACCTCCAGAGTTCTACTACTTACGCATTTGCTTATCGTACTACCTGATCCTTTAGGAAGAGTTCCATAAATCTCTAAGTGGGTGTGTGTGTTAAGATGTTACTTTCAGGAAATGAAGGATTCTGATCCATAGAGGCACTTATTGTCAATACACATATCAGCGACCTCTGCAGAGTTTGTTTCCTTTTGCTGTAAAGAGAACAGCAGAGCCGAGCAAATGTTCTGGCCACTCGGCAACTGCTTGATTTACAACGTGACACCAAATTTATGAAATCAGCTGGGGGACCCCATGGCATCTTAAGGTTTCAGGAAAGGAAATTCACAGATTTGAGTCAACCCAGGTTCCGTGTTGTCAACTAGTCTGCAATGGGAAGGTGTTGTGAGTCCCCAAAGGACAGCCATGGAATTTGGGGGAGGGCAACGAATGAACATAAAGCAACATGCTTCCTTCCTTGACAGGACCAATGGGAGGGCCAGGAGGAAGAGGAAGCATAGAGAAAAATCCCAAGAAGGAAGGAAAGAGACCCCATTTTTCAAACTGGTATTTTCCCCTAGGTTTGCCTTCTAACCCTACCCTGCACAGGGAGGACTCGGGAATCTTTTCCACCCGCCACAGTGAGGGAACACCTGCCCTGGGTTCATGTGGAAGGTCGCACCATTCCTTCCACATCCTTCCCACTCCTGTTGTGCTCACAATAAAAAATGGGGTCTCTGTGGGTTGAAAAGAGGTCTGGTTTGGAGATTAGTGAGCTCAAGAGAGCCAGATAAAGTTTGACAACATGAGAGTTGAGAAGTCTGTCCTGAGGCAACACACTTAGTAATCTGCAATGTTTCAGTGCAGGAACTTGTAAAGACAAAATCCCCACATCTATTGTTTTCTGCTTCTAAGTGGAGTGCATGATAATTGCATTTTAAAAGATCTCTTTGAACTTCCTTGCTTTTAAAAAAATTACAAAATCATTGCCCATGAAGTTTTCCGGCCACCCTGATGATAAAAACAAAAACAAAAACAAAACTCAAGTGTCCCATAGACCTTGTAACATTTATGAAGAGATGAATGTATGCAAGATCAAGTGGAGAAAGTAACCGGAGGAACAGTGGGAAAGGCAGTTTTAGACACTTTGAGCCTGAGATGCTAATGGGAACATCCTACACTAGAGTGACAAATTTGAGTATTTAAAAATTTAAAATTCTGTGTGACAAAGGCACCACAAAAGAACATGGAAGACATGGGGAGATGCAGAGGAGAAGGGAGTTGTGTGAAATTAGAAGGGGAAATGAACCATGAGAGACTATGGACTCTGAAAAACAATCTGAGGGTTTTGAAGGGGCGGGGGGTGGGAGCTTGGGGAACCAGGTGGAGGGTAATAGAGAGGGCACGTATTGCATGGAGCACTGGGTGTGGTGCAAAAACAATGAGTACTGTTACGCTGAAAATAAATAAATTAATTAAAAAAAAAAACCTGAAAGACAAGCAACACATTTTAGGAAAATATACACAATGTACTAAATAAAAGATTTTTATCCCAAATATATGGATTTCCAAAAACCTATGAGGCCCATATCTCCATAGTTAAATGAGCAAAAGCTATGAACAGGCAATTTGCAGAAGATTTACAAGTATCTATACACAGATGGTGAAAGGTCAATAAGAATATGGTGAACCTTATTTATAATAAAAGAAATGAACATGAACAACCCAATAGCAAAATGTTTGCCCATTGGCTTCGCAAAAAAAAGGGGGGGATGGTTTCAAATGTCGAGGATGCTATGAAGAAATAAGCATTCTCATTCAATGTGGAAGAAATATAAATTTTAAAGCCTTTTGTGCATAAGGAAAAACAATTTGGCAGAAGCCATCACAATTTTAAATGTGCCTGACACATACAATAGTTTCACAGCTACCAACCTATCCTAGAGAAAAAATACACACATGCCCAAAAAGCAGGACCAGGCTATTCTTGGCTGCTTCATTTGTAATACTGACCACTGGAAACAAATCAAACATCCATCAATAAGGGAGCGGTTATGTATATTATGGCACACCCTTATAAAGAAATGTTTTACTGCTATTTTGAAAAGAATGTAGTAGATTTTTATATGCTGATATGGGAAGATCTCCAAATCAAAAAGCAAGTCAATTGGTAAAATACAGAACATGTGATCCCATTAAATTACATGGAAAAAGGACAGGAAACCTATCCATCAAAGTGTTAACATTGGTTTCCTTTGTGATGGATGATGGTTATGGGAAAGGTGCAAGGGTTACTCTTACCTTTTACTTCAACCATTTCCATATATGTTTCACTACAAGGAATTTCAGGAGACAGGAAATTGATGGAGTACGAGGCAAGAGAATCCATTTGCTTTTACTGTTTAGAAAGGCAAGAACAGTGCAGTGGTGAAGACCACGAGCTCTTGAATCGTATTTCCCAGTTTCAAATCCTGTCCACCCTGCTCTACTAAACACGGTGTGAACTTTGGACAAGTTTCTTAATACCCTGGCCCTCTGCGTGCTCATTTTTAAAGTAGGATTGGTGGATTCCACTATAAGTGATACCATACAGTGTTTGTCTTTCTCTATCTGCTTTATCTCCATGAGACAGCATGATGTCACTGAGGGGGAATCTAAAAAAGCCAGACTTATAAAAACAGGGAGAGTAGAAGGGGCCAGGGGCAGGGGGAATTGGGGAGATGTTGTGTAAGACCACAAACTCGCAACTAGTCAATCAGTGACTAGCATTGTATGATAAACTTCAAAGTTGCTAAGAGACTAGATCTTAACTACTCCCAGCACACACCAAAAAATGATAATTGCATATGATAGAGGTGTTAGCTAACACTAATGGTGGTAATCATACTACAATATATAAGTGCACGAAATCAACCCATGTACACCTTAAACTTACGCAATGTTAGATATCAACTCTACCTCAAAAAACAAACAAACAAACAAAAAAACTCCAATTTTAAAAATAAATAAAGTGGGATTTGTGGTGTTCCATATGTACTAATGTTGTTATTAATATCACTTTGGGTGGCAACAGTTTATGTTCTGTTTCCTTCTCTCAGAGTCCAATCACAATAGTTTGGAAACAAGTAATATTTACATAATAAAATAGTACTGATTTTGATCATTGTTAATACTCAGAAGAACACATGGATGATGAATGGAATAATTAATCAGATCTATGAAACAGAAAGCAAATGTTACTAATACTGACAGCAATGGTTGGGGGTTCCTGGGTGACTCAGTTGTTAAGCGTCTGTCTTCAGCTCAGGTCATGATCCCAGGGTCCTGGGATCAAGACCCACATCCGGCTCCCTGCTCCATGGGGAGCCTGCTTCCCCCTCTCCCACTCCCCTGCTTGTGTTGCCTCTCTTGCTGTCTCTCTCTGTCAAATAAATGAATACTCTTTTAAAAAAATAAAAATAAAATAAAAGCAACTGTTGTTAAATTTATAAAAATAACCAGAAGAAGAATGGAAAAGAATAACTAATTTTAGAAATGCAAGGAGAGGACTGACACTCATTAACGTAGGGTGATTTGGCTGAAACATTTCACAGTGGAGAAGACTAGATCCTCTCTGAAGTGGGTGAGTCAAGAATTAGAGATACGTGCCTCTTATTTCAAATATGGACTGGACGTCAGAAGCGCTAAAAAAATAAATAGTTCAAATAATTTTCCTCAAGGAGAAGCATCAGGGAGACTTTTATATTGTAATTGAATTTTACAATAGAATGTGTTTTTTCCCATGATATCCAAAAAACTAGGAAGCACTTACATAGTGGAGGCATGGTAATGTGTGATGTGTTTGTGCTGATTGTCTATAAATTCCATGGGTGGAGAGATATGCCCCAAACCTGATGATAGTTAACTGTCACTGGGGAAGGAAAGTGGTAGCTGAGGGACAGGACTAAGGTGAGTACTTTTCACTAAATCCATTTTGGATCTTTAAAATTTTATGCCATGTTCATATATCACCTACTCCTGAAATAATAATTTTTAAAGCCTCTGCCTTTCATAACATAGCCCTTTCCAAAGAGTAGAGCCCCCAACTTCAAAATACAAGGGCTGCCTGGGCTTGTGCCACTCTCTAGTTCCTGTGTCCGTACTCGCTGTTCCTCTTCTGTTAACTCTAGCAGAATCCTCACCCATGGTAACCTCCAGAACTTCAGGAAGAACAAGTGTACCCCCTTACAGAGGGGTATGAATGTACTTTTGAGCTGTCCAGTTTCGTAAAATGTTACCAAGCACGAAAATTATTCTCTTTCCATGTTCTGGTTATTCAACTACTGTGTTTAGAGAAGAATGCTAGGCATTATATGGAACCGTTTCCAGGGTGAGATGGAAAGATGTCATGGCCTGGTGGCTGACCCATAACCAGGGGTGGGGTTATCCTGCCCATATCCCATATCCAGGCAGAATTGCCTGGATAACTGTCCAGCTTTCTTGGACATGTGTCTATAGATAGGAAGACAGGTCAAGTACAACCAGTACTCTTTCAATAAGTGTCATAATTCCAAAGTAATGGACAAACATAGACAATGTTTCAAGATAACCAAAACAACTGTAATAATACATGACAGTATCATTGATTTCTTTTGCTGGCAAAACTCCAGGGTTGTAAGTACAGCTAATATTAGTGGGGTTTTTTGCCTACATTTATAATTGGAGGAAATGCTTTATTTTAGCTTGAGGTTAGTGAAAATAAATGTTTATTTGTTCCCATCCAAGATCATGAACACCTTAAATTTTATCTGAGGACCCAAGATGAAGACCTTGTTCTAGATTCAAGTATACCCAGAATTATAAACTCTGTCTAGGAAGGGCTAGGCTTGATCTGCAGCCAGGCTTGAAGCCTTAGACACATTTTGAGAGCTGTTTACGACAGAAGCCACATGTCAGACTACAGAGGATTCCATACTGACTCAAAGTCAAATACATTAAAATTCAAAGGAAAAAAGCTCTACTTTTGAATAGATTACCTGGGATATGTAGCATATGTCATGGTTTTGAGCAATGAGAATTGTTCTCATTCACTTTATCTCCCCAGACTAGTGAGAGATGATTGCAGAAACCACACGTTAGAGATATTTTGAACTTTGGTAAAACTTGACTCCTTTAGCTGAATGGCCTGCTTTATACGGCCCGCCCAAGGATGTGAGCATGCCAGTCTGTCTGTTTTAAAACATGGCCTCAAGTTTTTATCTTTATTTTTTTTTTACCTTCTTCCCATCAATCTTGAATTAAGATTGGCTTGTGACCATGGCTATCAGACACATGAAAAAATGTTCATCATCACTAGCCATCAGGGAGAGTCAAATTAAAACCACATTGAGATACCACCTGACACCAGTTAGAATGGCCAAAATTAGCAAGACAGGAAACAACATGTGTTGGAGAGGATGTGGAGAAAGGGGAACCCTCTTACACTGTTGGTGGGAATGTAAGTTGATACAGCCACTTTGGAGAACAGTGTGGAGATTCCTCAAGAAATTAAAAATAGAGCTTCCCTATGACCCCAAAGATACAGATGTAGTGAAAAGAAGGGCCACCTGTACCCCAATGTTTATTGCAGCAATGGCCACGGTCGCCAAACTGTGGAAAGAACCAAGATGCCCTTCAACGGATGAATGGATAAGGAAGATGTGGTCCTTATACACAATGGAGTATTATGCCTCCATCAGAAAGGATGAATACCCAACTTTTGTAGCAACATGGACGGGACTGGAAGAGATTATGCTGAGCGAAATAAGTCAAGCAGAGAGAGTCAAGTATCATATGGTCTCACTTATTTGTGGAGCATAACAAATAACATGGAGGACATGGGGAGATGGAGAGGAGAGGGAGTTGAGGGAAACTGGAAGGGGAGATGAACCATGAGAGACTATGGACTCTGAAAAACAACCAGAGGGTTTTGAAGGGGCAGGGGTGTGGGAGGTTGAGGAACCAGGTGGTGGGTAATAGGGAGGGCACGTACTGCATGGAGCACTGGGTGTGATGCCAAAACAATGAACACTGTTATGCTGTAAATAAACAAAAACAAACAAACCAAAAAAAAAAAAAAAAAACAACTCCCTTTCAAGGCAAACCATAAGAGACTATGGACTCTGAAAAACAACCTGAGGGTTTTGAAGGGGCAGGGGTGGGAGGTTGGGGGAACCAGGTGGTGGGTAATAGGGAGGGCACGTATTGCATGGAGCACTGGGTGTTGTGCAAAAACAATGAATACTGTTATGCTGAAAAAATAAATTAATTAATTAAATGATTAAAAAAAAAAAAAGATTGGCTTGTGACCATTTTGGCCAATAGCACCCTACAAAAGTGACGTTAGTTGACTTCCAAAGTTCAATTATAGAATATTATGGAACTCCTGCTTTGTTTGCTAGAAATACTTGCTCTAGGAGTTTTGAGTCACCGTGTAAGAAGTCTTTCCTGAGGCTTCCATGCTGCGAGGAAGCCCAAACCACGTGAATCCCCTATTTGGGACTGTCAACCATTGTGGTACTGCATTTGGCAGTCCCAAATAGCCTGGGCTTCACATATGTTAGCGGAGGAACTTCCAGATGATTCCCTCCTCCGACTGGAGATGTTCAGTTGAGTCCCCAGTCACTGAGGAACAGAGCCAAGACATTTTTGCTTTGCTTGCCCAAATTCCTGACCCACAGAATTCATGAGAATAACAAAATGATTGTGTATTGTGATGCCATGAAGCTTGAAGTAGTCTATTACACCACCAAAAATAACAAAACACAAAATAAAATCTAGTATCTAACAGGGGAAGCTGGTATAAAAGTTGAAGCGGTCAATATGCAGACATAGTGACGAGACACTGGTAAAAATTCATCAGAGCATCCCCAACCAGACCCTTTTATATACATTAAATTGTTGTTCTAAACCAACGTATTAGCAATAGGCCAGAGGTCCAAAATCCAATTGCCATAAGCGCCTATCATATGTTACTTCTGATCAATGTGGAATCTGACTTTTTTCCTACCTTCTTTTCCCATCCACCAGTTGCACGCATAAGACTCCAAGGCTCAGATGGCTAAGCCATGAGATAAGAGGAACCTGAGTCCCTGAGCGATTTACTGTGTGAAGGAAGCACATCCCAGAGACACCCACGTTGGATTGTTACATGGGTAATATGATGTACTTCTATATGTTACTGAGTCACTGGACTGTCCAAGTTTATTTGTTATAGCATCTAATGTTACCCTAACTGATACAGCAACTCACACTTGACCTCAATGTCAAGAGAATAATAAGCAGGGGTAGAGACTATGGAGAATATAAAAACATCAGTCCCAACTCCACTCCAGCCAATTTTTATCATGTGGACATGTGGAACCTGTTGCCAGATGTTCCTATTTATTTGAGAGATGCCAGAAATCCTTATTTTTATAGGCAGTCTTAAGCTTAATGGTTTACATGATTATTTAAAAAAAAAGAAGAAGCCAAAGAAAACTCACCTTCCAGCCTGTTTGCCACCTTGCCTCTTTCTGGGCTGTAGACCAAGACTGCTGGGATCCCTTTGTAATTACGGTGTTAGATGAAGGGGCTAACCACTGTTGAAAATCCGCTGTATGGTGCCACACGTTTATCCCATCTGTCGCATCTTCGTCAGAGCTCTCATCTTGGAGCTGCTCCTCTCCCCCTCAGCAGCCTTCCACTTCAAAAGACTAAAGTTCTTCTTTTTCAGGTCAGTGTCCAGAGCCCCCACAGTCTGGCCCTCACCTAATCTCCCGCAGTATCTTCCTCTAGCTGCATCAGACTCTGCCCTCCCGCGTGTCTTCTAAACCCTGTGATTTGCTCACGCTGCCCGACAGAACACATCCACCTCATGGTTCAAGGTTCAGCTGATGGACCACACAGGCGAAGGAGTGAGAAACCAAACAGATCTGTCCTTGGATTCTGTGATGCTTACTGAGTGGCCTTCCTGAAGTCACCTAAGCTTCTCCAGGTTGCACACCATGGGGGCTAAAATGCCAGAAACCTCAGCCATCTATTCAGCTAGCTCAGGAGTCAGCGAACTCTTTCCAGAAAGGACCAGAGAGTAAATACATTCAGTTTTGCAGAACATGTGGTCTCCGTAAGCTCTGGCACTGTAGTGTGAAGGCAGCAGCACTGGTCAACACACACAAACAACTGGACCTCGCTGTGTTCTAATAACACTTTTATTTATGGATGCTGAAATGAGAATTGCATTTAATTTTCATGTCACAAGATATTATTTTGCCTTTGAATTTTTTTCAGCTATTTAAAAATATAAAAACCATTCTTTTTTTTTAAGATTTTATTTATTTATTTGACAGAGAGAGATCACAAGCAGATAGAGAGGCAGGCAGAGAGAGAGAGAGGGAAGCAGGCTCCCTGCTGAGCAGAGAGCCCGATGCGGGACTCCATCCCAGGACTCCGAGATCATGACCTGAGCCGAAGGCAGTGGCTTAACCCACTGAGCCACCCAGGCGCCCTATAAACCATTCTTACCTTGTGGGCCAAACATGAGCTGGTGGCTGGTCAGATCCGCCAACCTCTGACCTAGTTCATGGCCACGTGACTAATTCTGGCTAATGGAATCTGTGGCCAAGTTCTCTGGAGTGGCTTCCTGAGAAAGGTATCCCCCTCATTGGTCTTCCACACTGGGCGCACACACTCGTCCTCTCAGCCCGGACATGGTCTTACCTCCATCCAATGCCAACCTGGGCCATTAGAGGCAATGGTGATGACTTAGCCAGGATATTTAAAGAGAGGTGACAGAGAGAAAGACCCTAGATCCTTGCTGATATCACTAAGCTGCCAAAACAACCCTGAAACCATTTGACTCTAGACTTTATTTCACGAGAAATGGAATTTTCCTCATTGTTTAGCTGGGTGTTTTGCAGTGGTGTACCAAGTAGGGGGAGCAGTCTGCCCCGGGTGTAGGCAGTAAGAAGCGTGTGGTTTGCAGGGAATTTAAAAACAGTAATAAAACCAACAAAAGTCCATCTGTTTTTTATTACCAGTATGCACCAGCAAGTCTAAACCATGCCTACAATAAAATACTCATCCTGGTTCAGGTCCTATGCTCCCACCAATCCCCAGTCTTGTTCCCGCACTAATACTTTGTACCTTGCACTCAAGAAGTTCCTAGTTGATATGCACGTCCCAGCACCCAGCATGGTGTCTGGACTTTACAAATATTTTGCTGAAGTGCCAAAGAACCCACGACCCACACACATGCACACGAGGACACAGACAAATCCATACAGCAGTGAGTCAGGTTGTAATTGCATTCTACGGGCTTAAGAAAATGAAGAGTTCTTCGGTTTCTGCCACTTGACATTTCTCAAACCCACAGCAGAATCATGAGATCTCTACCCTATTGTGACCTCACATAGCTTTACCATGGTTTCTCAAGGCCTGGCTGGGTTGGCCAGGGCAGTCCTGGAGAAGGGTACATTTGCTTGAAGTAAAAAAGAGAAGAATCAGAATAAACTTAAAACAGCGCACTTGAATTTACTCGAGAAATGCACAGTGTCCCCAGAGAAGAAAACCAGCCCAACCTAGAAAAATGTAGCCTGTAGGGGCCTGATTAGGCAGAGGAACTGTAAACCCCGGATATAGGGGCGGGCCAGGCCAGATAGCCGTATTCAGTCAGAGAGGTGTGCATATATTAACTGTGGTAGGTTGAAATCCGATTGGCCACCTGTGTGTGGGCGGGGCTCAGCCACCTCTATAAAAGATGGTCTGTGAGACTGGATAGGGGTTTTTTTTTTTTTAGCAAGAGCCCTGCACCACCGCGAGCTGTAACATGAGCAGCGCCGTAACATGAGCAGCGCCGCCCGGTGTGCCGCCCCGTGCACCACCGCGAGCAGCAGCAGCAGTGGCGCCACCGCCAGCGGCATCGCCCCGTGCACCGCCCAGAGCAGCAGCGGCGGCGGCGCCACCGCAAGCGGCATCGCCCCCTGCACCGCCCCGCCCAGAGCAGTAGCGGCAGTGGCGCCAACTCCAGCGGCATCGCCCCATGCACCGCCAAGAGCAGCAGCGGCAGCGGCGCCACAGCGAGCGGCATCGCCCCGTGCACCGCCCAGAGCAGCATCAGCAGCGACGCCACAGCAAGCGGCACCGCCTCGTGCACCAGAGCAGCAGCAGCGGCGGGGCCGCCTTGAGCTGTAACACGAGCGGCATCGCCCCGTGCACCCCCCAGAGCAGCAGCGGCGGCGGCGCCACCTCAAGCGGCATCGTCCCCTGCACCGCACCGCCCAGAGCAGCAGCAGCAGCAGCGGCGCCAACTCCAGCGGCATCGCCCCATGCACCGCCAAGAGCAGCAGCGGCAGCGGCGCCACAGCGAGCGGCATCGCCCCGTGCACCGCCCAGAGCAACAGCGGCAGCGACGCCACAGCGAGCGGCATCGCCCCGTGCACCGCCCAGAGCAGCAGCGGCAGCAGCACCACCGCGAGCAGCACCGCCCAGAGCAGCAGCGGCAGCGGCGCCACTGCGATGCCACGAGCGACGCCACCCTGAGCCAGAGTATCAGCAGCAGCACCGCCGCAAGCAGCCACGCCGCCTCGGGCAGCGCTGCCATCAGGAGCAGCCTCTCAAGAGCCAACGGTGCAGCCATGCCGGGAGTGGGTCTGTGGTACAGTGAGGGTGAGGCAGGGAGCCTCCAGGGGGGACCCCAGCGACTGGGAGGTGGTGGTCCCCAGCAAGACTCGGGCACCTACCAGTCGGTTTGGTTTCTAATGTAGTTTGGTTTCTAATGCAGTTTGGTTTCTAATGTAGTTTGGTTTCTGATGCATGGCGCGAAATAAAACTTTGCTTGATTTTCGCTTTGTGTCAGTCTCGTTCCTTTGATCACGGACCCTAACATAGCCCAAGTCCCCAAGACTTAGAACCATATGAAGTGGTGTACGGGCTGCTGGAAGTGGGCACGGCTCCTAGGCAGTGAGCCTTGCTCCCCCGGCTCTGCTCTGGGATGCCCAACCATAATTCAGCGTGTTCTAGAGCTGTTTTCTATTAAAAATGGGTACCCATGAATTACACATCAAGCTTTAATTTTTACCCAGACCCTTTCCCAGCTATATTGTCACTGTGCTATAAAACCACACACACACACTTGTGCATAGACAGTCACACACACACACACATGCACGCATCACACAAAAACACATGTGTTGACAAAAACACGTGTGTAGAGACATGCACACTGATGCATATATGTAGGCGAACATGCAGCACCCATCGGCACCCACGTGTGGACAAAGACACACTTGCCTACACAAGCAAGGCAAGTGTATACACACACACATGTCCGTGAACATGAAGACATATATGTACACATGTACACATAGAACAAATACACGTCCATACTCACATCTCTCAGCACCTGGCCACGAGACTTTTTTGGGGGGGGTTTAACTTAATAGAGCAGAGTTATTCAGGAAGGCTCAACACTCAGTTTGAAACCCGGCTCCACCTCTTCCTAGCTGTATAATTTGGGATGAGTTATTTAACTTCTCTGAACTAACCTTTATTCCTGTAAGGTAAAATTTGAATAACAAAAGTCCCTCAATGATAGAATTCTTGCAGGGATTAGAGGAGATGGTACTTGTAAATGTTCCTCTGGAACCCCTGTCCCATCCCTACTATCTATGCCCTTAGAATTATCATCAGCATCCCCCTTATGTTCTGTTTTCTATCGGTACCAATGAATTTTTATGTATTCATTGTGTTTTCCCAGGGTAAAGAGAGAAGGGAAAAGGTCAGCATGTGGGTTACAGAACAACAGCAAGTGGGAAAGGAAGTACTGAACATAGCAAACTCAACCACCAAATAAGTACTCCCCCAAGACGGAGTCCCTAACGCCATGGGGGCTGAGTCTCCCGCAGTTCAGAAATGAGGGGAAGGGATCAGGGAAAGAACACACAGGCGTAAGCTTTCCTCCCGGTCCCCACCCCCGTAAGTTCAAGATTTCACACAAAGCTTTGGTTTCTAACAGTAAACATGGGGCTATGTTTGTCTTCGTCCTACTAAACAATCTTGTGGCCACTTTGACATAAGTTTCAAAAGTTTCTGAGTGACTTGAGGATACATTCATCTCCCTTTCTTTGTATCCCAACCTGCTTTCTACATGGACGCCCTCCCCCATTGCTCCTGCATCTCTCTACTACAGATTAGAAAGTAAAGGAGGTTTGAGCTATCCAAATGGTAGTGTATTCGTATGAATCCTATCTAGGGATGGTCTTGACACAAGAGATTGGGAACAGGGATCAAGTGTTTGTAGATTCTTCAGGATTTAAATGTGTACATGGTGGGAGGCTTTTTTGGGGAGGGGGATAGAAGGGATAGGGTGGGAATCAAGTTTTTAGGACAGAAGATCTGGCCCAAAATAGGAAATAGGGGAGGGGGAGCACAAAAGAGAGGATGATTCAAGACCCTCACACTTCAAGAGGGGTCACCAAGCTAGGCTCCAGATTCTTTTCCTGGTTCTAAATATTTTGTCAAAGATGCTTTGGTGTTTTTCTCAATACAAAAAGAAGTGTATAAACAGTAAAACCCCAGGAGAACATATTTACACAAAGCAGCCTCCCAATCAGCTATTTGTGAAGTCTTACAAGACCCAGGCAAATAGATAACCAGAGGGGGCAGCGAAAGGGGGAGACAAGAACCCAGGATCAGACACACATCACCCAATGCGTTCTGTTGCATTTGCCTGTTTCAACGCAACAAGGTTGTGGGGATCTCACAGCATGTAAACGAAATCTTATTTCCTCCTTTAGCTATCATACTAATGACAGCGGCAGTACACAGGACACTGGGTTTGGGTGCCACAAAGAAGCCACAGCTTATAGTCTCTCTGGAAGCCAACAGGAAAAGCCCAGGATTCATAAAGGTTAAGAAATGTAGACTCTGCTTCATAAGCTCATCCCTAGGCAGCTCAAACTGGGTACAAGGGTATTTTTCTTAAAGCTATCCTTAACCAACTCATTTTTTTGAGCATACACACACCCCTGCCCCCACACACCCTGTTGCACATAGTAGGTCTACCCCAATCCAGTGAAGGATGGATCTAATCTATAAAGTGAGTCCTGAGCCCCAGGATTAGAAGTCCAGAACAGGAATCCTTTATTACATGTAGAGACAACCCTCAGCTAATCTTGGCTTCCCCTCTACATCTTTCCCCTAGTACAGCGTCTCCTCATCCTCCTGCAGCACCATTTCCTGTTCAGACCAATTTCTAATCTTCCAATAGAAGGACATCAAGTCACGGGGCCACCAAATGAAGACCTAGTCTCTCATGGAACGTGGAAGGTGGAGCGGTTTCAGCAGGACACAAGGGCAGGAAAGCCAACTCTGATTGGCAGAAAGGAGGTAGGTCAATAGGTCATGCCTTCTAAACAGATGTCTTCCATTGTGATCACACAAAAAACCTGCTCTGCAGAAGGGGAGCTGTGGCCAACTGAGCCCTGAGATCGCTCATGTCCCTGAGAACGCCACGCAGGGAGGAGAACCTGAAGATTCAAATGCACAAAAACACAAAATCAGAATATTTATACTATCAAAAAAAAAAAAGTTAAGATACACAAGATACATCATGTGCACACAGGTCATGCAATTGGCATCCTGGACAAAGTGGGGCCCAATGTGCGGTTATGCAAGGGAACGAATAAAATTCTATCGGCTCAGAGTAGGGTGGGAGTCAGCTTAGCAGCAGCAGGTCTGACACCTTTGTCTACTTTCACAACCCATGGCTTGGTAGAGTCCTCAGCACCCTCTCCCCAGAGTGGGTTATGAGACAAGATGTGGGAAAACACTGCCTTACCCCTGAGGAGCCAGTGGTTCGAGCTGTTGGGCCAATCAATCTGGTCTCAGGCTCAATCTGGCATGGGGGAAGTTATTATTACATTTCCTTTGAAAAGAAAGCCATTTCCCTCTCCAGGCCACTTTCAAAAGCCAGAGATTCTGGGGACAGAGACTGAGGAAAAGCACCCAGCGAGGGTTGCTCCCCCAAAACCCTCGGGAGCATTTGGATTGAGCAAGGTTGGAGTTCATTTGCCTCACCCCTTTCCCCTGCCAAGAGGGAAGGGGGGTGATGTTGTGGACCCCAGTGATGCATGGAAGAGCCCGCTGCCTCCTACCCCTACTCTTGTCCCCACCTTCTCCACTCTGCCCACGGATATCTGCTCTTCAAATCTTCCTGATGGCAAAAGGTGAGCCCCCAGCCACTCCAGCTCAGCACTGGGCCTCCGGGAGCAGGCCAGAGCTAGGGACCTCATCCTCTTCTTTCTCTGGGAAGTAGGCTGGCTTTCCCTGTGAACTGGGGGCCTATTGGGCCTTCTGGGGACAGGAGGCCACCATATGGCTGTTGCTCTGGCAGAAGTGACCCTTCTCAGGCTGCGGTGGCCCTCCATGGTGTAGCACCTGCCCCCGGCTCTGATCTGCACTTCTGCCTGTTCCTCCCTTTGGGCGCCTCTCACTCACTGATGGTGAGTTGGATAGGGTCCTGGCCCTTGGCCAACTTCTTAAAGGTAAACTGCACCGCACCCCCCACCATGTGCAACTTGCTCTGGTCCACAGAGACACCACCGGGGCTCAAGGGTGACCCCAATGGGAAGCCAAACCCCATGCGTACTCTAAACCACTTACAGATGCCAACCTCTAGCAGCAGCTGCAGCTCCTTGGCCCACACAACAGCCTCCTCCCAGGCTTGGTGCTGCCACCTGAAAACTGCTGGTTTGACATGGAGATGTGAAACCGTGCATGTCGTTACCTGGTTCCTAAGATTCAAAGGACCCAATGGTTTCGTGTGCAGCCCTACCTGTCAGAAGTAGATGAGCCCATGGGGTAGACACCTGTCCCTCCCCCATAAGCCCCCGCATCCCCCTGCCCAGCAGCCTGCCTGTCTGCCCAAGCCACAGGGACCAGCAGAGGCCCTGCTCTGGGTGGGCGGGGTGTCTGGATGGACTGGCTCCCTTCCACGGGCCCATCTTCCTGCACATGGAGTCTGTTAATGAGCTTTTCCAGGAATCAGACCAAACAATTCTCATTTTGGAAGGAGGTTGGGATCATGCTAAGCTCGAAATCTTCGGGGCTCCCTCAGGAATGGCCAGGCAGATGTGGGGGATCTGTCACCCTAAGTCCTGACATTCAAAAGGAAGACGTAGATGTCAGCCAGAAAAGCACGTCCCTGACTTGAGCAGGATCCACACCAGGGGAAGGGATCAAGAAGATGAGATAGTAAATGGTGAAATGGTGAAAGTCAAGGCAAGGGTGATGATGGGAAAGAGGAATGGGACATTTTCATGGCACAATCTTAAAGCTGGCCTAGGACTTAACTAGAACCATCTACCTCCAATTAGCTTGTTCTCTTTCTCTCTCTCTCCCTCTCCTTCTCTCTCTTCCTCTCTCCCTAAGAGCACATTCAACAAGTTGCTATATTTTCCTATTACTTCATGAACTAAAATTAAAAATAGGTTAAAGAATGGTTTATTATTAAGCGAGCCAAAACATCTGTGCCTTAAGCCAAGATCTACAATAAACAGTCTGATGTTATCTTTCCTTGCAGGAGTGTTGTTCTGTCTAAAAGTGCAGAGAGACATACACCAAATATATTAAAGAAAGAAAATAAACAAACTAAAATCCAGTGAGACAAACTCCAGGACAAATCTGTTCCCTTTGGCCTCCTGAAGGGCAATGAGGATTGTTGTCATTCGGAAATTGCTTTAATGCTTTCTCTTTGTCCAAGACTTGTTGGCTTTCCTGAAATGTATAACCCTTTCATGTTTCACAAGTATGGACAAAACATGGTTGAAACCCAGCAGCAAAGTAGTTTTAAATGGAGATAATGGATGTAAGTTCCTGATAATGGATGTAGCTTTGCTGGACCTTCCCAAGAAAGAGACAGAGAGGCTGGAATGAGGAAAACCAGTGAGAGAGGCTGGTTTTTTCACTCAGGGAACAGCGCATACTTCCAAACAAGGACAATTTGGAGATCATCTTTATTGATAGTTTTATATTCTAAAAAAAAAAAAAAAAAACCAAGTAAACATGGAATTTGCCATCCATCTATGAAAAACATGCATGTAGACACAATTCTATTTTTTCGTATGGCTTCGTCCTTGTAAGCTGTTTCAGTTACCCCATCAAGATGATTAGTGTTTTTTTTTGTGGGTGACAGCTACACCATTAAGAACTAGAAATCCCCCCATTTATCTATCAGCAGGCATGAAAAAAGTTTTCTACATCTCAACTAGGAGAAACTCATCTGACTAGTAAGCCGAGACTTGTCTTTTCCAGGCTAGGCAAAATGGCTCCAGCCAAACCCCTTGCAAAATGCTTTGCTATTAAGACTTAGGTAGGACCCGGGGCTCCTGGGTGCCTCAGTGGGTTAAAGCCTCTGCCTTAGGCTCGGGTCATGATCCCAGAGTCCTGGGATTGAGCCCCACATCAGGCTCTCTATTCCGTGGAGAGCCTGCTTCCTCCTCTCTCTCCCTGCCTGCCTTTCTGACTACTTGTGATCTCTTTCTGTCAAATAAATAAATAAAATCTTAAAAAAAAAAAAAGACTTAGGTAGGACCCAGTGAGCTAGCAGGAGAGCTTGCTATCTGCAATGGAATCAATGAGGCCCCCAGAAAAACTACAAAGGGAAGACTGTGGAGCTACAAATACCAAAAGTAAAATTAAAGATTTAGCTTTAAAATATTTGGTGGTAGTCCTGCGGCTCCTAGGTGGCTCAGTTGATTAAGCATCAGACTCTTGGTTTCAGTTTGGGTCATGATCTCAGCATCCTGGGATTGGGCCCTACATCAGGCTCCACATTCAGTGTGGAATCTGCTTGAGATCTTCTCCCTCTCCCTCTGCTCCTCCCACTGCCCCCACCACTTGCTCTCTAAATAAATAAATAAAATCTTAAAAGAAAATTAGCCATAGTACACATAGTAATATGAGGCAATGAGAATGGTACTTTGTCTCTGTTGTCTTCCTCCCAAAACTCATAATCCCAGACTGATTATGAGAAAAACATCAGACAAATCCAAATTTCAGGAGCATTCTACAAGACACCTACTGACCAGTACTCCTCAGTGTTGTCAAGGTCATGAATAACAAAAAAAGTCCAAGAAACTGACACAGGCCTGAGGAGGCTGAGGAGACATGACAACTAACTACAATGTGGTATCTTGGATGGGATCTTGAAGTTGAAAAAGGACATTGGGGGGAAACTAGTGAGCTCTGAGTTAAGTGTGGAGTCTCGTTATTAAAGTACCTACCCATGTTGTCTCCTTATTTAAGCTGACATACCACAGAGATGTAAGCTGTTGGTAGGGGAGTCTGGCTGAGGTCTATGTGGAAAAACTCTGTATTAACTTTACAGGTTTTCTATAAATCTAAAACTTTCCTAAAAAATATAAGTCACTTTTTTATTTCAGTGGTCATAACAGAGAAGAAGTATGTTTACTTTACTTTAAAAACAAAGCCACCAAAATATCCCAACATATTTGTGATTTTTCCATATTACTCATAACTGAATTATTACTATTAAGGCAGGCTACCTACCTTGTTTAGCACTAGGACATGGTATAGAAGATTCATTCCTCCAGATAAATCCCAACTGACTGCAAAGTATGGTGTTCAGCACTTGACCCTATGTCCACATATGTGGGGTGCCCAGATCTCTGGACCACACACACATGGCCTGGTGATATCATCCACTCTGGCAGGAGAGGCTCACAAAAGTCCTAACATGAAGTCCAGGAGAAAATCGAGAACTAAGGTTTGGTGTCATACACATGATTCATTCGTTCTTTATTCCATCCACTCATTTGTTCACTTAATTTCATTCATAAAACATTCAAAGACGTATTCAAAAATATTCATGGAGAAGGAGAGGAGCAAGATGGTAGAGGAGTAGGAAACTAAATATCATCGGGTCCCAGGAGTTCAGCTAGATAGTTATTAAACCATTCTGAACACCTACAAACTCAACAGAAGATTGAAGAGACAAAGAGCAAAAATTCTAGGAACAGGAAATCGGCCACTTTCTGGAAGGTAGAACGTGCATAAAAGTGAATCCTAGGAAAAGGGAAGAGAGACCAAGGGGAGGAGCCAGCTCCCGCCTAAGCGGTTGAATAGCTGACTAGCGAAGCACAAAATTAGAGCTTTTAGAAGTCTGTTCCACTGAGGGACATCACTACAGAGGCTAAGCGGGGAGTGATGCCCTCGCAGGGACAGAGTGGTCTCAGGACCCATGGGGTCACAAAAAGACAAGGGGTGTCTGAGTGCAGCAGAGCTCCCAGGTATCGGGAGTGGGGAAGCTGGCTGCAGAGACAGAGCTGAGGAGGGGCTCTCAGCTCAGGGTTACCTTAAACCATGATCCAAGGTACAGTCGGACCACTGCTCATGGAGCAGGGTCCCCACAAGTGGCAGATCCAGGGAGATCCCCCTCCTTCCTCCTCTAGGAGGAGCAGTGGAAGCACACTGCAGGAATCTGCTGGGTTTGGAGACTCCAAATGAGGCTGTGTGGCTGAGATAGAAATGCTTGATCACAGGTCCAGTGAGCTTAGAGTGAGGCTGAAGAGCAGGGAGATGGGAGGGATTGACTGCTTTTCTCTAAGGGCACACTGAGGACTGGGGCCCCGAGCTCTCAGCTCCTCCAGGTAAGAGATTGGGAGGCCTGCCATTTTCATTCCCCTCCTCCAAAGCTCTACAGAAAACATTCAGGGAACAAAAGCTCCCGACAGTGAACCCAAACTGATTACTTAGCCTGGCCCCTGGCAAGGGTGCCGCAATTCTGCCTCTGACAAAAACATTTGAGAATCACTCTAACAGGCCCCTCCCCCAGAAGATCAGCAAGAATATCGAGCCAAGACCAAGTTCACTGATAAATGAAAACTGCAGGACTCCAGAGCTACGGGAATGCAGCACATAGAATTCATGGCTCTTTCCCCATGATTCTTTAGTCTTTCAAAGTTAATTTTTTTAATTTTATTTTTTCTTATTCTATTTCTAAAATTTTTTCCTCCTTCTTATTTTAACCTTTTTAAACTATTTTATCTTAACACCTTTCTAAAAACCTTTTTAATTTTCATTGTTAAACTCATATCCTATCCCTTCATTGTATTTAAACTTATTTCTTGCATACATACAGGTTTTTCTTTCTTTAAAATTTTGGGATACAGTTTCTTCTAACAGATCAAAATATACCTTAAATCTAGCCCATAGCTTTATTCTAGTCTTCAACCTGATCACATTCATTTCTTGTTTTCTTTTTCTTTTTCAACCAACTTCTGATCAATTCCTTTTTTAGACTCTTTTTTAGTTTTCATCTTTATAGTCATATTCCATCCCTTCATCATGTTTACCCTTATTTTTGTATAAATATAAGTTTTTCTTTCTTTAACATTTTCAGAGTTTCTTCAAACAGATCAAAATACACCCAAATCAAGTGTGTGGCTCTGTTCTATTCATCAGTCTAATATATATGTCATATATATTTTTCCCCCCTTTCTTCTTCCCCTACCTTCAGATCTCTTCTGATTAGGTTAGTGTATATTTTTCTGAGGTCGTTGCTATCCTTTTAGTATTTTGTTCTCTCACTCATCTATTCTTATCTGGATAAAATGACAAGGCAGAAAAACTCACCTCAAAAAAAGAACAAGAGGCAGTACTGACAGCTAGGGACCTAACCAATAGGGACATAAGCAAGATGTCAGAACTGGAGTTAAGAATTATGATTATCAAGGTGCTAGCTGGGCTTTAAAAAAAAGCATGGAATGGGGCGCCTGGGTGGCTCAGTGGGTTAAAGCCTCTGCCTTCGGCTCAGGTCATGATCCCAGGGTCCTGGGATCAAGCCCCACATCAGGCTCTCTGCTCCGTGGGGAGCCTGCTTCCTCCTCTCTCTCTGCCTGCCTCTCTGCCTAGTTGTGATTTCTCTCTGTCAAATAAATAAAATATTTAAAAAAAAAATCATGGAAGATACAAGAGAATCCCTTTCTGGAGAAATAAAAGAACTAAAATCTAACCAAGTTGAAATCAAAAAGGCTATTAATGAGGTGCAATAAAAAATGGAGGCTCTTACTGCTAGGATAAATGAAGCAGAAGAGAGAATTAGTGATATAGAAGAACAAATGATGGAAAATAAAGAAGCTGAGAAAAAGAGAGATAAACAACTATTGGAACACAAGGGGAGAATTCGAGAGGTAAGTGACACCATAAGATGAAACAAAATTAGAATAATTGGGGGGGAGGAGTCAAGATGGCAGAGAAGTAGCAGGCTGAGACTACATCAGGTAGCAAGAGGTCAGCTCGATAGCTTATCTAAACATTGCAAACACCTACAAATCCAACGGGAGATTGAAGAGAAGAAGAACAGCAACTCTAGAAACAGAAAATCAACCACTTTCTGAAAGGTAGGACTGGCGGAGAAGTGAATCTAAAACGACGGGAAGATAGACCGCAGGGGGAGGAACCGGCTCCCGGCAAGCGGTGGAGGAACGGAGCACAAAATCAGGACTTTTAAAAGTCTGTTCCACTGAGGGACATTGCTCCAGAGGCTAAACCAGGGTGAAGCCCACGCGGGGTCAGCGTGGCCCAGGTCCCGCAGGGTCACAGAAGGATCGGGGGTGTCGGAGTGTCGGAGAGCTCGCAGGTATTAGAACGGAGAAGCCGGCTGCAGAGACAGAGCCGAGGACTGAACTCTCAGCTCGGGGTTATCTTGAACTGGTTGCGGGCTGGGTGAGCTCGGAGCGCGGCTAGAGGCTGGGGATACGGGAGTGATTGGGTGCTGTCCTCTGGGGGCACACTGAGGAGTGGGGCCACAGGCTCTCGGCTCCTCCGGGCCGGAGACTAGGAGGCCGCCATTTTCATTCCCGTCCTCCGGAACTCTACGGAAAGCGTTCAGGGAACAGAAGCTCCCAAAAGCGAACCCGAGCCGATTACTTAGTCCGGCCGCCGGCAAGGGCGGTGCAATCCCGCCTCAGGCAAAGACACTTGAGAGTCACTACAACAGGCCCCTCCCCAAGAAGATCAACAAAATATCCAGCCAGGACGAAGTTCATCTATCAAGGAAAGTAGGTTCAATTCCTAAGACAGCAGCGCAATTCCAGAGGAGGAGAAAGCAAAGCATGGAACTCATGGCTTTCTCCCCATGATTCTTTAGTCTTGCGGCTACTTCAATTTTTTTTTTCCTTTTTTCAATTTTTTTTCTTTTTTCTTCTTCTGCTAAATTTTTTAAAACTTTTACCCTTTTCTTTTTTAACGTTTTTTGACTAGTTTATCTAAATATATATATTTTTTCTTTCATTTTTATATTTTTTCTTTATTTGTTTTATTTTTTAAATTTTTTTCTTGTTTTTTCTGAACCTCTTTTAATCCCCTTTCTCCCCCCCACAATTTGGGGTCTCTTCTGATTTGGTTACAGCGCATTTTTCTGGGGTCTTTGCCACCCTTTAGTAGTTTATTTGCTCCTTCATATCCTCTTAGCTGGACAAAATGACAAGGCGGAAAAAATCACCACAAACAAAAGAACAAGAGACAGTACCGAAGGCTAGGGACCTAATCAACACAGACATTAGTAATATGTCAGATCAAGAGTTCAGAATGACGATTCTGAACATTCTAGCCGGGCTCGAAAAAGGCATGGAAGATATTAGAGAAACCCTCTCTGGAGATATTAAAGCCCTTTCTGGAGAAATTAAAGAACTAAAATCTAACCAAGTTGAAATCAAAAAAGCTATTAATGAGGTGCAATCAAAAATGGAGGCTCTCACTGCCAGGATAAATGAGGCAGAAGAAAGAATTAGTGATATAGAAGACCAAATGACAGAGAATAAAGAAGCTGAACAAAAGAGGGACAAACAGCTACTGGACCACGAGGGGAGAATTCGAGAGATAAGTGACACCATAAGACGAAACAACATTAGAATAATTGGGATTCCAGAAGAAGAAGAAACAGAGAGGGGAGCAGAAGGTCTATTGGGGAGAATTATTGGAGAGAATTTCCCTAATATGGCAAAGGGAACAAGCATCAAAATCCAGGAGATGCAGAGAACCCCCCTCAAAGTCAACAAGAATAGGTCCACACCCCGTCACCTAATAGTAAAATTGACAAGTCTTAGTGAAAGAGAAAATCCTGAAAGCAGCCCGAGAAAAGAAGTCTGTAACATACAATGGTAAAAATATTAGATTGGCAGCAGACTTATCCACAGAGACCTGGCAGGCCAGGAAGAGCTGGCATGATATATTCAGAGCACTAAACGAGAAAAACATGCAGCCAAGAATACTCTATCCAGCTAGGCTATCATTGAAAATAGAAGGAGAGATAAAAAGCTTCCAGGACAAACAAAAACTGAAAGAAATTGCAAACACCAAACCAGCTCTACAGGAAATATTGAAAGGGGTCCTCTAAGCAAAGAGAGAGCCTAAAAGTAGTAGATCAGAAAGGTACAGAGACAATATACAGTAACAGTCACCTTACAGACTAATAATGGCACTAAATTCATATCTCTCAATAGTTACCCTGAATGTTAATGGGCTAAATGCCCCAATCAAAAGACACAGGGTATCAGAATGGATAAAAAAACAAAACCCATCAGTATGTTGCATCCAAGAAACTCATTTTAGACGCGAAGACACCTCCCCAGATTTAAAGTGAGGGGGTGGAAAACAATTTACCATGCTAATGGGCATCAGAAGAAAGCTGGGGTGGCAATCCTTATATCAGATCAATTAGATTTTAAGACAAAGATTATAATAAGAGATAAGGAAGGACACTATATCCTACTCAAAGGATCTGTCCAACAAGAAGATCTAACAATTTTAAATATCTATGCCCCTAACGTGGGAGCAGCCAACTATATCAACCAATTAATAACAAAATCAAAGAAACACATCAATAATAATACAATAATAGTAGGGGACTTGAACACTCCCCTCACTGAAATGGACAGATCATCCAAGCAAAAGATCAACAAGGAAATAAAGGCCTTAAATGACACACTGGATCAGATGGACATCACAGATATATTCAGAACATTTCATCCCAAAGCAACAGAATACACATTCTTCTCTAGTGCACATGGAACCTTCTCCAGAATAGATCACATCCTGGGTCACAAATCAGGTCTCAACCGGTATCAAAAGATTGGGATCATTCCCTGCATATTTTCAGACCACAATGCTCTGAAGCTAGAACTCAATCACAAGAGGAAAGCTGGAAAGAACCCAAATACATGGAGACTAAACAGCATCCTTCTAAAGAATGAATGGTTCAACCAGAAAATTAAAGAGAATGGTTCAACCAGAAAATTAAAGGAGAATTGAAAAAATTCATGGAAACAAATGATAATGAAAACACAACAGTTCAAAATCTGTGGGACACAGCAAAGGCAATCCTGAGAGCAAAATATATAGCAGTACAAGCCTTTCTCAAGAAACAAGAAAGGTCTCAAGTACACAACCTAATCCTACACATAAAGGAGCTGGAGAAAGAACAAGAAAGAAACCCTAAACCCAGCAGGAGAAGAGAAATCATAAAGATCAGAGCAGAAATCAATGAAATAGAAACAAAAAAAACAACAGAAAAAATCAATGAAACTAGGAGCTGGTTCTTTGAAAGAATCAACAAGATTGATAAACCCCTGGCCAGACTCATCAAAAAGAAAAGAGAAAGGACCCAAATAAATAAAATCATGAATGAAAGAGGAGAGATCACAACTAACACCAAAGAAATACAGACAATTATAAGAACATACTATGAGCAACTCTACGCCAACAAATTTGACAATCTGGAAGAAATGGATGCATTCCTAGAGACATATAAACTACCACAACTGAACCAGGAAGAAATAGAAAACCTGAACAGGCCCATAACCAGTAAGGAGATTGAAACAGTCATCAAAAATCTCCAAACAAACAAAAGCCCAGGGCCAGACGGCTTCCCAGGGGAATTCTACCAAACATTTAAAGAAGAACTCATTCCTATTCTCCTGAAACTGTTCCAAAAAATAGAAATGGAAGGAAAACTTCCAAACTCATTCTATGAGGCCAGCATCACCTTGATCCCAAAACCAGACAAGGATCCCACCAAAAAAGAGAGCTACAGACCAATATCCTTGATGAACACAGACGCAAAAATTCTCGCCAAAATACTAGCCAATAGGATTCAACAGTACATTAAAAGGATTATTCACCACGATCAAGTGGGATTTATTCCAGGGCTGCAGGGTTGGTTCAACATCCACAAATCAATCAATGTGATAGAACACATTAATAAAAGAAAGAACAAGAACCATATGATACTCTCAATAGATGCTGAAAAAGCATTTGACAAATTAAAGCATCCCTTCCTGATCAAAACTCTTCAAAGTGTAGGGATAGAGGGCACATACCTCAATATTATCAAAGCCATCTATGAAAAACCCACTGCAAATATCATTCTCAATGGAGAAAAACTGAAAGCTTTTCCGTTAAGGTCAGGAACACGGCAGGGATGTCCATTATCACCACTGCTATTCAACATAGTACTAGAAGTCCTAGCCTCAGCAATCAGAGAACAAAAAGGAATTAAAGGCATCCAAATTGGTAAAGAAGAAGTCAAACTATCACTCTTCGCAGATGATATGATACTATATGTGGAAAACCCAAAAGACTCCACTCCAAAACTGCTAGAACTTGTACAGGAATTCAGTAAAGTGTCAGGATATAAAATCAATGCACAGAAATCAGTTGCATTTCTGTACACCAACAAGAAGACAGAAGAAAGAGAAATTAAGGAGTCAATCCCATTTACAATTGCACCCAAAACTATAAGATACCTAGGAATAAACCTAACCAAAGAGGCTAAGAATCTATACACAGAAAATTATAAAGTACTCATGAAAGAAATTGAGGAAGACACAAAGAAATGGAAAAATGTTCCATGCTCCTGGATTGGAAGAATAAATATTGTGAAAATGTCTATGCTACCTAAAGCAATCTACACATTTAATGCAATCCCTATCAAAATACCATCCATTTTTTTCAAAGAAATGGAACAAATAATCCTAAAATGTATATGGAACCAGAAAAGACCTCGAATAGCCAAAGGAATATTGAAAAAGAAAGCCAAAGTTGGTGGCATCACAATTCCAGACTTCAAGCTCTATTACAAAGCTGTAATCATCAAGACAACATGGTACTGGCACAAAAACAGACACATAGATCAGTGGAACAGAAGAGAGAGCCCAGAAATCGGCCCTCAACTCTATGGTCAACTAATCTTCGACAAAGCAGGAAAGAATGTCCAATGGAAAAAAGACAGCCTCTTCAATAAATGGTGCTGGGAAAATTGGACAGCCACATGCAGAAAAATAAAATTGGACCACTTCCTTACACCACACATGAAAATAGACTCCAAATGGATGAAGGACCTCAATGTGAGAAAGGAATCCATCAAAATCCTTGAGGAGAATGCAGGCAGCAACCTCTTCGACCTCAGCCATAGCAACATCTTCCTAGGAACAACGGCAAAGGCAAGGGAAGCAAGGGCAAAAATGAACTATTGGGATTTCATCAAGATCAAAAGCTTTTGCACAGCAAAGGAAACAGTTAACAAAACCAAAAGACAACTGACAGAATGGGAGAAGATATTTGCAAACGACATATCAGATAAAGGGCTAGTATCCAAAATCTATAAGGAACTTAGCAAACTCAACACCCAAAGAACAAACAATCCAATCAAGAAATGGGCAGAGGACATGAACAGACATTTCTGCAAAGAAGACACCCAGATGACCAACAGACACATGAAAAAGTGCTCCACGTCACTCGGCATCAGGGAAATACAAATCAAAACCACAATGAGGGGGGCGCCTGGGTGGCTCCGTGGTTTAAGCTGCTGCCTTCAGCTCAGGTCATGATCTCAGGGTCCTGGGATCGAGTCCCGCATCGAGCTCTCTGCTTGGCAGGGAGCCTGCTTCCTCCTCTCTCTCTCTCTCTCTCTGCCTGCCTCTCTCCCTACTTGTGATCTCTATCTGTCAAATAAATAAATAAAATCTTTAAAAAAAAAAAAAACAAACCACAATGAGATATCACCTCACACCAGTTAGAATGGCTAAAATTAACAAGTCAGGAAATGACAGATGCTGGCGAGGATGCGGAGAAAGGGGAACCCTCCTCCACTGTTGGTGGGAATGCAAGCTGGTGCAACCACTCTGGAAAACAGCATGGAGGTTCCTCAAAATGTTGAAAATAGAACTACCCTACGACCCAGCAATTGCACTACTGGGTATTTACCCTAAAGATACAAACATAGTGATCCGAAGGGGCTCGTGTACCCGAATGTTTATAGCAGCAATGTCTACAATAGTCAAACTATGGAAAGAACTTAGATGTCCATCAACAGATGAATGGATAAAGAAGATGTGGTATATATACACAATGGAATACTATGCAGCCATCAAAAGAAATGAAATCTTGCCATTTGCGACAATGTGGATGGAACTAGAGCATATCATGCTCAATGAAATAAGTCAATCGGAGAAAGACAACTATCATATGATCTCCCTGATATGAGGACATGGAGAAGCAACATGGGGGGTTAGGGGGATAGGAGAAGAGTAAATGCAACAAGATGGGATTGGGAGGGAGACAAATCATAAATGACTCTTAATCTCACAAAACAAACTGGGGGTTGCTGGGGGGAGGTGGGATTGGGAGAGGGGGAGGGGGCTATGGACATTGGGGAGGGGAGACGAACCATAAGAGACTATGGACTCTGAAAAACAACCTGAGGGTTTTGAAGGATCAGGGGTGGGTAGTTGGGGGAACAGGTGGTGGGTAATAGGGAGGGCACGTTTTGCATGGAGCACTGGGTGTTGTGCAAAAACAATGAATACTGTTACGCTGAAAAAAATAAATAAAATGGAAAAAAAATTAGAATAATTGGGATCCCAGAAGAAGAAGAAAGAGGGGCACAAGGTATATTGGAGCAAATTGTTGCAGAGAATTTCCTAATTTAGTGAATGGAAAAAGCACCAAAATCCAGGAGGCACAGAGAACTCTCCCTTAAAATCAATCAAAATAGGTCCACACTCCATCAAGTAATAGTAAAACTTACAAGTCTCAGGACAAAGAGAAAATCCTAAGAGCAGCTCGAGAGAAGAGGTCTGTAATATACAATGGTAGAAATATTAGATTGACAATAGACCTATCCACAGAGACCTGGCAAGCCAGAAAGGACTGGCATGATATATTCAGAACACTAAATGAGAAAATATGCAGAATTTCATATATACTAATAGCAAAAATACTATATTCAGCTAGGCTGTCACTGAAAATAGAAGGAGAGATAAAAAGCTTCCAGGACAAACAAAAACTAAAAGAATTTGCACACACCAAACCAGCCCTACAGGAAATATTGAAATGGGTCCTCTAAGCAAAGAGAGAGCCTAAAAGTAACAGACCAGAGACAAAATATAGTAACAGTCACCTTACGTGCAGTATGATGGCACTAAATTCATATCTTTCAATACTTACCCGGAATGTAAATGAACTAAATACTCCAATCAAAAGACACGGGGTATCAGAATAGATAAAGAAAACAAGACCCATCAATATGCTATCTACAAGAAACTCATTTTAGACCCAAAGACACCTCCAGATTTAAAGTGAGGGAGTGGAAAACAATTTACTATGCTAATGGACAACAAAAGAAAGCCGGGGTGGCAATTCTTATATCAGATAAAGTAGATTTTAAGCCAAAGACTATAACAAGAGATGAGGAAGGACACTATATCATATTCAAAGGTTCTGTCCAACAAGAAGACCTAACAATTTTAAAAATCTATGCCCCTAACATGGGAGCAGCCAACTGTATAAACCAATTAATAACTAAATCAAAGAAACACATCCACCATAATACAATAATAGTAGGGGACTTTAACATCGCACTCACTGAAATGGACAGATCATCCAAGCAAAAGATCAATAAGGAAATAAAGGCCTTAAATGACACATTGAACCAGATGGACATCACAGATATATTCAGAACATTCCATCCCAAAGCAGCAGAATACACAATCTATTCTAGCATACATGGAACATTCTCCAGAATAGATCACATCCTCGGTCACAAATCAGGTCTCAGCTAGTACCAAAAGATTGGTATCATTTCCTGCATATTTTCAGACCACAATGCTTTGAAACTAGAATTCAACCACAAGAGGAAAGATGGAAAGAACTCAAATACATGAAGGCTAAAGAGAAACCTTCTAAAGAATGAATGGGTCAACCAGGAAATTAAAGAACTGAAAAAATTCATGGAAACAAATGAAAATGAAAACACAACTGTTCAAAATCTTTGGGACACAGCAAAGGCAGTCCTGAAAGGAAAGGATATAACAATACAAGACTTTCTCAAGAAACAAGAAAGGTCTCAAGTACACACCCTAAACCTAAACCTAAAGGAACTGAAGAAAAAACAGCAAAGAAAACATAAGCCCAACAGGAGAAGAGAAATAATAAAGATCAGAGCAGAAATCAATGAAATAGAAACCAGAAGAACAGTAGACCAAATCAACAAAACTAGGAGCTGGTTCTTTGAAAGAATTAATAAGGTTGATAAACCCCTGGACAGACTCATCAAAAAGAAAAGAGAAAGGACCCAAATTAATAAAATCATAAATGAAAGAGGAGAGATCACAACCAACACCAAAGAAATACAAACAATTATAAAAACATATTATGAGCAACTATATGCCAGCAAATTTGACAATCTGGAAGAAATGGATGCATTCCTAGAGATGTATAAACTACCAAAACTGAACCAGGAAGAAATAGAAAACCCGAACAGACCCATAACCAGTAAGGAGATTGAAACAGCCATCAAAAATCTCCCAACAAACAAGAGCTCAAGGTTAGACGGCTTCCCAGGAGAATTCTACCAAACATTTAAAGAAGAATTAATATCTATTCTCCTGAAACTGTTGCAAAAAATAGAAATGGAAGGAAAATTTTCAAACTCATCTTATGAAGCCAGCATTACCTTGATCACAAAACCAGACAAAGACCCCATCAAAAAGGAGAATTACAGACCAATATCCTTGATGAACATGGATGCAAAAATCCTCACCAAAATAGTAGCCAATAGGATCCAACAGTACATTAAAAGGAATATTCACAGGGCACCTGGGTGGCTCAGTGGGTTAAGCTGCTGCCTTCGGCTCGGGTCATGATGTCAGGGTCCTGGGATCGAGTCCCGCATTGGGCTCTCTGCTCAGCGGGGAGACTGCTTCCCTCTCTCTCTCTCTCTCTGCCTGCCTCTCTATGTACTTGTGATCTCTCTCTGTCAAATAAATAAATAAAATATTTTTTTAAAATGGAATATTCACCGTGACCAACTGGGTTAGGTTGGTTCAACATCCACAAACCAATCAACGTGATATAATACATTAAGAAAAGAAAGAACAAGAAACATATGATACTTTCAATAGATGCTGAAAAAGCATTTGACAAAATACAGCATCCTTTCTTGATCAAAACTCTTCACGATGTGGGGATAGAGGGTACATACCTCAATATCATCAAAGCCTTCTATGAAAAACCAACAGCAAATATCATTCTCAATGGGGAAAAGCTATCAGTTTTTAAGGTCAGGAACATGGCAGGAATGTCCACTGTCACCACAGCAATTCAACATAGTACTAGAAGTCCTAGCCTCAGCAATCAGACAACACAAAGAAATAAAAAGCATCTGAATCAGCAAAGAAGAAGTCAAACTCTCATTCTTTGCAGATGATATAACACTTTATGTGGAACTAAAAAGACTCCACTCCAAACCTGTTAGATCTCATACTGAAATTCAGAAAAGTATCAGGATATAAAATCAATGCACAGATATCAGTTGCATTTCTATACACTAACAGAAAGACAGAAGAAAGAGAAATTAAGGAGTCGATCCCATTTATAATTGCACCCAAAACTATAAGATACCTAAGAATAAACCTAACCAAAGAGGCAAAGAATCTGTACTCAGAAAACTATAAAGTACTCATGAAAAAAATTGAGGAAGAGACAAAGAAATGGCAAAATGTTCCATGCTCATGGATTGGAAAAACAAATATTGTGAAAATGCCTATGCTACCTAGAGCAATCTAAACAGTAATGCAATCCCTATCAAAATATCATCAATTTTTTCAAAGAAATGGAAGAAATAATCCTAAAATTTACATGGAACTAGAAAAGACCCCGAAAAGCCAGAGGAATGTTGAAAAAGAAACCCAAAGTTGGTGGCATCACAATTCCAGGCTTCAAGCTCTATTACAAAGCTGTAATCAAGATAGTATGGTAGTGACACAAAAACAGACAACGGAACAGAACAGAGAGCCCAGAAATGGCTCCTCGACTCTGTGGTCAACTAATCTTCGACAAAGTAGGAAAGAATGTCCAATGATAAAAAGACAGTCTCTTCAACAAATGGTGTTGGAAAAACTGGACAAACACATGCAGAAAAATGAAACTGGACCATTTCCTTATACCACACACAAAAATAGACTCAAAATTGTTGAGAGACCTCAAGTTGAGACAGGAATCCATTAATATCCTTGAGGAGAACACAGACATCAATCTCTTCAACCCCAGCCACAGCAACTTCTTCCTAGAAACATTGCCAAAGGCAAGGGAAGCAAGGGCAAAAATGAACTATCGGGATTTCATCAAGATCAAAAGCTTTTGCACAGCAAAGGAAGCAGTCAACAAAACCAAAAGAAAACCGATAGAATGGAAGAAGATATTTGCAAATGACATATCAGATAAAGGGCTAATATCCAAAATCTATAAAGAACTTATCAAACTCAACACCTAAAGTACAAATAATCCAATCAAAAAATGGGCAGAAGTCATGAACAGACATTTCTGCAAAGAAGACATCCAAATGGCCAACAGACACATGAAAAAGTATTCAACATCACTTGGCATGAGGGAAATACAAATCAAAACCACGGTGAGATACCACATCACACCAGTCAGAATGGTTAAAATTAACAAGTCAGTAAATGACAGATATTGGCAAGGATGTGGAGAAACAGAAACCCTCCTACACAGTTGGTGGGAATGCAAGCTTGTGCAGTTACTCTGTAAAACAGTATGGAGGTTCCTCAAAAAGTTGGAAATAGAGCTACCCTATGACCCAGAAATTGCACTACTGGGTATTTACCCTAAAGATAGAAAGGTAGTGATCTGAAGAGGCATGTGCACCCAAATGTTTATAGCAGCAATGCCCACGATAGCCAAACTATGGAAAGAACCTAGATGTCCATCAACAGTTGAATGGATAAAGAAGATGTGGTATATACATACAATGGAATACTACGCAACCATCAAAAAACCCTGAATATTCTCGTTTGCAACAATGTGGATGGAACTAGAGGGTATTATGCTAAGTAAAATAAGTAAGTCAGAGAAAGACAATCATATAATCTGTCTGATATGAGGAATTTGAGAGGCAGGGCAGGGGGGTCCTGGGGGGAAAGGAGGGGGAAAAAAAATGAAACAAGAGAGATCAGGGAGGGAAACAAACAGTAAGAGACTCTTAATCTCAGGAAACAAAGTGAGGGTTGCTGGGGGGTGGGGTGTATGGATAGAGTGGCTGGATGATGGACATTGGGGAGGGTATGTGCTATGGTGAGTGCTGTGAATTGCATAAGACTGATGATTCACAGACATGTATCCATGAAACAAGTAATACATTAAATGTTAATAAAGTAAAATAAAATTAAAAACATTCATGGAAGGAACCACTATTTACCTGTGTCAGACCATAGTCCCTGCATCACAGTCCCAACAATTGATGATAACAGAGTAATTAAAACCATGGGCTTGGAGCCTGAGTTCTGATCCTGGTTTTGCCACCTGGTGGCTTTGTGACCATGGGCAAATTATATGCAACTTTGAGACAGTTTCCTCATTTGTAAAATGGGAATAACAGGCAGGACTTCCCTCATGTTGTTTCTGTGGGGACTTCTTGCATGTCATGTGTTGAGCATTCCCAGCGCCAGCTGCCACTCTTTGTCAACACTGCAAGCTCCAGGTGCTTGGACAGGAGAACAAAGAGAAATCAAAAGAATCAGATCATTTTTCTGCTGCTTCCAAGCTGGGTGGTCTTAGGACTCATGGAACCACACAGGACTCCGTTTCTTTATCTGAAAAGTAGGGGAAATATTAGGTTTTCAAGAGAATTAAAAGAAATAAGACATGTAAGAAACTCACCAAGGTGCCTGGCAGGTGACAGACGCTCAGCCACTGAGAGCGCTTACTCCTTAAATACGATGACGAACGTGATAGTCACAGAACAAGACGGGAAGGGTTTGTCTGTGCACAGAGAGGAGCCTGGTCCAATATAATAAGAAGACAGGTGTTACGCCTCTGCCTTCAGCTCAGGTCATGGTCCCAGGGTCCTGGGGCCGAGCCCCACATTGGGCTCCTTGCTCAGTAGGAACCCTGCTTCTCCCTCTCCCACTCCCCCTGTTTGTGTTCCCTCTCTCGCTATCTCTCTCTCTGTCAAATAAATAAATAAAATCTTAAGAAAAAAAAAAAGAAGGGGATAGTTATAACAAAACAACATTTTTGGATCCTCACAAGATAGAGAGGACAGATTTTGCTGAGGAACCCAAACCCACACAACTCAGCAGGAGGCCCCTTTTCCAGGCTGCCCGAAGTCACCCAAATTGTTTTCCTGGCATTCACATGGTCTCAACTCCTTCACCTGAAAACCGAGGCCCAGCCCCATCTGCCCCCCAAATGCCTCCCCAACTGCTTCTCTCCGCACCAGTCAGAGCAGTCCTCTGAGGCTGGCCTTCCCTGCCTGAGTCACTGGCCCCCCGGCCAGCCCACATCCTACCCGGTGTGCGAGGCTGGGTTTAAATGCCACCTTTTAAAGGACTTTTTTCCTGGTTCTTCTGATTGAAATTGATCCTCCCTTGCTCTCTACGCACATCCGGCCATCTTTGCTCTGCTCTTCGCTAAGGCACATACCACTCTCCCTCACCTTGGAGAGGCACAAGCCTCGAAGTTGCTTGTGGGCATACTGCCTTTCCTGCCTCATCTCCATGCTACCCAGAATTCTGGGGCAGCCCTCCCACACAGTGCATGAGGATTGGTTGAATGTTCTGGACTACAAGGATCACCCAGGACAGTTGGCGCGTGCGCGCACACACACACACACACACACCACACACACACACACACACACACACACACACACACCGCACACACACACACACACACACACACACTGTAAAAGCTGATGGGATCACTCCATAAATTATAAGTAGTTACCGTATAAGGAGAGCAGTTAGAAAGATGCATTCTCTGGCAAATGTTTGGTTCAGCCGCCCAGCGTGCCCAGCAGCTCAGCCTCCTTAAAGGAAGCCAGGCTGAGCCAGGAAGAGCCCAGGAGCTTCACCCAGCTCTGAATCTGGACCTGGCAGGAGCCCCCTGCTCAGGTGGCCATGGCAGGACATGAATAAATCAAGCCTGGGATTGACCTCAACTTTGAGGACAACTGTCACATGTTTCTTCTATTGCCCTGCTTTGTCTGGGCTTGGGGCAAAGAGAATTGGGGGGTGCGTTGTTGTTGTTGTTTAAGATTTTATTTAATTATTTATTTATTTGAAAATGAGAGTGAGAGAGAGCATGCATACACAAGCAGGGGAAGGGCAGAGGGAGAAGCAGGCTCCCCCTGAGCCCAATGTGGGACTCGATCCCAGGACCCTGAGATCATGACCTGAGCCGAAGGCAGATGCTTAACTGACTGAGCCACCCAGGTGCCCCGGGGCAAATAGAACTGTAATAAAGTTTAACTTAGTCCTCAGTGTCACTGTGACCTAATTATATATATATATATATATATATATATATATATATATATCTCAGCTCCCAGATCAAACACATACATTGGTCCTGACACAGAACTCCCAAGACCCTTGTAATTTCCTGAGTGAGAGGAGTTTTAGGAGCATCTTTCATTCTGATATTTGTTCTTTGACCCTGGTTTCTGACACAGAGTTCCTAAAACCCTCGTAATTTCTTGAGGGAGAGTAGTGTCTTTTTTGCTAATGAGGTGACTCTGGGGGGCTCCCAGATAGGGGCTGGAGGAGGGCTGGTCACCAGGAACACCAAACATGATTAAAAGCTTGGAACTTTCAAGTACTGCCCCCATCTTTCTGGGAGCCCAGTGGGACTGGAGATTGAGTTAATAATCAATTATGCCACATGGTGAAGCCTCCATTAGAAAATCGCCAAACTTTGGGTTTCAGAGCACTTGGGAAGGTGACTTACCTGGAGAGGGCATGAAAGCTCCTCACCCCTTCCCCACACCACTCCCCATGTCCTGCTTCCCTCACGGTTCACCTGTATCTGTTATAACACCATTTAGGGTATAACATATGACATATAACATATAACACCCTTTAGGATAAACATAAATAAATGCTCCCTTGAGTTTTGTGAGAAGTCTTAGCAAATTATCAAACCCAACGCGGGAATCCCCTGATTTAGAACCAGTTGGTGAAAAGTACACACGACAACCCAGGATTTACGATTGGCATCAGAGATCTGGGCAGTCATGTTGGACTGAGCCCTTAAACCCTGCGGCCTGTGCTCACACCTGGCAGTTAGTGATAGCGCTGAGCTAAACTGTAAGGCTCCCAGCTGATGTCTCCTGAGAACTGGAAAATTGCTTCGTGTGGCAAAACCCACACATTCGGGGTCAGAAGTATTCTGAGAGTAGAAGAGTGTATTTTTTTTTTTTTTTGCTTTTTGTCTTATTGAGACAGAATTGACACGTACAGTGTTTTTTCTTCTACTCCCCAGACCTACTAGCGAGACTACCAACCCCTCCCATCCCAAGAAGGACTTCTAACTTGCCAAGGAAGGAAGGAGGGAAGAAAGGAACAAAGGAAGGAGAAAGGAAGGAGGGAGGGAAGGCAGAACGGAACGAGAGAGAACAGAATCTAGCTAGCCATGTGTACTTATAACCACACTTCTTGAATTCTGGTCAGTTTAGTCCATTTGATGGCTTACACTTAACTACTACAAATTTCCACCCAGACTGTGAAGATAGGCTTAATACATCTAGCGGAAGGTGACATTTTTAAAGAAGGAAACTGACACCATCTGGTTTTGAAATTAAACGCTCAACTCTCAAGTAAGATCCTAGAAGGCCTGCCAGAGTGCTGTAGGACCGTGATTGGAGGACTGGCTTGCCTTTCTGAAAATACATCTCTCTTAGACCTCACCCAGGTGAAGGGGTAGAGAACCAATTCTAGACAAGGCCATGGTGTAAGCAAATGGACCACGGGGAAGAGCATTCCACAAATGCTTCAGAACGTTTTTTTTTTTTAAACAGAGTTTTCAGTCTCTCAAAACGTTGTCTACTTTGACATGTTTTCCTCTTCACTTAAACCCTTATTTTTTCCAAAGGAAACTTGATTTAAACAATGTGTTATTGTAATTAAATAGAGGACTTAGTGAGACAAATACCAAAATTCTTGTTTGAAAGTAAAACTTTCCTGGCTTCCAGGCTGCCAGGGAATTTTTAAAAGAATAGTGGCAGCTTTCGAGCTAGGAGTTTTCGCAGAGTCAGAGTGAGAAAATGAACCAGGCATTATCTGAACATCTTGTGTGGAGCCTGAGGTAGATGAAACTCACCCATCTTGTCCTCATAATTCTAACTGCATGTGTGGATTAAGCAGTGACATTTCCGAGGAAGCTCAGAGGTCTCGGCAATCTTTCATTCACGGTGCGTCCACTGCCCCGATGTCACGTGCGTTGAAGAAGAGCAGCCTGCCGTTCTGCAGATCCCAACACGCGGTAGATACCATGGGAAAAGTTTCCTGGCACTTTCAGGTGTCTTAGTTTATCCCCAGTGATGTTTCTTCCCAGCCACTGACAACGCAAATGCTCAGTTGAGGGTTATTCCCCTGGAAAATGTGAAGTTTTCAATGAAACCACAAGAGAATGAGGATGCTTGGAAACAGTTGAAAAGCAAGGAAGACTTTGTATCCTGCCACGTTACTGAATTGCTGTATGAGTTCTAGTAGTTTGGGGGTGGAGTCTTTGGGGTTTTCCATATAAAGAATCATGTCATCTGCGAAGAGAGAGAGTTTGACTTCTTCCTTGCCAATTTGGATACCTTTTATTTCTCTTTGTTGTCTGATTGCCGTTGCTAGAACTTCTAATACTATGTTGAACAAGAGTGGTGAGAGTGGGCATCCTTGTCGTGTTCCTGATCTCAACGGGAAGGCTGCAAGCTTTTTCCCATTGAGGATGATATTTGCTGTGGGTCTTTCATAGATAGATTTTATGAAGTTCAGGAATGTTCCCTCTATCCCTATACTTTGAAGCGTTTTCATCAGGAACGGATGCTGGATTTTGTCAAATGCTTTTTCTGCATCAATTGAGAGGACCATGTGGTTCTTCTCTCTTCTCTTATTGATGTGTTCTATCACACTGATTGATTTGCAAATGTTGAACCAACCTTGCAACCCAGGGATGAATCCCACCTGGTCATGGTGGATAATCTTTTGAATGTGTTGCTGGATCCTGTTTGCTAGGATCTTGTTGAGAATCTTTGCATCCATATTCATCAGTGATATTGGTCTGAAATTCTCCTTTTTGGTAGGGTCTTTGCCTGGTTTGGGGATCAGGGTAATGCTGGCTTCATAAAAAGAGTCTGGAAGTTTTCCTTCTGCTTCAATTTTTTGGAACAGCTTCAGGAGAATTGGTGTTATTTCTTCAGCTTTCTTATACACGAACAATGAAAATACAGAAAGGGAAATTAGAGAATCGATTCCATTTACTATAGCACCAAGAACCATAAGATACCTGGGCATAAACCTAACCAAAGAAGTAAAGGACCTGTACTCGAGGAACTACAGAACACTCATGAAAGAAATTGAAGAAGACACAAAAAGATGGAAGACTGTTCCATGCTCTTGGATTGGAAGAATAAACATTGTTAAAATGTCTATACTGCCTAGAGCAATCTATACTTTTAATGCCATTCTGATCAAAATTCCACCGGTATTTTTCAAAGAGCTGGAGCAAGTAATCCTAAAATTTGTATGGAGCCAGAAGAGACCCTGAATTGCTAAGGAAATGTTGAAAAACAAAAACAAAACTGGCGGCATCACGTTACCCGATTTCAAGCTTTACTACAAAGCTGTGATCACCAAGACAGCGTGGTACTGGCATAAAAACAGACACATAGACCAGTGGAATAGAGTGGAGAGCCCAGATATGGACCCTCAACTCTATGGTGAAATAATCTTCGACAAAACAGGAAAACATATTCAATGGAAAAAAGACAGTCTCTTCAATAAATGGTGCTGGGAAAACTGGACAGCGATATGTAGAAGAATGAAACTCGACCATTCTCTTACACCGTTCACAAAGATAAACTCGAAATGGATAAAAGACCTCAATGTGAGACAGGAATCTATCAGAATCCTAGAGGAGAACATAGGCAGTAACCTCTTCGATATCAGCCACAGCAACTTCTTTCAAGATATGTCTCCAAAGGCCAAGGAAACAAAAGCAAAAATGAACTTTTGGGACTTCATCAAGATCAAAAGCTTCTGCACAGCAAAGGAAACAGTCAAGAAAACAAAGAGGCAACCCACGGAATGGGAGAAGATATTTGTAAATGACAGTACAGACAAAAGGTTGATATCCAGGATCTACAAAGAACTTCTCAAACTCAACACACACAAAACAGATAATCATATCAAAAAATGGGCAGAAGATATGAACAGACACTTCTCCAATGAAGACATACAAATGGCTATCAGACACATGAAAAAATGTTCATCATCACTAGCCATCAGGGAGATTCAAATTAAAACAGCATTGAGATACCACCTAACACCAGTTAGAATGGCCAAAATTAGCAAGACAGGAAACAACGTGTGCTGGAGAGGATGTGGAGAAAGGGGAACCCTCTTCCACTGTTGGTGGGAATGCAAGTTAGTGCAGCCACTTTGGAGAACAGTGTGGAGATTCCTGAAGAAATTAAGAATAGAGCTTCCCTATGACCCTGCAATTGCACTGCTGGGTATTTACCCCAAAGATACAGATGTAGTGAAAAGAAGGGCCATTTGTACCCCAATGTTTATTGCAGCAATGGCTACGGTCGCCAAACTGTGGAAAGAACCAAGATGCCCTTCAACGGATGAATGGATAAGGAAGATGTGGTCCATATACACAATGGAGTATTATGCCTCCATCAGAAAGGATGAATACCCAACTTTTGTAGCAACATGGACAGGACTGGAAGAAATTATGCTGAGCGAAATAAGTCAAGCAGAGAGAGTCAAGTATCATATGGTCTCACTTATTTGTGGAGCATAACTAATAACATGGAGGACATGGGGAGATGGAGAGGAGAGGGAGTTGAGGGAAACTGGAAGGGGAGATGAACCATAAGAGACTATGGACTCTGAAAAACAACCAGAGGGTTATGAAGGGGTGGCAGGAGGGGGGGGGGGTGGGAGGTTGAGGAACCAGGTGGTGGGTAATAGGGAGGGCATGTACTGCATGGAGCACTGGGTGTGATGCCAAAACAATGAACACTGTTATGCTGTAAATAAGCAAATAAAAAAAAAAATTAAAAAAAAAAAAAAAAAAAAGCAAGGAAGACCATCCCAACAGCAAAGGACTGAGTAACTGTCTGGGAGAAGACCAGATAAATTACGCTCTGGTGCATCGGGAAATGCCTGATTATTTTCTAGATTCGTGTAGCACTGCATGAACACGGGAGCATTAGCTACATGCTTGACCAAGGGCAAAAATTCTATATTTGCATCTGGTTCCATTATGTAAAAGAATCTAATGGGTCTTCCCCAGATAAGGCCACCCTCCCCCACCACCGACACTACCAATAGTGAGAGATGTGGAGAGATAAGTGTGCTAAGACCATAAGGGGCTATGCTGGAAAACAAACCTAGTCCTTTTTCTTCCTCTCGTTAACTACCTGGATGGCTGGGTGTCCTCTATTAGATAAGGCCATGTCATTGCCCACCATGACACATGGTGCTACTATCATTTTATTTCAGCTCAATACTAAAGATCTAAGAATTGATGAAAGCTCACTCATAGGCAGAGGACGAGGGTCCTCCGTCATCATTCCTCATGAATCGGAGCCAGGGACAATTTAGAAGTGCACTGCCTCTTAACTGTGATATAAAATGTAATATCCCAGAAAGAACATTCAAGGACATGGGCAAGAAAGCCAATTGAGCAAAATTAGAAGTTAAGAGCAGGGCATGGAAGCCCTTTGAGGGCAGGCCAAACAACCAGTTCAGAGGAGACAAAAAAGAAGTGGGCAGACCAACAGGAACTGGGTAAAATCTGAATGTTGATTGTCAAAACGTGCGTTTTAATGGGTGAAACAGGTTCAGTTAAAAGGTCTGTGTAGGGACAAAGATCCCCACATACTCAGGACAGTTATAACTGATAACATTTATTAAGCAGTTACCATGTGTCAGACACTTTTTAAAATTTTTAATTACAGTATAGTTAACATACAGTGTTAAATTAGCTTCAAGTGTCCAAATACAGTGATCTAAAAAGTATAATGCTAAACAAAGTAAGTTAGTCAGAAAGAGACAAAGACCATATGATTTCATTCACATATGGAATTTAAAAGGAAAAAAAAAGGAATAGAAAACAGACACTTTTTTTAGGATTTTATGCATATTATCTCATTTATTCCTCACAACATAGTTCCCTGAAATAGGTACAATAATCAGCACCCCCTTTGGCAGGTGAAGAATCAAGGCACAGAGAGACTGAGTCATTGGCTAAGTCACCTTGCTAGCAAACAGAAGAGCTGAGACTGAAAGCCGGGCAGTCTAGCTTTATGAACAAGCTTGTGGGCTCTCTGGTGTCTCCTGCTCAGCAAGAGTTTGTATCTTTGCAGCATTAACATGATATTCTGAGACTTAGACTAGGGGTGCCTGGGTGGCTCAGTTCATTGGATATCCGACTCTTGATCTTAGCTCAGGTCTTGATCTCAAGGTCATGAGTTCAAGCCCCAAGCTGGGGTCCACACTGGGCGTGGAGCCTCCTTAAAAAAAAAAAAAAAAAAAAAAAAATGAGTCTCAGACAACCCTCCCAACCCTGTGGCAGGATTACTTTAGAAGTGGGGTAGCATCCATCTTGAAAGTGGAACTCACCCTTTCTCTCCAGTATGTAGGACCCCAGAGAGGAGCCATGTCCAGTAGGGAGGTAACCAGGGAATTTCCATCCTAAAAGACAGGAAGCTGCAACTTTAGATGGAAGAAGCCCATGTTTCCTCCTGGATCTTTCAGACCAGGATGTAATCTCCTCATATTTACAGTGTTCGGTAAAATCCAATTTTAGAGTCAGTATAAACTAGCAATGCTTTCATTAGAAAGTCAAATGGAAGAGTTATTTAAGACATTAACTAAAGAATAAGTGGCAAAGTTGAGCATGAAAGTAAAGATATCTCATAAAATGTTTAATTAGAAAAGTATTTTCAGCACTGTAAATATTCACACTTTGAACATCCCAAATATTTGTGTAACTTTATTCCAAGAGGAGTCTAACAAGGGGGCTTCAAACTTTCAAAGGCTATAAAAAGACTAATGTGCTGTTTTTCATGTGCTTGTTTTTGAGCAGAGCTCAGGAATTGTCTGGTTAACCCAAAGTGAGTCCTATCGTCCTTCAGTGAATATGTTGGGATCTGCCTTCATTTTGGATCTAAACTCTGCACTCCTGCTCACACCATACCCACTTTGCAACCAAGTCTGTACTGTGCCTCAATAGGTCACCACTCCAGGGTCAACACACCAAACCCTCACATGTGGAGCTTGCATCCTAGTGGGCAAGGCAGATGGTAAACAAGTGGATACTTGCACATTGTGGTTAACAGTGGGAGGGAAAGACACAGGAGCATCTGATATGGAATAATAAAATAATAGAAGGAAAGGCTGTTTTGGGACTGATGGCCGAGGATGGCTTCTCTGAGGGTGTGGCATCTCAAACAAAATTAAGAACTCCTTTTTATTTAAAAATAAACAAAATGGACAAAACTTTAGCTAGGTTAAGAGAAAAAAGAGGTTGTAAATAAATATAATCAGAAATGAAAAGTAGACATTACAGTTGATCCCACAGAAATATAAGGGATCATGAGATAATGATGAATAATTATATACCACCACCTTGGATAACCTAGGAGAAATGGATAAATTCCTAGAAATATACAATCTAGAAATATGCAATATACAGAGAATTTTAATCTTGGCAGCTCTTGCCAAGACTGAATCAGGAAGAAATTTTTTTTAAAATCTGAATGTACCAATAATGAGTTAAGAGATTGAATCAATAATCAAAGACCTCCCAACAAAGAAAAGGCCTGAACAAGCTGGCTTCACTGGTGAATTCTATCAAACATTTAAGGAAGAATTAAAACCAATCCATCTTAAAATCTTCCCAAAAATTGAAGAGGAGGGAACACTCCCAAACTCGTTTTACAGGTCCAGCATTGCTCCTACACCAAAGCCAGATAAGAACAACATAAGGAAAAAGAAATTTATGGCCAATATCCCTGATGAATACAGACACAAAAGTTCTCAACAAAAAATAAGCAAACTGAATTTAACAGCACCACTACAGTAATCAAAACAGTATAATAGTGGCATAAAAATAAACACATAGATGGATGGAACAGAATGAAGAGCCCAGAAATAAAACCTTGCATATATAGTCAACTAATATTTGACAAGGGAGCCAAGAATACTCAACGGGTAGTATTTATGTGAAAGTTGCTAAGAGTGAATTTTGAATATTCTCACCACAAAAAAAGAGTCATTATGGGACCTGATGAGAGTGCTAGCTAATCACGTCCCAATATATAAGTGCATCAGATCAGCAGTTGTTCTCAATAAACTTACACAATGGTATATGTCAATTCCATCTCAACAAAGCCATTGGGGGTAGATTTTATTGTAGAGAAGGTCCAAGGAGACCTAGAACTTGAGCTCTTCCTAGTACATGAGATTTACAGATATTCATGATAATCCAGGCATGAATCAACTCTCAGCAATTTTTTTCTAGAATTCTGCAACCTCATGGCTGCTCCCTGCCTACACTTCCAAACTTATATTTTTCAAATTCCCGCCCCCCCAAAAAACCTCCCATTTCGATACAACTGGTCTACTTGTTACTCCCTAAGTTTTTTATGTCTGTCCTTACTTCCTCCTCACTGTCTTCCATGTGTTCTCTCCTCCAGGATTGCTCTTCTTCCTTCCTTTGCCCAAGGCCAGCCGCTGCCCTCTACTGCCTGAAGCCTTCCCTGGCTAGCTCTAGCCACACCTGACCTGGGAACACCTACAAACCACAGTGCTTGTATCACTCATGTGACACCTGGCCTTCAGTGCCTTGATTGGGAGCTAATTCCCAGTACTGATATGCAGCCTCTTCAAATAAACTATATATGACTTGAGGTTCTTTGTGGGTTCTTGGTGGATACCTTTGCTCATACCCAGCAATGGGCCAGATTTCTCTGAGTCTCTTGTAGCATTTAGCACAGCACATCGCATTTAGCAATTTCCTTGACTTTCTCCTACATAACTCCCACATCCAGTTAAAGATCAAGTTCTATTGTTTTGGGACTCTTCCATGTCTCTTGTATCTCTACACCTTTCACCATCATCCTTCCACACTTACTGTAGTTCAACCTACCAGCAATTCCTACTTGAACTAGTGGACTAACCTCCCAGCTGGTATGTCCCCCTCCATTACTGCCCTTGCAAGCCATTCAACATTCAGGGTCAGAGTGACCTTTCCAAAGGGCATATCTGATTATGTGGTTATGTCCCTCCCCCAAGGAAACCTGTTCCTTCCCTTCCCATTGCACTTAGCATGAAGACCAAAATTCTTCACGGTCCTGCCTGGTCAGATGACTTGTCCCCCTTCCTCTGGTACCAGCAAAAGGCTCTTGTGCTCCAAAGTGCTTATTCCTTCTCTCATTCCCTCTATCCATGTCTCCATCACATTTATTCCTATTCGTCCTTCAAAGCACAGCTCACAGGCCACTTCCTGACAGGACATGGACGGTTGCATTCTCATAGCATTCTGCTCTAATCCCTCATGGCTCTGATCGCAAGCATGATTCAATAAATAATTACAGACCATATGATTTGATGTCTGTCTCCCCTGTGACATCTATCTTCCAAAGACTCGAAACCTTTATTTTCTTGTTCACTGCTTTACCTGAGCTCCCAGCACAGGGACTGAATTAGAGTCAGCCTGAAAACAGTCTTTTAAATAAATAAAACAAATTCACAGTTTAAGCCTAAGCTCTTAAAGGCATAAAATATGTCTTATTCATGAGTTTACCCCTACATCTGGCACATACCTTTTACAAAGTAGGACCCAAAAAGATTTTTTTTATTTTTATTTTTTAGAAGATTTTAATTACTTACTTGATAGAAAGAGAGAGAGAAAGAGAGAGAGGGAGGGAGAGGGAGCAGTGGAGAGGAGCAGAGGGAGGAGGAAGAGGGATAAGCAGACTCTGCTCTGAGCACGGAGCCCGATGAGGAACTCGATCCCAGGACCCATGACCTGAGCCGAAACCAAGAGTCCAACGCTTAACAGACTGAGCCAACCAGGCAGCCCCCAAAAGATGATTTTTTAGTGAGTGGCTCTATCTCATAGTGTTAGCTTTGTATTTCACAAAAGTAGAAGGATAATAAAAATTCATAAGGGTGAACGTTTGAAAAAAAAATTAAATAATGGAATTTTTTAAAAGCTCAACTCCAGTTCCGATTTAAGTCAAGCACATGACTTGTATTTGCCTCCCTAGAGAGCCAACGCTGGGATTTTCATGGGAAGATACGGTCTTCAGCTTGCCAATCGTCAAATGAAATATGACTCTGACCTAAAGTTGAGACATCACCGACGACTCCAGATCAGAGCAATTTCCTATGCTGACCATGGCCGAAAGGTCACCCGCTCTTCGGTTGTTGCATTACCTGCTCTTACGTTGTCGCGCCATAAAAATAAGCAGGACATTTGTTCTGAGTTATCAGAGACTTTTAATCTTGGCAGCTTCTGCGTCTGCTCTCTGCAGAGCCCGGGTTTCTCAGACATAAGCTCCTCTCTCAGACATTTTCTAAAGCTACACTAACTGCTTCAAGCAAGTTGGACAATGAGCCAAGAGCAAATGGAGATGTTTCAGTCAGGAAAAGTGCACAGCCGTGACACAGCTGGACGATGAAACCAAGCCTGTGCGCCCAAGATGGGAAAGGCCTGGTGGGTGCTGCTAACCTGTCATAGCCATCCGACCTTCATCCTGAAAAATAACCCAAGTGTGGGACAGCCATACCGCCTGAAAGTTCCAAAACTGCTGTTCTAATTTGCCTGCTGAGAAATATAGGCAAAGAGACTGGTCTGCTGAGGTTAAGTGTGAGAAAAAAGAGTGCCGCTAGTTGCTTTCAAGTCGTGATTCATGCAGCATTTTCCATGGAGTGCTCGCATAGGATGATAAAGATGGGGGGAGGGGGTCCTGTAATCCCTCCTGGAGATTCACGATGCATGCAATCACATGAGACGCCCTAGAGTAAAGAAATCTGTTAAACCTGGCGTTTTCCAAAATTAATTGACTGTGGAACCTTTTCCTATGTAACATCTTGTTGTCATTTATCATTTTGTGGCTGGCAGGACTCTGAAGTCGCTTCTTCTGTCTAGGGAATCCCCAGCTGTGTGAGCATCTCCCTGGGAGGCAACGTCTACCTACCTCCATAGGAGATAAAAGGGCAAATAATCCCCCCACCTCACTTTGTGGGAACCAGGGTCTCATTTGCCCTCTGGGCCAGTGGCCTGCTGCCTCCTGGGACTTTGACTCTGGAGGGAGTGGCAGGGAAGCAGAAACAGTGCCTTCTCCCTCTGGTAGCTATGGGTGGGCACAGAGCCATTTCCTTGCACAGAGCAGTGCAAGGGAAGGGTTAAGTAGCTACAGGAGGTGGCAGTGTTGTCCTACCAGGTGGTCCCCCTGGCATGGTTTGGGCTGTGATTCTGGTCACCTACCCCTCTCTGGGCTTCTGACCATTGTCTCAACCTGTTCTCCTAGCTCCCGTCAGGACTGTGAAGTTAAGTATCTTTCCCTTCCTATGTAAGTCATCCAGGGCCAGCAAATACGAATTTCAGCCTGACTCATCCTTTAACATCTGGCAGAACGGGTGCTTCGGGGAACAACTTTGGAACATTCTGCATTCTTGTGCAACATGACCAACCTAGAAACTTAGAAGTATAGTAAATCGGCGTGCCTTCACTTCCGTGACTGGACATACTAACGCCGCTTCCAAAAGCTACTATGCATGAAGTCTATGGAAAAAAAAAAGTCTCAGAAAAAAAACTTTAATCTCTGATTTCACCTCCAGATCATTGAACAGGTCTCTTGCAGGCACCACCTTCCATCCTCTGACTTGACCATGACTCCTCCTACCTGACCCTTCCTGTACCACAGTCACTCAGTAGTGGCCATTTCGTTTATCCTTAAACAGAATCCACTCCATCCGGGTGCTGAGCCATGTGAGTTCTATACAGATTATGGGGGCTGCAAAACTAAAAAGAAATAATCACTGTGCAACACATAGATGTTTCAGCCAGCAGAAGACTTTAAGCTGTTAAAATTTTTATAATTTTTTTAAATTTTTTTATAAACATATAATGTATTATTAGCCCCAGGAGTACAAGTCTGTGAATCGCCAAGTTTACACACTTCACAGCACTCACCATAGTACATACCCTCCCCAATGTCCATCACCCAACCACCCTCTCCCTACCCACCTCCCCCTGGCCACCCTCAGTTTGTTTTGTGACATTTAAGAGTCTCTTATGGTTTGTCTCCCTTCCAATCCCATCTTGTTTCATTTATTCTTTTCCTACCCCCCAAACCTCCAACATTGCATCTCCACTTCCTCATATCAGGGAGATCATATGACAGTTGTCTTTCTCTGATTGACTTATTTCGCTAAGCATAATACCCTCTAGTTCCATCCATGTGGTCGCAAATGGCAAGATTTCATTTCTTTTGATGGCTGCATAGTATTCCATTGTATATATATATACACCACATCTTCTTTATCCATTCATCTGTTGATGGACATCTAGGTTCTTTCCATAGTTGGCTATTGTGGACATTGCTGCTATAAACATTCGGGTGCACGTGTCTCTTCGGATCACTACGCTTGTATCTTTAGGGTAAATACCCAGTAGTGGGTTGTAGGGTAGTTCTATTTTCAACTTTCTGAGGAACCTCCATGCTGTTTTCCAGAGTGGTTGCACCACAAGCTGTTAAAATTTTTTAAAGCTGCTGTTCAAAATGAAATATGTCACACAAGATTTTCTACGAGCAAGAACCAAGTTCAAAGGGACCACATGAGTGGAGTCTTCCAGTGTGGCTGACAAGGAACTGAGAGATGATGCAAGCATACAGGTAAATAGAAATGTCAGCACTCAAATGTGTTTTTTTTTCTCCTTTCTTAGTTGGTAAAAGCAATCTCATATATTTCTATCTAATAATGTCATATCTTGAGGCTAAGTTTGACATATTTCTTCCTGGTATGGGTGACCTCAGAAACTCTGTTTCAAATCTGGTAAGTTTCCATATTGTTAATTGTGCTATCTTGGTCTAGCATCTCACTTGTGATAATGGACTGATAATGGATGAAATGGAATTTTCTGCTTGTAACTAAACCCCCCCCCTTGATTTCTGAGCATCGCCCCTATATCATCAATATCCATGGGACACTTCAGCTTACCCATTGTCTCCCACCCATATACCCTGACAATTCTTCTAAGAAAATGGAAGGTTCTATTCTGTGCCTTTTTAAAAGCTTTGACAAAAACAAAAGATACTTAGCAAGTTCTTGGTTTTTTGCTTTGCATTCAAAGTGCACAGGGTGGAAGAATTAGCTTATTTGGAGAGATGACACGCTGGGATATTAACTAAAATGTTCTTTCCCTTTTCTCTTGATCATCCTTCCCTTAGGCTGCAAACATACACCTGTCATTTCCCACAGGTGGTGGAAAGAGGGTTTAGAGGGTCAGAAAAGAAACAGAACAGAGATATCCAATTCTTCAGGATAAAGCTCAAAAGCTAGGGGATCGGGTGCAAAATTGGAGAGTATTGGAAAGAATTGGAAAGTAGATGCATGAGTCAACACTGGAGTCTTCTCTCTTTCACCCACAAGGGTCTGAGGAGCAGGAGGCTGCAGCTCAGCAGACCAACCTGAGGACCAGGGGACACAAGGCACATGTCAAGGCCTGGCAGCAGAAAACATTGCCAGGTAGACACTAAGAAACAGCCTGAATTTACCTGAAAGTAATGAGATCCCATTTTCCGTATTAGGAAAATGGAAGTGGAAGCTCAAGGGCAGAGATGAAAATTTTGTTCCTGAGAAAAATATTCCACTTTATAGGTGAATTTGAGAGCCGGGAAGTTTGCATCCATTCCAGTCAGATTTGCATAAAGGACCGGGGTCTGAGGGCAATCCAATCAGGACTGGCCTTTCCGATCTCCCTGAACTGCATGGATCTTCAGAGCTTGTCGAAGCGGCGAACGCTGAGATGCAAAAAGACGTGGGATGAGGCGGCACCTGGAAAAGTTATGAGAAGTCCAAGTCGGAAACGAGGCAAGGAGGGGAAGAGGAAGAAGGAAGAGGGCTGTGTCATCGTTTGTCTGCTCTGAAGTCCCAACAGGACAGATCCCCTTGCTCATCACTTATGCAGGCTCTGAGCGGCTCAAGAGGGAAAGGTCAGGAGTTACAGGCAAGTGGAAGGATGTGTGCAGATAACGTAGGACAGATGGATGGGATGCGGGCTTTGCAGGAATCATCTAGCTTGGAAACGATTTTGAAAAATTTAAATATAAGATATTTTCATGCATAGTAGTGTGAGAAATATATGGGGCAGTTTGAGTAATGAAACTGGACCTCAGTACTCAGGACTCCCTCGCTTTTGAGCTGACGGAGTGGTAGTACCAGCTCGTTCATTACTGGTGATTATGGCCCAGTTCCAGTCCCAATAATTACATTCTACTTCCCAGACTCCCCCTGGATCATCTACTGAGCATGTTTCCTGTCCCTTCTGATCCCAGGTTATTCCCTGTTCTATATGTCTGTTTCCCAAGGGGCTGGTGAGCCTTAGTGAGCTGGTATTTACCATACACCTTAAGTAAGATCTTTGAATGGGAAATGCTATGAAAGGGCCCATTGATCTTAGCAAGAGCAGGTTAGCACCCCTTACATTAGGGGTGGTTAGGCTGCCCTCCATGTATCTCCCTGCTTTATTTGCAAGTGTCTCATACCCATCGTGATCTTTCCCCACTGCCTCCATTGTGAGCATCTCAAAAACAAGGAGTATGTCTTCTTTTCCTTTGGTAGCTTCTAGTGAATAATAAATGTGCCATGGCCCTTGGTGACAGATTGCTTAACCACATGTCCATAAAGCCACAGTGGATTCCTACCTCCTAGGACCCCTTATGAACTGCCACCCAGAACCCTCCTCGCCAATCCTTCTACCCCACCTGTCGAAACTAACATAACTCCTAAAAATCATCTTTTCCCCATCTATCTGACAGCGCAGGAAAGAGGAAAATAGGAACAAATGGATAATGCGAGCAAGATAAGGAAGTGAGAGCCCATAAAGGGCACCACTTAGTGGGTACTTCTATTTCTGAGTGCACTTTTACACTCGTGCCTGAATGAAGTGATCCATCAGTCACTAGAGATGGAAGAGTAAGGCCCTTTGTGGTTGCAGTGACAGATGCCCAGTTAGATCTAGAGCACGGAAGGGAATGTGCTGGTTTGGATCTGACATCCAGGGAATGCCACACCCCCAGGCGGTTCATAGGGCAGGTGTCCGCCAGGCCTCGGGAACAAAGACAACCGAGTGCACTCTGACCATCTCCCAGCTCTTCTTGTTTGCACACCAGCTTCATTCTTTCTTTGTTCTGTTGACCCTCTAGACAAGGTCTCCAACAGCTCGCAAGTATTATACCTACTGTTTACTCACCACCTGGAGGGAGATGAATCCTAAGATAAACCCCAAGTCTAAATGACCTATAAAGGTCCTCCTTGGCCTGGCTAGGGTCAGGTTTCCCCCCCCCACCCCCGGACTGTAAGGCCTTATAACCAGGAGTGTGTACAGGAAGAAGTTTCTATGTGGGAAGTTTCTAGGTGCACAGTCCTGAAGATCAAGAATTTCCTGGAGGAGTCAGCAAAGAGCTAAGAGTGAGCTACACAAAAGCTATGGGATTTTGTAGGACTGGGTACATTCCCACCTAACAGTCCAGTCCTGTCTGGTGGATGAGAGAATTGTCAAAGGCTTAAACTTGCCTCTGTCACCTCTCTCAAGCCACCCCTGATGCTGGATGGGGAATACGGAGACTCCAGCCCACTCTCCAGCCAAGGCCACCCACAGCCTCAGTGGGACGCTGGAGAACCCTCCAGTGCTGCTCAGACGTAGGTAATGAGGTAACCAGGAAAGATCTGGGTTCTCATCCTTCTCTCAGTAAGTTACTTACATCGTGACCTTCACCTTCCCCTTCGTAAACTTGTGGACCGGTCTATCTGTTTTCCATTTTCTTCAATTATAGCTTTCCTCCTCAGGATAACAGCTGATCTAAGACAAGAAGAAAGATCAGTAAATTAACAGGTAACATGGCAGCAAAGGACAAACAAGATGGGAAGGAATCTTTGAAGCATTTTTGAGGTCCCATTAAAACCTACTGTTGAGGGGCGCCTGGGTGGCTCAGTGGGTTAAAGCCTCTGCCTTCGGCTCAGGTCATGATCTCAGGGTCCTGGGATCGAGCCCCACATCAGGCTCTCTGCTCCGCGGGGAGCCTGCTTCCTCCTCTCTCTCTGCCTGCCTCTCTGCCTAGTTGTGATTTCTCTCTGTCAAACAAATAAAATATTTTTTTTAAAAAATCTCCTGTTGATCATGCGTCTGCTGGAAGACTCTGACCAAATTTCATTGTCACCCCATAACCATAACTTTCTCACCTTGGGGAAAGTCAAGAACTCTGAGGCCTTTACACAAAGACTGCAATACTTTTGGTTTCGTGAGCCCAAGTATAAAAGGCACCGGTCCCACGGTGATTAACTGGGGTTTTAGGGGCAGTGTTTCAAACCAGTGTTGCACTGCGTGTCTTCACTTACTGTAGTTATGATTTCATTAGCCTCTCTGATAAATAATGCAGCAACTTTAATGATGCATTTCCCCTTTAAAAAAAAAATAACCACAATGGAAACGCCATTTCATAAAGCAGGGAAGGACAATGACTTCTGTTTAATTTTTATTACTTTTAAATTAATCTGTAAGGTTTTGAGAAGTGAAAACCACCTTCTGAGGAAAAACAAACAAACAAATCCAAAACAAAATGAAAGAAAAAGGTTAACCTGCTTCAAAGGTGCAGACATTTCTGGGGGAGTGCAGAAGGGATATAGGTCAAGAATCAGCATGGAAGCTCCACCTTCCTCAACCGAGCCCTTTCTAGATCACAAAAGGAAAGTGGTCCTGCCAAATTAAAACCCTCCATAACAATAAAACCTGATTTAATGCAGTCATTATTTTTCCATTAAATCTGAATATCATCTAATGCATGGATGTTATTTTAAACCTACCACGCTAATGCAAATCCAACATTGCCTGTAAATCAGACCTAAACGTTCCATCAATTGTCATTACTGCTATTGACAATCACGATACTTCATCCCCAAGGACACCATCCCCTTAGCCCCTGACTCCAGAGATGTAGGGGGAGAATAAAGGAGATGTATTTTAATTTCGAACAGAGAGCTTCTTACTGAAGTGTAGAGGTTGGGTCAGTCACACCCTGGAGGTCTCAGCTTAATTTGGTTCAACATGTAACCCTTGCTTCTCCGGGCCACACGAGGATGGAAAAAAATCCAAGGCTTAGGTTTGGAACAGCTGGGAAAAGAGAAAACTCTTTAAGTGTTTAAACCAGAGGAAACAGCACTAGGGACTGGTAACACAAGGGATGGACATGACCGGAAGAGTTGAGAAGCCAAACCGGAGACAGTGATGCAACCCAGAGACTGGCTACATGTTGGCTGCGAGGACAGAAGGAAGATGAAGTAGGACCAGGACACTTGGGGCAGAGACATTGGGAGGATTCTGGAACCACACCAGGCCTGTCCGGAGCCATGGACTCAGAGGAAACATAACCACAGCTGGATGAAGTACCCTGACTTCTCTCTTTTCTTTACCCACCTATGTCTGCCAGTGCCTCCCACTGGCAAAACTGTGGTAGAAGCCAACTGACCTCAGAGCGTAGAGAAGGCAGATGGATGTCTGTCCCCTGGCAATGAAGAGCCGGAGACGAACAAGGAAGAGGGAGAAGGGCAAACAGACCCAGAGCAGCAGAGGTTACAACCACATTAGTATTTGGGTTCTGCCTCCCTGGATGGGGCTGTTCCAACCCTACCTCAGGCCACACTATGGACCCTCTGCTCAGAGCTGCAGGAGTTCACAGAGGCTCTGCTCCCCAGCACACCAGCTCTGTTAATCAAGTTCCTGCAACCTCAGGGTCTGTGGAGATGATGGGTAGCATAGCTGACTGCCCAGTACTTTATACCCCCTCACCCCTGTGGAGAAGCCCAACAGTCTGAGAGGGATGGAATGTCTCCACCCCAACTCCCAGCTCAGGCCTCAGTTGGCTCTGAGTACACCCTCAACCCCAGTGACTGGGATGAGGTGGCCCAGGCAGTCAGAGCATAGTGTCACCCTCAGAGTGACTGACTCAGACCAAAGCCACTTGCTATCCCAAGTGGGTGTCTGTGCTACAGATGAAGAAAAGAGCAGCTCTGGATGAGGAAGCATGTGGCCCCAGGAACTGAGAGCAGGGAGTTGGCTGGCAGCCTGAGGATGAGGCAGCCACCCGGAGGAGGGCATGACCCAGAGGACCACAGAGATCAAGCCCCAGCCTGGATGACCTCTGGAGAACAAACCCTCTCCCCCCCCCCCACACACACACCTCAGGACACCACAGTTGGGTGACACAACAAATTCCTTCATGGTTTAAACCACTGGCATTTTCTGTTGCTTGCAACAAGAGTCCTAACTGATTAAGGCTAACGGAATTAAGGCCATCGAGAAATGTATGCCAAGCTCCCTGGGAACCCAAATGGGGGTGGTCTGGATCTCTAGCATGACACAGTCTGACATCTGACTCTTCATATTTGAACCCACGTGAAACCTGCCTCCAATACAGGACTCATACCCCAACGATTCCTCTCTACTTCAGGGCAGGTTTCCTAACTTGTAAAGGCTCTAGCCTACCACACCACACCATCCCCTCAGCCCCTGACTCCGGAGGATGGAAGCCACCATTTATCTTTTGTTCAAATGGGTTCTGAGGGCTAATTGTTCCCTCTCTCTCCCAAAGATAAGAGAGAATTCATAAAAGCACAGCCTCCTTGGGTGATAAGGACTAGGCTCAACTATGAATCTCCTCTTGTGAAGTCCTTTCTATGAGCCAGATGCGCTGAAGGGTGTGAAGAATTAGCTGCAACAGGAAGTTGTGGGTAGAAACTTTCCCATAACAGAAACTCATCTGCCTCAGTCTCCATGATGGGCAACGGGAGGACGAAAAGCCAGGAATGCTACTAAACATCCGACAGTGCACAGAAGAGCCCACCAGACAAAGAATTATCCAGTTTCAAATGTCCGTAGTGTCAAGGTTGAGAAACTCTGCGCCAGGGTTAAGGTCTTAAGAAAACAATCAGAGTAACGTTGTTCAAGTAGTCTGGAGTATATTTATTTTTGGTTGTCTGATGCAGGCAATCCTACAACGTTGTCCCTCCTTTCTATTCATTATGCCTTTCAGTTCTTTATATTGCCTTCCTACTCTGGCTAGGCTATCTAGCATAGTAGAGAAAAAAAAGTATAATCACATACACCCTTTCTTCTTCCCTTCTTCGCCATTAAGAACAATATTTGCTAAAAGTGTTTTTGCAGCTACTACTATCAGGTAGAGAAAGTTTCAGCCTATTGTTAATTTGCCAAAGGTTTCTGTCATGAATGTTAAATTTTGTCAAGTGCTTTTTTTTCTACATTGATGGAAATGATTGAATAGCTTTACCCTTTCTATTAATGAAGTGAATTACATTAATCAGTTTTCTTATGTTAAACCAATCTTTCATGTCTGTAACATCAAGCTTGGGAATGAGATGCTCTGTTTCTATGTATGTTGAATCCAATTTGCTAGTAGTTTGCAAGGATTTCAGCACTTATATTCAGGAACGAGATTGGCCTGTGATCATCCTTTCTTTTCATTTCCTTTTCTAATATTGCATCAAAATTATGGTAGCCTCTTTCAATGACTTGAGAAGTGTTCCCATTTGTATATTCTTTGGAAAATTTTATGTAAGACTGAAATCTTCTGTTTGTCAAATGTTAAGGACAATCTGACCTATACATTCATCCAGGCAGGCTGCTTTCTTTAAGGGAAGATTTAAAAAATATCCATTACTAGTTGTAGGACTATTCTGGTTTTCCATTTCTTCTTAAATCATTTGCAATAATTGTTACTTTAGTTATCATTGCAAAAATATATATATTTCAGAAATTTCCCTACTTCAGTTAACTTTTTAACTTCTTTTGTCATAAAACTGGTTTATAGTATTTTGTTATCATTTGAATCTCTGACACATCTGTGGCTCTTTTATATATCTTTTTATCTCTTTCCTCTTGCCAGAGTTTGTCAGTTGTATTAGTATTTACAAAGACCTCTCCTTTGGCCTTACTCATATTCCCTATTGGTCTGTGTTTTTAACATCTATTTCTACTGTCTCTAGGTTTATTTTCTCGTTCTTTTCCTAATTTCTTAAATTGGATGCTTATCTCATTAACTTTTAGCCTTTTTTTCTTCAATGCAAATGTATTTGATGGCAATGAGTCTGAAAAGTTAGAATGGGCAATTTCCTAGCAAAATTTCAATAGAAAACTCAACTAGAGCAGTTACAATGGCAGAACTGGGTATGTGATTCAAGATCCTCTTTCAGAATACAACTTTTAAAACAAGAAAGCACAGCACCTTCTTGGGCCAGAGAATGCACAGAGGCTTCAGGGAAATTCCAAAGTAAACAGCTCCAGAAGGGTAGTGACCCCAACCCTCTTAAACACAGTGTAATGCGTACTGTGTCAATCCAATATTGAGATAATTAGGGCCAAGAGTAGAAGATCACATTGAATCTTATTGGGAGCCCTGATTCCAGAACTAGCTGGGGGCAGATTCGCTGAAAGATGCTGAGAAGATAAGAGCCTTATGGGGATGTTGAATCCCTTTGGAATCACTGTGCTGGACAGGTAATAAATAACCTTCAGGTTATTCCTCCTTATCCCAATGCCTCGCTTGGAAATTCCAAGTTTCTCAGGATGTGCAAATCATCAAATCCAGCCTTGTCAAAATCTGCATTCCTGAGCTATTGTTGGTATTGGCCATTTCTTGGGAGAGTGTCAACATTATGTTCACATAAATAGTGTTCAGATGGAAATGTTTAAAAACTCACGAAAAGGAGAAATTAATGATAATGCAGTCTCCAAGGTCAGAGTCATGCATTTCAGTAAAAGTTTACCTCCTTCCAAAACAAAAAGTGACTCTGAACGGCAATTTCTGGTGGGGCGAGGGGGGATTGGAGAGGAGGAGTAAATTAGCCAGCATATTTATCAAAACAGGCTGCAGAGATTATGTTTTACAGGGGAACTTTTTCCTTACCAATAGCCTCACCACTGAACCATGAAAATTGTTTTATTATGTTTTGCTGTAGGATAATACCCTGAAGCTGAGACTCTAGCTAAGATGTGCCCAGGTCTCTGACCCACAGAAAAAGTGAGATGGTAAATGCTTGTATTGTTTTAAGCTACTAAATTTGCAATGATTTGTTATGCAGAATAGAAAACTAATATACATCCCTATGACTCCTAACTCTTCCCATTGTCCATACAGCCTCCTGCCCACTCCCATCCATTCACCAGATGGAGAATTCCTACCCACCTTTAAGGCTCAATTTAAACATCCTTTGTTTTGTTTTTTTGGTTTGTTTTTTTTTACATCCTCTATTTTCAAGAAACTTTTCTGCACTCTCCCTTCTACTCCTGTTCTTAGGCTCATAAAACCTGTAGATACCTATTATTAGCACATATATCACACGTGTGTTTGGATCATCATCATCTTACAGGTGTGTCCTCTTGACTGGATGTGTGCACCTTTGAAACAAGGAGCTGTGTCTCAATCATATTTACATCTCAATGTCAAGCATGATGCCTGCCGCATAGTAATCACTCAGTAAATATTTGTGTGGTGCGTTGACATCTAAGTCCAAAAACTTATTTTAAATAAATCAACGTGATTACCAATTGCAAGCCTCCTCTTCCAGGCTGGCAGGAAATTGACCCTTAGTCCTTGCTTAGTTGTCCTTCCCCCTTCCTGAAATTCATGTCAAAAATCCAAGATCAGTATCTAGGGATACAGCTAAAGGAAATACTCAAATAAAAATTCATATCTTTATTATCTATATAAAAAAAAAATCCAAGATCTGGGACACCTGGGTGGCTCAGTTAGTTAAGCTTCTGACTTCAGCTTGGGTCATGACCTGGATCCCCACTGCTCCTGGACCACAGCTCTCCCTCTCTCTCTCTCCCCTTTTTCTCTCCATAGTCAAGGGCCATCTCCTCTTCTAGCGGTGGGGAGTTCTCCAAGAAAAACTATCTAGAACATCAAGTCTCCTTCACCTTTTTGCCTCCTCTGCAAACCCTCCTGAGGGCTTGTACTCTTAAAAAACAAAAGCCAGAAATCCTTGCTGGCGTCTGTTTCTTTCAGCCCTAAGGGGAATCTGAGACAGTGGAATGAAACCAGGACCGGCTCAGACGGGAGAAAAGCAAAGGAGGAAAATCACACACGCTTTCACATCTCAAAATATGGACCGGTCTCACTTTGGGGATGAATGTGTTAATAACTGATCCACCAAATTAGAGAAGGAGTAATAATAGTACAAGGGTATCTAGGCAAATGTAAGTAACCAATAAAATATTAATCGTTCATTCGAAAGGACTCGCCAGTGGTAAAGAGGTCAAGTCCTCTCCTGAACATAGGAGGAAAGGAATAATGCAGGCAGGTGAGACCTGCTGGTGCTTTCAAAACCATCAGTTTTGGTCATCAACTGTAAACCCTCAGCTTCACATCCTTCTCTTAAGCTACTGCTGCCCGATTTAAATTTCACCCTCCTTAAGACACTTTTGATAAGCGCACAGATTTTGGCACACCTGAGGCGGGCAGGTGCACCTTCACTGCCGACTTTCCATTCCAAGGATCATCTCAAAGATCCCCTTGCTCTTCTGCCTCCCTGCCTTTCTCCTCAGCCCAGGAGGAGGGAGGAGTTAACGTCCGCAAGGCAGTCCTCTGCCCATGGCTCCCAGGGTTTGGTGGCTAAGTGTCCCAGGCTCCTGCCATTCAGAAGGACAATTGTGAGGTACATTCCACACAGCAACTCAGAGGTCCCCAGGGAACTGATCCTTGGCTCCCCACACTGGTGACCATGTCAAATGCACCTTCTCTGTTGTTTTGTTCTCCGTGTCCTGTTCACTCCTCATTCCCACATTCTAGCTTCCAGGAATCACTCCCAGATGAACTACCTGTCCCAGGCTCTGTTCTTAGGGGAAACCACCTAAGACAACCCTCTCTCCAGGGCACCTTTCCTGGAGGAGGTCCTAACGAGGAGTGACAAACCCAAGAAGTAAGTTCTAGATTGAGCAGAGGGGATGGGGAGGAGAGGTGGGAATGGAGAACCAAAATCAGAGAATCAGATAAAACCTTACAGTGCTGCCCCAGTGAAAAGGATGTAAATGGCCCTGTAAGAGCTCCTCTGTGTAATGTCTGGAGCAGGTTCCAGAGGAGGAGCACACAGCTTCCAGAATGAGGGTACTGACAGGTTGCTGACCGCAGGTGGATGACAGGCAAGCACACTCAGGCTCTGACAGCACGACCTGAGCGTGCAAAGCCTGGTGCACCAGCCACGCTGTGACCTCACCATCAGCCTCTCAAAGTGGGACAGCGGGAGCAGAGGATTGCTTAGGCAGCTGTCTGGGAAGAGGAACAATGCCAGCAGAAACTGCGAGGTGTAAGCAATGAGGCTGCTGGGAAAGATTAGAGCATCTAGAGCAAGTCAATGAGGTCACAGTCAAGGAAGGGAGAGAAAACAGAAAATGAGGCCAGCCATTTCCAGAATCCCTCCAAGGGCCTCTGCCTGGGTCTAAGAGCCTGACACGTCACCTAAGCTTCCTAGACCACACCTGCCCAGGGTTTAATGTGGGCATAGATTGTTCCAAAAGGTAGGCTTGATGATTACTCAGGTCTGGTGGGACCAAAAGCATCAGGAGAGGACTGCCATGGAGAAGATAGCTTGCTACTCACTGTTCCCAAGAGTAGGGGGCATGCAATGTCACATGGGGCCACACAGAGGAGCTCCGAGAGGCATCAGGAGGCAGAGGGGTGGGGGACGCGGTGAGTGAGAGCCTCTACTGTGGTCTCCACCAGAAGAAATGGGCAGAAGAGTGTGACTTTGGTTTAGCTTATTTGAATAATTTCTGTGGGACCTGAGATGTAGGGGCTGTCCTGACCTGTCTGGTCCTTGGCCCTGGGCTGATTCATTGTTCTCGGATTCACCACCACCTAGCCTGGTATGAGGGTTAGGATTAGGGTTAGTCCAAACAGCAGGGCCAGACTCTTCCTGACTTTGGACTGCCTTCTCTCCAGGGATGCTCCTTATCTCCCTGGGAGGACAGATGACCAGAGGCCTTGAGTGTGTCAGCAAATCTTCGCCAAGGTCTTTGGTCCTACCTTTCCTGGAAGGTAGAAAAATGAACCCTTTGTCGTGATTATTCCCACTTTGGAGGTGGTTCTTGTTTTTAACCAACTGATGATTCTCCGGGGCTCTGCTCCCAGGGACTACTGAAGTTCATCCACAAAGCAGCCCGACGTGTGTGTGTGTGTGTGTGTGTGTGTGTATGTGTGTGTGAGAGAGAGAGACCTTCCTCTAATGCCCTAAGAACTCTGAGTCAGTCTTAGCATTGGCCACTTGTCTAAACCACCCATACGGGCATCTAAAGCCCCATGAGGCCTCTCACCTGTCAGCTTGCTCCCTCAGGCAGAGGCACAGACATCCCAGCCAAGGATCCCTTGGGTTCTCGGGGATCATCTTTGGAGCACTTGGGTCCGGAGGAGAGCAGCAGCTCTCTTTAGCTCAAAGGCAAGAGCCTGAGCTTGAGGACACATTGGTTGACCACAGAGCCCTCTCCACCACCACAGCTTCTTCCTGTTCCTGGGTCCTCAGTTCTCCTGGTGGGCCTCCCTCCTGAAAGTCATTCAGCCATCTCCCCCCCCACCAACTCTGACCTACTCCTCCCAGCAGGGAAAGGGCAGACAGGGTGAAGGTCATTTCCTCATCAAGGACATGGGATCCAAAACTGTGCCCTCACCACTGTCCTGGAATCTGAGTTCCAGGCTGACCTGGGGGACATGGCTGTGAGCCAGGTGGGCAGGATGGAACATCAGGCTGGCCAAAGAACAACAGCGAGGGTCCAGAGCACAGGGAACAGTGAGCCAAATCGATGCCAGAGACACAAGTGGCATTTCCGGGGGCAACTTCTTATACTCCAGCCTGAGTGAGAAGGGCAAATGGGGTTATTCCCACAGTCACTGCACTTGTCCCCAGAGTTCCCTGAGACCCTCCTAACTTACCTCGCATCCCTCCCCCTTGCTTGGAGCATGATTTTCCGGTTTGATTTAGCATCCTTTCTCAAGCATGATTCCTACACACCACAACCATGGTGGGAGACTGTGTTAGTTTCCTACAGCTGCTGTAACAAAAACCACAAACGTGATGACTTAACACAGCATGCAATTCTTCTCTTACTGTTCTGGAGGCCAGACGTCCAAAATCAGTTTCCCTGGGCTGAAGTCAAAGCGTTGGCAGGGTCAGGCTCCCTTTGGAGGCTCCCAGAGAGAATCGGTTTCTCTGTCTTCTCTGACTTCTGGAGGCAGCCAGCACTCCTTGCCGTCCCTGGCTTATGGTCCCTTCCTCCAACTACACAGCCAGGATCCTAGTGTCTTCACATCTCCCTGTGTCCATCCTTATGACACTGCCTTCTTCCTCTTCTGTGTCCAATTTTCTTTTTAAGATTTTATTTTACTTGAGAGAGAGAAAGAGTGCGCAGAAGTGGGCAGGAGAGGGATAAGCAGACCCTCTACTGAGCAGAGAGCCTGACCTAGGGCTTGATCCCAAGACCTTGAGACCATGACCTTAACTGAAGGCAGACACCTAACCGAATGAGCCCCTCATCATGTGTCCCCTCTCTGCCTGCTTCTTTTTTTTTTTTTTTTAATATTTTATTTATTTGACAGAGAGAAATCACAACTAGGCAGAGAGGCAGACAGAGAGAGAGGAAGAAGCAGGCTCCCCACAGAACAGAGAGCCCGATGCGGGGCTCGATCCCAGGACCCCGGGATCATGACCCGAGCCGAAGGCAGAGGCCCCAACCAACTGAGCCACCCAGGCGCCCCATCTGCCTGCTTCTTATAAGGACACCTGTGAAGGCATTTAGGGTCCACCTAAATAATAACAGGTATTATTAGATAATACCTATAATACCACTTTAGATAATCCAGGATAATCTCTCCATCTCTAGATCCCTAACTTTATATCTGCACAGAACCTTTGCTCCGTATGAGGTAACACTCCCAGGAGTCCAAGGATTAGGACCTGGATACTTAGGACCTGGATATCTTTGGGGGCCACCATTCAGCCTGCCACAGAGGCACCCCCACCTCCCTCTCAGGCCTGGAGAGAGATCATATTCATGAGAGGACTGGCTAATAAACAGGACTGAAATCTGGGTCCTTTTGTCTCTGAAGTCACAGCTTTCCCTACATGATCATATTGCCTTGAGGAAATGGCAGTGAATTTCTGGATCCCGGGGGTGACAAATTTTCCCAGGATCCCCAAGATGGAGAAAGACTCCTGAGCTCCAGAGTCACTCAGAAGCAAGTGCCTGCTGCCCGCACCATGGGTGATGGAGGCAGCTGGGGGCTTCGTCTGGCCGCATCCCCTCGGCAGCTCGAGGAACAGCCTAAGTCATTCCAAACACCTGATGGTCAGAGAAGAGAGGGAAGGGTTCGAGGGGTCCGCAGAGCTTCAGGATTGCTTTAAAAGCACAGCTGGCATCAGGTACCCCACGAGGTATGGTCAGGGGTATCATTTTCATGAAGGCATGAAAGCGCATTTATTAGGTGATAAAAATACCTGTGTTGTCTAAATGCTAAGTCAAATAATACCAGGGCCACAGCTCGGCCCTGACTGTGTCATCACAGGTCAATCCTGATTTCACTCATCTCACATGCATTCCGTCTACCCCTTTGCTTTATTCCCAGGGATGCAATTTCTCACCCTGTGTGTGAGCAAAATAAAAGCAAGTAGCGTCTACCTTGCCATCACTTGGAATCCCCAGCAAATAGAAATCCTCCTGTGTTTCTGGAGACTTCTTCCTGCTGTTGCCATGTACGGAAGAGCAACACAGCTCAACCCACAACTGCTATTACCTAAGATGGATCTCTAAACAATGCACAGAAATGTTGGCAATAATATTCTATTTTGAAGGGGTTTTTTGTTTTTTGTTTTGTTTTGTAGCAGACAGGTGTACTTAGCTTTATGGGAGAAATATTCCTTAAGAGTTGGCTATACCATCAATTTTGTAAAACAAATCTCATTTTAACATTGATTTCCGTTATGTCAGAGATGTTCTCCCAAATCTTTTGGTCTTCCTGCTCAGTTGTGATGACTGTGCGGACTTGGGGAAGGGGGTGGGGTAGAGCCTCTGAAGGGCCAGCTGCCTCCCTGGAAAGGACAATCTAACAGAGTGGTTCAAACCCCAAGCATTTGGACCCTCTCCTGGGAACTCGGGTCCATTCCAGCTCCCATGACCTCTGACCCCTCAGCTATCATGAACTTGGTGGTGAGGCAGAGAGAGGTAGAGATGGGCCATGAAGAGATGCCAGCCCAAGGCGCCTTTTTGCCTCGGGGAGGATCGGGAGCTGGGGCAGCTTAATGGGGCCTGAGGGGCCCCTGGGAGTGCAATGAAGGCATGTGGAGTTTGGTAAGGACTGGATGACAGTCAAATGCAAGTTTCATTCTGGCCAGCACTCAGCCTCAGGCAAGTCAGGTCCATTTCACAAGCCTGTTCCCTATTTGAAAAAAGAAAGGTAGAAATACTTACCCAGCCAGTGGTTGTAAGGGTGAGACTAGTCTAGAGCCAGGATCAACAAACTTTTCTGTAAAAGGCCATATGGTCTCTGTCACCAGAATTCAACTCTGCAGACCTAGCATGAAGACAGTCAGAGGATATATAGTGAGTGTGTGTGGCTGTGTTCTAATAAAACTTTATTTATGAAACCAGGCAGTTGGTAAATTTAACCTGAGGGCCATAGTCTGCCAGCCCCTCCACTAGAACAGCCTGGTACACAGTCTGGTGAGGGTGCTGGACCTGGCCGGCTTGGCCTCACATCCATTCACAGGCCTTGCAAGCATCTCTACAAACTACAGTTCCCATCCTCCTCTACCAGCTGGCTTCTGCATGGATCTAGCCACTGGGAGGCATTGGGAATTGGGAACTCTCTGCTGGGTCTGCAAATCTGGCCGCGGCTTGCTCCACTAAACAACCCATCCCCCTACACCCCCAGCTTCCAGCTCCCGCTTGGTGGGGCCTCAGCATCAGGCTCCAGCAGCCCCATCTCCCCCTCCTGGCTAATCTCCAAGCTGCTTCACTATCCCATTGGCTTTCCAGCTCTCCTGGTCCCTTTGTTCCCTGAGCTCCATGGTGTCTACTGGACTACTTGGCTTGAGCTCATGCATTTCCCTGATTGGACTCTGACTACAACAGAGAACAATTAGTTCTCCATAAATGGTGATGTTCTTAATTTATTCATCCTAACACTCTGGATATTTTTAGTTTCATGATTTAACATTTCTGCATAATGGATGTAGGATAATGGATATAGGAATTATATAATTATATAATTATAATTATATAATACTATTTATTATGTTATTTTAATTATATAATTCCTATAAGGCAAAATGCAAAATCTACGCCATTTAGTCAACAGCATATATTGAGTACCTACTGAGTGCCAGGCACTGCTGTAGGCCCCAAGGTATACAGCTTAATAAATTAGTTGATGACTTTATCCATCACCCAACCCTTTCATAGTACACACAAGGAAAAAAAAAAAAAAGATCATCAGAGCGAATGTTTATTGGGACTATAATTTGTGTCAGGCTCTGGTCTAAGCACTTTGCATGAATGACCTTACTTAACACTCCTAACAGCTTACTGAGGCGGGTAGTATTATTACTCCCATTTTAGAGATGACGAAACTGAAGCACAGAAACATAAAAGAACTTACCCCAAAACATGTAGCTAGTCAGTGGCAGAAGTGGGATTTGAACCCAGGCAGTCTGGCTCTACATCTCAAGCTCCTAAGCACAGAGCATAGTGCCTTTCTCCCAAAAGAGTGGAGGATGTGTTCAAGGCCGTGGTAAGTGGTACAGTCATGACCAGAGCTAAGTTCTCGAGTTTAATTACATGTTCCAGCCATTAGCGAATTGGCAGCCACTGCTCTAATCATTAAGGCAACAGTCATCCTTCTAGAAGAAAGAATAAAAAGCCATTATATGTCTCTTTATAGTCTTTAATATACTTCATAGAAGAATACAAAAGTCAATAAGGAATCTGCTGTATCAGCCATCAACAAACACTTTGCAAAACGTTCAATCTAACAAACACTGGAAAAATCATAAAATCAGAATGTTGTAGATGATGATCATCTACTTAAGTAGTTTTGAAATATTTTACTCTCATAACCCTTTCTTTAAATAAAAGTGTTTAGGGGACCCCAGTATATAAAACAGTCAACAGATAAAGGGGGACCTGCTCCAGTTAGGGTACACAGAAGATGCTAGAAGGCACCTTTCTCAGTTCTTGTCTCCATTTTCCACAGCCCCTGAGTCGAGTCCCCGGAGCCCAGTTTAGAAGTCATCGGTGCTAACTCACCCAAGTCTCTGAACACCTAAGAAGTGACTTCCCCAAGGTCATTCTGGTCGGTCATAGCACAGTCAAGATCAGAGCCCCAGGTCAGAGCCCCTCACCAATCCTCTTTCCCAGACTCACCACTGGACGATCTTCTAACTTGTGTTTCAGGGAACCCTGGAGACCTTTGCAGGAGGCAAGCGTCTGTGTCTTCTGAGCCCCACCATGGGGGCAGCAATAAAAGAAACCCGGATGGCCAGCAGGGGAAGGATGCATGGGGCAGAGCCTCAGTGAACTTGATGGAGCCCCCCTTATTTCTGAAGATCTAACAATCCCCGGCTACATGGTCAAGGCTGCATTGAAATAGACGGAGAGGAAACGAGCTCTCTGATCTTCTTGGGGTAACACTCCAAACCGCTCAGCAAGACGCATTTCCCAAGACATCAAAAGCTCATGTTCCTAGGACCGCTGTGAGTTGGTGATGCACGTCTGATCCCCAGGCTTGCTGTTTGCAGCTGTTTTTATGGCCTGGCAGCGGGGCCCCCGCGGTGCTGGAGCACAGAATCAGAGGGTATCCGCAGGCTTCCATGCTGCAGTGGCTTTTACACATTATGTGGGTCTCTGAGGCTTTTCCCTGGTGTAATAGTCAACCTCCAGCTGCCATTTAGACTTCATGGGGGTTCCCAGATCTCAGCGGGAAGAAAGGAAAGCCCTGGAAACCCCAGCTTTGAAATAGCCCTCTTAGCTAGGAGACCAATGATGCAGAGACAAACCTGTGACAATTGAGCAGAGCAGGCTGGAGAGAGGAAGCAGGGTGGTAAACAGTGTCCCCCTCAGCCTTGTTAGCTGCCATCCACATTCCAGTACCATGGCCACAGCAAGGTCATGGAGGGTCATGGCCACGAACCACGATGGTTTCACCTCCAAAAGCACATGCCAGGTTTCAGGTCTGCTGGATTCACATCATCTCTTTGTTCTGATTTCCTCTCCTCCTAAATAAATTCTATTACCCAAGTTTACTCTCTGCAGACACTAAACTGAGGTACATTGTTCCTCTTATGACTCCTTTTCTCCGGATGGTTTATTTTCTTTGCCATTAAGGGCTGGTTGAAAACACAGAAGTTTTGCTTGAATTACCATCAAACCAAGTCATATAAAGACATAAGGGACTGACAGTTTTCCATTTATGGATTAGGAACTCGTTATTTTTCTGGCTTTTAACAGCTTTTCAATCTAACTTGTCATTCCAGTGTTCTTCCCATTCCAAGATGACAGCAAAATTGGACATAGACCATGCACTTACAGCTGCCCTTCCAGAAACACTGAGTACCTAATGGTTTATGAGGTTATTGGCTTGTGTTTTTTTCTAGTAAATTCTTTTTAAAAATTCCAGTAAATTGGTTAAGTTCTTGCCTTAAAGAGGAAAAAAACGGTCAATGTCCTTAATTGCTCTCTCGTCTTCCAGGGTGTCCTCTCCTGGGAATGGGCATCATCAGACTTGGCCAAGAGTGCAACATCGTCTACCTTCCTTTAATGTTGCAAATGTCTCCTCTTCCTATTGTTAGAAGACTTTCTGTATTCATGAACCTGACTTAGAAAACTTCGTTTGGGTGTGACTGGGTGGCTCAGTGGGTTAAGCCTCTGCCTTTGGTTCAGGTCATGATCTCAGGGTCCAGGGATGGAGTCCTGAATCAGGCTTTCTGCTCAGCGGGGAGCCTGCTTCCTCCTCTCTCTCTCTGCCTGCCTCTCTGCCTACTTGTGATCTCTCTCATCAAACAAATAAATGAAATCTTTTTTTTTTTAAAGGAAAAAAAAAAGAGAGAACTTCGTTTGGCAGACAGTGACTGAGGTCCAGGATGCCGCAGGCTCTACCCTGTCCCACCCCCAGAATATCCCGATTCTAAATTCAGCTCCAGGTTCTTGCTCTCTTTAAAAGATGCAGAACAACAACAACAAAATATATATATATATATATATATATATATATTGCATGTATATATATATTGCATATATATATGTATATATATGCAAACAAAAACTCAAACAAGAAAACCAAAAACCATCTGACAAAACCCTAGTAATGCTCATCTCTAATTGGTGGAATAATTTGGAGAGATTTTTATTTTCTTCTCTTTAATTTTTTTTCCTAGGTCTATAATGCATTTCCCATAGAATAAAAAAATTACTACCCTTAATTTGGTGTGAATTAGCCCCCTATGTTTCATTCTAATTTTATCACTGACTTAAATGTCTCTAAGCAATACACTTTTTTAAAAAGATTTTATTTATTTATTTGTCAGAGAGAAAGAGAGAGAGCTCAAGCAGGGGGAGTGGCAGGCAGAGGGAGAAGCAGGCTCCCCGCCGAGCAGGGAGCCCAATGTGGGACTCGATCCCAGGACCTTGGGATCATGACCTGAGCAGAAGGCAGATTTGTAACCAACTGAGCTACCCAGGCATCCCTAAGAAATACACTTTTAGTTTGACTTATTTTGAAATTCCACTTAGAAATGATCATACTTATGGGTGCCTGGGTGGCTCAGTTGGTTAAGCATCTATCTGCCTTCAGCTCGGGACATGATCCCCTAGTCCCAAGATAAAACCATAAATCAGGTTCCCTGCTCAGTAGAGAGCCTGCTTCTCCTTCTGCCCCTCACCTCACTCATGCTCTCCCCCCACCTCAAATAAATAAAATCTTTTTTAAAAAGAAATAATCATACTTTTCAAAAAGTTTATTAAATAAAGGACGAAAATATGACATGCGGAAAAGGGCCATCTAAAACCATACTGTCCAATATGAGAGCCACCAAGCGCATGTGGCTCTTTGTGCTTGAAACGTGACCAGTCCAAATTAAGATGAGCTGGAAGGACAAACCGCACAGCGGAGTCTGAAGACATGCTTTAGCATGAGAGAAGGAATGTGAAATAGCTCATTAATCCTTTTACATTGATTACTTGTTGAAATGCTAATATTTTAGATATACTATTTTAAATAAAATACATTATCAAAATTAATTTCACCTGTTTCTTTTTGCTTTTTAAATGTAACTACTAGGACATTTTAATACACATGTGGCTTGCATTATATTTCTGTTGGATGACGCTGGTCTATGAACTCCAAATTCCTTACATTTAAAATCCACAATTCTAAACAACATTTGATGATTATGGAACATCCACGCCAAGCCACTAATTTTGCTGTTGTTTCTTTTTTTTTTTTCTTTTTGTTTTCCCCTTAGTCTAACTCCTTATATTACAAAGCTCCTTCGGCACCCTCTACATTTCTGTCCTACAACTCGGCTACCGGCCAACCAAAATGAACAGTTCCAATTTCTCAGTGTTCTCCACCAATGGCTGGTGTTCTCATCCTCCCATCTCACTGGCCTTCCCTGTTTTTCTTCCCACCCCCACTTCTCCTGTCCTCTCTGCTGAGATCCTGCTCCTCCCCACTCACCCCGTTCTTCCATCAAACATGTCCTGGGGCTTCTGCATGACAGATCATCATGACATCACTCATAGCCAAGTCAAGTTTGCAAGAAGACCTTTTGTTCTCCATACAATTAAAGCCTTGACGCCTAATCAAACAAATAAACAACAACAACAACAATAATAATAAACCCTCGTCATTATTTCTGCTTCACAGCAGATTGTTTGAGACAGGGGATCCATCCTGGTTCTCCTACAACCAAAGGTCACCATCTTAAAAGATGGCGCCAATCTAGAACAGAAAGACCTGTGTCTGTTTGTGCATGTGAACCTCCCATCCCTGAAGGCCAACCCTGAAGGTCCAGGGTTCCCTGGGCGATAATATTATACAGCAAGAAGGAGAGTGGTTTTGTTCCTCTTACCCAGGTCTCACTCCCCTCATCAGCAAAACCAGAACAATGGTCGGGCTTACCCCGCGAGCAATGCTAAAACACACCGCCTGATACTTCATATTTCAGACAACCATGCTGGTTGTGCAAAAACTGGGAATAGCCCCTATGGGGGCATGTTATGCTCATTTTAATGAATACTTAAATTCCGCAGCTATTACGTCAGAAAAGCGTACTGAATTTATCTTGACTTCCCTTGGTTCAGACATTCTCTCAGCTTCCTCTTCTCCTGGCGGGGTTAGATCAGTTTCCAGTGGCAACATGAATGGATGGTGGAGTCAAAGCCCATGTAGGTCTCTTTCCAGCTCTCCATCTCCCATTTCACTCTGCCCAATATCCTTCCAGATGCTTTCTCATCAGACCCAAGTGCAAACAGAGTTTCAGATCATCCCTGGCCTACTTCAGAGCCCCTGCCTCAACCCCTTCATCACCGGAGCATGGAGTCTTATCACTCCCTGTCTGAGATCATGCTCCACCCCATCCGGGACCCACAATCACACCGTGGAATTTGGCAAGCACTAGACACATGTGGCAACAGAGCTCTGTAGCGAGCCCAAGCTGGGATGTGCTGAAAAGTGTAAAGAATACTCAGATTTTGAAGAGTAAGTACAAATACCAAAAAGGAATGTAAAATACCTTATTAAAAAATATGCTGAGGGGTGCCTGGGTGGCTCAGTGGGTTAAAGCTTCTGCCTTTGGCTCAGGTCATGATCCGAGGGTCCTGGGATGGAGCCCCACGTCAGGCTCTCTGCTCAGCGGGGAACCTGCTTCCTCCTTTCTCTCTGCCTGTCTCTCTGCCTACTTGTGATCACTCTCTCTCTCTGTCAAGTAAATAAATAAAATCTTTTAAAAAAAATGTTATGCTGCTAACACACTGAACTGACATTTTAGATGCATTTGTTAAGTAAAAATATACTATTAAAATGATTTCACCTATTTATTTTGCTATTTTAATGTGGCTGCCAGAAAATTTTAATCCACGTATATGATTTGCATGCTCTGTTTATTGGCTGGCCCTGCATGTCCAATGGTCAGCTTCTGTTGCTTACTACTTTGGGGTAATATCACAGTCTTCCTTTCAAACTACTGCAATGAGTAAATCATTGCATGACTATTTTGTAATAAATAAATTGCATGACTATTTTGTAATAAATAAATTGCAATGACTATTTTGTGTGTAAGAATAAAGCAGCCTTATTTTCATCTCCCGTTGTCCCTTAACTTGCTCAGGAGAGCTATTTTTCCTCCTGCCCCTGGATGAAATTTGCCCTTCTGGTCACTCTTAGGTAACAGAAAATCCTAGAGTCACAATTGTGTCCAAAACACAATTTGGATCTGTACTTCGAATACCCAACACACATACTAAGAAAAGCTTCCCACTTCATTTAAAGTTGTTTTTTTTTTTAAGATTTTTTATTTATTTATTCGACAGACAGAGATCACAGGTAGGCAGAGAGGCAGACAGAGAGAGAGGGGGAAGCAGACTCCCCACTGAGCAGAGAGCCGATGCGGGGCTCGATCCCAGGATCCTGGGATCATGACCTGAGCCAAAGGCAGAAGCTTTAACCCACTGAGCCACCCAGGCACCCCTCAAAGTTTTTTAATGACTCACCCTTCCCCAGGTAGAATGTGCTGTTAAAAAGAGAGAGAGCTGCAGTCAGTGAAAGGGACAGAGCTGTCACATTCTTCTTTCCTCCTCTGTCCCTCTTCCCCAAGTTGCCAACCTGTTTCTGATTGCTCCAGTGTGGGAGAGCAGGTGGGGAGGGGGGTGTGGTGCCCTTGAGCGTAGGCTGTGGGCTCTCTGGGCCCCCCACCCAGTGTGGAAAGTTGGCTCTTCTTCTTGGACAGATTCTGGGAAGTCTTTTGAAACCTCCCTCTTTGCTAAGGACCACTCACCAGAAACTGCTTTGGTGTGGTTGATGTGCTCTCCTCCAACTTTCTGCTTACTCTTTCTGCAGCCCAGAGAAATCCAGAAATACTTTTAACCTCTCTCTAATGAGGCTTCTTCATTCTTTTCTTAAAAGCAGTTTTGACTGAAGTATAACATAGATATAAGTGTACCACTTGAAATGTCTCCAAGTGAGTAAATGTATGTGCCCCTCAGCTGAGGTAACAAGTAGTCTGTTCACTTTTATAATGGCCCCCCTTGGACAAGGTCTAAAATGGAAGCCCTTTCTCTGGTGTGGCCACCTCTGGCCCCAGAGATGCTCGTGCACACTTTACCACCACAAATTCCGGGAGTATGTGCCCAGGTCAGGAACAGCCAGCCCTCACACCCACTACCAGAGTAGAAGGCAAACTTTCTGTTTCTTCATCTATGAAGCAGATGCTGGTCCAGCCATTGGCTGACATCAAGGTCACTGAGTGAACTCAATGTCCTTCCACTTGTTTTTGGGTGAAGGAGAAGCACTTCCCACCCTTTTCTCTTAAGAAGTAGCATCCCAGTGGGACGCCTGGGTGGCTCAGTTGGTTAAGCGGCTGCCTTTGGCTCAGGTCATGATCCCAGCGTCCTGGGATCGAGTCCCACATCGGGCTCCATGCTCGGCGGGAGCCTGCTTCTCTCTGTCTCTGCCTGCCACTCTGTCTTCCTGTGCTTGCTCTCTCTCTCTGACAAATAAATAAATAAAAATTTTTAAAAAAAGAAGAAGTACCATCCCAGTGATTTACCCTGAAGATACTCCCTTCAGAATCCCTTTCCTAATCTTCACTCCCTGTGGGGGAAGGGGAACCCCACCCCATTCTTAGCCATTGGCTTTGAACATATTCACCTTGGTCTGATGTCTCACTTGGTATCTTCTACCATCTTAGGATGTTAGCCAAAACATCGATTTTTATATCCCATTTCAGCACCAGAGGCACCTATCACCTTCTCTTCTCCATTCTCCCCTCCAATCAGTGGAGGGGATTGGAAAAAGTGGAGGAGAAATAATTTGTTCCTAAGTCATATATTTACTTCAAGGCCATGGAAATTTAACCTTTACCTTCTTACTAAGTTCCACTTGCTGTGGAAGATTCAAATTGTCGTCCACAAGGTCACAGCTCCCATCTGCAACCACTTACAGTGTGAGACCCAAGCAAGGTTGATGGGAGGGTGGCTCTTTGGTTCAAATCCAAGCTCTGTCATCTACTAACTTCTTGGAGGCCTAGTTCCCCAACTGCAGTGATATGCCTCACTTTGTAGGGTGGGGAAGAGTGAGGTTAAATCATTGTAGGTGCTTGGGGCACCTGGGTGGCTCAGTGGGTTAAGCCTCTGTCTTCGGCTCGGGTCATGATTACAGGGTCCTGGGATTGAGCCCCACATCATGGTCTCTGCTCAGCGGCGAGCCTGCTTCCCCTGCTCTCTCTCTCTCTGCCTGTCTCTCTGCCTACTTGTGATCTCTCTCTCTTTCTCTGTGTCAAATAAATAAAATCTTAAAAAAAAAATCATCGTAGTGCTTAATGATAACTTTCCATGCTATTTCCAGCTTACAAGCTAGACTCAGTTTTCGTGTCCCTTCTTCCAAAATCCTTCTTAAGGTACTCACTTGTCACATAACTTTCCATAATTATCTTCCACTGGAAACCTTCTCCTGGGTCTAAAGAAGAGGAGAGGAGGGATCTAAAACAAGAAATAAGAAAAATATGGGCTAAAAATTTTATTCATTTTTGCATAGGTCAGAGAGCTGGAAAGACCTTGAGATAGTACCTCTCTGGTCCTGACCATGCTCATGATCTATGCCAGGTCCCATCTTCACTATCCACATGTTAAGTGAAGGAATATCACTGCTCCGAAAAGTCATATTCTTTTTCTTCACCAACTATGCGATCTTCTAAGCAGACTCACTTACAATTATACTGCCCCTAAAGATTGCTTCATGGCTATAGTTTATATACCACTTTGAAATTGCAAGTCCTTTCTCTTCTAATAGAGAACCCTCCCATTGTTATTTCTTTGTTCTTTAAGCAAGATGAAAGGCCTCACAGTCATCTGCTTCTACCACTGATATATCTGCTTCTCGAAGGATTGTCTCCATCCTCTACTCCTTGGGGCTGCCTCTCAGACATGGCAGGCAATTTGCAGATGCAGCAGAACAGCTGAGCAAACAACGGGGAGGCTGTTCCAGAAGCAGACAGGACGCAGTCCCTGGCATCTGCTACAGGACACGGAATGTGTTCTAAGGCTGCCCAGCCTACTCAGGAATCCCACACATGTTTTCTGAAGTTTATGCCAGGATAATCCGATTGCAATGGGGAAAAATGGTGGCTGTGATGGGTCTATTCCATCAGCTCGGCACAAATGTCTAGGAAAAATCAACACAGGGAAACTCTGTCCCTGGTCATGGACCCCAGCCTGAGATCATGCCATCTGTGTGGTTAGTTAAAAAGGGATCAGGACCAAAAGTACTAAGGGGTCATATGACCGATCCTTTTGGTGGGGAAAACAACAGAGTACCAATCTTGCTGACAGTGGGTCATCTCCGGAGGGGATCATCCCATGCCATAGGGAGATGTCGCTGGTCCTGCGTGGGTCTTTTCAACCACGTTCACACGCCCTGGCCACTGAGTTTCATCAGACGCACCATCAAAGATATGAAAGGCCAGAAGTATAATAGAAACCAAAGAGTTCATGCAGTTGAGAGGGAGAATGATATTTGAAAATGATATTTGAAAAGTAGTGCAGAGTTGCCTGTGGGTCTAGGCCAGTGGCTCACCATGCTGTAAGCAAAGGAAAATGTCTGTTACTATTTGTAGGATGTAAAACAGATGTAATAAAACCTGGAATCCGCACCAAAGGACCCATTATTCTAAAACACTACAAAATATCCCTGTTCATTCTCGAAGTTTATAGAAGCTGCCCAGGGAAGCCGCAGTCTTATGCTTTGATACCTGTCATTCAGATGCAGCAGCTGGACTCCTGAATGTTGGTCAGAGGGGCCGAGAGAGGTCACTCTGCTGTATCCTTGCCCCTCATATCCAGAAGGACAGCCTGCGCTTACTTTCGCATGCAGGAAACACCTCTGAAAATTTCTTCTTCCCACTTCGTCTTCACTTGCCTCTACCAGTTTATTACATGAAGAAAAATAAGCAACGTATTCTCTCACAACATAAGAGACCCCTCAAAAGAAAAATACACACACACACACACACACACACAACTGGGGCCTTAGCCTAAAACCCCCAGGGCAATAGAGAATATTTCCAAGTCCAGCCACTATCAGAGCAAAAGTAATTTTTTAATTAAAACAAACCCTATATCATACTTCACACAATGATGTAACAGCAGATCCTCGTAGAAACCACATGACATGCAGCAACACATATGAAATGGAGGTAAAAGGAGAGATTAAATGAAAATACCTATTTGAGCTGGTTATTAGGAACAATAACATTTCCAGGAATGGGTCACTAGGGAAAACGGTTGATTTGGCTGGGGATAAAGAAGGCCTCTTAGGTGTGCCCTGAGAAGACGTGAGCAGAACTTAATTTTAAATCTGAGGATTGGAATACGAACTTGGTTGTTTAAAGCCACTGCCAAAGAGAAGGGAGCAAGCATAAGCCAGCCCCCAGAGGATGAACTAGATTTTCATGTTACCCTTAGGGTCAAAAGGAGGGGCAGAGACTGGTTAAATTGCCAAAGCTAATTTCTACTTGTCTTTTCAAATGCTCTAGCAATGGGAACCCTCTGATTACGTAGTCCTCTACACAAAGGGTATAACGATAAGTTTCTGAGATCAGCGTTAATGTAGGGGCAGAAAGGAGAGAAAAGATGCATATTCCAACTCCACAGACAGTTCTCCACAGGCTAGGGGGTTTGGGTGAGATGTTGGGAATCTCATGTTCTTGGTCTCAGTCTTTCCATTTATAGACTGATTTCACATCGCTGGACACTTACTGTTCCTCCCCTACGGATGTTATTTTTGCAGAAGAATGACTACACAATAGATAGTTCTCTTTTTGTCCAAGCTGGAGTCTAAAATGTGAAACAGCTGATGTTCTCTTCCTTCTTTAAATAACTAAAGCACAGCTTTGATACTTAAACTTGGTGTTCCACTAAGAGTGTGCTCAGATGGGCATATTTGAATTGTGTGAAGGGTAAGAATTGGCTGGTCAGGCAGGGACCAGGTGCATGGCGCACCATTTCTTGAGACTGGGCTCCATGGGGACACCTCGGGCCAGTGTAGCTTCCAGTAGGTAATGCTTGGAAGTGAAGAGTTTGGAGCTAACAGCCCCTTACGTAGGAACTTAAGATCATGAGGAAGCTAATGAAAGAGTGATTTTACCTTTTATATGTCAGATTCATCTGAAATTAACTAGGGTCTTCATTTTTCATATTTTCATAAAGTCAACAAATAAATCACATCAGGTGTAAGCTTCCCAGAGAGTAAAACTTGCTGTATTAATTTCCCTCTAAAGGGTCATCACATTTCCTCTGGCATACAAAATCAAATGCTATGAGTCACAAAAAGTATGAAATTTCAAGGTCAGTTGATACTGTGTCACTCAAGGCTTCCCAGATACCAAATAAAAATGCCATTACTTTGTGTGTGTGTCTTACTCTCTTTCTCCCCATGCCTCACTACGACTCAATGACCTTCAAATGCATATCTATTGTTACAGCTACTTTCATCTTTACCTGAGTGAAGCAGAATCAATGTGCTTGACCAGCAATTCCAATTAAGCCACTGTAGACCATCCTGCTGAATCTGCAAGCTTTGGATTTATATTGAATTAATGAAAGCTGAAAGGGGATCCCATATCACAGCCACACTTAATGCATCCTTGTCAAAAAGAAATGTAATTACAACATGGCACGTACATAATAGGTTGATCAACTTACGCAAGGTGACAACCATGAATTGATCATATGGGAGTGTCGGTGAAAATTCCAGGAGCTAATAAAGTGTTCTTCTTTTAGGTTATTTAATCCCCGAGAGCCTGGATGGTTCAGATGATTGGTAAAGAGATATACACTTAGAGTCACAAATTTTCAGGTCAGTGGTTTAAACAGACAGTAGTTAGTATCAAAGGCAACTGTTCCATATTGATTAGGTTTTATTATTTAGACAAAACTGTCTTAGTCTAACAATTGATTTCCTTAGGGTTAAGTCCAAGGGAAAAAAAATACATCCTAAATGTTAATAGTTAATCTTGGAGTAAAAAAACAAATCTTTCCTGGAAAAAAAAAAGTGCAAAGGAATTGCTAAGATGGAGTAGGAAAAGCAATATTGACATTTACTGGTGGGGGACTTCTCTGATGTAGGCATCAGACACACCTTACAGCATTAGCTTTGCTGATCAACTCTAATATCAGTTTTTGGGTTGCTAGATTTAATTAGAAAAAAAAAATCTAAGTTCCAAAGTAGTCAACAAACAAAAAACAAACAAAAAAAAGAGATGCATCTGATTACTTAATTACTGTGATCAGTTAAACTAGTAATAATGTTGACATGATGGTTGGCCAACTTGACTATTTTTATTAGTATTACATTAACTTCTTATCTGAGATAATACAGAAAAGGAGTCTCTATTCACTCTTCCCCTCTAAACTAACTAAAACCAACAAGTAAAATTAGGAAAACCTCTCAATCTTGAACCACAATTTTTGAAGAAAGGCTGTTAAATGCCCTGGAAACTGCCCAGGAAAGGAGAGATTCAGAAAGAGAGTCTGAGCTCCGCAGACCCTGAGATAATCTGTTATTCAGACTAGATGGCCCACTAGAGGGTTCACCTCACAATACTCTGATTGGAGCAAAAAAGTCAGGGTGTGAGCGAGACAGCTGAACTCTACATAGAGAGGAAGAAGACTTATTTCTGCAAGAAACAGGCTCTCAGTGATACTGGATTTAGGATAAACCTGGGGGGCACACAGAGCTGCAGCTCTGATCACCTGAAGAGGAGTAATGTTTAAATTGCTAAATAGGAATATGCGACCAAGAAGACAGAATGATTTCCCCTGGCCAGGGGCAGAATCACACCAACCAGGTAGAGTACTATGACCAAGTATTCAAAGCAACTTAACAAATGTTCCTGTTATCACAGTTTATCCCCAACTGACCCCTGTATTTTTGTGTGCAAACAGCTGGTCCAGGAAAATTTCCACCATTCCGTGATGGACACCAGCATGGAGCCAATAAAAAACACATTGCAAAGAAACAAGGAGGAAAGAAACATCACCAAACAAGGCAAACAAAGAATACACACCAGAAAATCATGCCATGAATCAGTTTGAGATGATAATCAAACATCTTTATGAAAATTAAAGAAAGCAAATGAAATCTAACTTTAGAGAAAGAAAAGGAACAGGAAGAAATGTAAGGGCTTATAAGGGACAAACATAAGGGGAAATGTTTTGGTTTTTTTTAAAGGATATTAATTGAAAGAAAACATAAGCAAAAGAAAAGTGATGGTCATATTAGAAATAGAAATTACTGGAGAAAAATTAGGAGCATATAAGAAATGCTTTCGTAAATTTGAGCATATTGGAAAGGAAAATAGTGGTTTTTTTTTTTAAAAAGATGATTAGAGGGTAAATGTTAGTTATGGGGAGAATTGGAAATACTCTGTCTAAGGTATATGCACCACCCTTGTTATTTGAAAGTAAACTTAGACTAGTTGGAAAAGTATATTGAAATTTTTGAAAACCCAATCACATTTTTAAGAAATATAATTAATATGCTAGAGAGGAGAGAAATGGGATCATATAAAGTGTTAAATTAAAACTAGAGAAGGCAGAAAAAGAGGCAAAGATTTTTTTTTAAAGAATCAATGGAAATAGAAAATAGTTGCAAACATTGAAGATATAACCTATCTACATCAATAATCACTTCAAACATCAATGGTCTAAAAAAAACAATAAAAAGGCATAGATTGTCAGAATGAATTAAAAAAAGAGAGAGAATCAGCTATATGTTGCCTACAAGAACTCTCCTTTAAGTATAAAGACACAGATAGGTTAAAACTAAAGGAGTAGATATGCCATAATAATAATAATCAAAAGAAAGCTGGAAGAGCTATATTGATTTCAGAAAAAGCAGACTTCAGAAAAAAAGAAAATTACGGGGTAAAGAGGAGTATTGCATCATGAAAAAGTGATCCATTTTTCAAGAAGACTCAACAATCCTTAATGTATATGTATCTAACAACAGAGCATCATGATACATAAGGCAAAACATGATAGAACTGCAAGAAGAAATAGATGAATGCACGTTGAAGACTCTAACATCCCTCTTTCATAATTGCTAGATCAAGCAGGCAGAAAATCAGTAAGGATACAGTTGACCTGAAAAGTACCATCAATCAACTGGCTCTAATTGTATTATGAAATATTTCAATTAATGACAGCAAAAGAGGCATTCTCAAGCTCACGTGGAATATTCTCTATGACAGAGCACATTCCGGACCACAAAAGGCACTTGAGCAAATTTGAAAGAATAGAAATCATACAAAGTATATTCACAGACCACAATGGAATTAAACTAAAAATCAATAATGAAAAGATTGCTGAAAATCATCTTTGGAGATTAAATATTTAGAGATTAAACAAAATGCTACTAAATAACACATGAGTCAAGGAAGAAATCTAAGAGAAATTTTAAAATATTTTGAACTAAATGAAAATGAAATACAACTTAGAAAGCTTGAAAAAGACAGCAAACACAGTGCTTAAAGGGAAATTTATAACATTAAATGCATATATAAAAAAGAAGAGAAATCTAAAATAAAAAATCTAATGTTCTGCCATAATTAACTAGAGAAATAAGAACAATTTAAACCAAAAGCAAGTCGAAGAAAAGAAATAATATAAAATAGAAATTAATGAAATTTAAAAACAGGAAATTGAGAAAAATCAATAAAATTAAAAGCTGTGTTTGAAATGATCACTACAATTGATAGATCTCTGGCCACACTGACCAAGAAAAACAGATAGAGAATACAAATTACTAATATCAGAAGTGAAAGAGAGGTCATCACGGTTGGTCCTATGTGAATTAATAACAAAAGAGGATATTATGAACAACCTTGTTTACAAGTTTGATAACTTAGATGAAATAGACCGATTCCTTGAAAAACATAAAGCAACAAAATTCAAAACGGAAGAAATTGATGATCTGAATAGGCCTGTATCTACTAAAGAGATTGAATCAATAATTAAGAATCTTACAGAACAGAAAGAACCAGGCCCAGATAGGTTCACTGATGAATTCTACCAAACATTTAAGGAAGAAATTACACCAGTTCTCTACAAGCTCTATCAGAGGATAGAAGCCTCATTATAGGAAGCCAACATTATCTTAATACAAAAACCAGGCAAAAATATTACAAGAAAAGAGAACTATAGGCCATAGCTCCCATGAACAAACACGTAAAAATCCTCAACAGAACATTAGTATTCAACTTTTTTTTTAATATTTTATTTATTTGACAGAGAGAAATCACAACTAGGCAGAGAGGCAGGCAGAGAGAGAGGAGGAAGCAGGCTCCCTGCGGAGCAGAGAGCCGGACGTGGGGCTCAATCCCAGGACCCTGGGATCATGACCTGAGCCGAAGGCAGAGGCTTTAACCCACTGAGCCACCCACGCGCCCCTCAACAGAACATTAGTAAATTAAATCCAATAATGTATAAAAAGAATTATATACAATGACCAAGTGGGATTAATGCTATGTATGCAAATTTGATTCAACATAAAAACTAATTAATGTAACCTACTGCATAAGTATATTAAAGAAAAAAATCTTATTATCATGTCAACTGGCACTGAAAAAAAGATCTGACAAGATCCAGCAATGAATAATTTTTATTCATGATTTAAAAAAAAATCTGTCAGCGGACTCATAATAAAAGAGAACTACCTTAACTTGACAAAGGGCATTTATAAAAACCTATAGCCAATACCACACTGAATGGTGTGAAACTGATGCTTTCTCCCTAAGATTGGAAACAAAGCAAAAATGCACCCTCTCATCACTCTTAAATAAAACAGAACACCATCTACAATGGCACCAAAAGAAAGAAAGAATTTGATATATCTCTAACAAAATATGTAGAGGATCTATAAGCAAAAAACTAAAACACTTTGTTCAGAGAAATTAAAGAAGATTTAAATAAAGAAGAACTATTCTGTGTCATGGATTGAAGGACAATAGTATTATGTGAATTCTTCCCAACTTGATCTATACATTCAGTACAATCTCAATCAAAATCTCAGCAAGCGGTTTTGTGGATATCAATCAACTGATTCTTAAAGTTTATATGGAAAAATGAAAGATCCAGAATAGATGATAATATGACACTGATGAAGACCAGAGTGGGAAGACTGCCCCTACCCCACTTTAAGAGGTACTAGATGGCTACAGGAATTAAGACAGTGTTGTTATCCATGAAAAAGCAGACATATTAATCAGTGGATCAGAACAGGGAGCCCAGAAATGCACCCACAGAAATACTGTCAATCACCTTTACCAAATAAGCAAAGGCAATTCAATAAAAGATAGTCTTTCAACAAATGTTACAAGAACAATTGGATTTCCGTATGCAATAAGAGCAATAAAAAAGAACCCAATCACAGAACTAACACCTTTCGTAAGAATTGACTCAAAATGGATCATAGACCTAAATATAAAACGTAATTCTATAAAACGTCCAAAAACAAAACATAGAAGAAAATCTAGGCGACCTTGGGTTCAAGGATGAGTTTTTTCATGCAGCTTTAAAAAACACAATCCAGGGGCTCCTGGGTGGTTCAGTAGGTGAAGCATCTGACTTCAGTCATGATCTCCAGCCCCACTTGGGGCTCCCTTCTCAGCAGGGAATCTGTTTCTCTCTCTTCAGCCCCTCCCCCCTGCTCGCTCTCAACTCCTCTCCTCTCTCTCAAATAAACAAATAAAATCTTTTTTAAAAATTAAAATTAAAAAATAAAATATACATAAAAAACATAATCCATGAAAGAAAAATCTGATAAATTTGAACTCATTAAAATTAAAAACATCCTATCTTCAAAAGACACTGGTAAGAGAGTCAAGAGACAAGCCACAGACGGGGAGAAAGTATTTGCAAAACGCATGTCTGATAAAGGACTTGTATCCGAAATATACAAGGAACTCTTACAATTCAACAATAAGAAAATCAACAACACAATTTTAAAATGGGCAAAAAAATCTGAACAGACATTTCACAAAAGAATATATACAAATAGCAAATAAGCATTTGAAAACATGCTCATTATTATTTGTCATCAAGGAACTGCAAAGTGAAAAAATGAAATACTACTACAGCTTAAAATGGCTAAAATCCAAAACCTGACAACATCAGATGCTGGTGAGGATGCAGAGTAACAAGAACTCTCATTCATTGCTGCTGGAAATGCAAGCTGGTACACTTTAGAAGACAGATCAATAGTTTCTTACAAAGCTAAACATAATTCTACCATATAATCCAGCAAGAGCACTCCTAGGGATTTACCCAAATTAGCTGAAAATTTGTCCATACAAAACCCTGCGTGCAAATGTTTATAGTGCAAATGTTCACAAGTGCTAAAACTTGGAAGCAACCAAGATGTCCTTCAGAAGGTGAATGACAGACTGTGGTACATCCAGACAATGGAACATCACTCAGCACTAAAATGAAATGAGTTATCCAGCCACGAGGAGACACAGAAGAACCTTAAATGCATAATGTTAAGTGAAAAAAGCAGAGCATTCTGGAAAAGGCAAAACTAAGGACAGTAAAAGGTAGTGGTTCCCAGGGGTTTGGAGGGAGGAAGGGATGAACAGGAGGACCACAGAGAATTATTAGGGCAGTGAAACTAGTCTGTATGATACCCTCCTGGTGGAGATGTGACATACTTGTTTACCAAAACCCACAAAACCATTCAACACAAAAAGTGAGCCCTAAGGGAAACTCCGGACTTTAATAATAATTTGTCAATATTGGTTCATCATTTAAAAATACTAAGGCAAGATAATAATAGGGAAAACTGAGTGGGGGAGAGACAGTATAGGGGGACTCTGTATTATCTGCTCAATTTTTTTATAAACCTAAAACTTCTCTGAAGTCTATTAAATTAAAAATGAGGCAAAAAATTTATAAGGCATTAGAAGCCCCAAGCAAGGTAAACAAATGCAAATCCACACATAAGCACATTATAGCACAATCGTAGGACTGAAACACTTGTGTAAAATTTAGAAACTTCCAAAAACAAAATATAATCCAAAAAAAAAAAAAAGAAAGAAAGACAGAAATCAGACTGTCTTCAGGCTTCTCATCAACACCCATAAATAGCAGACAACAATCAAGTAATATCTTCAAAGAGCTGAAGGGAAATACCTGTCCAACTACGATTCTATCAATCAAGAGAGGAGGGAAAACAAAAACATATTCAGAAATATAGAGATCAAGATAATTCACTATTCCTGGACCCAGAATGAAAGATGACTAGAAGATTCTTCAACAAAAAAGAAACTTGAATGAGAAGGACATGGGGGATACAAGAAGGATTTTAAGGGAGGAAAAATGGTGAGATATGTTTGTCATTCCAACGATGATGGTAATTATAGATGGGGGTGTTACACACAAGTTGGAACTAAAAAATACAGGGAACAAAGACATGGAACAAGATGGAACAAAAAAAAAAAAAAAAACCATGGAAGATGGGAGGGCCAGATTTAGTTTCATGTGTCATAGGCTTTTGTATTTTTGAAGATCGACGTATTGATTAATGTTAGACTACTGAAATGAGTATAGGCTAAATCTTTTTAAGACAATCCCTACAGAGTAAAAATAAAAATAAAATATAAAACTCCCAAAGCCGTACAATGTAATTGCATGTGCTATATTATCGAGTAGATCTCTGAAAGGCATCACAATTTAATCATGTGCCTACCATTGTTCACGTCTGCCGATGGGAAGACTTTTCCAAGCATTTTTGGCTCCAGAAATAGCAAACTTAGTTTCTCCTCCATTACTCACACCTCTCCTGTGCTGGGCACCATAGGAAAAATTTGATATAACTTCTCGCCTTAAAATAGCAAGTCAGAATATTGGAAGGATGGCAAAGAAGGGTATTTCTGGATACCATTCTATCAAAGTGACTGAGAACCATTTGAACATACCCCAGTGAACTCCAGCTAAATACATCCACGATTCCATTCCCTTAGCCAACCCCCCCAAATTCCCACTACCACATCATCACCACCTGATCTGAGAAGCGTGATGAATGGAAATCTGAGTGGACAAAAGCAGCAAACTTAAGAATCTCACTTAATTGATCTCACTTTTGTAAAATTTACCAAAAAAAAAAAAAAAAAAAGTGTGTGCCACATTAACACATGTCTAGGGCTACCCAGGCCTGAAAGGGTCCTTTTTGTAGATGAAGGACTCTGAAGTTAAAGCCTTATTACTTTCACAGTAAGCATGCCTCTGTACTCTGTTTAGAAACAAAACAAAACAGAAAAAAACTAATGCACAGAAAAAGACTGAAAGAAAACACCCCCAAAATATTAATAATGTTTGTATTTAGGTGTTCTGACTCTGGGTGGATTTTTTTTTTCCTGTCTACTTTTCTATATCATCAAAATTTTCTTTGACTAACCAGTAAACAAACATTCAATTAGTTTAAGTGACATTTCTTCTGGCCTTAGTTGTTCAAGGGTGTAATCTTTGGATCTGTTTTTCTATCCAGATAAAGATCATGAGAGGTGCTTTAATTCCCAAGGCATCTGAGCCCTTTGATGTTTCTAGTCTTGTGCAGTGTGTATTCACAAGTTATAACTGCTCAATTAAGTCTTCCCTGCAACACCATATAGATGCATATACAAATTTGCAATGCTGATAACTTCACTGATAAATAATAATATGCAATAACAAGGGCAAGACTTAGCAGGCCGATTGCTATAATTCTTACTGACTATGAGACAAATGTATGTGCAAAATTTTCTCTTCTTCCATGCATGTGAAATGTGTTACAAGAGGCAAAAGTGTTCTCAAATTTTATTTAGTAAAACACAGTCATATTTACGTTCAACTCCATTTGCCAAAGTGTTCATGGATGAATCCAAGAATAATTTGAGTCAATCTTAGGATGAATTTTGTTTTGTGTTTTCCACTTGGAGCCTCTTGCTTAAATAGTATAAAAATATTCCATGTTTCCATTGTAAATACAATAAAACCTAGAGGATTCTGAATATGGTCAGTATTGGTAGATGGGTCGAGGGTAAACTTCCCAAACTGGCATTCCACAGAACCTCCTTTCAAAGGTATTTATAGACAGAGTATGAAAAAAAATTCTCCCCAAAATATTTGGTAAACATTAGATTAAACAAATGCAGTGTGTGTGTGTGTGTGTGTGTGTGTGTGTGTGTGTGTGACTTTGTTAGTTGTTGTTTGTTTGTTTTTAAGTAGCAGACTACCAACTCTAATGGGTAAATAAGTATTTTAAGTTGTCAAGAGAAAAGACAGTATCATTTTCCAAACTTATTAGATCTGAGAACACATTTTTTTACTCTAGAGCTACTAAAGTCTCCAGGTGAACATTTTGAGGACCACCATTTGGGAAAATGTCAACTTAGATTCTGATGCTGGTTCCAATTTTGTATTCCATCAACTGTGGTGTATGGAATCAATGAAAATGCATGTTATCTGTCAATATCGAAAATGAAACAAAACATTGCTACTGGAAATGGTTTACCTTTGCTTGAAGGCAAATTCCATATTTATATTTTTAGCATAATTCAATCTGGGACATTGGGAAAAAAAACCCAACCACCCCAGGGTAGTCACTGTGGCAACCTGTTAAAAAAAAGAAAAAAGGTGGGGGGAGGGAGAGAAGGGAAGAGAGAGATTGTGCAAAAGAATTATTAATAAAACATCCAAGAAAAAGTTGTAAAGGTTCACCAATCTATTTGGTTTAATGCACAGATATTGGTTACCTACCTCTTTTAAGAGCCAAATGTTCTAAAAGAAAGCAGGAGTGCAAAATAAGATTTCACATTTATCTTCCTCCAAAGTTTTACTAGACATATAAAATTCAATGGAGTATGTAATGGGTTCCAGGCTGCCACTTTGTTAAGTAACACAAAATACTGTCGGTAACAGCAATGTTCACTTCAGTTTAGGAAAATGCTATAACATTCTCAAATGAAAAGAAAATGTAAAATTTATCATTCTATCATAACTCCAAAAGGAATAGATTGATGAGTTAAGGTGGCCACGAATGCCAAAGTATTATACCAGATTACAAGACTGAGTGTCATAGCAAATATAGGAACCATAAAAATGGAATATACTTGGTTACAGATCAGCTCTTGAAAGGCAAACAAATGCCAGGTGGAGGTAAGATAACCAAAGCAAAGATACCCCAAATTCCAACAGACAAAAGACACTGCACCTTGGAAAAATGGAAAACAAGCAAGTGTCCACAATAATATCTTTGAAAACCACTTGCAATTCTCTAAATACAAGTGAGAGATCCTCTTCAAAAGAACATCTCCCGAGTAGGAGCTACTCATCTTTATGGGTCTCAGATTGAAGAATTTGCAGACAGGCTTTGTCATCTGCCCCTCCGATCTGCTCTCTCCTACAGCTACTGACTCGTCTGCGCTCAACATAAGACTTTAAGTTCATGGCCACTGTTGGCCTGCCAGATACTTGTTTGGATGGATTATTCTTTGAACTTGGAAAATCTGGTTTCAACATTATCACTAGAAATTAGAATATCATATCAATGACCTCTTTTATGTGATGCCCGTGAAGTGTGAGCCGGGAGGTCCTGCAGACAGTGTAGGAGGCTCCCTTCCCAGCTCCATATTCAGTGAAACCGATGCACTGATTGCCTGAAATCTGCCATCAGGGAAGTATGTACTACTAAAACTGGAAAAATATGAATAAATCAAGGCTTTTCTTTTCAGAGAGCCAATCGTTAGACACTTACCAGTATATTCCTATTAATATCTAGTAGTTTTCTGTAGTTCTCTTGGTTATTGATTATTATTATGAACTTCCATTAAAATACTGAGGTTGTTCTGGTGTTTCTACCTAGATTCACTTTGAAGATAGAATATAAAGGAACAAAATTCATGACAAAAGATCTGGGATCCCTCCAGAGTCCTGCCTAGAACACGGAGTATGGGATACCTGGTTGGCTCAGTCAGTTAAGTGTCTGCCTTTGGCTCAGGTCATGATCTTGGGGTCCTGGGATCAAGCCCTGCATTGGGTTCCCTGCTCAGTGGGGGAGCCTGCTTCTCTCTCTGCCTGCTCTGCCTGCCACTCCCATCTCCTTGTGCTTTATCTCTGACAAATAAATAAATAAAATCTTTTTAAAAAATAAAAAATAAAACAAAACACGGAGCATAATCTACTGCAAGACATATCCAACTTCTCTGACCAGGGCCCAAGCACCAGGAGAATTTTGAAGATCGGTGCACACCTGGGAATGGGAAAAACTGCTTTTCTGCATAGCAACCAGGCTTTTGGGTAAGAATTCTGAGAAGGATATCAGTAAGTTCTAACAACAAGGTTATTGTGGTTTACAAACGCAAAGGAAAGGGTCAGTAACCCTTCCTAACTCACTTATTAGGAAAGAACCACCTTAGAGGGGGCGAGGGTTCTGCACTTTACAAAGGCACCTGCTGAGCGAAGAGCAGAGGCTGAAATACTATCCGACCTCCGCTTGCAAGCCTGAGGGCTGCAGCTACTGGGCACCCTGTCATTTTTGCAGAGCTGTGGTTTGTGCTAAAGACTTCCCTGAGAGTAAGTACCCCATGGTCGGAGGTAAAAATGAAGAACTGTAGGATCAGGAGTCAGTCACACCTAAGAAACACAACAGAAGACTTTCACTTTTCACTCAGAGGGCTCCTCCTAAGACCAGGCACCGTGCTGGGGGCTCCTGGTCAGGACAGCTTTGCCACTGCAAGTCTGACACACCTTTGTGACCCTCAACACCGCACAAGGGGAGTTTTTTTGTTTTTGTTTTTGTTTTTTTCAAGTAAAGCAAAGAAGTAATAGCTAGATACCAACCCAAGGGAAACATGTCTGTGGACCAGAAACCAAAGAGAAGGGGGAGTGGGCAAGAAGAGGGAGAGAAAAATCGGTAGGTAAGCAGAGAGAGAAGGACTGGGAAATAGATACATATTGTGTGGACAGAGACTGTACAGAAGGGAAAACCAAAATTCCAGACAAAACACCAACATGGGCTGACAGTCACTGACCTATCACACAGGGATTTGTGTCACCTCCGGGGGCGGGGCAGGAAGACCATAAAATCTGCCCCAGTGTGAGAAAGCGGGATTGCTGGAACTACGTTCCTACGTTCCTGCGTGAAGGGTAACCGCTCAATGAAGGGGAATGCGATCTTTAGCTTCTAAATCAACAGAGAAGTCGAAGGGGAGGATAGGAAAGTTTGTCAGCCATTCAGACGCAGGGAAGGAGAGGAAAGGAACAAAGTAAAGGAGTGGCAAAGATCATGAAATAAGGTGGCAAAAAAGAAGTCCAACCCAACAGTGCTCACTGTGAAACTTGCTATTAAAAGACAGCATTTTTTTTAATAAACATATAATGTATTTTTATCCCCAGGGGTACAGGTCTGTGAATCACCAGGTTTACACACTTCACAGGGTTTTGAAGGGGCGGGGGTGGGAGGTTGGGGGAACCAGGTTGTGGGTAATAGGGAGGGTACGTATTGCATGGAGCACTGGGTGTTGTGCAAAAACAATGAATACTGTTACGCTGAAAAAATAATTTAAAAATTTAAAAAAAAAGTTAAAAAAAAAAGACAGCATTTGTCTGAATGCATTAAAAATAAAACATCTGTGCTGGTTACGAAAAAGAATACCTAAGACAAAACTACAACAGGGGGGCACCTGGGTGGTTCAGTTGGCTAAGAGTCTGCCTTTGGCTCAGGTCATGATCCCAGGGTTCTGGAACGGAGTCCCGCATCGGGCTCCCTGCTCAGTGAGGAGTCTGCTTCTCTCTCATCCCTTGCTCCTTCCCGGGCTCATGAACACTTTCTCGTTCTGTCAAATAAGTAAATAAATAAATAAAATCTTTTTTTAAATTACACAGAAAGTCATAAAATGAGGTAATAGAAAAATACATACTATATATTATATTAGATATTTATAAATTTTATATAAAAATCTATATTTATATTATTTTATTCATATATTATTTTTTTCTTTTTATTCTCATTTTGCATGTATCTATATATCTATCATCATAGATATATAAAGACAAAGACAAACATCAGGCAAACACCTAGCCAAATTAAAGCTAGCATACAATCCAGTATTTGGCTTAGATAAATAGAAGCTAAGGAGAAAAGCATTAAGAGAGATAATTTGGAATCCCACATAAGAGTGACTAGAACAGAGGCACCTGGGTGGCTCAGTGGGTTAAAGCCTCTGCCTTCGGCTCAGGTCATGATCCCGGGGTCCTGGGATGGAGCCCCGCATCGGGCTCTCTGCTCAGCAGGGAGCCTGCTTCCCTTCCTCTCTCTCTGCCTGCCTCTCTGCCTCCCTGTGATCTCTGTCTGTCAAATAAGTAAATAAAAATCTAAAAAAAAGGAAAAAGAAAAAAAAGAAAGAGTGACTAGAACAATCTATTAGGAAAATTAAAAAAAAAATCATGAATTTGTACACAACTGAAGAGCAGAGCCAAAAATACATGTAAAGGAAAATTAAAAAAAAAATAACGAGAAAAATTTGGCAAATATATAATCATGGCAGGAGATTTTAACATTTCTAATAGAAACTGACAGATGAATCAGACCAAGGGTTAGTAAAGATGTAGAAGATTTAAACAACCAAGTTAACAAGCTTGATCTAATGGATATATGGAACCCCACACTAGCAGAGAACACACCACCACCTCAAGTAAACATGGAATATTTATAGAAAGAGACCATGTTCTACATCACAGAGGAGACCTCAACAAATTCAAAGAATAGCTATCACATAGGTCATGTTCTCCAACAATAAAGTAATTAGAGAGATATAAGAAGATAGTTTTCTTTTTTTTTACAAGATTTTTTAAATTTTATTTATTTGAGAGAAAGAGAGAATGAGAGAGAGAGCATGAGAAGGGGGAGGGTCAGAGGGAGAAGCAGACTCCCTGCCGAGCAGGGAGCCTGATGTGGGGCTCGATCCTGGGACTTCAGGACCATGACCTGAGCTGAAGGCAGTTGCTTAACCAACTGAGCCACCCAGGCGCCCAAGAAGATAATTTTCAGAAGAGTCGTCACTGCTCGAGTAGGAAGAACAAATGGGCCATGAACTCTGAGAGACATACATTTAAATCAGACTCAGCACATGTCTGCCGAGTGTTCTTGAACAAAGCGCTTAACCTCTTCAGTCCTTGGCTTCTCCACATGTCACATGGGTACCTCATACCTCTCTCCTACAATTCTCACGCAGATGACATGAGGAAGTAGCTTAAAAGCATCTAGCACAGTACCTGACAGACTCAAATCCTAGTTTCTGTCCTATCACACAATATGTGATCAACAAACATCGCTTGAATTACTAGCCTAATAAATGAATATGAAGTAACAGATAATATTCATTCTTTTGCAATGGAATTTAGAATAGATTTTAATTAATAAATAAGGTTCTATTTGTTAAACAGAGACAAGAAAAGATATGGGACATTCTAAGTTTTTAATTATTCTCTATTCAAAAGAAAAGGAAAGGTTTTGCCAGGGCCTCTGGAAAGTCTGGTACCACAACCTATTGTCCCTCTCACGTTCATTTCAGATCATGAGGCTATTTATCCAAATAACAGAGCTTCTCTTGTGAAAGAGGAGTAATGTGGAGGGCATGTCAGAGACTTCATAGCCCACGGTGCAGAGAAGAGCAAGCTGCTGGCACCCATTTTCAGAGGGGATCCAGCTACATTCAATGAGCTAAGTCAGCTAGATATGAGAGAGAATCTCCCACCAAGCATTGCCACTCCATTACATCAGGCAGGGTTTCGCGTGATCTCTTCCCAAGTTCGATATTTCCAAACATCCTGAACTTGATACAGGCTGTGGGACAAGCTGAGATCCACCCAACTGGCCTCCATGATAGTTAACGAGGTGTGTGCAAGTGACACAAAGACAGCCTCCATCACTCTCTGTAGCCTGGTGAGCTCTCCTTCCCACAAGGCTTTTCAACTTGGGTCGGGGCCAGTTATCTGTTTGGTTGCTTCGTTTCTATGAGACTCAGAAGAAAGATCTTCTGCTCTCTTCATTTTTTTCACTGGTGCCAAGGACATATCAATTTAATTGCTAAGGGCAGCATGATGTTCCCATGGCCACATCAAGGCTTTGATCCAAGAAGAAAACTTTTCCAGATTTTAGAGAAAGGTGGTATTGGTGACAAAGCATACAACAGGACGGACCGTTCAGGAACTCAGCACTGCCGAGGAGAAAACAGCCCACGGTTCTAATGCTGTGAATTATCCTTGACTTCATTTTTGCCTGGAAACTACAATATCTTGGTTTTTCCACCTTCACTTAAAAAAAAATTAAACATTTCCAAAGCACAAAAAAATTTGGATAAACTAGTGAAAATATAGCCACACTAGCTAGATCAGCCCTTATGTCATGTATCAAAATAAATTCCAGGTAGATTAAATTTTTAAGGTAAAATTAATATAGGTAAATGTTTTTATAATCTCAGAAGATCTTCACAAGCTTGAGCCCAAATGCAGAAGCTAAAGGGAAAGACTGACATATTGTAAATATTTATATATAGGTTAGAAAAATTATAAATAAGTCTAAGACAACAAGTAGGAAAAACAGTTTTAATATAATCCATGACAAAGAGTTCATGTTCTTAATATATAAAAAGCATATATCCAAAAATAAAAGGAAAATAGGAAATGGGCTTGATCAGTCACTTCCCAAAGGAGGAAATACAACTTACTAGTAAACACACCTAAGAAAAAAAATTCAACTTGAGTTAAAACAATGAAATACCATTTTATTTATTTGTTTATTTTACTTACCATATTGGTATGGTATTGGTTTACATACCATATTGGTATGGTTCAGCGTTACTGAACCCACTGCTGATAATTATGTGGGGAAATAACTTACCATGCTGGTGAGAGTTAAAACAGTACAATTTCCAGGGAGTTAGGTGAGGGAGGGAGATGGAAATTGATACAATACACTAAAATCCTTAAAAGTGGACACATTCTTTGATCAAAGATTTTTATTTCTAGGAATTTATTCTGAGAAAATGCAGAAGTACAGTTGACCCAAATAACACGGGGGTTAGGAGCCCAAGCCCCTATGTAGTCAAAAATCCATATATAACTCTGACTCCTTAAAAATTTAACTAATAGCCTACTGTTGAATCTGCGCTACTGGGACCAGCATCTGCCTTACTGATAACATACACCATTGATTAACACATATTTTGTATGTTATATGTATTGTAGACCGTATTCTTTTTTTTTAAGTTTTTAATTTAATTTTATTTTTCAGCATTCCAAGATTCATTGTTTATGCACCACACCCAGTCCTCCATGCATTATGTGCCCTCCTTAATACCCACAAGCAGGCTCACCCATCCCCTCACCCCCTCCCTTCTGACGAACCATGGTTCGTCAAACCTCCCTTCTGACGAACCATGAGAGACTATGGACTCTGAGAAACAAACTGAGGGTTTTGTTTGTTTCTCAGTTTGTTTCTCAGAGTCCATAGTCTCTCATGGTTCGTCTCCCCCTCCGATTTCCCCCAATTCACTTTTCCTTTCCTTCTCCTAATGTCCTCCATGTTATTCCTTATGCTCCACAGGTAAGTGAGACCATATGATATTTTACTTTCTCTGCTTGACTTATTTCATTCAACATAATCTCCTCCAGACCTATCCATGTTGATACAAAAGTTGAGTATTCACCCTCTCTGATGGAGTTGTAATATTTCATTGTATATATGAACCATATCTTCTTTTTTTTTTAAGATTTTATTTATTTATTTGTCAGAGAGAGAGAGACAGAGAGAGAAAGATCACAAGTAGGCAGAGAGGTAGGCAGAGGCAGAGGGAGAAGCAGGCTCCCCACCGAGCAAGGAGCCGGATATGGGACTCGATCCCAGGATGCTAGGATCATGACCTGAGCAGAAGGCAGCCGCTTAACCAACTGAGCCACCCAGGTGTCCCTGAACCATATCTTCTTTATCCATTTGTCTGTTGAAGGGCATCTTGGCTTTTTCCACAGTTTGGTGACTGTGGCCATTGCTGCTATGAACACTGGGGTACAGGTGGCCCTTTTTTAACTGCATCTGTATCTTTGATGTAGACCGTATTCTTACAATGCAGTAAGCTAGAGAAAAGAAAAGGCTACTGAGGAAACCATAAGGAAGAGAAAAATACATATACAGTCTGCAACAGTTTTTATCTGCCTACTAGTGGACCCATGCTATTCAAACCCACATTGTTCAAGGGTCCCATGTACATAGATGTGCCTTTAACTCTCCCAGGCTTCTTTGTAATAGCAATGAATCAAAAAATAAATAGTAATAAATCAAAAAATAAAGAGCAGTAAATCAAAATCAGTAAATAAATCAACCTACGTGTCATTCGGTAGTGGACCCGTTAAGTAAATTGGGAAACAGACACATGATGAAGCACTTTGTGATGATTGAAAATAAAGAGGTGAAACCAGATCTACTGACATGCAAAAATGTCCACAATGGTAAGTGAAAGCATCGAGGTAAACAGGATTTTCCCCCAAACTTTAATCTAGTATGTGTATTTGTATATGCCTATAAATGCATGGGGGGATACAGTCCAAGAGGATAAACAGTGAAATTTTCAAAGCTGTGCTCTCTCGGTGGTAGATTATAGGGAATTTTTCCTTTCTTCTTTATGTTTTTCTGATTATCCTTCTTTCTTTTTTTTTTTTAACAAATGAACATTTTTTACTTTAGGGTTGGAAAAAAATCACAGGGCAATTTATATTGAGGACTATAAAAAGAAGAAAGCCTAGTTTAACTGGGCAAAGGAACTCAAGGTTTGGAAACTTCTGGGGTTTGCTACAGAATTGAATCTAACCTGTGAACTTGAACATCTTTCAGGATATCTCGTAGTAACTCAAGAACTGTTTCCTCTTCTCGTTTTCACTGGGCAGCAACTGTATGCAGATATCCAATAGATATCCTCTCATTCAGTTCCACTAACAATAACTGGGGCCACCATCAGTTTCTGTAAGAAGGCGTTCTGGGACCCCCTGGCAGATAGGGAGAAAGCCCAGAGAACCATCACCCCTTAGTGTCCATCTCTGAAGGAGATACAAAATGCTTATCACACCAGTGCTGAAACCAGACTTCTATTGCTGGGGATGGGTCTACGTAAGTTACTCGGAACAGTGCCGGGCACTTTGGAAGTCTCTGCATTGGTTAATTACGCTCCCGGGGGCTCACAGTCTCCCTGCTTCCAAATGTAAGGAATGCATCAGGGCTTAGCAATGACCACATTCACTGACTAGTTTGCAGTTACTGAAAAACCTATTCTGAGGGAAAAGTGCTCAAGGGGTTCCTAGCTCTCCTCCTCTCAGCTATTTGTGGACGGTTAAATAACATACGGGGGACCTGGTGAACCAAGGCTCATGATCTGCTGAAATCAGAACCCAAACCCATCTCCGCTTCCCTCCCCTGCCCCCCACCCAACACCCAACTTTTACTCTCTACTCTGGCAACATATAAAGAGGTAAACGTATATTTATACCACCTGGCTTACCAGGTGAACAGAGATGAAAATGAACATGCCCAGTGATACACGCTTCTAGAATGTATATGGTCCTGTGCTTGTTTTTGTTCTTTGTGGCACTTTAATGTTTTCTCTGGCAGAAGGCGTATTTGTGGAATTGCCAAAGATATTTGCCATGCAAAAAGATGATAAGAAGTGAATCTGCAAAAGGGGCCAAATTTTCTTTTAAAGACGAAAGCAGCCCCATACATGCTGCCTGAATTTCTGAGAAACTTCGGAAACTTGCCGTGAGGCAAGCGCTCGCTCAGCCCTCGTGCCCCCCATCCCTCTATCCTCACCAGAAGACATCTTCGGGCTCCCCTCAGGATCCTGTTTCAGAAACACTGACCCAAGTCTTTTGCATGTTGCGGCTTAGGCTGCAAAGGAGATTTTGCTTCATGTGTCGTGTTTTTAAAGAATTAGTGCAAGTTAATGATTACTGCCGGGACACATTTCCAGTTTGCCTCAATTATGCTGACACTTAATAGTGTTTATGGACACTTGTTCCGCCATATAGTGGCCATGGCTTCCGAAATAAAAATCAGGGCATGTGGCTTAACCGTCACGGGTATATTTACGAACGCTGAATAGTTAGCAAAACAGAAAATCCAGGCCATATGCATGCCATTAACTGTATATAAGGAATGATGCATATGAATAATGTATGGATACGTGGGATGGCTTGCATCCTCCAGCGGGCCCGTGCACACAAACAGGTTTTGAGGGGTCAACTCATTGAAAAGTCACTGTGTTGATGTGGCTGTCTTTCCAATTGCTTATTTGATGTCGACTTTCTTCATTAGCTCAGTTAATCCGAACAAATGATGGATTATCCTGATATTTGCTCTTCCCTAAGACAAATATAAAATTATTTCATAAGCCCTTTAAGGCTGCTAAGAAACTTATAAGAACCATTATGGAAATAATCAATTGGCTTACAAATCATGAGGAGAAAAATACCGCATTAATTCACCGGTCACTAATGGATAAAATCATGACCTACAGACATATTTTGAAATTATGCATATATTTTAATGGAAAATAAATATCATGGCCTGTTTCTCTAAACAAAAGTGCATGTTTGCAAAAGAGCCGGAGAGCCTGTCTAGATGTGACCTAGGGAACAACACCTAAAAGTATTTACACCACAGGGCTGTTCTGTGGGCTCAATGAGTTTATATTTGTAATGTGCTTAACACAGTGACTGGAACATGCTGAATGCTATGTAAATACAGTTTGCAGGGTTGGCTTTAAGATAGAATTGTTAACTTTTCTTTTCAAAAGTCTTTTGAAAAGCCTGTCAGAGGGTTTAGCTAATGTTTATTTTTGATACAAGGTCTTTTTTTACTTTTTCAATGTAAAATCTATAGATTCATCATCATGGATTAAAACTCATAACCTATTTGTACTTATTTACGGACATTTTTTTTTCCCCTGCAACTGTGTGGCTGATGGCTTGGAACCAAATCTTTGCCTAAACACGATCCGCTCTTACCTCTTCTTCTGGCCAATATGACCCGTCAGGACATGACAAATATGCGTACACAGATATACTGTGTTCCCAAATGTGGTCTCTGAGCAAACATGGCAACCATATGAAACCTTGAATACATTATAATATGTTAAATAAGTTGAGTTAATTACAACACAAACAGGCTCTCCACTGTACGAAATGAGTCACTGATGCTCCCAGATGGTCTGAATAAAGTCTGATGGAAACTAAGGGAAAGCAAGGTATGTTCTTAGATGTTCAGGCTGCTGAGGGAAGGTATAGTCAGCTTGTTTTGTGCTGGGGGAGACCTGTCTGAGCCTGTCTGATAAGCCAGCAGGGTGTGGCCTTCCAGAAAATTCTATTCCATGAAAGCCTAGGAATTTTGTGGGAAAGAATTCTTAAAAAAGGACATTGAGACAAGCTTGAGCTGGTGGAAAAGCCTAGCATTGTTACAAAGATGTATCTTCAAGCCTTATCCCGTTTCTGAAATTGATGTGTGTGTGTGGGTGTGAAGGGAAAGTCAACAAAAGTAAACACTGCAAATGCTTCTCAACCCAGCGCTCTAAGACATGGAGACAAGAGACACACACCCAGCTTTGATACTCTCTACCAAATAAGACAGGAAGAAATCTGGGTCTCCTTTCCCACCTTTCCACTGAATTCCATCCTACTGGCAAGTGTGAGGTGTCTATACCGGGAGGAGGAGTAGCTTCTGGCAGAAGCAGGGGAGGAACCAAGCAGCAGCCTGCAGGGTGGCGGGGCCGTGCAGTGAGCAGACCCACATAGAAGGGTCCAGAAGAAGTGGCTGTTTCTAGCAGCTCGAAACCACATGACCTGTGAGGACACAAGGGCCCAACCAGAAGCATTATCAGGGCATGAAGATCCTGCCTCACCCAGAAAGGCAAAAGCCACAGTAGGAGTAGAAGAGCAGACCTGAGTACGCAGAAGAAAGCAGCAGCCAATTTGGGCAGTTGAAATTATCGACTCAAGAAAGATAAAAAGACGAAGAAAGTGAACATTCATTGAAAAGTTAACTAATATGCTGAACACACACTATAACCTGCTCACACAATTAAATACCTACCTACAAAGATTTTATGCAACAGATGTATTTTTGAGAATAAATGGAATTTTCACAAAAATGAAATTTTCAGAGGAGTCACTTTTTTACAGAATTGGTTAAATAATGAATAACATTCCACACATGTATTTGTCTAGTGCCTACCATGTATCAGATCTTCCTTGGGCTTGGGATGCAAAGGTGAACACAGCAACGAGAGCATTCCAGCGAGTTTTGTGGGGCAGCATCATGGGTGTAAGTGGCACACTGCTCTACCTTCACCATCTCGAAATTCGGAATAAATTTTGAGTAAGAGCAGTCAGATAGTCAGAACTCTGCTCAGGTTCATTCTAGAGCATTTCCTCCTTTCCCCTCCCTTCCTTCCTTCCTTTCTTTCTCTGATTTTATTTACTTATTTGACAGGCTCCAACATGATGGGGGTGGGGGGAGGAGCAGAGGGAGAAAGAGAAGCAGACTGTGCTGAGCATGGAGCCCGACTGGGGGCTTCTACCCAGAGCCCTGAGATCACCACCTGAGCCAAAATCAGGAGTCCGTCGCTCAGCTGAGGTATGCAGGCGCCCCTAGAATATCTCTTAAGCAGCTTATGGAAGGGGCGGGTGACTTGATTTCTAGACCAGGAGTCAGAAAACTTTACTCTGTAAAGGGCCATGCACTGTCTCAGGTGACCATCCCAGCAAGAAAACAGCCCGAGGGGTCAGGCTAAATGAAAGGGCAGGGCTGTGACCCCAGGCTACACAAAGCAGCCCCACACGGGTGGCCAACTAGGGCCTGGAACATTGACTCCCCGTTACATATCAACCTGTAGTCGGAATAAATGATAATCTGTCTGGTTGAGCCACAGTCTCATAACCTATAGCTCATTGCCTTGTAGGATGTTCCCCAGTTTTGTCTTAATCTTGCATAGTCCTGTGCCGGTGATCCCACCCACTACGTGTGTGTGCGCGTGTAGTAGATACAAGTGTGGATACGCACGTAGATGGGAACATCAGCCCCGATCCCTGCCTTTGAATCTGCTTGGTCAGCCCGCCCGGGACCCTCGTTAATTAGCTAGATCTTTTACATGTTTAACTACCTATTTGTATGGAAACAGTGTTTTTTACTTTTTAAATATTGGGTTGTTTTTTTTTTTAAAGATTTTATTTATTTGACAGATAGAGATCACAGGCAGGCGGGGCGGGGGCGGGGGGGCGGGGGGGGGGGGGGGAGGACAGGCTCCCTGCCGAGCAGAGAGCCCGATGTGGGGCTCGATCCCACGACCCTGAGATCATGACCAGAAGGCAGAGGCTTAACCCACTGAGGCACCCAGGCGCCCCTAAATATTGTCCTTTATCAACAATCCAGAAGAGAGGCGTGGAGGGATACAGAAGGAACGCAGAGTTTTAACGCAACGGTTATGAACAGGAATTCTCCCAGCATTCGCTGCCGCTCGCCTCAGTGAGCCTGAACGACTCTGCTCCAACACAGAAATATCACAAGCTGCCTTATTTTTTCCATGAAACCTGCTCCAGGAAAAAAGATCTGAAGTAGAATGGCTTCTTCCTTTTTTATACCAGTGTTCAGTGAGCATCATTAAATTACCACCATACTAGAAACCGTCGTGTGAGGCGGGATCAGCACGCTGGGCTCTCCCCGTCACTGCCCACTCCCTGCAAGACGTTCCTCCACCCTCTGCCCGCTGCCCTTCTCCCTCCCAGCCTCCCCGCTCCAAACTAGGAACCTGGAAAGCACGCTTGGCCTCCCAGCCCCTGCACTGAGCGCCTCCTCGTTCTCCTGACTTGCCAGCCACAGAGACCTTCCTCCTTAATTCCAGTAAGACGGAGCTAGAATTTTTCAAGGTAATAGTTTACTCTAAAAACCAAAGAAAGGAAAACATTAAGGGAGATCACCCCTAGGGGATGCTGTCCCAGGTCCGCCCCTGTGGCTGAGATACAAAGTTCCAGAAGCAAAGTAAGATCTCAGTGGGATGAATGGCTACTCGGGGTGGTTCTTCCAGGAGGTCTGTGGTGACTCATTAGCATAAAAGCAGAATGCGGTTTGTGGATTCTAAACCTTAAACCCCGGATTAGATAAGGTAAGCGTAACTACTACTTTGCACACTGAAGGCCCAGGCTGGGAATAGAGAGTCCGGAAAGCTTCCTAAACTCCCTGTCCATTACTCTCCAGCCATTAGCCAACAAAAACACTCACATTTGAATTCCTTCAAAAAAGAGAAACCCAAGAGTAAATGAATTAGAAGGAAAGAATCTAAACAGTTTGGGGCAGCCTGTTTGCTAATTGCTTTCATTTTAAATTATCTTCATAGCTTTCTGACGTGACTGTTTTTTAACCAATAAGCAAACAAAAATAAGTGAAAACAGAAAAGATTTTTTTTAAAGGGACAGAGGCGTATTTGTGTTTATGGGCAGACTACCTCCTGCCGGGATCTGGGTGAATCAGGAAGTCGAGGCCATTGCGCTCTCCCTGTAAATCCCCCTCCTCCAAAGCGGTCCACACAGATCCCTTGAGCCGGTCAGCTCTTCGTTACTGGGTTCCAGATTTGTTACAACTCAGCTCACGTGCCCTACTTAAAACGGGCCTTGTCTGGATGTTTCTACAAGCTTAACTACAAGTGTTCTGAGCTGACAGCAGTCCAGAATTCAGGATCAGTGGCAAAAGACAGTTGAGAATGCAAAACTGCAGTGTCCTAGGAGGGAAAAGCTACATACACCTACCCCCAACAGTTTGTTGAAATACGAATCGTATTTGAAATCATTTCTTTAATTAAAAAAAGCTTATATGACAAAAAAGTATATATTTTTAAATGTACATAGGAAATATTTATGTTACATATCATGTGCCTGTATAATATAAAATTCAGTCTCCTACAACACACTGTTTGTTTCTCATAATCTCAGTGCTCGCCAGAGCTCTCACCAAAGAGCTAAAATGTGACACATATCCAGGTGTCTGGGAGGCTCAGTCGGTTAAGCATCTGCCTTCTGCTCGGGTCATGATCCCTGAGTCCCAGGATCCTGTTCCACGTCAGGCTCCCTGTTTACTGGGGAGCCTACTTCTCCCTCTGCCTTACTCATGGGCTCACTTGCTCTCTCTCTCTCTCTCAAAAATAAATAATTAAAATCTTTAAGAAAAATGCTTTAAAAAATAAAATGAAATAATTAAAATGTAACACATACCAAAAAAAAAAAAAAAAAGTAACACATACCCTAACATCACCCTTGGCCAATGGTCATTTGTGTCCCACACTATGAGTTCCTCCGGCCAGTAAGCACATTCTCTCACTATCCAGAGTTTTAAGTGCTATATCATATGTGTTGTTTACTTTCCTATATGTCCCTTTCTTCCATTTATTTGTATTCTGGTAACTTCTATCCACTCTGGCTGGTAAAAATTATACAAGTCACTCAAGATGTGAAAATGCAAATGTTATGGCAACTCAAGTAATCTTCAAGAAAATGGTCAAGAAAACTTAAAACAAAAACAAAAACAAAACAGGGTTCCAAGACTCCTTAAGGCCTTATCAAGATTTTTCTTATCTAGCTAAAATAAGTTTTAATTTTTATTATAAAAGCAAAGCCACAAAATCCTGTAAGCAGATTGCATTCCCAAATCAGATACTCTGAGTCCTGGATCAAAGTAGGAAAAGTTCTTCTGGCATGGGGACTGCAAAGAAAAGTAGCCGTGTGATTGCCAACTACAATTCTAATTTAAGAGGCTTTGCGAGTGTGAAATCACAGAATTTTCCCTTGATCAACTCAATCTGATTACCAAATCCTCACAATCCATGCTTGCTCTGTGATTGCAACCACACCACTGGTGCAGATGGTCCTGAGTAATATCTTTTTGGCATGATGTGTGCACCAGGCTTGCTCACTGAGTTAATCAATAATTGTGCTTTCTTAATTTTTTTAGTGTAATTAAGTGTGGATTTCGGAGCATGCTTTCATTTTATATACATGCACGTGCTAGCAAACCACCCAACCTAAAGAAGTAAGTACTACTTTTCCCCTTGCTAATAGCTTATTGTGACTTACTGCACCAAACATAGTTTATACAGAAAAACATATATGCATTAAATTTTTATTAAAGATGCATTAGAAATGGGGTGCCTGGGTAGCTCAGTCGGTTAAGCATCAGACTCTTGGTTTTGGGTCAGGTCATGATCACAAGGTCATGGGATCAAGCGCCTCCTGGGGCTTCAGGCTGGGCATGGAGCCTACTTGTGATTCTCTCTCTCCCCCTCCCTCTGACCCTCTCCCCCTCACTCAATGCAAGCACAATTAAAAAAAAAAAAAAGTCTTCAAGGAACTAGAAAATGAATAATACAAGCCCAAAACTTGCAGAAGAAAAGGTGATAAAGATTAGAGAAGAAATAAATGAAATAGAGAATTTAAAAAACTGAAGAAAATGATAAAACTAAGAATTAATTTTTGAAAACACAAAATCAACAAACCCTTACCTAAACTAAGGTAAAAAGAGAGGATATTTGAATAAATAAAATCCAAAGGGAAAGAGGAGATACTACAATTGATGCCACAGAAATAAAAAAAGATCATAAGATCCTATTATGAACAATTGGAGACAAATTAGACAATTTAGAAGAGATGGAAAAATTCCTAGAAACATACAACCTACCAGAACTGAATCAGGAAGAAAGTGAAAGCCTGAGCATACCCATAACAAATATGGAGATGGAAAGACTAATCAGAAAACTCACACAAAAGAAAAACCCAAAACCAAATGGCTTCACAGGTGAATTCTTTCATACCTTAAAGAATCCATACCAATCCTTCTTAAACACTTCCAAAAAATAAGACGGAATATTCCAAAACTCGTTTTGTGAGTCCAGCATCACTCTGACAACAAAGTCACACAAAGACACCATGAGAAAAGAGAACTAACTATAGGCCAATATCCCTGAGGAACAGAGATGCAAGAATCTTCAATAAAATATTAACAAACCAAATTCAATAGCACATGAAAAGGATCATGCCCCATGACCAAGTGGGATTTATATCAGGATGCAAGATTGGTTCAAGATGCAACTAAATCCAAAAAAAAAAAAAAAAAAAAAAGGCAACTAAATCAATAAATATGATAAATAAATTAACAGAATGATAGACAAAATTATATCATTTTAATATATGCAAAAAAAGCAGTAGACAAAATGCAACACCCCCTTTCATGATAACAACTCTCAACAAATAGGTATAAAAGGAACTTACCTCAACACAATAAAGGCCATATACACAAGCCTACAAATAACATCATGCTCAATGGTGAAAAAATGATAGATTTTTATCTAAGATCTAGAAAGATCTGGAACAAAGCAAGGATGTTCTCTCCTTTTTTTTTTAAGATTTTATTTATTTATTTGATGAGAGAGACACAGCAAAAGAGGGAACACAAGCAGGGGGAGTGGGAGAGGGAGAAGGATGCTTCTGGCTGAGAAGGGAGCCCCATGCAGTGCTCAGTCCCAGGACCCTGGGATCATGGCCTGAGCTGAAGGCAGATGCTTAATGACTGAGCCACCCAGGTGCCCCAAGAATGCCCTCTTTTGCTTTCTGTTCAACATAGTACTGGAAGTCCTAGCAAGAGCAATAGGATAAGAAAAGAAATAAGAGACATCCAAATGGGAAAAAAGTACAACTATCTCTGTTTGCATATGATATACTCTTGTATGTACAAAAACCTGAAGATTCTACTCCCCCCCAAAAAAAATCTGTTAGAAATAATAAACCATTTCAGTAAAGTTGCAGAATTGAAATCAACATATAAAAATCAGCTGCATAGGGTGCCTGGGTGACACAGTTGGTTGGCATCCAGCTCTTGGTCTTGGCTCAGGTTGTGATCTCAGGGTCCTAAGAGATTGAGCCCCCTGTCAGAATCCATGCTCCACACATAGTCTGCTTGGGATTCTCTCTTCCTCTCCCTCTGCCCCCCTTAGAGAGAGAACACACTCTCTCTCTAAATAAATAAATAAATCTCTTAAGAAAATTAGTTGCATTTCTATACACTAACAACAAACTAACTAAAAAGAAAATTAAGAAAATACTCACATTTACAATAAAACCAAAAAGAAAACTATAAAACACTGATTTTAAAAATTAAATAAATGGGAATCTATCTGTTCATGGATTGGAAGAATTGATATTGTTCAAATGGCCATACTATCCAAAATGACCTACAGATTCAATGCAACCCTTATCAAAATCCCAGACATTGTCTACAGAAATAGAAAGAACAATCCAAAAAGTCATTTGGAGCAACAAAATATCCCAACTATCCAAAGCAAATTTGAGCAAGCAAAGCAAAGCTGGAGGACATTTCCTGATTCCAAAATATGTTACAAAGCTACAGTAATCAAAACAGTACGGTACTGGTATAGGAATAGACACCTTTCAGTGGAACAAAATAGCCCATAAATAAACCCATTCTTGTACAGTAAAATTATCTTCAATGAGAGTGTCAAGAATAGAGAGGAGTGTCAAGATGGCAGAGGAATAGCAGACTGAGATGACATCAGGTCGCAGGAATTCAGCTAGATAGTTATCAAATCATTCTGAACACCTACAAACCCAACAGGAGATCGAAGAGAAGAAGAGCAGCAATTCTAGAAACAGAAAATCACCACTTTCTGAAATGTAGGATGTGCAGAGAAGTGAATCTGAAGCAATGGGAAGATAGACTGCTGGGGGAGGGGTCGGCTCCCGGCAAGAGGTGGAGCAACAGAGCACAAAATTCAAGCTTTTAAAAGTCTGTTCCACTGAGAGACATCACTCCAGAGGCTAAGTGGGGTGGAGCTATCGTGGGGACAGGGTGGTCTCAGGTCCTATGGGGTCACAGAAGGATTGGGGCTGTCAGAGTGTGGCAGAGCTTACAAGTGTCAGAGTGGGGAACCCAACTACAGAGATGGAACTGAGGAGTGAGCACTCAGCTTGGGCTTATCTTAAACTGTGATCTGTGGCACAGTCGGGCCACTCTTTGAACAGGGACTCCACAAGTGGCAGATCCAGGGAGACTCAACTTCCTTCTCCAGAGGCAGGAATCTGCTGGGTTTGGAGACTCCAAATGGGGTCATGCACCAGAAACAGAAATGCTTGGTCACAAGCCCGGTGAGCTCGGAGCACAGCCGGAGACCAGGGAGATGGGAGTGATTGAGCACTATCCTCTAAGGGCACATTGAGCAGTGGTGCCCTGAGCTCTTTACTTCTCTGGGCTGGAAAATTGGAGGCCTCCATTTTCATTCCCATCCTCCAGAGCTCTATGGAAAGCATTCAGGGAACAAAAGCTCTGAGAGCAAACCCAAACAGATTACTTAGCCCAGCCCCTGGCAAGCGTGATGCAATTCCAACTCAGGCAAAGACATTTGAGAATCACTATGATAGGCCCCTCCCCCAGAATATCAGCAAGAACATCTAGCCAGGACCAAACTCACTGATCAAGGAAAACAGTTGAATTCCATAGGAGGGGAAAGCAAAGCATGGAATTCATGGCTTTCTCCCCAAGATTCTGTAGTCTTGCAAAGTTAAAAAAAAAAATTAATTTTATTTTTTTCTTATTCTAATTTTTTAACTTTTCCTCTTTCCTCTTTCAATATTTTTTAACTAGTTTATCTTAACAATACCTTTCTAAAGAAAAAAAATCTTTCTAAACCTTCATTAGTATAGTCATATTTTATCCTTCATTGTATCTAACTTTATTCTTTGTATACATATACAGTTTTTTCTTCTAAAAAATTTTCTTCTAAAAAAATCTAAAACAATCTTCTAATAGATCAAAATATACCCTAAATCTAGCACAGGGCTTTGTTCTAGTCTCTACCCTGAGCAATTTCTCTCCACTTGCTTTTTCTTTCTTTTTTCAACCAACTTATCTTATTAATTCATTATTTAGAACTTTTTTTTAATATTCATCTTTACAGTCATATTCCATCCCTTCATCATGTTTACCCTTATTTTTGTATATATATAAGTTTTTCTTTCATTAAAATTTTGGGAGGTAGTTTCTTCTAAGAGACGAAAATACACCCAAAATCAAGTGGGTGCCTCTCTTCTATTCACCAATCCAATATATATATATATTTCTAAATTTTTTTCATTTACTTTTACCCCCTTTCTTCTCCCCCACCCCCAATTTGGGGTTTCTTCTGATTTGGTTAGTGTACATTTTTCTGGGGTCTTTGTCACCCTTTTAGTGTTTTATTCTCTCCTTCATATATGCTTATCTGGATAAAATTACAAGGCTGAAAAACTCATCACAAAAGGAAATTAATAATAAAAAATAAAGAGAAACAGTACCAAAGGCTAGGGACCTAATCAATAGGTAATATGTCAGATCTGGAGTTCAGAATGCTGATTCTCAAGGTGCTAGCTGGGCTTAAAAAAGGCATGAAAGATATTAGAGAAACCCTGTCTGGAGAAGGAAAAACCCTTTCTGGAGGAATAAAAGAACTAAAATCTAACCAAGTTGAAATAAAAAAAGCTATTAATGAGGTGCAATAAAAAATGGAGGCTCTTACTGCTAGGATAAATGAGATAGGATAAATGAGATAGGATAAATGAGAATTAGTGATATAGAAGAAAAAATGATGGAAAATAAAGAAGCTGAGAAAAAAAGAGATAAACAACTACTGAACCACAAGGGGAGAATTCAAGAGATAACTGATACCATAAGATGAAACAATATTAGAATAATTGGGATCTCAGAAGAAGAAGAAAGGGGGCACAAGGTATATGGGAACAAATTATAGCAGAGAATTTCCTAATTTAGTGAATGGAAAAAGCACCAAAATCCAGGAGGCACAGAGAACTCCCCCTTAAAATCAATCAAATAGGTCCACACTCCATCAAGTAATAGTAAAACTTACAAGTCTCAGGACAAAGAGAGAATCCTGAGAGAGCTTGAGAGAAGAGGTCTGTAATATACAATGGTAGAAATATTAGATTGACAATACACCTATCCACAGAGACCTGGCAAGCCAGAAAGGACTGGCATGATATATTCAGAGCACTAAATGAGAAAATATGCAGAATAGCATATATCCTAAGAGCAAAAATACTATATCCAGCTAAGCTGTCACTGAAAATAGAAGGAGAGATAAAAAGCTCCAGGACAAACAAAAGCTAAAAGAATTTGCGCACACCAAACCAGCCCTACAGGAAATATTGAAATGGGTCCTCTAAGCAAAGAGAGAGCCTAAAAGTAACAGACTAGAAAGGAACAGAGACAAAATAAAGTAACAGTCACCTTACATGCAGTACGATGGCACTAACTTCATATCTTTCAATACTTACCTGGAATGTAAATGGACTAAATACCCCAATCAAAAGACACAGGGTATCAGAATGGATAAAGAAAACAAGACCCATCGATATGCTATCTACAAGAAACTCATTTTAGACCAAAAGACACCTCCAGATTTAAATTGAGGGAGTGGAAAACAATTTATTATGCTAATGGACAAGAAAAGAAAGCCAGAGTGGCAATTCTTATATCAGATAAAGTAGACTTTAAGCCAAAGGCTATAACAAGAGATGATGAAGGACACTATATCATATTCAAAGGGTATGTCCAACAAGAAGACCTAACAATTTTAAATATCTATGCCCCTAACATGGGAGCAGCCAACTGTATAAACCAATTAATAACTAAAACAAAGAAACACATCGACCATAATACAATAATAGTAGGGGACTTTAACATCGTACTCACTGAAATGGACAGATCATCCAAGCAAAAGATCAATAAGGAAATAAAGGCCTTAAATGACACATTGGACCATATGGATATCACAGATATATTCAGAACATTCCATGCCAAAGCAACAGAATACACATTCTTCTCTAATGCACATGGAACATTCTCCAGAATACATCACATGCTGGGTCACAAATCAGGTCTCAACTGGTACCAAAAGATTGGGATCATTCCCTGCATACTTTCAGACCACAATGCTCTGAAGCTAGAACTCAATCCCAAGAGGAAAGATGTAAAGAACTCAGATACATGGAGACTAAAGAGCATCCTATTAAAGAATGAATGGCTCAACCAGGAAATTAAAGAAGAATTGAAAAAATTCATGGAAACAAATGAAAATGAAAACACAACTGTTCAAAATCTTTGGGACACAGCAAAGGCAGTCCTGAGAGGAAAGGAAATAGCTATACAAGTCTTTTTCAAGAAACAAGAAAGGTCTTAAGTACACAACCTAACCCTACACCTAAAGGAGCTGGAAAAAGAACAGCAAAGAAAGCCTAAACCCAGCAGGAGAAGAGAAATAATAAAGATTAGAGCAGAAATCAATGAAATAGAAAACAAAAAAAAACCAGTAGAACAAATCAACAAAACTAGGAGCTGGTTCTTTGAATGAATTAATAAGGTTGATAAACCCCTGGCCAGACTTATCAAAAAGAAAAGAGAAAGGACCCAAATAAATAAAATCATGAATGAAAGAGGAGAGATCACAACCAACACCAAAGAAATATAAACAATTATAAGAATATATTATAAGCAACTATACGCCAGCAAATTTGACAATCTGGAAGAAATGGATGCATTCCTAGAGATGTATAAACTACCAAAACTTAACCAGAAAGAAATAGAAAACCTGAACAGACCCTTACTCAGTAACGAGATTGAAGCAGTCATCAAAAATCTCCCAACAAACAAGAGCCCAGGGCCAGACAGCTTCCAAGGGAAATTCTACCAAACATTTAAAGAAGAATTAAAACCTGTTCTCCTGAAACTGTTGCAAAAAATAGAAATGGAAGGAAAACTTTCAAACTCATTTTATGAGGCCAGTATTACCTTAATCCCAAAACCAGATCACAAAACCAGACAAAGACCCCATCAAAAAGGAGAATTATAGACCAGTATCCTTGATGAACATGGATGTGAAAATTCTCACTCAACAAAATACTAGCCAATAGGATCCAACAGTACATTAAAAGGAATATTCACCACAAACAAGTGGGATTTATTCCAGGGCTGCAAGGTTGGTTTAACATCCACAAATCAATCACTGTGATACAATACATTAATAAAAGAAAGAACAAGAACCATATAATACTCTCAATAGATGCCGAAAAAGCATTTGACAAAGTACAGCATTCTTTCTTGATCAAAATTCTTCACAGTGTGGGAATAGAGTGTACATATGTCGATATCATCAAAGCCATCAATGAGAAACCCACAGCAAATATCATTCTCAATGGGAAAAAATGAGAGCTTTTCACCTAAGGTCAGAAACACAATAGGGATGTCCATTATCACCACTGCTATTCAACATAGTACTAGCAGTCCTAGTCTCAGGAATCAGACAACAAAAAGAAATTAAAGGCATCCAAATCAGCAAAGAAGAAGTCAAACTCTCACTTTTTGCAAATGATATGATACTTTATGTGGATAACTCAAGAGACTCCACTCCAAATCTGCTAGAATTCATACAGGAATTCAGTAAAGTGTCAGGATATAAAATCAATGCACAGAAATAAGTTGCATTTCTACACATCAACAAGACAGAAGAAAGAGAAATTAAGGAGTCAATCCCATTTACAATTGCACCCAAAACCATGATACCTAGGAATAAACCTAACCAAAGAGGCAAAGAATCTGTACTCCAAAAACTATAAAGTATTCACAAAAGAAATTCAGGAAGACACAAAGAAATGGAAAAATGTTCCATGCTCATGGATTGGAAGAACAAATATTGTGAAAATGACGATGCTACCTAAAGCAATCTGAATATTTAATGCAATCCCTAACAAAATACCATCAATTTTTTTCAAAGAAATGGAACAAATAATCCTAAAATTTATATGGAACCAGAAAAGACCTCGAATAGCCAGAGGAATGTTGAAAAAGAAAGCCAAAGTTGGAAGCATCACAATTCCAGACTTCAAGCTCTATTACAAAGCTATCACCATTAAGACAATATGTACTGGCACAAAAACAGACACATAGATCAATGGAACAGAATAGAGAGCCCAGAAATAGACCCTCAACTCTATGGTCAACTGATCTTTGACAAGAATGTCCAATGGAAAAAAGACAGTCTCTTCAACAAATGGTGTTGGGAAAACTGGACAGCCACATACAGAAAAATGAAACTGGACCATTTCCTTATAGCACACACAAAAATAGACTCAAAATGGATGAAAGACTCTCAGTGTAAGAAGGGAATCCATCAAAATCTTGAGGAGAACACAGGCAGCAACCTCTTCAACCTCAGCCTCAGCAACTTCTTCCTAGAAATATCACCAAAGACAAGGGAAGCAAGGGCAAAAATGAACTATTGGGACTTCATCAAGATCAAAAGCTTTTGCACAGCAAAGGAAAGAGTCAAGAAAACCAAAAGACAACTGACAAGAATGGGAGAAGATATTTGCAAACAATATATCAGATAAAGGGCTAGTGTCCAAAATCTATAAAGACCTTCTCAAACTCAACACCCAAAGAACAAATAATCCAATCAAGAAATGGGCAGAGGACACGAACAGACATTTCTGCAAAGAAGACATCCAGATGGCCAACAGACACTTGAAAAAGTGCTCCACATCACTCAGCATCAGGGAAATACAAATCAAAACCACAATGAGGTACCACTTCATACTAGTCAGAATGGCTAAAATTTACACGTCAGGAAATGACAGATCCTGGCAAGGATGCGGAGAAAGAGAAACCCTTCTACACTGTTGGTGGGAATGCAAGCTGGGGCAGTCACTCTGGAAAACAACATGAGGTTCCTCAAAAAGTTGAAAATAGAGCTACCCTATGACCCCAGAATCACATTACTGGGTATTTACCCTAAAGATACAAATTTAGTGATCTGAAGGGTTACGTGCACCTGAATGTTTATAGCAGCAATGTCCACAATAGCCAAACTATGGAAAGAACCTAGATGTCCATCAACAGATGAATGGATAAAGAAGATGTGGGAGATATAGATATAGATATAGATATAGATATAGATATAGATATAGATATAGATATAGATATAGATATAGATATTATGCAGCCATCCAAAGAAATGAAATCTTTCCATTTGTGACAATATGAATAGAACTCGAGGGTATTATGCTGAGCGAAATAAGTCAATCAGAGAAAGACAATTATCATATTATCTCCCTGATATGAGATATTGAGAGGCAAAGTGGGGGGTTTGGGGGGTAAGGAAGGAAAAAATGAAACAAGATGGGATTGGGAGGGAGACAAACCATAAGAGACTCTTAAATTTCACAAAACAAACTCAGGGTTGCTGGGAGGATAGGAGTATGGAGAAGGTAGTTGGATTATGGACATTGGGGAGGGTATGTGCTATGGTGAGTGCTGGGAAGTGTGTAAGACTGACGATTCACAGACCTGTATCCCTGGGGCAAATAATACATTATATGTTAATAAAAAAAATTTTTTTAAAGAGTGTCAAGAATACACAATGGGGAAATGATAGCCTCTTAAATAAATAGTGTTGGGAAAACTAGATATCCACATTTTAAAAAAAAATGAAATTAGATTGTTATCTTACACTATACACCAAAATTAACTCAAAATGATTAAATACTAGGGGTGCGTGGGTGGCTCAGTGGGTTAATAAACCGGGATTTGCTGGGTAGACCAGAATATTATTCCAAGTAAGAGGACATGGTGGTGAAAAGTATATTTCACTTCCTACAAAATCATTGATTGAAACTGGTTTATTGAAACTGTCAAGGAATTCAGTCTCAAAAAGGCAAGATTCAAACCCAGATTCTCTAATTATAAATCCCATTCTCTTAACCCTACTCCAGGTGTCCTTTCCTCGGTTAATGAATAGATTCTCCTCTGGGAGGATGTGTAGGTGTTTCAACAATAGGTAAGACGTTTCCTACCCTCTGCTGTCTGCTGCTGACAACAGACAGGTTTCCAGCTGTATGAGGGGTCCACCATAAAGAAGGTAGACATAGGCTCCCAGTGACTAGGAGCAGAATATGGACTAGATGAAAAGAAGAGCTCAGTATTTCTGGGGGCTCAATATTGTCAGGCATCATTCCCCCTCATCTCCCTTCTAGTTGGTGAATGAGCTCTCTGGGATGACACTAGGCTGTTCTTGCCACATTATCCAGCAACATTGGGGAGAAATGTCCCAAATGTCTGTGATAAACTAGCTGGCAGGAAAGGTTGTCAAAATATCCAAAGTCTGAGCAAAAAGGTTGGGAGCTTCTGGACACATGCAGAAAAATAAGTAGCTTTGGATCTTGTTGGGTGGAATCAGGAGGAAAAGAAAGAGATGGGGATCCACAACATCTGAGTGGAAAAACCTCCAAGGAGAACTGTAAAATCTGGAGGAGGGAGAGAGAAAGAGAGAGCGACCAATGCTTTCTGGAATCTTCTGTCTCAGCAAGAGGGTGTTGCAGGATGTACACCTCTCCTCCCTTTACAGTTAAGAAAACTAAACAAAACAAAACAGAACAAAACACGAAAAGACTCCCCCACACAAAAAAATACCTTGACTTAGAAAAATAATGCTCCTGGCTCATCCCAACCTTTGTCAATATCATAGTTGGACAAAGAAACTGTGAATTTTAAACACAGACATTTCAGAATCCATGCTTTTAAAGCTGTAGCTATACTCCAAATACTGGGGACTTCAGAAAAATCTGTTTACATTCTACTCTACCTGTCGCTGTGCTGGGCTGTCCTAGAGAGCATGAAACAGCACAGCATCACCCGGAATAGAAAGTAAATAGGGCTGTTTGTGTGTGTGTGTTTGTGGGAGTCTTTAGGTGTTTTGTTCTTCTTTGTTTTGTTTCGGGTTTTGCTTTGTTTTGTCTCTCCTCCCTTTATTCTGAGAGTTGGATCATTTTCCCAGTTAGATCAGGACAGACATCAGGCCCTCATGCTCTCCACGCTGCACCAGAGAACCCTGTTCTCCAGGATAGTGGGGAGGAAAAAAAGTACTATTTTCAGTCTGACACTCAGGGTTAGAATCCTAGCCCCGTCATTTTTAGTTACGTGACTTGTGCAAGCTACTCAAACTTTCTGTGCCTCAATTTCCTCAACTGTAAAGGAAGGAGAGGGGACCATAATGCCTCACATTGTTGCTGAGACATTTCCATAAAGTAGAGTTATGTAGATAATATCTGACATATATTAATATTTATCAATACTGATATAGATTAACATATCATATATATATCATAAGGTTTAGCACAAAGCAGACAGTCTAAATGTCAACTTCCTTCTTCCCCTCCTTATCCTCCAGCTTCCCATCCCCCTCATACCACAGAGAGTCTGTGACACACTATTTGAAACTGCCTCTCTTCTGAAGAGCAAGGGAACAATGGCTATTCTCTGGAGGAAGGAAAGTTCTGACCCTCCCTGACATACCGCCCAGAAAGGCCTCATGACATCATATATGTTCATTAGAGCACAGTCACGGCTTTCTGTATTCATCATCTTTACAACTAACATTTCTTAAGACTTTGTGGCAAGAATTGTCCTAAAGTACCCTCTACCTAACTACTCACTTCATACAAGAGCCCTATGAAATATGCATTATTATCATTTACAGATGAGAAATTAAGGCTTAAATGTCATACAGCTGGAATCAGGTGGAAAGGTAATCTGATTCCAGAGCCCCCATCCCCAGTGACCATGCTAAACCCCACATACCTACAACATTCTGGGAACCAGGGAGGATGTGTCTTTAGTGAGTCAAAGGAAAAAAAAATACCACCTTGTGTTGAGCAGCTCAGGCCTGTTATACCTAGGTACTCCACAACCCTGCCACTGGCCACGAACACAGCAATAACCAACACACAGCATAGGGGTTAAAGTCAAGTCAAAGGGAAAATATTTGTTAGCATTAACGTGTCTTTGACTTTTGCCCAGAGAACCAAATAATGTGGTACACAAGCACATTGCCTGGGAATCAGAAAAACGAGTTAGCGAAGGAACAAAACAGCAGCTTGGAGCTTGAACCCAGGCTTCTAGAACTAGACTCAAGTTATCTTAGTAGCAGTGAGGAAAGAACAGTTAAAAAGAAAATAAAATAAATAAAATCCAGTAGGGTCTAGGACCTTAGAGTTGATTAGATAGTTGTTCTGGTCACTTACGGCTATGTAAGGAACCACCCCTCAACTCAATAGCTTAAGTGACAACCATTTTGTGGACACCATATGATTTTGTGGGTCAGGAATTAAGGTAGGATATGCCTGGGTGATTCTTCACTCCATGTTCCAGATTACTCGGTGGTATTCAGCTGGTGATGGATTGGTCTGGAGGCCTAGAAAACTGACTACACCTTTGAACTTGGGGTTTGTTATATGACTCATATTTTCTAGGATGATTTCTTCTTGCCTTACGCTCTTTAATAAGGTTTATTCAGAAGATGTTGACCTATTTGAGCTAACCTTATGGAAACAGAGGAAGGGGTGCCTATGTGGCTCAGTCGGTTAAGCATCTGCCTTCAGCTCAGGTCATGATCTCGGGGTCCTGGGATCAGGCCCTCAGTGGGGCCCCTGCTCAGCAGGAACTCTGCTTCTCCCTCTCATCTACCCCTTCCGCTACTTGCGCTCTCTCTCATGTGTGTGTACTCTCTCTCAAATAGATAAATAAAATCCTAAAAAAAAAACACAAAGAAACAAAAAAAGGGGTCGGAGGAAAAAGACCTGACCTTGAAAGAGGAAGTATATTCGTTGGAGGCTGAGTGTGGTGGCAGCAGGAGAAATGAGGAGGAGAGAGATGAAGCTGGGGGCAGCCAACGTCTGCTGCCTGTCTGCCACCACCTCTGGGAAGTATCTTTCTGAGGCTTTTCTCCACAGAAACGTTGGCCCCGCTGGTGATGGTGGGAGATGGCTTGTTTGAGCAAGGGGTTGTCACCTATAACCTGTTGCATTTAATGGACATTCCCCTCTTGATGGAAGGTCTGTTCATGGACATTCTACTCAAATGCCAGCAGCCTCTAAAGTCTGTCAGTCACACAGGCATGGAAATGGCCCTTGGCCAGCTGCCCTTGCCAAGTAACACTTAACACCGACAAGTAAAAAGGATGGCTGGTTTCATTTAGCGAGTTTCCAAAGTGCTTCTCTGGGAAAATGGGCAATGAGGGTGGAAAATTGTGAAGGCTATATAATTATTTTAAGGCCATCCACTTGGGAGTTGCTCTGCCATGAATTACAAACCTTTCAAGCACTAAGGATAGTACTAGGAAATGCAAAGTACTCATGGAGGCTCTAACACACAGCCCAGGGAATAAGAACCTCTCCGAAGCGCCTTACTTGGGTCACTCTTGGCTCCATATTCCCTCAGCACATTGTGATCCCAGCGTCCACAGTGGGCTCTTACCGGTATTTGTCAGGAGTCATACAAATGCTTTCTTGCTAGTTGTTTCCACTGTTTTTGATGTGAACGCTATGGTAAATGGGAGATGGCCACACACTTTCTCCCTCTTCCTGCCACTGAGAGGTGGAGTCCAGTTCCCTGTCCCTTAAATCTGGGCTGACCTTGATGACTTGGTCTAATGATGACTGGATTTTCTTCTCTTTTCTTTTCATTTTAACTGTTTTTCCCCGCAGTTACCTTCACCCTTATCCAACAAATACCTCGCTGTGCCCCAAAGATAAAGTTAATTAAGGTTTCTGGAATAAGTGTATTTTCATCTATCTCTTCCTGTTTTGTTATACTTCTAGGAAGAGTCCTCATTTTTATAGTGAATAAATTCACTTCAGTTAGAAAAAAAAACTGATTTAATTTGCCTATTTCCTATATTATATTTTATATATCTAATCTTTATTTTAGAGATGATCAGTATAAAAGTTCATGGTTTAAGATTTCCATTATCATCTTCAAAACGACTTCTTACAAAAAAGAAATGTGACACTTATATACGCTCCCCTTCATTTACACTATTTGGGCCCACTTGCAAGCCAAGTCTGACAGACACCTGTGATACAAAAAAGGTAGAAATTAGCAACTGAAGGATAGAGAGTGTGGGCAAAGTCGTGTACTATGCGGAATTAAATAAGATTTCCCCTGGGCTTCATATTTAGACCACTACTCAGCACACTGTAAGCACTCAATAAATGTTAGCTACTATTGGTGTTAAAGACATATATAATTTTCAAATCCAGTTTTAGATTAGCAGGAGATAGTTAATGCTACTCTGCTGAGTTCAAAAATTCAGGGCCAAAATGCCAAGAAATGTAATGTTTTTCAAGCCTGTGCCACCTCATCAGAAAATAAGTAACGTTTCTGCTAAACTTTTTGAAACATTATAGGTAGTATGAATATCCCCTTGTAAGCCCCAACTGGGAATTACTAATACAGACAGAATCATTCATTTACAAATGAGGAAACCAAGTTCCAAGGAAGAGTTAGCACTTTGCCCCAGACTACAGTGCCGGACCCAGAGCCCACGACTCCTAACTTTCCATCCTGGACACTGTCCATTCATGCTGCCAATCTTGAAACAAACCAAAATGAATATGTTGTTTAAGAAACATAAAAAGGGACAAGGTAGGAATGGGAAGGGAGTTTCCTCTGAACTCTGCTGTTTTGTCTTATAGATAATGGCAGAGTATCAAAATTCACTTTGTACTTGACGTTTACAATGTACTAGATCAAAAGCTCAGGGTATATGTTTTAGGAGCTTTAGGAATCTTCTGTGGGATTTCTTCCAGCTATGCCTCAGACATCCAGAAAATACTTGAGGCCTGAGTCTCCTATGAACATCAAATGCAGCAAATTTAATTTATAAAGAGTAAATATTACCTGGTATCTTATATGGATCATATCTTTGTCCCCAGATTTAGGTATAGCATCAATGTACTTCCATCCTCTAACTAGAGTGTTCTGCTCCTAAAACATCAAGGTTTACAATCATGTTATTGTACATTCAAATGATCTATTCCCAAATATGCACTATGGATTTCCCAACCCCCCCCCCCGATCATTCCTCAAATAAGTAGTCCTTTTATTCTAGTCCTTACAAACTCTCTCAGATCATGGAGGTACTCCTTCAGTTGCCTTATCTTTGGCAAAGCTACACTAGCCTGAATTTTTTCAATAAATGATGGTTAAGCTGATTAGAAAAGTTGCCTCATAAAATTTAATTGTTTTATGATATTATGTTAGTCACCATATAGTACATCATTAGTTTTTGGTGTAGTGTTCCATGATTCATTGTTTGTGTGTAACACCCAGCGATCCATGCAATCTGTGCCCTCTTAATAAGGGGAAGAATGTATATTAGTCAGTATAGGGGAAGCTATGCTGCAGTAACATAAATCCTAAAATCTCAGATGCTTAAAACATAAAAATGTACTGTCACTCACGCAAATGCCACTCTGGGCCTCAGGTGACTTTTCAAGTGGTCCTTCCAGTGGTGACATCTCTTTAATCTTAAATCTTACGGCTCTGTCCTCCAGCACAAGGCTTTTTTAATTGCTAATACAGGGGAGAGAAAATTGGAATGCCATGCAGGGGTTTCTCTCCATCAGATAAAAGCAACACATGTGTATCCACTCATATTTAATTAACCAGAATTGCCTAACTGCAAGGAGTTAGTAAGTATGCTCAGGAAAAATGAATATGAAAAAAAGATCTAGTAAATGCAATGTATTCTCTTTCACAGGAGATAAAGGGTTAATACATATTTAGTAACTATATGAGCTCACAATTGCAAGAATTGAAGGTAATTATTTAAAAGCTTCCTAAAAATCATTTTAAAAAACAATACACTGGAGGCTGGAAACAACTAGATACCATCTGGAGGAAAAAGAAGTCTCAAAAGCATACACAAAAATTAAGTTGGTATGAGTCATAGATCTAAATTAAAACCTCGGGATGCCTGGATGGTTCGGTAGGCTAAGTGTCTCCCTGGTCATGATCCCAGGGTCCTGGGATCTAGTCCTGCATCAGTCTCCATGCTCAGTGAGGAGCCTGCTTCTCCCTTTCCCAGTCACTCCCTCTGTTTGTGCTCACTTGAACTCTGTCTCTCTCTGACAAATAAATACATAGTCTTTAAAAATACAAGCTGGGAGGTTGGGGGAACCAGGTGGTGGGTAATAGGGAGGGCACATATTGCATGGAGCACTGGGTGTTGTGCAAAAACAATGAATACTGTTACGCTGAAAAAATAAATAAATAAATTTAATAAAAAAATACAAGCTAAAAACTCAAAGTACAAAAGTTTTACCAAAAAAATGAGAAAATCTTCAGACTTAGGGTAGACAGAGATTTCTTTTAAAAGCACAAATTATTAAAAAAATTCATAAGTTGTACTTTATCAAAATTTAAAGTTTTGCCCTATATAAAAGACATGTCTAAGAAAATAAAAAAGCTCTATGTTGTACATATACTACAACACTGTGTGTTAACGATACTGGAATTAAAATTATTATTATTATTATTATTAAAATATTATTATACCATCATTAGTCATGAGGAAATGCAAATCAAAACCCTAATGAAGACATGAAACCATAAAACTCCTAGAAGAAAACATAGGGAGAAAGCTCCTTGACATTGGTCTTGGATTGATTTTCGGGGGGGGTGTGACACCAAAAGCACAGGCAACAAAAAAAAAGATAAACAAGGAACAGTATCAAACTAAAAAGGTTCTGCACAGCAAAGGAAACAATCAACAAAATGGAGAGAGAGGCAACCTACAGAATGGAAGAAATAATTTGCAACCATAGATCTGATAAGAGATTAATATCTAAAATATATAAGGAACTTCAAGAACTCAGTCCCCAAGAAATAACCTGATTTTTAAAATGAACAAAGGACATGAATAGACATTTTAAGAAAAAAAGACATACAAATGGTTAACTCAATTTTTTTTTATTTGTTTATTTACAGCATAACAGTGTTCATTGTTTTGGCATCACACCCAGTGCTCCATGCAGTACGTGCCCTCCCTATTACCCACCACCTGGTTCCTCAACCTCCCCCACCCCCCCGGCCCCTTCAAAACCCTCTGGTTGTTTTTCAGAGTTCATAGTCTCTCATGGTTCATCTCCCCTTCCAGTTTCCCTCAACTCCCTCTCCTCTCCATCTCCCCATGTCCTCCATGTTATTTGTTATGCTCCACAAATAAGTGAGACCATATGATACTTGACTCTCTCTGCTTGACTTATTTCGCTCAGCATAATCTCTTCCAGTCCCGTCCATGTTGCTACAAAAATTGGGTATTCATCCTTTCTGATGGAGGCATAATACTCCATCGTGTATATGGACCACATCTTCCTTATCCATTCATCCGTTGAAGGGCATCTTGGTTCTTTCCACAGTTTGGCGACCGTGGCCATTGCTGCAATAAACATTGGGGTACAGATGGCCCTTCTTTTCACTACATCTGTATCTTTGGGGTAAATACCCAGCAGTGCAATTGCAGGGTCATAGGGAAGCTCTATTCTTAATTTCTTCAGGAATCTCCACACTGTTCTCCAAAGTGGCTGCACCAACTTGCATTCCCACCAACAGTGTAAGAGGGTTCCCCTTTCTCCACATCCTCTCCAACACACATTGTTTCCTGTCTTGCTAATTTTGGCCATTCTAACTGGTGTCAGGTGGTATCTCAATGTTGTTTTAATTTGAATCTCCCTGATGGCTATTGATGATGAACATTTTTTCATGTGTCTGATAGCCATTTGTATGTCTTCGTTGGAGAAGTGTCTGTTCATATCTTCTGCCCATTTTTTGATATGATTATCTGTTTTGTGTGTGTTGAGTTTGAGAAGTTCTTTATAGATCCTGGATATCAACCTTTTGTCTGTACTGTCATTTGCAAATATCTTCTCCCATTCCGTGGGTTGCCTTTTTGTTTTGTTGACTGTTTCTTTTGCTGTGCAGAAGGTTTTGATCTTGATGAAGTCCCAAAAGTTCATTTTCGCTTTTGTTTCCTTGGCCTTTGGAGACATATCTTGAAAGAAGTTGCTGTGGCTGATATCGAAGAGGTTACTGCCTATGTTCTCCTCTAGGATTCTGATGGATTCCTGTCTCACGTTGAGGTCTTTTATCCATTTCAAGTTTATCTTTGTGTACGGTGTAAGAGAATGGTCAAGTTTCATTCTTCTACATATCGCTGTCCAGTTTTCCCAGCACCATTTATTGAAGAGACTGTCTTTTTTCCATTGTATATTTTTTCCCTGTTTTGTCGAAGATTATTTCACCATAGAGTTGAGGGTCCATATCTGGGCTCTCCACTCTGTTCCACTGGTCTATGTGTCTGTTTTTATGCCAGTACCACGCTGTCTTGGTGATCACAGCTTTGTAGTAATGCTTGAAATTGGGTAACGTGATGCCACCAGTTTTGTTTTTGTTTTTCAACATTTCCTTAGCAATTCGGGGTCTCTTCTGATTCCATACAAATTTTAGGATTATTTGCTCCAGCTCTTTGAAAAATACTGGTGGAATTTTGATCAGAATGGTGTTAAAGTATAGATTGCTCTAGGCAGTATAGACATTTTAACAATGTTTATTCTTCCAATCCAAGAGCATGGAACAGTCTTCCATCTTTGTGTGTCTTCTTCAATTTCTTTCATGAGTGTTCTGTAGTTCCTCGAGTACAGGTCCTTTACCTCTTTGGTTAGGTTTATTCCCAGGTATCTTATGGTTCTTGATGCTATAGTAAATGGAATCGATTCCCTAATTTCCCTTTCTGTATTTTCATTGTTAGTGTATAAGAATGGCTAACTCAATTTAACTAACAACCACAGAAATCCAAATCAAAACCACAATGAGCTATTACCCTATTACCTCATACCTGTTAGGATGGCTTATAATCAAGAGAAAACAGATAACAAGTGTTGGTGTAGTAATAGATAAAAGGCTTTGTGCACTGTTGGTGGGAATGTAAATGAGTACAGCCATTATGGTAAACAGTATGGAAGTTCCTCCAAAAATTAAAAGTATACCAACCATATGACTCAGTAATCCCACTTCTGGGTATACATAGATGGGAACCCAGCTGATTTCAAGCAAGAGGTTGTTTTGCTGCCCAAACAGAACTGTTGTGGGATTTCTTCAAGTAGCCAATTCAAAGCTGTGCATTGAAATTACAATTCCATTTAGCATAAGCATTTACAGTACATGCAATCTCAGAAAATTACTCTGTGAAACTATTGGTACCCCTTTCACTGGTTGCAGCACATTAAAAGAAAAATGGCTTACTTTTACAAATCACTCCCATATCTAAGTTGAGGACAATTTCACTGCCCCAAGGAGAGATTAAATTCGTCTGTCCAGCTGGCAAGACTAGAAGGCCAATTAAGTAAGCTACTCAGCATCCCTAATGCCAAGCCACTGAACTAGCTAAAGAGGAATGTGGTTAACACTTGCTAAAAACCAAATCCAATTCATTTATCATGTGGACCATCAGGGTGCTAGGATCCCTCCAACCAACTCCTTTATACTGTTCCTAATTAGATATTGTTAGGCAAAATTCTGCGTATTAGAAATGGAGAATTGCTGTCTCTACTCCCAACCTACTGAATTATATGAGAACTAAATGTTCTCACGTTTAGAGAGACCTGTGTTTAGATAAGCTAAAGTTGTCAGGGGGATGGAAAAGAGAAATGGACACAGGACAATTAAGAAGATTGAATTCACAGGGTTTGGTTTTGATGGGATATGGGACAAAGTGAAATCAAAGACAGTATCTGGATTTCAGGCTTGAATTATTGGGTGCCATTTACCATGACTGGGTACACCAGGGGAGAAACAAAGCTTTTTATAAGCTCCTCTTCTGCTTCCAACTACTCTTCCCATCCCTTAAATGTGTTGTTCCCTGGGGTTCTTTATTCAACCTGTGTTCCTTCTCTTTGGACACATCTGATCTCAACTGCTTCGACCCTCCCCCACACACATCAACAACCTGCTCAAGGTCCCAAAGACACATCTAAGTCAGTTTATCTTCTTTTTCTCAAAACCTACTCTGCCTTAATTTTTCAGGTAATAGAGTTCAATCTATTATCTACCTATGCATTAAGAGGAGAGACCTCGAAGTCACCAGAAAGTTTAGCCTCTCTCTTACTCCCACATGAAGTCAGTCACCAAACCGTAGTTCCCCATTCCTCAAGTCACTAATATCTGGCCCCTCCTCCCCACCTCTCTGCTCCTATATTCGGCCATCATTGCTCACCTGAGTTGTTCACTTGAGTCCTTATGTTTCCCCTACCACCACTCTTGTTAATTACCTCTGCCTGCCCCCCCAATGCCTTCCTCCTACTACATCTAAAGAGATACTTCTAAGATACAAATCTGATTATGTCATTCCCCTGTGTAATACCCTTCAGTGGCTCATCAGCATGCCATTTGAGGTTTTCAATAGCCCCACCCTGCCCACTTTTCCTATCTCATCTCCTGATATTAGCCCAACAAACTCTACATTCTTGTTTCTTGCCAACTTTACCACTCTGAATAAACATGGACCAAACAGTAATCGCAGACATCCTATATTGCTTTTAGTTCATTGAACCCTCACAGAGCAATGTTGTCTACAAATTCAAAGCTTCTTATCTGGTCCCAGTGTATTCACCATTGAAGGAATGAAATTCTTCATCAGTAGAAGTCTGTTGAGTGCCTTTTTTGTGGGCAGTGTTACCTATATGCTCTGGGAAGTTTATTCTGGAAACGTTATTCTGTAAAATAAAGTTTCCTTTTTTAAAAAATTTTTATTCATTTATTTGAGAGAATGAGACAATGTGTGGGGGAGAGAGACAGAAGGACAGGGTAGAAGCAGAATCCTCACTGAGCAGGGAGCCTGATGTGGGGCTTTATCCCAGGACCCCGGGATCATAACCCGAGCTGAAGGTAGATGCCTAACCAACTGAGCCACCCAGGTGTCCCAAAGTTTCCTTATTTAAAAGCCCAGGAAACACCTTTAACTTCTTATTCCCTAAAGTACCACCACTCTTTCTCATAGCCCAAAGGAGAAAATATCATCAAAGCCTACATTTGAAGCAATGTTTATCCATACAGTGTTAAGGAGTTTCTGCTAAAGGGTCACAAATAGCTACCATTTATTGAGTACCTGCCTGCTCATTTATGCCTCACCTCAATCCCAGGAGTTTGGTATTATTATCCCATTTGACAGATAAGAGATGCATCCATTTGATATACACACACCAGAGGCAATTGTGGACTACATGAGGTCAATAATTAGTATGCATTTAGTTCACCACTCCTGGAAGATGGTGCTCAAAGGGGTGTGTATTGAATGAGCAAATGAATGAATGAAGGGAAGAGCTAGGGAGTGGCACAGCTGGTATGGAACTCAGGTGATCTGGCCCCAGAGTGGCTGCTCTACACTCACAACAGAAAGCCCAGAATGTCCAGCTGATAAGAGGCCTGACCACGCTCCTCTTTTGTCCTCTCTTTCTGGGCTTTCTGTACACGGTTTGAAAGAGTTGGAGGGAAAAAACCCGACCAACCTCCTAATGTTGTTGAGAAGAAAATGTAAGGAACATTTTACGAAATCTTGTAAATATGTAATACTAGGAAAAAATTAAAGATGGGTCTTAGCATCAACACTTAAAGTACATTGTGTGTTTCCTTATGGCTATTGGATATACTTTGTTTTCTAAGATTAAGGGAACAAATGAGCAAAATACCGTTGATTCATCTGGCATCATTCTCACCACTTCACATCATCACCCCCACCATCAGGGTTGAAATGGGGAGATGACTGATTCTTATGTAACCTCCAGAGGGGTCGTTACGAGGTCACACAGATCCATACATGTCTGATAGATTTACATCGAACACCCCTTGTGGGAAAAATTACATTAACTAAAATGAGGTGAATTAGGTCCAGATTTAGACATTGCCTATTAAACAAAATCTATTACACTGTCAAGGACACTAAATTGTTTAATTCAACATTTTAAATGTGAGAAGTTAATGTTGGTGGAAGAGTTAAGCACATTATACATTTATCACCCGAAAGACAGAGATATGAAAATGTCTAAACCATTAGCCATATAATAGCTTCAAATGCTTTATTCTGGTAACCCTAAATTGGTTAAATTATGAAACTACAATTAAGAATAATTATCCCTGCAGTAGTCAAGTCAACGTAGGAACACCAAGAAGCAGACATTTGGGTGCAGTAATATATCAGCTTACAACCTGAATCAACCTCAATAGTGATAGAGCACCAGAGCTATGATCCCCTAATAATGTTTCCCAATCCATCAAGGAAGAGTTCATGGCAAGAAGCAAAGAAAAATTAGGAGACCTTCATTCAAACCCCTGCCCATCTAAAATAGAAAGTGAAAATGCTCTGGAGATCTTTGTTTGTCTGTTTAAATTAACATAGATGATATTTAAGTCTTTACTTACATTGTAAGTCACCCATTTTATGAAACTATTCCACAATCTTTTAGAAAGATTTCTGTGTCTATAGATTTCAATAGATATGCCAGTATGTACTTTTAAGTTGATGAGAGCTAGTTGATTCTTAACATATATATATTTGGATCTTACTTCCAAAGCTCTCCCTTCAGTGTCATGTTTATCCTTCCCTTTTTTCCCATAACAATGACGCCAGGTCAAATCCAAATGGCGACCACTCAGTAAACATTTGCTGAGTGAGAGAGTACATGAAGGAGCAAATGTATGGAGGGCAGACCTCACCGGATTACCTGAACAAGATTCCAGCAGTTTTACCAGCTTCCCAGTCTTCCCGCTCTCCTTCATGCCACAGACTTGCCAAGTGAATCTGGCCCTGAACACCACTTTCCATAATCAACCTTGGCCAAGAACTCCCAACTACTGGTTTCATGGTGAGATCCTACCTCACATAATTTCGGCTGACTGCACTTGACCCCTTTGCTCACGTTGGTCCCCTTTCTGGAAACAAGTGATCTGCTTAGCTTCTGAGGGATCACAGGGCCTCCCAACACATCAGAGCACCAGTGCAGACTTGGGCCATTCACCCCCATACACCAGACTGCTGCTTCCAAAGGCCAGCAATGAGGTCCTGAAGCAAACAGCTGGGAACATGCTAATGTTGCATCCATGACGTTGCACTGAAGGGCTCTGAGGTTTTGTTAATGATAAATATTATCCAAGAGCTTCTCGGACTTCAATAAGCTCAAGAATCACCTGAACGCCTGAGAGTCTGCATTTGCAACAAGCTCCCTGATGACACGGATACAGCCGCTCTGCGGACCACTGAGAACCAGGGAGCCACAGCAGAGCTTGTCACACTAGGTGGCACATGGGAATGATGTGGAACATTTTAAAGATACTGGTGCTTAAGACCAACCCCTAAGATTTTGTTTCGATCGGCCTGGGGTGCAGTCCAGGCCCTGAAATTTTCAAAGCAGCTCTGATAATTCTAGTGTGCAACTGAAGTTGAGAACCGCTGCCTTAGACCAGTGTTTCTCCAACTGGTTTTCATTATATCCCCCCTAAGAAGAGTTTGTAGACACTTTTCCTCTAAATAGTCCTCATGCAATTTTAATAGCACTGGGAGACTACATGCCATTTTATATACTGTAGGCAGACTTGGGCTCTATACACAGAAGGAAAAGGTTTTGTTCCCCCAGAAGCATTTTGCACGTTGTTGGGAGTGATGGTGCCCACATTGAGAGGCGTGCTTTAGCCTACACCTGCAGACCTGGTTTTGTCCAAGCATCCACATGCCTATCTCTATCACAAATCCCTCCAGGTAGAGGACATAGATCTCAGGCACTATGGGCCAAGCTGGAGAGAGATGACAGCAAGGTGATCACACTAATGATGTACCATATGGTGGCTAACATAACATGATAAAAAAAATTCTTAAAAAAAAAGGAAGGCGATCTGACCAATGTACACACACCCCCACCCCTTCATCCCAAGTCATGACTGGCTATATGGCCAGAAATTCCTTTGTGTTTTTGACCACTTCATTATCCAATAGCCACAAAGAACCCTGAATGTCCCGCCCTATTCAAATTAGTCACCTGGGGTGTTTACCAGTATATCCCTATCCCTGCTCACAAGCCAAGCCTCCTTCATATCGCCTGGATACAGATGGGTTTTCCATCACTAAGTAAAGCAAAATGTCTCTGGGAGACTTTTTCTTTTTATTCCAGTATAGTTAACATACAGTTTCAGATTAGTTTCAGGTGTACAATAGATATTCAGCAATTCTCTACGTGACTCAGGGCTCATCATGATAAGTGTGTTCTTAATCCCCTTGACCTATTTCTCCCATCCCTCCACTCCCCTCCCCTCTGGTAACCATCTGTTTGTTCTCTATAGTTAAGAGTCTGGTTTTTGGCTTATGTCTTTTTTTCCTTTGTGCATTTGTTTTGTTTCTTAAATTCCACCTATGAGTGAAATCATATGGTATTGGTCATTCTCTGACCGACTTATTTCACTTAGCATAATACTCCCTAGCTCCATCCATGTTGCAGATGGCAGGATTTCATTCTTTTTATGCCTCAGTATTGTTCCACTGTGTATCTACACCACATCTTCTCTACCCACGCCTCTACTGGTGGACCCTTGGGCTGCTGCCATATATTGGCTATCATAAAAAATGCTGCACTAAACATTGGGGAGCATATATCCTTTTGAATTAGTGTTTTGGTTTTCTGTGGGTAAATATCCAGCAGTGCAATTACCAGATTTTAGGGTAGTTATATTTTTAATTTTCTGAGGAACCTCCATCCCATTTTCCACAGTGGCTGCACGAGTGTGCATTCCCACCAATGGTGTACAAGTGTTCCTTTTTCTCCACATCATCACCCATCTTGTTGTTCCTATAGGACACGCTTTTTAATATATGTGTCAAACCCCAATATTCACTCAGGTTATACCATAACTCAATAAATTGTGTTGGAAGGGTGGGTCACAGCAATCGGGGGCAAACAGCAGTGCTGTTTTTAATTCTGAAGACAGAAAAAGCCAGACTCTACTCCCTGTGTGAAGTCCCACCTATGGGGAAGGCCAGTGAAAGTGTAGTAGCCAAAGGGGGCAGAGACAGGTAAAAAGAAAGGGCAGGAAAAAGATACCAGCATTATCACATGTCTCTTTGTACCAGGGGATGTCTGTACATTGTTTCATTGAACCTCCATCATGAGTCTGAGAAGTGGGTACCATTCTTCTATTTTCAGATAGAGGCCCTGAACTGCCCCCAAGGTCTCCTCCTAGTAAGTAGGGAAGCCACAAATCGAATGTTCTCCTGCTGGGCTCCAAATTCAGTGCTCTTTCTAGTCTATCATGCTGTTCTCCCAGCCTCAGGAAAACACGAACCACTGTAACCATTAAGGACAGCCCTCCACATTCAAAACCAGGAAGATCGGGGTGACCTTACCACGAAAGCAGGAACTCTGGCTCCTGGAGCAGCTCCAGAATATAAAAGAGAGGCTGAAATGGGGGGCATCTGCATCTCATCTTCCATGAGGACCTCCAAAGAACATGGATTTAAGTGTCTGAACCCTACTGCGGCACCAGAGGTCATAAGGACAAAGGCACAGAAGGAAAAAAGAAGTGACGGGGCAAGACCCACATCCGCTTTCCTTCAAATAGTAGGAAAAATGGGGGTCTGAGTTACCTGAGGACACAATGACACCAGAAACTATGGGGGAGGGGGTAAGAATTCCAGGAAGTGGGAAAAGACTAAAAAAGTGGATGGCCCCAGAAAAAAAGGTAACTTATTTGTTTTGAAGGGGAGAGCCCTGAGCAGACAGCCTTCTGCTCTCCCTGGGCCCTTCTGACCTCAGGGCAGAGCTAGAGGAAAGAGAACAAATTGTCGAGGGAACCCTGGGAGTCTAAAACCTGAGATTCGCTCCTCTGAGAAAGAAGACAGATTCCCCCCCATCCTCCACCCCGACCTAAAACCTGACCTCACCAGAAAACAGCCTTTCTCCTTCCCTTTGGGGCAAAACCAGAGAGGCCTCAAAAGATCTGCTTGGAGGAAAGGAGGCCTAAGAACTTGAGTTCTCCCATATACACAGGGGCCCAGAATCTACAGTAAAACTAATCATTAACATCTGCCTTTCTGCCTTTATCCAGAAGAGAATCTGCTTCCCTTTCCTCGGCCTTCTTACTCTCCAACCAGACTGTGCTGTAGCCTGAAACCCATCTACCACCATGATGGATCACTCCTCATGAGTTACAGGGCTGGCCCATGCATCTCTCTCAGGGGATCGCGGAGGAAATCCTAGGGGTGAACCAACTGTGCTACTGACTATAGCCCCCCTCTCTTGCTGGCAGCACCACAGTACGAGGTCCCACGTGAGGGAGATCACTTCCTGTGGAAGCTGACTATATGAAGTGACTTTTCAAAATAACGCATCGGTGGGAAAAGGGAAAATTCCTGAATGATACACTGAAAGCCAAAGTCCCCCCACCCCCAACAATTTCCACTCATAACCACCCAAAACTGGAAATCCCTTGGGGACATAAGAGCTGCTGTAGGCAGGGAACCCACATTTCCCTTTTAGCCATAATAATCTGAACATGCCTGAAAGTCTACAAATGTTCTACCAGAGGCCCTACCCCCAGAAGGGAGACTCAAAGAGCCACCATGTAAAATTTATGTCCTCTGAGAAATGTGTTCAGATTATTACCACAGTATTTGCAAATGGCTGGATGGACCAAGAGCAGATTTGTCCCCAACACTCCCCGAGTTTGGTGTCCTGCATGTTTGGATTGGGTGAAATCAGTCCATAGGGCAGAGGGAAGAGGACTGCCCTGTCTACGGGAACTGAGGAGGGAGTTCACACCCTGTCGTCGCCTTGCTTGGTCGATCATGCTCCTTAACTTGTTCAGCTCTGCAAGCTAACCAGTTGATTTCCACTCAACGTGTTTATTAAAATATTGAGTAAGAATTGGCAAAGTTGGGTAGTGCTGGTCTGGTAGGAGAATCCCCACATGGTGTTTTGACAAAAGCAGTTCAAAGGGCCCCTCTGAACTGGCATCACCGAAGTCTGCATTCCCAGGATTAGTGAAGCAGAAATCGTTTATTTGCTGAATATTTACCCAAGCACAATTACCCTTGATAGGCAGATTCATTCCAAGATGCAAACTTTACTTTGAATCTCTCACTAAAGCTGACAGGAGCGTATCTGCACATTTTGAGGGAAGACATCTGCCAGCAGAGACCCATCTCTGTTGGGCATAAGGAGGACTGTACAATAAGACCACGTTTTTGGTAGTTGTTCAGTGAGAACCTTATGGCTCAGCAACAAAGATCAACAATGTCTGGACAGATCATGATAGTAGGAAATGCCTCACGAATTTACCAACTGTGAAATAATGAAAGAGAAGGTGGGAAGGAAAGAAAAAGAGGGGACGGAAGGAAAGAAAAAAGGGAGGGAGGGAAGAAGAAGCAAAGAAGGAAAGAAAGAAGGGGGAAGGAAGTAGGGAAGGAGGGAGGGAGGAAAGGAAAAAAGGAGGGAAAAGGAAGGATAGAAGGAGAGGGAAGGAAAGAAAGAAAGAAGAAAGGAAAGAGGAAGAGAAGGAAGGAGGGAGGGAGGAGGAAGGGAGAGGTGGACAGAAGGAGGGAAGGAAGGAAGGAAGGAGGGAAAGGAAGGGAGGGAAGGAGAAAAAGAACTTAAAAAACAAGAAAGAAAGAAGTCCAGCACATTCTTAACTAGTCTGAACCAGTGAACATTCCCCAGATTCACCGTTCTATAAATTCACTGAGTAATTGTGCAGATCCGCTGGACAACTGTCAGATAGTCTTCATCTCCACTCCCCCCATCCCCCCATGGAAAAGCTCATCCCATTAAAAGTACAAGATTAAATTAAAAGTGCAGTAGAGTATGCCACCATATTTTTGTGAATGGGCTGGGCATCTAAATGCATTGCATTTGCTTATATTTTCACAGATGCCCAGGCGACCAATCTGGAAGTCCATACAGGCAACCACAAGGATATCTACTTGGGGTGGGATGCAGGACCACTGGGTGCAGTGGTGCAGGCAAGACAGGGTAGAAGGGAGATTCTTCCTTGGGTGCCTTTTTAGACCTTTTGATGTTTGAACCATGAGACTATGTTGCCTAACTAAAAAAATGAAATGAAAAAATGAGCGTATTAAAAAAAGTGTTCAAATGACAGTCATCAGAAACCCCTGGTCCGGGGCGCCTGGGTGGCTCAGCGGGTTAAAGCCTCTGCCTTCAGCTCAGGTCATGATCCCAGGGTCCTGGGATCGAGCCCTGCATCGGGCTCTCTGCTTAGCGCAGAACCTGCTTCCTCCTCTCTCTCTCTCTGCCTGCCTCTCTGCCTACTTGTGATCTCTATCTGTCAAATAAATAAATCTTTAAAAAAAAAAAAAAAGAAATAACTTAAAAAAAAAAAAAAAAAAGAAACCCCTGGTCCTTCATCAGATTGGGAAAGAAGGGGGAGTGGGGAGACCCAACAACCTTCCCTCCACTCCCACCTCCTGCCTTTTCCCTTCCCTCCCTGAAAGTCACTGGGACATCTCAGGGCTGAGCAGAAGGTGAGACCCTGACAGCTGCCTGGCCCCAGGGGAACAATGATAGGAAAGGAAAGCCCCAGACCTGAAAGCAAAGCAAGTCTAAACCTTTCCATCAAGACAGGAATAGAAGCACTTGGCAGGGAGAAGCGCCCGAGGTCTGAGTGGCTGATCTGTGGTCAGAAACTTAAGGCGATTGCCTCGCCCCCTTGCACCTGAGTTCCCACTTCCAGGAAGCTGTCATGGGAAAGACCCATCGATGGCAGCAGGAACGGCACCCAGCACCCGGCCAGAAGGAAGGATGGGACAGAGCTCAGGATATTGTTCCCCTTCCCCATGCTCTGGGACCACTGCTCAAAGCAGCCTCTAGGTGTGAACAAAGCATGCAGGAAAAGAATAATGGGCACAAGATTAGGACTTCAGCAAACTCTATAAATGACCATCAGACAATCTGGGATGTGTTTCTGTTCTTTGAAGGAAGCGCAGTGGAGGGGGACTCACCTGCTTTTGAAACCAGAAAGACAGGCTTCACTCTCAATCCTTTCTACTCACTAATCCTGTGCTTTCGGGACAAATGGCTTCGACTCTCTGCTCCCATTTCTTCACCTGCTTAACAGGATGACCCCAGGATCTACTCTATGAGGACTGTCATGTGTCAAACAGAGCCTGGCCCAGAGGCGCCACATGGTAAAAGGGAACTGTTCGCATAGTATCCCATTGTGTATATATACCACATCTTCTTTATCCATTCATCTGTTGATGGACATCTAGGTTCTTTCCATAGTTTGGCTATTGTAGACATTGCTGCTATAAACATTCGGGTGCACGTGCCCCTTCGGATCACTACGTTTGTATCTTTAGGGTAAATACCCAGTTGTGCAATTGCTGGGTCATAGGGTAGTTCTATTTTCAACATTTTGAGGAACCTCCATGCTGTTTTCCAGAGTGGTTGCACCAGCTTGCATTCCCACCAACAGTGTAGGAGGGTTCCCCTTTCTCCGCATCCTCGCCAGCATCTGTCATTTCCTGACTTGCTAATTTTAGCCATTCTAACTGGTGTGAGGTGATATCTCATTGTGGTTTTGATTTGTATTTCCCTGATGCCGAGTGACGTGGAGCACTTTTTCATGTGTCTGTTGGCCATCTGGATGTCTTCTTTGCAGAAATGTCTGTTCATGTCCTCTTCCCATTTCTTGATTAGATTGTTTGTTCTTTGGGTGTTGAGTTTGCTAAGTTCCTTATAGATTTTGGATACTAGCCCTTTATCTGATATGTCATTTGCAAATATCTTCTCCCATTCTGTCAGTTGTCTTTTGGTTTTGTTAACTGTTTCCTTTGCTGTGCAAAAGCTTTTGATCTTGATGAAATCCCAATAGTTCATTTTTACCCTTGCTTCCCTTGCCTTTGCTGATGTTCCTAGGAAGATGTTGCTGCGGCTGAGGTCGAAGAGGTTGCTGCCTGCATTCTCCTCAAGGATTTTGATGGATTCCTTTCTCACATTGAGGTTCTTCATCCATTTTGAGTCTATTTTCGTGTGTGGTGTAAGGAAGTGGTCCAATTTCATTAAAAGAAATGAAATCTTGCCATTTGCGATGACGTGGATGGAACTAGAGGGTATCATGCTTAGTGAAATAAGTCAACTATCATATGATCTCCCTGATGTGAGGACGTGGAGATGCAACATGGGGGATTAGGGGGATAGGAGAAGAATAAATGAAACAAGATGGGATTGGGAGGGAGACAAACTGTAAATGACTCTTAATCTCACAAAACAAATTGGGGGTTGCTGGGGGGAGGTGGGGTTGGGAGAGGGGGAGGGGGCTATGGATATTGGAGAGGGTCTGTGCTATCATGAGTGCTGTGAAGTGTGTAAACCTAGTGATTCACAGACCTGTACCCCTGGGGATAAAAATACATTATATGTTTATTAAAAAAAAATAAGAAAGAAAAAAAAAGGGAACTGTTCATTAAAGTGGGAACTTAGGGGCGACAACACGACAAACCAGGATCCAAGTGAAGAAGTAACTTCCTCCAGCCAATATTTTGTTAGTGTTATTATTATCAACTTGACACTTAGTTCTTTGCCTTCACATGGAAGCTAGGACTTGGTGGTGGTGTTGTTGTTGTTTGTACATTTTGTTTGTTTTAGGCACAATATTTGCAGTAATGCTGGAAAGAGTGCCACGGGGCCACTGTTAAACACATCTTAGTCACACCATCATGGTGAAAATTAGTATTAACCATCAGCATTATTCCTCTAACTCTCAAGGACCTGAGAGACCCCTCACAGAGGACCTAGGATATTTGATGCTAGGAGCAGATAGTTTTTTAACACCCCCTTGTCCGTAGGACAAAATTAGTTTCAGTTATATTCTCATGTTGAATGAGTAATGACCATTATTTTTTTTGATGTATTTGTTCTTTAGGCACAAAACAATTAATTGAAAAAGAAGAAATTTCTATTTTAAGGATATGATTCCAAATTCAGTAAAATTGTTCATTTGAGAACTAATATTTGCACTCACTGCGCCAAACTCTTATGCTTTGCAGTTACTGTTTCAAATTTTAAGCCCCAAATCTCCAAGTGGTCCCATGGGTAACAATTAAAATAACTCGGGCTCTGAGTTTTCAATCTTTAACTCACTGGGCTATCATTGTTTATTTTAAATCTGCTATTTAAACACAGACTATGCCGTATCACAGGGGTTGGAGACACATACAATGCCCAAAGCCAGCTTGAATAATTCCAGACCATTACACATTTACTCTCAAAACAAGCATGTTACTGAGCCCATGCACACTGGAGATCCACTGTATAGCAGAAGGAGTTCTCCAAATTAACTTCCGCAGAGAATACAGCCCTTACTAAGGAGTAAGAAGCAAAATCATGCAAATTTGACACTGACAGATGTATTATTAAATCTCAACAGTAATTTTACTAATCATTTAAGATATAGACAAGCAAAAAGAGTTTTTGGGATAGGAGTATTTTATCACTGACATGGTTTAGAACTGCCCAACCAAGGTGATCACAAAAAGCAAACCAACTTTTAGTTACTTTTGTTGTTTTGCAATCCTCTACAGATATGGCTGGCACCCCCGGCAGACCTCTTCTACACATATCCTCCTGTATGTGGGCCACACACCCACCCATCCAGCCAGCCAGCATGGTCCCCAAGTTCCCAACCTTAGCACACTGAAAGAAGAGATTCATGTTAATCAAAAGAGCACCTATGGATGAAGCTGTTCCCATGCTCTTCATATGCTTTTCATATGTAAGGTCATTTGCCCTTGGGACTGGTTTTTATGCAGTCTGAGAGGTTTGGGTGGAACTTTGAAACAAAAAGGTGTTGCCAAGGGAAAGTTGGCTGGTTGGCTGGCAGCGGAGGGTCTCACTTAGCATGGCATTAGATTGAGGAGTTTACCGTGTCTCAAGTTTATTCCACAGCCTTGCAGGTCTAGAAAGTGGACTTTTCTACGGCTACCAGAGGAAGTATTGAAGATGCTCTAGTATTGAAACCAATGAGTAATACAGAATGTGCAGCGTGTTCATTACGTGGGGAACATGACACTCCCCATGAGGGTCTGGCTTTTCCCTTGTGTTGGATCTTTGCTACCCCTTCTATATTTGGAGACTTTGCGCTTCCTGAGTGACCTCTCCTGGGGCAGAGTTCAAGAGCATGCTTTCCCAGACTCCTTTGAAGCTAAGGAAAAGCCACACAATCTAGACTTTTCTGGTCTGACGTGCACATGTGATTTTGACCTAACACTGCCCAGAATCTGATTTTTTTTTAAGAGGGTGGCATTGAGGGTGTTTTTAAGACAATAGTGGCCAATGACTGAGTATCTGCTTTCCAGCAATAATTGTGCACTCTCCCGTATCTTTAACCATGGTGACAGTAGTGGGATTGTCTCTGGAGCCCTCCCACCATGAGGTCTGCTTCAGGCTGCAACGCACCCAAGCAAGACCCTCTGGCCCTCCCAGACATATGTGAGCTATCCCAGGTCCTGCAATAAACTTCATTTCTGTGTGATTTAGCTAGAGTGAATCTTGTTATTTCCAGTATCCTAGGAAGCCATATTAGTAATGAGAAGGACAGATAAAGAGTATATAATGTAATATTAGTAACGAGAGGGACAGATTTAGAGTATATAATGTAATATTGGTAATAAGAAGGACAGATGTAGAGTATATAATGTAAGTAGACAGTACTAAGGAATATTTTATGCAAACAAGATAATAACTGTATATAAGAGAGTACCTTGCTATGATTTCACTACGTCCCCCAAATAGGTATTCTGCCCCAAACCATGATATACATATATTGACAGAGATTTCTTCTCTCAAATCCACTTTTTAAGCTATAATAAATATGTTCGTTCTTGTACTATATTAATATCACTGGTTAAATTACAAGTCAAGTGGCTGTTCCCATGGGCTGACACCTCCCATTTAATTTTATTTGGGTAGTCTAATTTATTTCTACTTAATTCTGCAATCTTATTTCTAGACTCCCAGGGGCAACTCCTCCCATTCAATTTTATTTAATTAGTCTAATTTATTTCTATTTAATTAATTCACCTTAGTTCTAGGTTATTGGGGGGGCATCTCACTGGTACTCTCATATACCTCCTACAGTTGACATAAGTTTTTGGAGTCTTTTTTTTTTCAAGATTTCTAAAGACAAGATTGATTCATTTCAGTGTAAACTAAGGCCACCATTCAAAACAATCAGGTTTCTCCACACTGACTCTCACAAATTCACAAGCTTTTTAATAATGCAGGAAATTGAACTTTTTGAACACTTTTAAGGCTGCCATTTTGTTTCAAAATAGCAGACCTAGCCACAAATCAAATGTAAGGCATTACAGCATTGCCTAAAAATTGCTCATCCACTTCCAAAATTCAACATATACCCAAACATTGACTGATAAGAGGTTCTGCTCAGAAAAAGGTCTCAAGGCTGGTCAATCAGCTCCTGACACTTGGCTGTTTTTAGACAGCACTGACAAAGACAGAGGGATGAACAAGTTGCCCTTTGAATTCCATGGATTCCAAAATTCCAGAATTCTGTAAGATCAGGCTCCTATGAGATCTTGGTATGCCTGGATATACTTAAGTTATTTTGTTATCTTATCAAAAATTATTGCCAGGGAAGATAAATGTGGGCCATACAGAATACTAATTTTCCAATCCAGATTTCCTGTTAGTATCTTTTTATTTATTGTGTTGTTTGTCTTTGTTCTATTTTAGCTTTACAAGGTGAACCAAAGTTTACCTAGAAAGATGCTTTTGATAAGTTCACTGCATTCAGAAGATGTGTCAGCTGTCAAAAGTTTTCCCTGGGCTTTCAAACATCCTGCTTTACTTTTGACAAGAAAATGTTCACTAAGTCATTTAAATCATACACCAAGAGTAAGTCAGAAGTTTAAAAGGGAATATTCTATACTAGGCCAGGGTGGAACTTCCTTTTAAAAAAGGAAATGAAAAATAATATATTTAGGCTGGAAAAGAGTTTATTCTTATAGTCACTCCTAAGAAGGAATTTTTGAATGAAAATTAAGTGTTCTTTCAATTTTGACGTAGCAGAATATTTAAAAATGAAGTTTTCCTCCTATTATTTTTCCTATCCTAGATTTCAAGAGAAACTGACTTAAAATTTCAAACTTCTAAATTTGTAAACTATCACACCCAGGAACCTTGTAGAACACTGTGGTGTCCATCATTTGGTATCACCACAGAAGCACATTGTAACCAAAATGTCTCCATGGCCATTATCTTGTCCAGTGTTAATTCACCTACTATTTCATGATTTTTGTCATATTGTGCATTATCTGCCCTTTTCTTTTTACAACATCTTTCTATAAACCAACACACCTTTTATACTTTTGTAAAACTGACTTTGCCTTAAGCATTAATATCCATAGAATCAAGGACTTGATGTAGGTGATGATGACTAGTTAGATGCTCACCAATTTAATTTCTCTTCTTAGTGACACAGGAAGACTACCCCTCCCAACCTCATTGCATTAGGTTGGCCCCATGTGACTGGATTCCGGCCAATGCAATCTGGGCAGAAGTGGAACACTTACAAATCTGGTCCCTAAAACATCCCGCATGTTCTTCCTTGCTCTCATTCTGCCACTTGTGTGCCTAGAAACAATGGATTCTGACATAGCAGCCCTCGACACCCTAACTGCTCAGAGGAGTGTTGGCCAGATCATCCAGCTTTGCACCAGACTTTACATGAAGAGAAAGAAAGAAAGAGAGAGAGAGAGAGAGGGGAAAGAAGGAAGGAAGGAAGGAAGGAAGGAAGGAAATAAGGAAGGAAGGAAGGAAGGAAGGAAGGAAAGAAAAGTTTATTGTACTGAGCTACTGAGATTTCTTTTAGCTGTGTTTAGGGGTCCCCCAAATCAACCTGGATTCAGTGATTCAATAGAAGCACTCATGGAACTTAGGAAGTTATCACACCACATTCAGAGTTACAGTCGATGACAATGAAAGAACAGAGAATCAGTCAGAAAAGGAAAAGGCACACAGAAGAGAGTCCAGGAGAGATCAGGCACAAGCATCCAGTTGTCCTCTCCCAGCTGAGTCCTGTGAAGAGCACTGAATTCTCCCATCACTGACAGTGACAGCATGCACGAAGTTCTGCCAACCGAGGAAATTCACCCAGGCCTTGGTGTCCAGTGATTCTATTACATAGGCATGGTTGATTGCCCATGTAGCTGTCCTGAGTTCCATCTCCTCTGGAAGTCAAGTTAATACTTTGTGGCCTGAAACGCCACCATAGTTCACACTGTGAACATGAACTATCCATTGTGGCATAGGCTTCAGTCTTTGTTTAAAGACACTCTTAACAGACAAGTTGTTCCAAGGGCTTAGAGGTTATCCCTCAGGAGATGGGCAAGAACCAAACTTTTCTTTGGAATGTTTAGGGTTTGAACCACCCAGATCTGCTGATCCTTTACTGTATAATAGCCTCTTTGTTACACAGCATGGCCTAACCTACCCTGACTAACGTAATATATAAATTACAGGTTTGTCCAATACACATGGAAATACCCAAATGGTAAAAGAAGTGTTTGCTCATGTACTTTTAAAAATTATCTTGTATACTACTGATAGTAACATACCATACTTTGGGAAACATTGATCTGATCCAGCCTCACTTTATTTCTTCTTTTTAAAAGTCTTTTTATTTATTCATTTGAGAGATAGTTTGAGCAAGAACACAAGTAGGGAGGAGATTCAGAGGTGGAGAGAGAGAAGCAGACTCCCCACTGAGCCGGGAGCCCAACACAGGGCTCTGTCCCATGACTGCGGAATCATGACCTGAGCCAAAGGCAAATGCTTAACAACTGAGCTACACAGGAACCCCCTAACCTCACTTTAAAATGTGTGAAAAGCAAGGAGCCCCACTCCACAGTTGAGCTTGCTCCAGGGGAAGGGACACTGGCTTGGAAGGGGCTTGTTGAGGAGAATGGGATCTGATAAGTTCGCCCACAGCTTCTTCAGGAAGGATGTCCAAAGAGTGTTATAAGACATTTCCAAGAGCTCTCAACTTCTGGTTCCCACCATCCCTGGTCTCTGGATCGTTTAGACACTCTGCCCTGAAAGAAGATTCTTTCAGGGTTATGATGGTTAATTTAATGTATTAACTTCACTGAGTCATGGGGTACCAGGATACTTGGTTAAACATTACTTCTGGGTGTTTCTGTGAGGGTGATTCTGCATGAGATTGTTATTTGAATTGGTAGGTTGAATAGAGCAGGGAGTAGAGAATAGAGAGTAGGTTGAATAGACCCCAGTGTGGGTGGGCCTCATCCAATCTATTGAAGAGCTGTGTAGAAAAAAGTTGATTAAGAAAGGTTTCTTTCGGCCTGTCTTTAAGTTAAAACTTCATCTCCTCCTGTCTTAGGACTCAGACTCAGACTGTAACTTACACCATCAGCTCTCCTTATTCTCAGGCCTTTGGACTCATACTAGAACTTTACCATGGGGTCTCCAGCTTATTGGCAGCAGATTTTGGAATTCTCAGCCTCCGTAATCACATGAGTCAAAGCCTTATAGTAAAGATAGATAGATAGATAGATAGATCTATGCATCTGTTGGTTCTATTTATCTGGAGAACACAGACTTGATGTCAATAAACCAAGTGCTAACCAAGCCTCAATAATCAGTTTGTTTGTTTTTTTTCATTCTCTCTCATCTTGCTCTCTCTCTCTTTCCCTTTCTCTCTTTCCCTCTCCACTTGTTTCTGGAATATACTTCATTAAAATCTCTTCTGTGAGGATCATCCTCTTGGTTTCTGTTCCTTTACAAATGCCAATGTGAGGAGAAGGTGAGGGCAGAGTCCTGAGGCCATGACTCTGGCCTAACCCAATGTGACTTCACAAACCCAGAGTCCTTAACCACTTGATTTACTCAGTTTCTGTGTCTTATGTTCAAAATCCAAGAGAGAAAAATGAGATTGGTCCAACTTGGCCCAATGAACTGTGACTATAGGATGGCAGGGAAAGGGGGCAAATGACATGAACAAAAGAGATGGGGTGGGGAGAGAGGGATGGGAGAGATGTTAGTAAGTGAGATAGAGAAACATGAAATAATAGAATAAGGGTAGAAAACCCATCCTCCGAGTGAACTACAGATGTTCCAGGATGATAATCTGTCCCTTCACTTGAAAATTTCATTTCATCTGAGCTAACCTTTTCTTCAAAGGGTCAATCCAATTACTTGGGACAAACACCAGTGGCTCTATGACACACCCATCAATCCTCAGAGGAGGTATCTGAAACGGGTGGAGGGGCCATGGTGAAATGCCAAGCAGAGTCTCAGTTTCTTGGGAGGTCCCAATGGCCACTGTATATGGACTGCAGTGTAGAATTACAGCTCAACAGACCCCTGATCTTCCCAATTCTCTGTGTCTCAAAGGCCTATGAGGGACTATTATGGTTCTGCCACCGGTTCGTTCTCAAAGTATTTTCATTTCTTAAGTGCCAAGTGTATATCAATTAGGCCATTGGCCAACAACAGCAGGTTTCTGTTTCTGGTTTTGTTTTTGTTCTTTGACTCCAGCTTGCTGCATTTCAGAGTTCCCTGAGAGAGAGGACAAATGTGTGCAAACGCTCTCCTGGGAGCCAGTATGATATGGTTTCTTATCCAAAATTATGAAATCCCAAAGCTCTGAAAATGAAACATTTCACAAAAGAGGTACAGAATCACTTGGCAACCAAATAATAAGGCTATTTGTACTTTTATTTACCATATTTAGTTTCAATGTTGATGTTCCACTGCTGAAATATTAATGGGTTTGACTACAGGGTGCTGCTCCAGACCCCACCGGGAGTATTAAGTAATATATTGGATATGCATCATGTCCCCATTCTGTACCTTACTGAATTTCAACACACATCTGTCCCCAAACCTTTTGGATAAGAAATCAAGGACTTGTTCAATAGAAAAAGCAAGAATTTGGCTCAGACAGACCTAAATTTGAATCCCCTCTCTCATTGTGTAGCAAGTAATTCACTTTTCTGAACAGCAGTTTCTTCCTCTGTGGAATAAAGGTCACAATCATAGCTACCTCTTGGTGGCAGGTGGGAGGGTCATCCAATGAGACAAGCCGCTTAAGGAATTGGACACTGCCCCTGGTGCTGGTCCATGCACGACAATAGCTTCTTTTCTTCCCCTAATAACACCCCTCCCTTGCCACAGAATCCAGGCACAGTGCTATGAAAATCAAAACACAGAAAGTAGAGGAAAGAAGAAAAAAAAAAACTCACTCCCAAGAAAAAGAGGGCACAAAAGCAGAGACTGACAGGATAATTTGTCAGAACTGTCATCTTGCTAATAAAGACTAAGGTGCTCAAATGTGGCTGTGAATGAAGACCAATAATAACCAAGTTCTACTCTCGTATGTATCTCTTTATGTTTCTCTGGGATTGATTTTTTTTTTATGGCCTATTAACCGATTCTAGAAATTGGTGCAATTATGTGGGTGGGTAGGCAATTTCCTTTCTCCGTTGGTCCTGTCCGTCCTGGTAAGTGATTGGTTGTAAACAACACAGCATTATTGACCATACTGACTTCCAGAATCCCACGCTTTGCTTTATTCTTTGGTCCCCTTTTGAGATGAGTTCTTTACTTAAATACTTCACCGTGCTCCAGTCAACAGCAAATGCCATGAAGTGTCAGAACATTTTCTTCTTAATGTGAAATCTATGCACATTAAAAGCACAGGAACATGTATATTAGTTTAATGAACTTTGCTTAAGTCTTAGAAGAAAGTCAGGGAGCAGCTGTATACAGAATTTTGACTTCTATTTTAACAATATTTTTAATAAATTGAAGCTCCAAAGAGTCTTTGTGCTTTCAGTCTTCTCAAGGACAAAATATGGTTGATTGCTAGCTTCTATTTATAGTTGAAAAACAGGGTGAGGCAGACTTTCCAATCCCCAGAAAGAATGCTGGGGTCTGTTAACCATGACTTCCATGGGCACAGAGTTTGGAAATGGTAGTATATATGCCCCAACTTTGCAAATTCCACTTTATAATCTTCAAGCATTTCTCTTCATTCATCCATTTACCATGTATCCATCCATCCATCTGTCCATCCATTCATCCCTCCATCCATCCATCAAGAGTCTTTTCTGTGTCAAGCAGTGAACTAACCTAGGGGTACAAAGATGAATAAGACACAGTCCCCCGTGGGTAAGACAGATAAGTTTATCATCTGAGTTCATGATTAACTAAAATAATGTTTTGTTTTATTAAAAACCTCATCAGCATTCCTGGAGCTCTAACGCTGTCCCTTAAGGAGAGTGAGATCTGGTCTCTGGAGGCCTCTTTGTTACTGAGAGAGCTGAGATGGGTGTGCTCCACAAGAACAGAGGTAAATGGTGGAGCATAGTAAACGGATGGAAAGTAGGATGCTCTTCCAGGAAACTGAAGAAAATGGAGACTGGCACCAGTGAAACTGGCTCTGAATGAAGAGAAATGCTGAGAGCTGAAACAGCTCATAGCTGTGTGGGAAAGGAGAGTTTCAAGGGAGGAAGTCTAGAGTCAGAGAAGGTCTCAGAGGGGAATTGGCCCTTGGGCAAACATCTGAAGAGGTTCTAGTAACTATTGTTGCACAATAAGGACCCTAAAATTTAGTGGCTTAAACAAACAATTATTATAGCTCATAGTTTATGCATATTATGAATTTAGGAAGAACATGGTCAGTGGCTTTAGCTCAGGATAAGATGGTGGCTGAAGCTAGAACAGTGTAGACAGAGGGGAAAGCAACTGAGAGGAGCCAGAAAATGTCCCAGCAGCAATCTCTCTTCATATAATCTTGGCGCTTTTCCAGGGGGTCTCTCCATGTGAGCTAGCGTCCTCACAACATGGCAGCTATAGGGCAGCTGGGCTCCTTAGAAGGTGGTTCCAGGCTCCAGATAGAGTCTCTGGTCAGGGCACAAGATGTAAGTGGCATTGCCTCTCATTACTTAACTTGGAAAGCAGGCCACATCATATTGCCCACATTCTATTAGTTACAGGGGAGTTAAAAGTTTGCTCAGATTCAGAGGAGGAGAATTAGACCTCACTGTGTAAGTGGCAGAGTAGCAAGTTTTCAAAGAGCAAGAGGGATGGGCGGTATTGCCATGGCCAACTTTGGAAAATGTGTGTGTCACAAAGGGTGATGGAGGTCAGGGCTTGAGTAACCTGACTCTACCTGGATTTTAAGTGTTCCTGCATACAGGAAACCAACCAACCCCCAGGCCCACTGAGTGAGAAATCAGAGAGAACCAATCAGCCACCCCTTCCCAGGATGAATCCAATGCTATCCTCAACAGACTGCCTCACTTTCCAGCACCCCCAAGCCTTCACTGCCCACCTGTAGTCCAGTTCTGCTCACCGTCGCCCACTGCCCTGAGGCTGAAACTGATGGCCCTTTGCTTACCATCCCAATTTCCTAGGGCTGCCATACCAAAATCAGAAATTAAGTGGCTTAGAGCAGTGGAAATGTGTGCTTTCACAGTTCTGGAGGCCAGGAGTCTGAAGTCAAGGTATGGGCAGGGACAAACTCTGCCCCTGAAGCTTTGGGGGAAAAAATCCTCCCATGCCTCTTCCCGGTGTCTGACGGCTGCTGGGAACCTCTGACATTCTCAGTCTGTATCTGTACTGTTCCCTCTCTGCCTCTCTCACTACCAAATGCCCTTCCCTCTTTACATAAGAGCACCAATCACTGAATTAGAGCCCACACTAATCCAGCGTGATCTTGTCTTAACTTGATTATGTCCATGAAGACCCCATTTCCCAATAAGATCATGTTCACAAGTACTAGGGGTTAGGACTTGGACATGTTTTGAGGGGAGAACACCATTCAACCCTGTAACACTTGCCATGGGGCCATGGAAGAGTCACCTCAAGGCTTCAGGACTGCCTCTCCTTCCCAGCCTAAGCCCATTCACCCCTTCAAAGCAAAGCCACCACCTCCTCCTCCCAGGACACATCTTCTTAATGAGACTCTTTAAGTCACACGGTTTGGCAAGACCTTCATCAATCTCTCTGTCGCTGTCTCGGCTCGATTCCAGCCCCTCCTGCAACATTAACTCGTGGATTCACACACATACAGATGCGCACACTTGATCAAGCCACCAATTCCTGACCACAGAGAATGGTGTTCAGAGCTACACACAAGGGATTATTGATTTTCTCTTCTCTTGGCTTTTTATTAGTGCCCACAATTGCCTTTCGCCCTGATGGCTCTCTTTAGAATGAGATTGGTTAGAAGAAGTCTTTTTCCTTTGGTGCTCATGGAATCCCAAGGAGCTCTCTGGAACCCCGGCTCACCTTACATTGTTTTAGGACCAGCAGTCCAGAGGGCCCTTCATGAGTCCAGAGACATGCCATGCAGAACTATTCCCAGTAGGCCTGATTTCAATCAAGAGGCAGAAGGCTGTAGATGAAAGAGTAGCCTGCATTTTGCAGGTTCAACCTGAAAGAGAAATAGAGCTACAAGCCCAGTTTGGGGATGTCCCCATGTTTATGAACATGAGACACACTCCACTGTCAAAGACGAGCCTTTCAAAAGCACATTCAGACCCTTCTCTGGGGGACCCTGTCTGCCCTTTGTCCTACCTGGCTCTTGAGACATGGGTAAAATAGAAAATCATCCACACGTCAACTTGTTCACAACCATGATCTAAGTACATGGCCCCACAAGAAGAGATTCAGCAATCCTTAGTCAGTTAGACCTGATTCATGCACACATTACAGCTGATATCCCAAAATAAAGGCATGACAGCACGGTTTTTTTTCTGCAAACAAAATAACTATAGTACCCCAAATTTGTAAAAGTAGTTTTCTTCATGTTTGAGTAATTCTCTGCTTGCCTGGGTCGTCCTCTACCGAGTGACTAGTGAGTAGCCCTCCTCCCCTAACTTGGAAATTGAAGTTAAATCATAACTCATCTGAATAGAAATATAGGAAACCATTAGAGAAACAGAACCCAGCCATGACAACAAGCCTAACTGTTGTCTGATCGAAAGGAAAGGGGGTGTCAGTCACGGGGACTCAGAAGTAGGAATTATGACCACCCCACTCACACCCGCTCCATCCTGCATTTGTGGGACAAATGTATCACTGTTACAGGCTCTAAAGCTTGAAACCACCTGAATCTGAAGCATATTCCTGCTGTACTTTGCCCTGGTGGGTTCCCTCCCATGACCTTCAGGAAGTCTGGTTTCCTCTAAGTCCACACCTAGGGAGAGAATATGCTGAGCCTCCTGAAATGGGTTTATCAGTTTGCTTTTTCAGCCTATTTTGTTTTTACCTAGAGCCAGTGGGGTTTTCAAAATTCCTAACTAGAGATAGGTGAAATGAATAAAATCTTACCCAGGTGAGAACTCTTTCAGCCCCCTTTCAAAGTCATTAACTCAAATTACTTTCAAGTGGGCTTTAATAATTCATTCATTCTATGTGCCGACAGAGGAGACGTGGTCCCTACACTTCTGATGATTGTAGATCATCGCTGATGTATCATCTGGTTTTGAGAGGATTTCAATGGTTCTCCAGGTAAGAATGAGGCCACTGAAGCTCCTAGGAGCACACTTCTGCCCATACAGACTATCACATGTTTAATGACACACTGAGAAGTTGGACAAGTCTATGTTTAAGAGCTCAGATCATGGAATCAGTCAGAATTGGATTTGAATTTTAGTCCTGCCACTTAGTAGCTGTGTGACTTTGGGAAATGACTTAAATTCTGTGAGTTCAATTTCCACAATGACAAGTAGGAATAATAACGACTGCATCCTAGGGACAACAGAAAACTTACACGAGATAAAATGTGTAACCTATTGTATTAGTCAGCTACATAATGAGCAACCTTAAAATCTCAGCAATCCCAAGGAACAAAAGGAGAGTATCCCTTCATGCTCCATGTCCAACTCAGAACATGCCCCAGTCTGTGCCATTCTCACTCCAGGATCAAAGCCAACGAAGCCACCATGGCCTAGAGTGTCGCCATTCAACAGGGAGAAGGGGATGTGTGAAGAGGCATACCTGCTCTGAAAGGCTTCCAGCTGGGAGTGACATACATCCCGTCTGGTCACATTTCACTGGCCAAGTCCAGCCCTATGGCCACACCTATCTGCAGGAGGGAAATGCAATCTACCACAGGTCCGGAAGGTTGAAAATCAGAACTGTTAGCAACAGCACTAATGTTGGCCACACACACTGAGCCCAGGTTCTGGGGATGCAGGATATTTGGATTTTTTTTTTAATTTTTTTTTTATTTCTTTTCAGTGTAACAGTATTCATTGTTTTTGGATCTTAACACTTTTCTCCTTCAATTTTGACTCAGTGGTCTCCTGGAGTCTGATCCAGGAGAAACACAGGTGCTGTGTTAGCAAATACAAACATTTGAGGGCACCTGGGTGGCTCTGTGGGTTAAGCCTCTGCCTTTGGCTCAGGTCATGACCTCAGGGTCCTGGGATTGGGCCCCACATTGGGCTCTCTGTTCAGTGGGGAGTCTGCTTCCCCTTCTGTCTCTGCCTGCCTCTCTGTCTACTTGTGATCTCTCTCTCTCTGTCAAATAAATAAATAAAATCTTTTTTAAAAGGGAAAAAATACAAACATTTTAATGCAGAACTTTGTTCAACCAGTATTTGTTGGGCCTCCTACATGCCAAGGTCTCTTAGAGACCCTGCAGACTGAGGAGTGTACTGAACCCCTTGGATCTAACATTTTGGCCAAATAGGTAGGCAAATAGAAAGATATAATAATATCAGGAAATAATCATTACTTTGAGAAAAAAAGGAAGGGCAAGGGGGTGGAAAGTGAGTAAGTAATAAACATTCTCCCTGAGGAGTGACAGTTGGTTGGGGCCACTGTGAAGTGGCAATGAACTAGGTAGTAACTGCAGGAAGAACATTCCAGGCAAAGTAAGAGCCCAAGGAACACATACTTGGCCTATGTGGGAAACATCAAGAAAGCCAGTGTAGCTAGAGCATGGATCACAGGGTACAGGGCTGAGTGGAGGAAATGAGAGAGAGCACAAGGAGCCCAGGGCCAGGCCACAGAGGGCCCCAGGGTGCCAGCAAGGATTTGGGACTTGCACTAACACAGTATGTCTGGAGCCTAATACACAGAAGGGAGGCCTGAATAGCACCAACAGTAATACCTCTTTATTTTTTTTTAAGATTTTTTTTTCCCTTTTTATTTATTTTTTCAGCGTAACAGTATTCATTCTTTTTGCACAACACCCAGTGCTCCATGCAAAACGTGCCCTCCCCATCACCCACCACCTGTTCCCCCAACCTCCCACCCCTGACCCTTCAAAACCCTCAGACTTTTATTTATTTATTTGACAGACAGAGATCACAAGTAGGCAGAGAGGCAGGCAGAGAGAGAGAGGAGGAAGCAGGCCCCCTACCAAGCAGAGAGCCCGATGCGGGGCTCGATCCCAGGACCCTGGGACCATGGCCTGAGCCGAAGGCAGAAGCTTTAACCCACTGAGCCACACAGGCGCCCCAGTAATATCTATTTATAAAGAGGTACTTGCAGAAGTGAACTCTACTAAGTCGATTTAATTCCTGGATTAGTTAAATGATATCGAATTTTTTCCCATATTCATTTCTATTTTAGTAAACTTGTTTTCACTATAATTAATGCTTTTTCTTGTAAAATCAGAGCATAAATTTAGTTCATTTATTAGTTTCATATCGATATCAAATTTTACAAACTCTAGCACCTGCCATTGTGACATATTTGTTGTTACGTTGCTCTTTCTGTGACCAATATTTCTGCCAGATCCCATTTTTCTACCTCAAGCTTTTCAGATCCAATTTTTTTCACAAATATCTAACTTTCCATCATAATTGCTCACTCAAAAAAATTATCATGTGCAATTTCAGTCATTGCCTTTTTCACTTGGTGTTACTTATTTCTACCCAGGCAAATTTTCCCCAGTGGGTTTTTGTAGTTTTCTATGTAACTACCCACATGTAATCCTGCAGTCAGAGTGATTCTTTAGCTAGCCAATTGCTTTGCTTTGTCTTGCACTGCTTACATATGCCAGTAATATTATGAACTGGATTTAAAAAGAAAAAAAAAAAAAAACTGTTTCTGCTGGTTTCTGTCTTAGCCTGTTAAGGCTGCTATAACAAAATGCCACAGGGCAGGTGGCTTATAAACAACAGAAATGCATTTCTCACAGTTCTGGAGGCTCGAAGGCCAAGACCAAGATGCCAGCGTGGCGCAGGTTCTAGTGAAGGCCTCTTCCAGTTGCAGACTGCTGACTTCTGTCTGTGTCATCTCATGCTGGAAGGAGTGAGCTAGCTCTTGGAGGCCCTCTTATAAGACACTAATTCCATTCGTGGAGGTTCCACCTTCATGACTTAAGAACCTCCCAAAGGGCCCACGTCTTAATTTCATCCCCTTTGGGAGTGAGGTTTTCTACATACAAATTTAGAGGGACACAAACATTTAGACCATAGCAGCTTTAGAGCAAAGAACAAAGTGAAAGATCTGGAAGACCCAAAAGTTCAGAATAATGGAGCCAAAGATTCCTGCTTTTAGCATGCACTGACTACTCAGAAAACAATAATCATTATTGTCTCGTGCTCCAAGGGAGGGCTACACGCCTGCATTTCCACGTACACACTCCCAAATAAATATTTGTGCTTCTGTTTTTACTGTTAAAGACAGGCATTACTAGCTCGAGTCGGACTCTACGACTTAATTTCACACATCGATACAAAAAAGTGTCTCTGACCTGAAAAATAAGATATGAAAAATCAAATTTCCCTGTGGGATCACAGGTACAAATTATTTTAGTCATGGCTGACAGAAAAAGATAACCTTCTCAGCCATAGCCCTAATGACATGGCTCACCATTCTTTGTTGATATAGAATTCAGGGTTCCATCTTTAGCCTGTGACAATCACATGGCTCTTCAAGGGTGCTAAGAGATTTCAGTCTATAGAGTTAGGAGCAGTCTGATGACTCCACATCTTCTCCAGAAGTACAGGGGAGGAAAACTAAAGTTATTCAGCACTTCCCCAGAAATTTTGTGTGTATTAAATCATCTATTCTTCAAAACATCCTTATGAGGTGAGAATTTAGAGACAAGGAGACTGAGGTTCTAGGAGATGAAGTAACCTGCCCGAGGTCATGTGACTGGCACATCATGGCAGAGCCAGGACATAAAATCCAGAGGCCAACCTGTCCCTAGAACTCCTGCATTTTAATCCCATCTAGCCCAACATCATAAAGATTTGTATTTCAGAGAACTGGAGCTTTTCAGCACCAGAGGGTACCTTTTCCTTGGAGACTCTGCTAAGCATTTCCTCCTGCAAACTTTTGACCCCTATGGCTTTCTCCCCATGTCAGGAAGAATTATTATAAAGTGACAATGCCCAGTTTTGTGCAATGTAGGTTACTCATGACCACCAGTGGAAATCTGAGGTATGTCTCTCTTAAAAACATATATTCCCAGAACTATCCCTAGGCAATGGAACATTCACAAGAATGTTCCAGACATGCTGTTGTACTCTATGACACGTTATTGTATACATTATTGCACAGGACTGTGTGGTGATTCCTGAGCCACCTTATTCCAGATTTGCATTTCCAGAAAATAAATCCTAATTTTGCTGGCTCTGTGACACATACCACATCACACAACCTGAAGTCTCCTATATCATTTTGTCGATTATATATATTATAACTCAAGTTCACTCACTTTATCAAAATAAATCATTCCTTTGAAATCAACTGCAATAACTTTAAAAAAAAATACCAAGGAATCATTTTTTTTTCATGCCTCCTTACCCAACCAGGGAGATCTATTTTAAACAGCCGCTCAGAATGTATTAATAATAAAAGCCAACAACTCTGCTTTCTCTGACATTATGATCTGAAAAGCTCCCAGTTAATGGCAGCCACTGATTTTCAGCTTTCCTCCTTGGTAGACAGAAAAACTGACCATCAAAGATTGGGCCTGGCCCATCTGATTTATTGATGCCATTGTATACTGTCAATTACCCATAAGCATTGCAAATGCTAAACATTACACGAAGAGGAGCACTACACTAAATTATAGATGGCCGGTATGGAAAAGTATAATATATGAGGTCCCATCAGCACAATGTCAGAGCAGCCCTTCAAATAAAAGTCTCTGTTTTAATGAGCACCAAAGGCCCATCCACATTATATGAACGAGAGAGAAATAAATCAGAGGACCACAATTTACCATCCAATAGGGGTGCATCAAGTTTGGGAGGAGACTAATTGCTGAGGTAAGAAGGCAAAGCAGTTCAGCACAAAAGACCACATAGTACCTACCTAAGCACCCTCAAGAAGTCTTTGCACTCATCTAAAAGCCCAGTATCAATAGAGTATAAAAATATATATAAGGAATGAGTAAGCTGAGGAATAGTATCTTGGGTGGATTCCCTAAGGCACAAAACTGAAGGACTTCTCTGACCTGGAGTAGAGTGAAGGAGCGGGGGCGGGAGGAGGCTGGGTGTGGAACAATCAGGAAAACAATTCTGGGACCTCTTTGCACTGCGTATATAAATCATTAAACAGCAGACAAATGATTTAGCACTAATATAAACATGGGTTCCCAGAGAATTAAATTTCCTTTCCCACAAATGAGTCAGAATCAAAGTGAACTGACCACACCATCATCTCACCAAGTGCCAGGAAGTATGAGGCCAGTACAAAATACACCTTGTCAGGATTGATGTGACTCTATTCAAAACCATCCATGCACCCATGAAATTCCTCAACCCACTCTATATCTTTCCCAAAGAGACCAGGGAAGCCAGCTCTCCTCTGATAACACGGAGGTCCAAAGGCCATACCCATGACCTGGGCTCATCACGAGGCAATCTGAAACATTTTAGAGCAAAAGCATAAGTGGAAGATTATCCACGGCACTGCCCTTTAATCTGAGATTATGCTCTTCCCAATAATTGGCACAGAATTACCTTTCCTTTTAAAATAATGGCAACCAGTTTGTAGTCATCAAGGTCCTTTAAGTCTAATGTCCTTGACTGGCAAAACACAAAGTTAACAACTCTAGGTTGAACAAAATTTTTGAAATTTTATCACCCTATAAGATCCAAAAATCTAAAAATAATCATTTTCTATTCTAATGTAGCTCAATTATACACAAATGTATATCCAGGTAAGGATCAGTAAATGCCTGCTCTGTTTATTTTGCTAATCAACTGTGGTGACTGGAAAGAACTAAACAGTATAACCTAACATAGAGGATTGGTCCCTGCTTCCAGCTTGGTGAATCATGTAAATGATTGTCACTCAAGCATTCACCCTAAAGCAAAGTTTGATCATGCGGAAATCAACGGTGATCTCACTTTGTTTTCTACCGTGTCTCGTGTCTCAGTATCTCAGACTAGTTGAGGATTCTTCCCACACCCTGGACTAACAGCTTCTTGACCTCCTTCACTTAACTTCTGTTCCACATCAGCTACCTAAAGGCAATGAACCTCCTTTTCACTTGTATGATGGAACTCTCCTTTCCTTTGATCTCACAGCAAGGCGGGGGAAGCCTAGTAACTGAGAAGTGATGATTGGACATGACACCTCCCAAGGCTTGGTCAACAGAATAGGGCTTTGAAGTGAACCTCACATTCCAGAAGGAGAATTTTTGATGGACTTTTTGCATAATGTGCAGCCAAGGTTATTACTAGTAGGGGCCGTGAGTCTCTCATGCTCAGATTGACTACATGGTGAGAAAGGGGACCATTTTTAGCAACTTAAGCAAGATCAAAGGAAAAAATTTAAAACAAGAAAGCTGGGTGGGGGGGGGAATGTATTTCAAACCAGGAGCACAACCCAGGCTGGGGGTCAAGAGGACTTCAAAGTCACAGAAGGATCATGCCACTGAGAATGCACCTGTCTTCACTCCAACCACTCCTCTGCCTGGATGCCCTCCCTCCCCCATCGCATTCTGTAAGTTCAAATCCTCCCCACTCTCCAAGGCTCAGCTAGAAACCATTTCTCATAATAAGCCTTCTGCCCCTTGGTGACAAATTATCTCTCCCCCTCAGTATAATCAGACCACTGAACTCTATTTCTCTTACCAGAGGAATGCCCATCATTTCCTACTTCTTTTTTTTTCCCTTTTTATTAATTTTTTCAGCGTAACAGTATTCATTCTTTTTGCACAACAACCAGTGCTCCATGCAAAACGTGCCCTCCCCATCACCCACCACCTGTTCCCCCAACCTCCCACCCCTGACCCTTCAAAACCCTCAGGTTGTTTTTCAGAGTCCATAGTCTCTTATGGTTCGCCTCCCCTCCCCAATGTCCATAGCCCGCTCCCCCTCTCCCAATCCCACCTCCCCCCAGTCATTTCCTACTTCTTATCACTGGTTTTAAGATAAGAAGACTCTTTCTCTTACCATTTTCAAAGAACCACAAGATCAGAATCATGTTCGATTCATCTTTGTATATAGTTGATGTTCAATAATTACTTGCTGAATGGAAATATGAATTAATTAATTAATATGAAATGGCATATATTCACTTTAAACGTCCTCCAATTCCACAATGGCATTTTAAATTCTCTGCTTCCTTGTATTTCCCTTACATGGCATCAGTGGGCATCTCTGATGTGGCTGGGAAGACAAAACAACTAAGTTGTTGATGATGCTAGTAAGTGGCAATTACGATAATTTCACCTTTGGTTCCTGCATCCACTTCTGGGTTTTCCAACTGTTTTCAGAATAAAATCATCTCATCTGATTCTCATTACTACTGGCCATGGGAGAAATAGAACCAACAGAGGAATATACTCGCCATGGAGCAATTGAAAAAACAGATTGTAGAAGATATGGTAATTGATCTCAAGTCATACCAATGACCAGTAGCAAAGAAAGTTTCAAATCTGACTCAGTCCTTTGGCAGAGAAAACATAACTAAGGATGCTTACCTGGTGGATCCGGAGTAGACTGGGGTCCACAAGATGAAGGAAGCCATGTTAAGAAATGGTCTTTGAGAGAGGAAGATAATCCGTATGAAATAAGTAAGAACTGTGATCATTCTCCCCCCCCCCAAAAAAAGAAAACAAACCTCACCGACATGCCTATAATTGTAAGGAACCAACGTCATGCCTTCTAAGACCGTTTGTCATATCCATACAAGGTGTTGCTCCAAGGGTCTCAAGGCACTTGAAATAGATGAAGTCTAACGTCAGTGTTGTGGTCCACTCATTTCAGCAAGCATGATTTAGGGGTTTATTCCACAAGGGACTGAAGAGATAAGTCTTATTTCTGATTTCAAGGACTACAAATCAGTAGAGAGACTTTAGCAGAAGGAAAAGAAGGAAGGGATTCCCTTAGATGGAAAGGAGGAAGGAATTCCTTCTAAAGGAATTCCTTTAGAAGGAAACAGAGGTTTCAAAAATCAAGCTTCTTTCAACTCCCCATGGTGGAGCCAAGATTGGAATACGTGTTTTCTGCCTCTTTAGTCCTTGGTTGGCTCTCTGCTTTTATAGGAAGGGGAAGTGAGGAGAGTAAGGTTGACTTTAGCCCCACGTAGTGTTATTGGCAGAGAAGACCTAGGGTTTATGAGAGCTAAATCTGTGTGTTAGCCATTAAACAAAACTCTCTCCTAGTGCCAGTGGCCATATTACTGTCCTTCCTTTTATACCAAAAGGCCAAAAATTCAAATTCTAGTCCTGCTGGCGCCCCTCTACCACAGCAGCACCCTTCCCTGTCTGCAGTCCTCCCCTGGGACTGGGCTATACATTTGCATAGCAGATCTCTCCCAACCAGAATTGTACAAGTTCTCACCAATAGACCATAGCTCATCTCCCTCAAATTCAAATTACTCATTGTTTTTGGATCACATATAATGTGGCAGGAAAATGAATTCTGAAAAAGATAGGCTCTGTTAGCAAGCAGCAAAACAATAGGTTCTCAATTCACAAGTCATAATCTGGTTTTCATCCTATATCTGAAAGCTCTTCACCTGACTCTAGGTAGACAGGATATTTTTTTGCTCCTGGTATTTCCCTGTCAGAGAAGACAATGTGTGTCTTGCTCACCCCTGTATCTCTCACACAGTGGCTGATGTATTGCAAAAGCCCAATAAATATTTGTTGGATATCGGTGTACACACATAGGCATGAAAAAGGCTACAGCATCACCTGCAACCTTTGCCATCCTCAGTCCTCATGGAAAGACCCACCTGATTTCCAGGGAGATTTCCCAGGTTTAGGAGGCCAGGGAGCAAGTTACAATGACAGTGCCCCTGGATGTTAGACACCTACAAGGGCCTCAATATGGCTGCCCACAGTGGGGAGCATGTTTGTATACAAATACCTCCTTCGAGAGACACTTCGGCAATTGAGCCAGCTGTAGCATCTGCACACAGGAGGACCTTGAGACACCTGGACACTGGGAAGCTTACAGAAATCTGCTGCTTTAATGTCACTATCCAGGAAAAGGAACAAACAGTTTTAGAAAGCCACCAAGACTGTTTTGCCCTGGTGCTGTGACAGGACAGAGAACAGTGATAAGGAAGAAAGGGCACAGAGTCACCATCTATTGAGCACCTGTTTTATGCCAAGCATGTCACTGGCTGTTTTACCTGCATTATCTCATTAGAAATTGGGGCTGTCATCTCCATATCATAAATGAGAAAACTGAGCCTTCTGAAAGTCAAGGTAGCATGCCCAAGGTTATTTAATTTAAAAGGAGCAGAACTGAGAGGCCAACTCAGATTTGTTTGAAGCTGAACCCTGTGTTCTCTCCACCATGCCACCCTGTTTGCTGAAAGGACCACTAGATTCCATAGGCAACTCTGTTCTTGCTTTCTGAGAATAGCACCTTGCCTGCAGCTGAGCTCCTGTTTCAATGACAACTTGCTGGTCTAAGAAAATAGGCCAGGGAAGACATCAGAAGTCAAGGTTGCAGCACTTGCTTCGCTGTGCACACTTGCTCCATCCCTATCCCCCTTCCTTAATCTCTTTATTGTTTTTCCAACTTCCTGTCTTTCTGCCTATATCTTGGACTTGCAGTGGCAGCCCTGTGACCCTGAAAGCTAAAACACGTGCCAAGTCCTGGCACTAAACAGCTTAATTTAATTAGGTCCTGGGATAGCCAAGTTCACTGCTGACATCATTTCTCAGAATCCCATAGGGCATAGCTCTGTTGGCTGTGATACCTCAGGACACAGTGTTAGAGTCCAGAACCAGGAGATGACCTTGTATGCTAGGAAGCTAGACTCTAGCAGGGCAAGCCTTTCATAAGTGCTAGAAGTCCTCTCTGGAAAGCTGAGTGTGCTGTCTGGGGTCAGATCTGTAGAGCTATGACAAAGCAGGCAGCATCAAGGAGCTCTAACAGAGGGAAAAGGTGTCCCGTTGATGTGAACTGAGGACATGGTAGGAAACTGGATAATATATAGTGCTTGGAGACCACTCAGGAGTCAGGCTCAGGGATGTCCGTTATCAGGCAGTAGGGACCGAGTCACTGGGCTGATGCTCAAAACCAGGACCTCAGGTCCTAGAGGACTTGGCAGGAGCAAGGCAGAGCCCAAGGGTGCAGGTGCATTCAGCTGGGCAAGTTTAAAAAATCTGAACTTGGGCAAAAGTTTCAGACACCAGAACTAGAGCTTAAGATGAAGACCGTATCTATAGAAAAGGGCTGTCACATGTTTTCCTCACGTCAACCATTTCCCCAACTGGGTGTCTTACAGTTAATTCAATTCTCGCACTTCCTGGAGTTAGCATCAGACCTACAGTTAAGGCCTCAGTCCCAGAAGACTGCCCTCACTTCAAAAACCTTCTGAGCCATATATGCCTCTAGAGTCTTGCTGGTGGACATGGCTTCTCTGCTTTCCCCAGATCCTTTTTAAAACTCAACCAGAAAACAATAAAAGCTTAACTCATAGAAACTCATAGTGGCCAGGTGGGTGAGGGAAGGAGGAAATAGGGAGTGGTTGGTAAAAGGGCACAAACATCCAGCTATAAGATGAACTAGGTCTAAGGATCTAAGGTATCATGTGATGACTATGATGACTGTATTCCACAATGGAAGTTTACATGTTCCTACCCCACCCCCCAAAAAGGGAAAGGAAAAATAACTACATCAGGTGATGGATATGTTAATTACCATCATTACAGTGGGGGGGGCGACCTTTCACAGTGTATATTAGATCAAGTCATCACATTATACACTTTAAATATTCTATAGTTTTGTCAGTTAAATCTCAGTTAAACGGAAAAAAATCAATAATAGTTATTAAGCTCTAATTATGCACTGTAGTTGTGGAGGATTAACTCTTAAAAGTAGTCCTTGCCTTCAAAGCTTAGTCTAGTCAAAGAAGTGAAAGTAATATACACGAAATAGAAATACAAGGTTTGAGTTCTAGAAGGAATCTTAAGAGTTTGTACTCATTTCTTATTGCTGCCGTAACAAGCTACCACAAACTTAGTGGTTTAAGACCATGCCACTTCCTTGGTATCTTACAAGTCTGGAGGCCAGAAGGCTGAAATGGTTCTTCCAAGCCAAAATCAAGGCGTTGACCCAGCAGCCTTTCCTCTGGAGGCTCTAGGGAAGAATCCACTCCCTCCCTTTTTCCAGCTCTGGGAGGCCACCGCCTTCCTTGGCAAAAAGAGACCCTCAACCTCTGCTTCCATTGTCACATGTCACATGTCAGGCCTCTGATTCCAATCCCCATGCTTCCCCTGGGAAGGCTGCTTGTGATTGCACTGGCCTCACCTGCCTAATCCAGGATAATCTCTTTCAGGATTCTTAATTTAATTGCATCTGCAAAGTCCTTTTGGCATGTAAGGTAACATATTTACCTGTTCCAGGTATTAGGAAGTGGACATCTTTAGGGGGAGAAGGCATCAGTCTGCCTCCCAGGGAGCTCTTCTAACATAACCAACCTGTTTTTATTTTTTTATTTATTTTTTAAATATTTTACAACCTCTGTTTATAGAGGAGGACATTTAAGCACAGGAGATAAATGACTTGCCCAGAGCCATGAGTTTAGACAAGAACCCACGATGTCTAATTCCCATCAGACTTCTTAGGCAGCTGTTCTTTCTGCTACATTAAGCTGCCACCAAAATGAACAATACAAATCAGTATAACAGTAAGTGTGCATTACAGTATATGTTTATAAATACTCAGGATTATAGGATCAGAGAGTCAGTGCTCGCGCGACCTTAGAAGTCGTCACAACCAGCCATCTGATCCTGACTTTATCCATATATTTCATATCTCCAGCTAAGGGAAACCCCAAACCTGCCAGAGCAGCCCAGAACCTATTTCTACAAGTGTGCACTATGAGCAGAATGTTCCTGGAATATCTGAATGGCCAAGCTTCAGAGTTTGGACAATCCACACTGTACTACACATCCCAGTGGTGACCTCTAGCACACTGGAAATCCTAGAAGCCCAATCCCTTCCCCTGGGAACTCCATCCTCTGATCCAGACAAGAATACTGCTGGCACTTACTCCTGTCTCAAGGGCCAGTCCCATGTGCCCATCTCTCTGCTAGAACCACAACCAACCCAGGGAGCACCTGGGCAAACACTGCCAGACATGTACCCAAACATCCTCTCCTTCCTTAGTCACAGGATTTCACAGACAAAGACTAGCTTGCATTTCTCAGACTTCCTTGCAATTAGGTGGACATAAGACTAATTCTCACCAATGGAATATAAATAAAAATAATGTATACCATTTTGGGGTCAGGCTTTATAAAGCAGGTGCTTCTTTCTTCTTTCTTTTCCTTCCTTCCACCTAAATGCCAATGTCTCTGGGGGTCTAGTGAAAGATACATTGTGATTTCTGCATCACTGCACAAAGGACAGATACCCACTGACCAAGAACAGCCACTTTAGACGGCTACATGAGTAAGAAATAAACTTCTATGGCATTCGAGCCATCCCAACTTGGAGTCTGATTTGTCACAGCAGCTTAGCTTATTATAACTACAATAGTACCTCTTAACTTCTCCCTGACCAAGGTCATTGCCAATGATCATAGCCAAAGAGCAAGTTCTAATTGTTCCTGCCAGCCAGGACATGATCGTTCCAGCCACGGAGGTCGCAGGAGGTGGGAGGAGAGACACAGAGTGGCCCCATAATCTCCATTCACACCCCCATCTGTTCACAGAGACTGCATTTTCTTAATATTGTATAAGGCACAACTCAGTCCCCCATGCACTCCACGCTCCAACGAGATGGCTGTTCCAAGCCCCTTCAGCGTGGAAATTCTGGACCCTGCACTGGTCACAAATGATACTCAAGCAGTCTGTAGTGGAATTTCACTCACCACAACTGCCACCTGCATCAGTCACCAGCTCTGGTCCCCACAGCCCACACTGGTATAGATCTCAGCCCAGTCCACAGCAATTCTGCAAACCAAGAGGACCAAGGTGCACCCCACCAAAGTGAGGGTACAGCTCTTCTGTACCCACAGGCACCAGCTGAATGGCCTGTGCAAGACAGGTTGAGCTAGCCACCCCTCATGGACTCAAAAGCACTGATCCCTTTGACCACCTGATTCTAGGCTAAGGTCAGCCCTCTGAACTCATCTCTTTTGATCCTCATGTGAGGATCCTCAATGAGTTTTGATCCTCAGTGAGTTTATTTTAGTCATCTTGTTGATGAACTTTCCTGACACTTGGGGCCACTTTTTCCACCCTGACAGCTTTCAATCACTTTGAAAATTCCCCCATATCAAGTTTCACTGTAAAAAAAATCTACCTTGCTGGACATCTCACTCCACTTACATGAGGTTTCTGCCTTTTGGTAACTTAACCCACATTATCCTGATTACACATCGGACTGGGGTTCTGAAGTATCCAGAATAAGAATTTCTCTACATGATAGTCCTCGTAAAAACTAAGAATAACTCCCATGGCCGCAAAAAAAGTCATCTTTTATTTGGGCCAAATAGTCCCAATTCCTTCCACTAGCCCTTGAGAAATTAAATAAGAAAAAATGTAAGAGGAAGCCCTCTGTGATCCCTTGGGCTCCCCGCAAACACCGGTCAGTGTTGTGCCTGCTGTATGTAATCTCAGTTGTCCTCAGTGTCCTTGCCTCACCTCTCAACATGCCCCACAAGATGAGGGAAACGCTGACAGATGGAATGGACAACAAAGGCTCCCTGGAGGAAGAAGGATGTGTGTCATTTGGATGCATACAGTGGGCAAAAAAATCAAAATGAGAAAGAGATTACGAGTAAAGATGGGACCAGTGAAGGTTCTGGATTGGTTAGGAAAGCTAAGAAGGCTCTGAACTCAATTCCACTATGGGACAGGGTAGGAGGTTCCCCACACCAACAGGCAATGCTCCAGTCCCAGCTAGGTGTTCTACAATTCAACTCAATTCAAACACTGTCTACTTGGAGTTACGGTCAGATCCCACATGTTTTGGGTTCAGTCCTACAAGACTGCAGCCTCAGATGTGAATCTCAAATTCAAGTTGTCACCTGTGCTTTTGACCAACCAGCTGTAAATTAGAGGTTCCCACAAACCCCTCCTCAGATTTGATTAATTTGCCAGAGCAGCTCTCAGAACACAGAGACATTTTACTTACTAGATCACCAGTTTATTATAAAAGGATATAACTTGGGTACAGCTAGGTGGAAGCAAGGGGTGGGGAAAGGAACTTCCATGCCCTCTTCAAGAACACCACTCTTCTAGCACCAACCAGGATGCTTTCTAGTCTCATCCTTTTGGATTTTTATGGAGGCTTTGTTATATGGGCAAGATTGATTAAATCATTGGTTACTGGGGCAGAGTCAACCTCCAAACCAACTCCCTTCCCTGGAGGTCAAGAAGGTGGGATTCAATCAGAGGATTGGTTCCTTTAGCAATCAGACCCAAACCTGAAGTGTTTTTCCAAAATCCACCTCATTAACATAACAAAAGCCACCTTTAACACCCTCATCACTTAGGAAATTCCAAGGGTTTTTAAGAGTTCTGTGCAAAGGCGTGTACCCAAATGTTTATAGCAGCAATGTCTACAATAGCCAAACTATGGAAAGAACCTAGATGTCCATCAACAGATGAATGGATAAAGAAGATGTGGTATATATACACAATGGAATACTATGCAGCCATCAAAAGAAATGAAATCTTGCCATTTGCGATGACGTGGATGGAACTAGATGGTATCATGCTTAGTGAAATAAGTCAATCGGAGAAAGACAACTATCATATGATCTCCCTGATATGAGGACGTGGAGATGCAACATGGGGGGTTAGGGGGATAGGAGAAGAATAAATGAAACATGATGGGATTGGGAGGGAGACAAACCGTAAATGGCTCTTAATCTCACAAAACAAACTGGGGGTTGCTGGGGGGAGGTGGGGTTGGGAGAGGGGGAGGGGGTTATGGACATTGGAGCGGGTATGTGCTATCGTGAGTGCTGTGAAGTGTGTAAACCTGGCAATTCACAGACCTGTACCCCTGGGGATAAAAATACATTATATGTTTATAAAAAAAAAAAAATTGGAAGGGGAGGCAAACCATAAGATACTATGGACTCTGAAAAACAACCTGAGGGTTTTGAAGGGGTGGGGGTGGGAGGTTGGGGGAACCAGGTGGTGGGTAATAGGGAGGGCACGTATTGCATGGAGCACTGGGTGTTGTGCAAAAACAATGAATACTGTTACGCTGAAAAAAAATAAATAAATTTAAAAAAAAAAGAGTTCTGTGCCAAGGGTTGAAGACCAAATATATATTTCTTATTGTAAATCACAATGTCACAATGGTCAATGAGGAAGTCAGTTTGCCTAGACTTGAAGGTGTCTATATTTTGGGAAATAATAAGTGGACAATCTTGAAAGCCAGCAGGAGAAAAGTTTAGTATTGAACTAATACTATCAGTGGATATGGGGCAGGTGAGTGTTGTGCTGTCAACAATAGGGAAGATACATTTGGCATCAATGCTAGTTGCGAGGGAAGAGGGAAAAGCTATGGCAAGAATTTTGTAATGAGGAGGTAAGAAAATTAACTAGTGGAGTGACAAGAAAACCTCCGAGGAAGGAATGGGTGATAGACATCTTCAGGGATTTAGTGACTGGTTGGATTCAGAGATTTATCTGTTTACAAAATTTCATACTTGGATAACTTGAACAGCAATTTTCCATCAATGGAAATTTGAAGAGGCAGGGCTGGTTTGGAGAAGAAGGTGAGCTCCTTTAGAGAAGTTGAGTTTGAAACAAAAGTAAAATATCTTAAAAGAAGTGCGTGGTAAGCAGCTGGAGATGTGGGACTCCACCGAAAGAGCAAATAAAGTCAGGAGTCATCACCATGCTGGTGATAAGCAGTAAACAAAAATGAATGAACTTTCCACCCACTGAGCCAAATGACTGATTGAGCGGTAAGAGAAAAGTCAAGAGAAGACACATGATCATTCATTCAATGTCACAAGTGTGTCTTATGAGCCAGGTACTGTCCTAGGTGCTAGCAATGCAGAGCAAAGCCTCATTAGCCTCCAAAAGAACAACAGACGCTGCGGCAGAGTCCATCCTGGTCCCTGTTCCCAGTGCCCAGCTATGGACAGGCTGCTGGGCAATCACCACCCACCCATGCCTTTCTGCATCCAGGCCACTGGCTGAATTAGAAGGTAGGTGATTTTCCATCCTGGAACTCCTGTAGTAGATATAGCTTGGATTTCCTTACGCCTCTCAAAAAGGCATAATTCCCTCTCCACCCCAATTCTCCTTATTTTTCTCAAGCACTGGATTTTATCCAATGTTTTTAAATTCCTTTTTTTAAAAAAAAGGATTACCTTCCAAGAAATGTCTTCCAGAAGAGTACACATTTAGAAGTTTAAAATAACTCGAGATACATCTATTCCCCTCGCATCTCTCTCTGTTGGGGGGAAGACTCCCACTGAGCAGTTTCGTGTCAAGAGTCAAGCAGCAAAAAGTCATTCCCTGCTGGGGGTAGAGGCAGACAAGTCAGAAAATTGTGAGAATTTGGCCTTTGGCCTCTGAGTGGCAAAAAAAAAGAGAGAGAGGGAGAGAAAGAAATAAAGAAAGACAAGGAAAGAAAAAGAACAGTACTCGGGTTCCATATATCCCTATGTTAAAAAACTACAGAGTATTGTTTCTTTATTAACATTTCTCTTTGTCTCATGATCTAAAAAAGACTAATACATATTACAGGGATATTAAAGGAAAGAAGCTTTTACACTTTGGTGGCGTTTCTGCTATAGAAAATGTTATATCTTTCCTCCTCAGGTTTGGAATCCAGTTTAGTACGTGGCTGGCATTCTACACGGTCAGCCCATGAGTCCTTCACAATCTTCTCACTGGTCACAGAGAAGCAGGACCTGCTGGCTCACTGCTGAGGTGACAACGGCCCGGAGGACTTCCTGGCGATGGCAGCAGCACTCTCATTGAAAGAGATCCAGTGGAGAATGGGTTTGGGCAGGAGCTTTGACTTAAAGCTTTTATGGAATAAATTTTGGTTGAATAGAAAAAAAAGAAAAAGAAAGAGATCCAGTACTTATGCATATTTGATTCTTTTTCAAAAAGCCAATTTAAAAATGCCTTTAAATACAGAAAGGTGAGTCCTTGAGTTTTTCTCTTTTCCACAAACAGCCCCCGCAGTTTTTCAGGAAACCATTATTAACATAGCCTCGGTGGAGTCCCTGGGGATGTGTAATTCACTTCAGGGAAGACGATGTGTGTTTTTGTGACCAATCACAATTCTGAGTTTGTTCAAAGCGAGAATAAGAGGCCTTGAGATAATCATCATGAATATATATTTAGCCAAAGGACTTTTTCCAGTGAACATAATTCTTAGAGAATGAAGTGCCAGGTAAGAATGTACTTAACATGATGAAAATAAGATTTGTTCTTTATTTAGTGTTGCTTTTGCCCATTCAAAGAAAGATGTTCTTCCATCAAATTAGGGTTTTTCTACTAAAGGCTGGGAGAAACTATGACTGGAAAGAATTGAATCTTGGGTCCTACAGCAGTGCTACAATGGGTTTCTTCCAAAGAGTTGTTGGAGTGAGTAGCTGGAAATGTTAACATTGACACAATATCCAAGCATGTGATTAGCGATTTGTCTCTCTGAACAAGGTAGAACCCAGCTTGAACGTCTTCTCTCTCGTGGTGAGTTGCATTGTGGTACTGGTCTATGATGGATTGGAGAATTTTAAATAATAATAATATTAAGAGAAAGAAAAAAAAGAAGAACACCTAGGTGGCTCAGTGGGCTAAGTGTTTGCCTTCAGTTCAGATCATGATCTCAGGGTCCTGGGACTGAGTCCTGCATTGGGCTCCCTGATCAGTGGGGAGTCTGCTCTCCCTCTCCCTCTGCCCCTCCCTCCCTGCTTGTGCAGAAAGAAAAGAAAAGAAAACAAAAGGAAAGGAAAGAAAAGGAAGGAGAAGAGAAGAGAAAAGAAAAGAAAATAACTTTTCCTTTACCACAGATAGTTTGAGAACCACTGGCCTTCAAAGCTATTGGTTACATGTCCATATTCTGATACACTTTGGGGCTTCTAGAATTTCAAATTACCTGAGTTAAACTTTCAGAGTGTTCAAAGCCAAAAAAAGAATTCAATGAATTATTTGTGTCCAAGGAAACTGAGAAGGTAAAAATTTTTAAACCAAAAGAGTAAAAAGAAATTCTGAGTTGCTCCAGTGTTTATTTGTGGAAATTTTTAAGGAATATAGATAGTTTTGTATTATGTTCTATGTAAAATAAGTGTAGGGCAAAACAATGTATTTCTGAAAGAACTCATGGCAACCTGTTTATAATAACACAAGACTGGAAACAACCTAAATGCCATCACTCAGAGGCTGGTTAATTCAAGTACGACACTTTCATGCAGCAACTGTTTTGCAGTTGTGAGAAAAACTGAGACATCACTACATGTCCAGATACGGCAAGATTTCTAAAACATATTATTAAGTTAAAGAAAAAAAGAAAGGTACAAAACAGCATAATATGGTGTGACACCTTTTATATACAGGTGAGAACACACGTACATGCACATGTTTCGATGCAGATTACATTGAGAAGGAAAGAGTAGTTGCCTCCAGGGAGGTAAATTGGGTCCCTGATGGATACGGAGAGGGAAGTTGTCTTTCCTTTTACCAATGTCCTTTTTGTATCTTTCAAATTGTGTACTATGTGTGACTAGTATGTATTCCCAACAACATATTAAAAATAATAACTAAAAATATCAAAAAACCAAAAATGAGATATAAATTATTCATGTTCAACCATACCCATAAACTGAAATGACATCTGCCCTTAAATCTTCCTGCGGGGTCTGGCACAGTGCCCTCCACTCAATATTTTTTAAATTGTTGAACTAAAAGTAATAGCTCATACAGAATTTAACAACATAAGAAAACAAAAGGATCATTCAATATTTATCATTCAAACTTGGTATGTTTTCAAAGAACTAAATCATTTTAGCCAAAATTATGGCTAAATTATGGAAACAGATTAAACCTCTAAAGTTGTTAAAAGATACTAGAATCAGCTTTAGAATAAAAAGCTTCCTGAGGGGCACCTGGGTGGCTCAGTGGGTTAAGCCGCTGCCTTCGGCTCAGGTCATGATCTCAGGGTCCTGGGATCGAGTCCCACATCCGGCTCTCTGCTCAGCAGGGAGCCTGCTTCCCTCTCTCTCTCTCTGCCTGCCTCTCTGCCTACTTGTGATCTCTGTCAAATAAATAAATAAAAATCTTTAAAAAAAAAAAAAAGCTTCCTGAGACAGAATAATTTACAATGGCAAATTTAATCAGTAAATTCAGCAACTCATGCATTTATAATTACATTGTAATTTACCTGGAGAATATAGGAATTAGATGTCATCCATGGGCTACTCTTCAATCTTTCATTAATTTGATACAAATCTCCAGATTCAGCAAAGCTGTGTCATGTTCATTTAGACTGAATCTGAGAAAATAACATTGTTTTCGAGGAAAATGAAGATAACAGTAGCCTGGATGGTTCAGTTGGCTAAGCAACTGACTTGATTTTGGCTCAGATCAGGATCTCAGGGTGGTGAGATCCAGCCCCACCTTGGGCTTGGGCTGGGTGTGAAGCCTGATTAATACTCTCTCTCTCCCTTTCCCTCCCTCTCCCTCTGCTTGTACCTCCACCCCTCACATGCTCTCTCTCTCTAGAAGGAAGGAAGGGGGGAAAGATAGGAGGGAGGGAGGGAGAGAGAGATAGGAAGGAAGGAAGGAAGGAAGGAAAGAAGGAAGGAAGGGAGAAAAAATTGAGAATCAGATATTAGGAGCTCTCGGAGGGACAAGCAGGACTATACTATTCAGAATCAAAGACACAAAAAAGTAATATCTAACTGTTATAGGTAACAAAATAACTATTAACTTGAGCTTATTTCTCAATTTTTCTCTTCTGGTATAGAGCTTGGCATGTCTAGGTACACAATAACCCATCATGATCTCAGCTATATTTGCGTTTGTTCTTTCGTGTTAATTCTATGCAATCTTCTCATATCCCTCAAAAAGTTAATATCCTCATTAGATATTCTCAAGATTCTCCTAAGAGGCTCAACTTTTAGCCCAGCAAAATTGCTTATTTACCCACTCATTCCATTTAGGAAATAGCAAAATTGTTCAGCAAAAATCTTCATGCAATTCCCTCTCCCACTCCCACATCCACATGTGTTGCTATGGGTCATTCAATTCCCTTAATGAGGAAATAAAATTAGGTCACTCTGAAAAGAATGAAGTGAGGGCTTATTTTAATTTTAAAATTACTCCCCTCCACATAAAGACACGGTTTTAAAACAGATTAAATAACCCAAAGCCTGTGATGTCAATTCCAGCACAAATAGTTTAGGAGAAGCTCAACATTTTTTTTTTAAGATTTTATTTATTTGTTTGACAGAGAGAAATCACAAGTAGGCAGAGAGGCAGGCAGAGAGAGAGGAGGAAACAGGCTCCTGGCTGAGCAGAGAGCCCGATGCGGGGCTCGATCCCAGGACCCTGAGATCACGACCTGAGCTGAAGGCAGAGGCTTAAACCGCTGAGCCACCCAGGCGCCCCAGCCTTTTGGGTGTTCTTAATCATTGGAACTTTATTTCACGTACATTAAAAATACCTGGTATATCAGTTAGCCATTGCTGGGTAACAAACTACCCTCCAAATTTAGCAGGGTTTGAGAAAGGAGGAAGAAGTATACAAGGGCTTCCTTGAGCCTCTACTTGTATTATTTGTGTTGTCCCATTTACTATAGTCATGTCACCAAGCCCAGAGTCCAAGTAGGAGGCCCCGACCAAATGTCTTCAATACAGGGAGATGCAAAAAATTGGGCCCATCTATGCGATCAGTCTTCCATGCCTGGAAATGAACAATACAGGGCGGTATGCTTAGAAACTCCCCCAAATGGCTCCAGCCCCAATCACTCCAATTACTTACCCCTACTGTATGGGGTAAGTTGCCAAGTTGGTCACCAAGTGAGAACTAGGATCATTCTTGGCTTGTTTTGGTGCACCTTGGCTCAGGATAGAGGAGGGATAATTTCCTGCCACATGAAGGCTGGGAAATGGAGTCCAAGATGGGCTGAGATGGACAAGAGAGGAAATGGTGATATAGCCTCAGCTTGGGAAACTTGATCAGTTTCCTAAGCCCTGGGCCAGAAGGAAATTGAAGTTCATCACATTATACAGAACTCAAAACAATCCACCTTGCTCTCTTCCCAGCCTGACCACAGTGGGTGCCCTCCTTTGGGGTGTCTTTCCTCCCCATTGGGCTCACTATTTCCTGGACCAAGTACTGGGAATCCTAAGTGCTGGGAGGAAGGCTCTTGCCCCCAGACTCCCTAGGCCACATTAGAACTATGTGACTCTACCACCTGCCACAGTTAATAGGCTCAAGGCTGGACATGTGGACCAAGCTGAGGCAAGCCTCTCTCCCAGAAGCCTGAAACTAGGGTCCATCCTACTTGGCAAGGATCTTCTTCAGAAATCTCTTTTTCTGCTTACATGGATTTGAAGTGGGTCTCTGTTACTTTCAATCAAAGGGAAATTGACCACGTCAAGAGTTCATCAAAAAATCCCTGGGGATGTTCAAGGAGAAAAAATCAAATAAGCTTTCAGTTAGTGATCTTAATTGTCTGGAATTTTTAGCAGATATATTTCTCTATTACTCCAAAAGGACTGCATTAACAGCACTATAAAGACAGCTTCCTCCAAGAGTCTTTAATATCAGTGATTAGTCTGGAAAATTAGGTACATGTTTAAATGCAAATTTTACCCAAATATATTTGAGATACCCAAAGTAGGTATCAGACTATTTTTTCTTAAACTAAAATTAAAGTCATAGGAGCAATCACTAATTGGACTTATTAAAATGTATTGTTTGGCTAATATAACACTGAACATTAATTACACTGGAATTAAAAATATTTTTAATGTGTTATTGGGGATTTTTCCCCCCACTATCATCATTTCTCAACAGACTTTTTTTATTGTGGTGGAGAAAACTTCACAGCTACCAATAATTCTAGTTCATCTCATATCAAATGAGAAGAAGCGAATATAACTTGAACATTCTTCCACCATGTACTTACCTTTCATTAAAATGTAGCTTTAGTTTTATATATGTGGAAGAGGTAGGAAGAGGTAGGCTTTGATGGTATCTATAAATCCAGTTGATAGTGCACCTAATATCTTAGCACTGCAAAAATGTTAAGTGTCTTTTTAGATCTCAATCTCCTTTTGGTTTTAGTTGTTGTGTCCTTTCCTGGACATTGGTGTTTCAGCCAGGACAGATTTGATTAGATGTTTCCTGCCATCTTCTGCTCACATGCTCTCCTCTAAGTGATGGCCACGCTGACCTCTTTAGAAGTCAAGATGAGCTCAATCTCTCCAAGGGGCTTCAGCTAAAAGTGTGGATCTCTTAGGTCAGCAAAAAAATTCATTCTTCCCCAAATTCCATATGGCTCTGCCCCATTAAGCCATTACTAGGCCAACTAAAGGTTATATTCTTAATATTTAAGTAGAATGTATATGTGAGTTGATATTGATTCTTCCTAGTTTATTTTATAAAACATTCCTTAGGTTGCAAAGACACAGGGAGAGACTGGCTTCTATTCCAAAGATCACCAAATATACTCTTAGTCCTAAAAATTAATATTACATCCTAAGCATCATCACCATGTAGAGTTGCTACTGACCTGTGGTGTTACGTGCAAATTAGAATGTGTCTTGGAGCAAATGAGAAAAGGTGCCACTGTAGGCAGACAATGCCTTCAAGCACTGAGCGTGGCAAGTAGTCCAAGAGCCAGATTCTAGCTCCCACCTACCCTCTCATGCCCCTCATGCAGTGACCTGCCTTTGGGATTGAAAAGCTATTTTTACCTATTTTTTCAGCTCTTCACTTAGAGAGACAGTGTAATAAAAGTGTATGGTTGCTGCTAATTTATGGACTTTAGAAAATAAAAAGGTACGGACATTTGAGATCATCAATTTTAAAGTTCTTTTCCAGTAGACACCAGGGCACAGATGTGGAAGAGAGCTAAGGAAAAAGCTGCATTATTAACAGCTCTCTTTGGGAGGCAGCTTGTACCTATATATAGCAAAGTGCATAAAGTGTACTGATCCTAAGTCTACACCCCAATGATTTTCACACGTGTCTGCACTCCATGACAACAGTTCAGTCCCAGATACAGAGAGTTTCCAGCACCTCACAAGATTTTCTCTTGCCACTTCCCAGAAAATCGCCCCTGCCCCACAGCAATCCTGTTCTGATTTCCATTACCTTCACTTTGTTTTGCCTATTCTTGGACTTGGTATAAATGGAATTGTACTGTATTGACTCTTTCGTGTCTGGCTTGTTCTAATCGGCATGATGTCTGTGGGGGTCCTTCTGTGTTGTAGTATGTGTGAGCAGGTGGATCTCCTTGTTTCTGTGTAAAATTCCATTCTATGAGGATACTACGATTCATTAGCTCTCCTCTTGATGGATAGGTGCTCTCTTTCTAATTTGGAGTTATTATTAGTACAAATTCAGTGTTCTTTGAATCCATGGAATAGAATTTCATATTTTTACTCAACGTTATTCCACAAAGTTTATACAATAAAATAATAGTAAAATAGAGAGACCCCGAAAATTAAAATAAGGATAAAATACCAATGTCTGGGCAGATAAGCATAATATGCAATCTGTCAGGTCTTTGTAGTTGTGATAATTGAGTTTCAAGTTATCTCTGAGCTTCCTGGAAGCCAAACAAAAAGGGAAATATGGTGAGTTATATAATTTTTTTAATAGGAAAAAAAATCCGTTATTCAGGGGAAGCAAAACTTCTGTTGCCACTAAGTTTCAAAGAAAGTTCTTCACATGGAGTTTCACAGTAGGAATTATTGAGAGATGTGATGAATAATGTCCTCAGGGTGGCCTCTACAAGAAATGCATGGACAGATTTTTAGATCATTACTCTTATAGTGCCCATAAAACAAGCCTCCAGCCCAGCAGATTAAAAAACAGTATCGTAAGTACTGTCCCTTTGTGTGGGGTCATGTTTTTAGTATATGTGCTGCCGAAGCGAGCACCGGGGTCATGTTTTTAAAGAGGGATAAGTATATTAGAACATCAGAGGTTGGCAAACTACAGCCCACTGACCAAATGTGGCCTGCCACCTATTTTCATAAATAGCTTGATTGGAACACAGCCACACCCATTCATTTATACATTGTCTGTGGCAGCTTTCCTGGGACAACAACAGAGTTGGATGGTTGTGACAAAAACAAAAAATGTTTAAGCCCACAATGCCTAAAAATTTATTATTTATAAATTTTATTTATATTTGTTTATTTATTAATTATTAATTAATAATTAATATTTAATAATATATAAATATATAAATAGAATAATTAATTAATAATTATTTATTAATAAATTTATTTTAAAAATTTATTATTACAGAAGAAAAGTTCCAATTCCTGCCCTAAATTAGCAATAGAATAGAATTCCAGGTATGATTTTCTTCTTTATTACTGTTCATGTCTTTATATAGTCTCCACCCCTGCAGAATGGGCAGAAGGGATTTTGCAGGTGTAACTAAGGTGCCAAATTGGTTAGTCCCAGATGGGCCTGACTTAATCAGGGGAAACTTCTAAAAAGAGGGACTGGGTCCCTGCTCCCATCAAAGATTTGCCTTTCTGCTGGCTCAAAAAAGCAGGATGTGTGTTTTGAGAGTGCCTCTGGAGAAAACCATGTGGCAGGGAACTATAGGTGGACTCGAGTTGCTGAGGACCTCAGTCCAGCAACCACAAGGAACTGAATTCTGCCAATACCCATATGAGCTGAAAAGAGGGCTCTAAGCAATGGGGAACACTGGAACCCCAGCCAGCACCTCAGTTGCAGCCTGGTTGAGACCCCAAAACACAGAATATACCCCAGCCAGATGTGGATTCCCAATCCATGAAAACTACTAAATAGTAGGTGTGTATTGTTTGACTCCATTACAGTTGTGGTAAATTGTCACATGGCAATAGAAAGCTAATACAGTTACTTACTCTCCCCAATTTTGTCTCCAATACACATATGGTTTAAACATGAGAGACAACCACAATTTTCATAAGGAATGCTTATCTTTTAGAAATATACACTGAATTATCTGAGGATAAAATGATATATCTGGGATTTCCTTTAGAAAGTGGGGAGGGGACAATAGAATGGTAGAAATAAGATGAGACTGCCATATGTTGATAATTCTTGAAGCTAAATGATGGATTCATGGGGATTTATTGCACTACTCCTACGCTTTTGTATACGTTTGAAAGTTTCCATAATAAAAAAGTTTTTAAAAATTAGACTCATACATAGGGAATTAGCTAAAGGGGTGTTTATAGTTTCTGATACAGGAAAACTAAACAATTTAAATGCCTACACAGGGAACTGGTTAAATTAATCACTATAGATATATAGTATGTTTATATGTATTTTTAAAACTGCATAGAATAATGATGCCGTTAACATTCATCTATGGTCTTATAAGTCAAGGCAAAATAAAATATTTGTAAGCAACAAAACAAAGGCCACAAAGCTTGTACATTTTTTAAAAATTCATCTGAGTAAATTCTGTTCTGTCAGTGACTGAATCCAGCAACACAAGTGCTCTGGTGGGTTCCCTTGATGGAAGGAGCAGAATGGGGCATAGGGGGAGTCCCAAAAGGAGGGGAAGAGTCTGTGGAACCACCCAGTGGTTCCCCACCACCCCACCACACCCATCCCGGATCCCTCAGTCATCTGTTGGTTAGGCAGCAACTTTAGGGAGCCATGTTCTGTTGAGAGTCTCTAGTGTTTCTATGAAGGGACAGAGGTGGGGCAAGGAAGACAGTGGAGTCAAACAGGTCATTCAAAATCTTAGCCCATCCTGAATAAATATCATCATTCTCAGGGAAGTTTTTTGAGCTATGATCATCGTTAGGGACTTTCCAGTTTTCACTTTGGCTCCAATAGCCTCAGATTCATATTATCACTGGTGGATTTCTCCAGTTTCTTAAAAACTGTAAGTTCCTCTGTATCACTAGCTGCTATTTCCCCCAGTTCTCTTTGTCAGTAAGACTAAAGGACAAGCTATACTTACACCAAACTGATTCTTGGGCTCATTTTCTAGAATCACTATTCCAGATCACTTCAGAGCAGAATGTTCAAAAGGCAGTGAGGACATGGTAAATGTTCTGCCAAATTATGCACAATCACAAAATGCCAGAGACGAAAGTGCCCTTATAAGTCATTTAAAGTTTTTTTTTTTTTTATCTTACCAACCGGGGGGAAAAAAAAAGGAGACCCAAGACATCATGCAACAATGAGCAACATCACAAGGAAGGAAAATCAGAGTCTCTGAGAGTAGGACCCAGATATGTCAGCTTTCAGGCCAGTGCTGTCTACCTGGGGCTAGGGGCCCTGCCTGAGTCCATTCTTTTCCATTTTAATGACTAACCTAAGTTTGAGCTAACGCATAGACTCACAGAGCAGGAGCACAAACCTTGAAATGCAGGTGGCCACTAAATATAGGAAGGAAGGAGAAAGGGAGGAAGGGAGAGAGGAAGAGAAAAAGAGAAAGTCCCAATGGCCAGCAGATAAATTCAAAGGTATTCAAGCTCATTAGTCATCAGAGAACCACAAGCAAAATCCCAGTAAGATACCACTCCCCACCTATCAGGGTAGCCAAAATGAAAAAGACTGTACCCAGTGTGGAACACATCTGGCATGACCGACACTCTCCTGCATCACTTGTAGGGATTTAAGTACAGTGCGCTGGAAGAGGCAATTTCTTTTTTTTTTTAATATTTTATTTATTTATTTGACAGACAGAGATCACAAGTAGGCAGAGAGGCAGGCAGAGAGAGAGAGAGGAGGAAGCAGGCTCCCCGCTGAGCAGAGAGCCCGATGTGGGGCTCGATCCCAGGACCCTGAGATCATGACCTGAGCCGAAGGCAGAGGCTTAACCCACTGAGCCACCCAGGCACCCCTGGAAGAGGCAATTTCTTTGGACAACTGGTCGACTGCTTAGCAATCTCTACTAAAACTGATCATATGCCTACCTGGGAAGTCAGCAATTCCTCCTCAAGGTGGACTCGCAACTGAAATGTGTACCTATGTTCACCAAAAGAGATACACTAAAATGTTCACAGCAGCACTATTTTTAATAGACAAAACTAGAAACTACTGCAATATCCATCAACAGCAGATGGATAGTAACAGTGGCATGTTCATGTCATGCATATACCACACACAAGTATGAATGAAGCTCTGCTATAGGCAATAGTACATATGAGTCTAATAAAAATGCTGAGAGAAAGAAGCCAGTCACCAGATAAATTATTTCCATTTATAGAAGCTTCCGAAGGTAGCAAAGCTGATGGATGATGTGAGAAGTCAGTACCATGATGATTTCTGAGAGGGAGGTGGGAATGACTGGGAGTGGTCCCAAGGAGGTCTTTGGGGCACTGGTGGAGAGCTGAGTCTTGATCTGAGTGGTAAATGCACAGAGCTCCTTACATTGTGATTATTTTTTGTGATGTATACTTATAATTTGGCACTTATCTAAACATATGCTGTTTTTCAATAAAATAGTTAATATACATATATATTTTTTAAAAGAAAGCAGCAGCAGCTGTTTGGGTAGAAGTCTGAGGATCTCATGATTCTTGATCAACACAGCCTTCTTGAACTTCCTCACACCACAGAAGGACATTCATTCTTTGTGATCTCGAACATCAGCTCCATGCCCCCACTGCAAAGAGAGATGTCTACCAGATGGTGATACCAAATAAAATGTCACAGACATCATATTAGATCACGAATTATCTCAAAATAACAGAGGGAGACAGTGCCCAGAGATGTGCTCTGTACCTTATAGATGTTACCATCTTGAGGGATTCTCTCAATAACCCTTCAAAACAGGTTTATTAATTCCATTTCATAAAAGGATGAACGAAGGTTTAGTGAACTTAAGGAACTTGCCCAAGGTTGCAATGCTTCTAAACAGCAGAACCTAGATAGAAATCCAAAATCACTTTGCTCTGAAAACCCGCAAGTTTTTTCATCGCACCCCACATGGCCCTGGTTATTAGTGCCTTTGACTTTTACCAATAGAACAACTTCACAAAACCTGCGTCCTCATAATATCTCTTATAAACAAAATACCCTGAGGTGATTTCCTAGACACATTATTAAGTTATACTCTATTACCATTTATAACCCAGAAAATGTCTTACAGCCTTTACTGTTAATAAGGGAAAAGGAAAAAGAAAAAAAAATAAACATGAGATACAGGTTCCCTGATTCCCAAATAACATTTAACTGCCCAGGATGTCTCCAGAGTACAGCCTAACCAACCCCTCTTGGACCTAACTTACCCCCTACCCCAGGGCATTCTGAAAAGGGGGAACTACCAAGGCCAGTTACTCTTTTAAAGCTTTTCTTATTGTAGCTGTTTTATTATTCATATACTTTTAATAGCATCTCAATGATTGCTTTATAGACCCGCTATAGTTTAAGTTAATGCTAAGGACATTACAAGTAGCTGCCTTTTAAATTTTTAACTGGAATAAAAATTTACCCAAAAATTACATATACCCCAGAAAGTATAAGATCTTGTATACCAAATGAGAAAGTTTCACAAGGTAATTTACAGCTTTTAGGGGGTCCCACAGGTATTTGCTGCTCATTACAATTGCAAAATCCAAAGCCTTAGTAACCATCTTATCTATAGGCAAGTATGTAATGTTTTCTGTCTTAAAGGCCACTTTCAGGAAGTGTCATAGAAGAAGATGAAAAGAAGAAGATTCATCATCTTCTTTTCATTAGACAAGAAAATCAAATGTTTTGGCAGCTGGGATTGGGGGTTGGAAGGAGGCACCAAACAGGAAGACACCAGAAGGTACAATATTATGCAATTATTGCACGAATCTACTTAAATTGCCCAAGTAGATGTGCCTGGTTTCGAAGAGGTTAATGGTTGTCTTTTATGGAAGGCGAATGAGTTTTTGTTAAATGTATTGATAGTGCTAACTTATTAATAATTGAAGCACAGACCTTCTCCACTGCCCCATTAGACATGCTCTGCTATATACATGATGATGAATTTAATGCCTCTGCTTTTATATATAGGAGCCAATAGTGGAATTCCTCCCTAATCTAGAAGGTTAGGTTCCTGAAAAATCTTCCTGGCAGGAGAATCGCCAGCTGTAGAGAATAACCTTATGAGAAAAGCAAGGTGGAAGGAATAAAGTCCTGAGTGAATCTCTGACAAATATTTTTATATTTACTAAAATCCACTGATAAAGGCAGCACAGTGCTGTCAATTATGACATTTTTATACATCTTAAATTGGTAATAATGGCCTCCATACCATTCATCTTCATCCCCTATCTCTTGACTCCACGGATATTTATTAAGATATCCATCCTCAAGTTTCAAAAGAATGCTAGTGAATTCCTTTCATCTTTATAGATAAACTACAAGCTAGGAGGCAGCTTTTCCTGTGCTGAGCACATTTCCAGCCAAATGTCTTTCTACAATTCAGATTTTACAAGTCAGAGCTGTGGCTACCATGCCCCTCCCCCAACTCCCTGCCTCAAACCCAAAATAAAGACTGCCTGCCTTTGGTCTCAGAGATGCAGAGATTTCTTGCAAATGTAAAACATCTTAGAATGCCTGAATTGGTTTATGCATCCCAGATTAGGAAATTGTTCTTCATTCCTTTCCTATCCCAGAATGATAGCCCCAATGGCAGCATACTCATTGGTCCTCCTGCCTCCTCACCTCACAGAAATAGTCCTCCTCGGGAACCCACAATTCCTTTCCTTCGGTTTCCTTCCACCTGACAGCAAAAACTCCAACCTCACTTATGGTGATGGTTTTATGTGTCAACTTAGCCAAACTATAGCGCCCAGTGACTCATTCAAACACTAACTGAGGTGTTGCTGGGAAGACATTTTGTAGACATGGCTAGCGTCTACTATCAGTTGACCTAAGTGAAGGAGATCCCCCCATGATAATATGAGTGGGCCTCATCCAATCCAGTTAAAGGCCTTGAGAGAAAGCGAGAAAACTAAGAAAACTAAGGGTTTCCAGAGAAGAAACTTTTCTGCCTAAATACAGCGGCATCACCTCCTGCCTGAGTGTCCAGCCTGCAGGCCTAGACTGCAGATTTCAGATTTTGAACAGACCAGCCCCCAATTCTGTGAGCCAATTCCTTAAAATAAAGCTAAGGAAGGGAGGGAGGGAGGGAGAGAGGGAGGAAGGAAGGAAGGAAGGAAGGGAGAATTGGTTCTATTTTTCTGGAAAGCCCTGACTGATATATATACCTTCCTACCTTCTTTATCCCTACTATTGCTAATTGGTTCTATTTTTCTGGAAAGCCCTGACTGATATACACACCTTCCTACCTTCTTTATCCCTATTATTGCTAATTACCTCAAAACAAAGGACTCACAAGTCATTCATCTTGGAAGTGGAATCTCACAGATATTCCATAGTAAAATTTATACACTAATAGTTCAGGAAGGGGTACTCTAGCTTGTCTAGAGAGTGTTAAAATTTTCAATCTGGCTTCTGATAAATTGCTTGACCAAACTTTAGCTAGGCTCTTGAACTTTCTTCTAGACCCATCTGTACACTCCTTTGCAAAAATCTAGTTTAAGCAAGAACCCTGATAAGTCAGTTTAACCAGAATTTGTCACCCTCCCTATCTGATGAGGTTCCTCACCCTGCCATCCCCCAGATGATGTCTTATCACCATGCCCTGCCTTCAGCAAGAGTTCTGTTGGGCCAGTTTAACCAGAACCCCCTGATCCCTAATGTTCCCTCTTAGTAATTTTCTAAGCACTGACCCCCACCCTGCTCCTTAGCTATGAATTCCCACTTGCCCCTGCTGTATCTAGAGTTGAGCCCAATATTTCTTCCCTGCTGTAAAATCCCATTACAGTGGTCCCCATCCCCGTGATCCCCAAGGTGATGGTCCTGAATAAAGTTTATCTTTCCATCTGCAGCAAGTGGCTTTGAATATTTTTTTCCTCAACTCTTCCAGTTAGAGAAATTTGCCCCATTACTTCACTGTAAACCAACACTGAGAAGATTTGGTACTCGGTTTGGAATGGGCCAGAAGTCTATTCTCACCTTCCAAAACTGAGGACATCTGGGGAATCCAAACTAGCTTCCTCAATCCAAAGGGCAGGGGGAAAACCAGGCACAGTTCCACAGCAGGGATGGGCTTGCCTACACCAGCACTGGGGTGGACATCTGGAACTTCAGCCCACAATCCCATTCATCTACACTGGAATAAAGGACCTTCTGTTAGATGTTAGCCTAGGACCTAGTGAGATATGTGAGGCTAATCCCCACAAGAGTACCAGTTACTAAGCACATCTCCAACTTGCTCTCAAAAATCTATGTTACATGTGACTGGCCAAGCAGATGACATATTCTCCCAGCCTTTGAAAGGGAAAAGAAATGGCATATTTTTGAAATATGAACCCCCTACTCTGAAGTTAAAGTATTTCCTGTAGCGAAGAAAGAAAATAACCCCAAATCTCCTACTACTTGAAATTCAAACATTTATCAAATTGTTGTTTTTTTAAGAAAGTCTTATTCCTCAAAATGCTTAAGGAAGAGAAAGAACAACATAAAACTTGGCTTATTTCCAACAGAAGAATGCCTACAATAATCGTTATTACTGTGTCACCGGATGAGTGGTTATTGAGTGAAAATTCCCAAATACCAGATACTACTAGTGAGATCAACCTACTCACCACATAACTTGTCAGGAATTACAACTAGAAACTGTCACTGGTGTCTTTCCAAGGAAAACTAACAACCCCAGTTGACTAAAGGGTACCTTGTAGAAGTGAAAGTGAATCCTGGTGCCAGGGATCAATGAATGATGAAGTGAATTTTTTTGAAGTTCCTCAGGTCATTAGTAAGAACAAAATATCACAGGGACTGGGGCAGATGTGAAGGGCCCTGAGAAAAGGACTGTCCACACGGTTACCAGCCACCCTTTTACCACAGCCTCACAAGCATGAAAAATTCCAACAACATCCCATTCAAGGTCACCAAAATCTGCAGGCTCTTGACAAATGGCATTTCCAGGCCCATGGCTGACGCCACCTCTGATGGGTGAGACAGGGAGATCTTAACCCTTCCCCCACTCCTCACCATGACTATCATGGATACTACGGGAAAAGGAAGCCTGGGACTCCACAGATGCTGACCCATGGATGGCTACGTCTCAGGTCTCGTGCTGCATTTATCCCCCTCATTTGTCACTGACTGAAAGAATCTCAATTAGGAACAGCTGAAGAATCAAACAGGCTTGCATGAGGCCGAAGCAACCATCATGTGGGGATTAAATGCAATCTCATGTTTGCAAAGCCCTGAGCATTTGGCAACGTATGTAGAATGATTTATTTGAATAATTACTGAGTGAAACATTATACTTTATTATATAAACATGAATGAGTCAAGGTCCTCAACCTCAAGGGGCTTATTTCTGGTGGAGAAGACTGGCAAGTTCAGAGCTAAAAGGTTAGGCATGAAATTTGCTTAATTGAGAGCGACAATCCTATAGAAACCTACAGGCGGAAACAATTAATTTCAACCAGGAAAACTGAAATAGGCTGCCTAATAAATTAGTAGGAATTTAGGTGGTTTCCCCTAGAAGCTCAAGAAGAAAGAAATTTCGGGGGTTCATGGAACTCAGAGAAGACAAGAATTGGAGAGATGTGGCATAGAAGGGAGAGCAATTCCCAGCAATATGGCAGCAGGCAGTTGCCCTAGAAGATGAAAATACTCCTTCTAGGCTTATAGACTGAGTTCATTCACCTCCTATTTTTCTCAAGCCTTCAGTAGAAGTCTGCAATGTACAACAATCCTCTGTAGAGTGATTGTGGACTAAAATAGAAAAGGACTGGGTCAGTCCTTAGGGTCAGCAAGACAAACAGTGCCCTTTTGCCTCCAGGATATGTAAATCTTAGAAACTGTATTTGGAGGACTGTGCTTCTATACTAAAGAAACAGAGAACAGCGGACTTGGCAACCCTTGGGTTTCACACATTAAAACGATAAAGTAATAAATTTTAAGATGACAGGAAGCATGCAAAGGAAGGGAATAGCTTTCACATTCTATAACCCTGAGCTTGTCAAATGACCCAGTATCCATTCTTCCTCTCACTGCCCTGTTGTTAACTCACGCTACTCCCTCTGATAAAACACCTTCATAAGGGTTACCCAAATGCCACCACCTCCAAGAAGACATTCTGACTCTTCCACAGAGGCCGAAGAACTCCTAGTCTGCTCTCATGCACTTTCCTCAATTAATTCCATTCCCCAATCGTCTAAGAAATGCTTATCCACTGGACAGTCTCCCCATTAAATGGAAAAGTAGCCTCAAGAATAGGAGCTGTGGGGAGCCTGGGTGGCTCAGTCAGTTAAGCATCTGCCTTCAGCTCAGGTCATGATGCTGGGGTCCTGGGATTGAGCCCTGTGATGGGTTCCTTGCTCAGTGGGAAGCCTGCTTCTCCCTCTCCCTCTGCCTCTGCCTGCTGCCCCCTTTGCTCTCTCTCTCTCTCTCTCTGTGCCAAATAAATAAATAAATAAAATCTTAAAAAGAAGAATAGGAGTTGTGCGTCTTTTAATCTGTATGACTTTAATGCCTCCATACCCATTAACTAACACACAGTTGATGCTCAATCAAAGTTTCTGCAAAAAGGGGTGGGGAAGGGGGAGGAAGATTTCAACGAGATAGTGAGGTTATGGTTATGATATGATTAAACATACAAGAGACTCAAATACGTTCTAAGCAAAGGGAGCAATGGAAAGAGCAACATAAACAGAATGCACTGTATATAAAAACTTAAATAAAATTTTAAAATAAAAGGAATGGATGGATTAATTATGGTGGCCTGAATAAATGAATTTATCTGTACTCTCTTCTGAAATGCAAGAAAGTTGAGGAATCTTTATTAAAAGTATGAAGTCACAGGACAGACAGCACTAGCAACATAAGAACATTTGCGGAAAATGGGAAGTAGATGTGGAGTTAACATAGTTGCAAAGGATGAAGACCAAGTGTCTAGTCAGAGTGAAGCCAAAGGGCACAAGAACTGCATGCCTTAAAAAAGCATGCCCCACAAATAATATGCCTTAGAGATTCAAGAAGTGCATGCCTAGGAGAGCCCGGATCTGTGATCCAGGTATCACTAACCTGAAAACAGAGAGATGGGTTGAGTCTGAATATACACCTCATAGAGCCTAGACCTTTCCTCCATCCCAGTCCCCCAGATTACCACCATCTCCCACCCTGGTATGACATAGAGGATAGTTCTGTAAGGATTTTGAACCAGAGTCTCCAGATTTTCAGTGGACAGGCCATATCTTCTTTAATATATAGTATATTTATATACTATATATAAACCATAAACCACATACCATAAACCAGACCCTTCAACAACAGTGACCCCAGATCCTGATGATCCCTCAACGAAAAAGTCAAGTTGAGGGCCTGATTGCCAGTAGAACCCACTGGTTGGCAAGTTTATTCTGCACTCAGAAATTTTAACCACATTTCTTAGTGACTCATTAGGAAATCAAAATTTCTGAAGTCTAATACTCTCACTCAATTTCCCCTTTTAATGCAATCTAATTTATTTACACCCTGCATCTGCCAATTGTCTGTTTCAAAATACAAGATTATAGCCAAACAGAGAAGATGTCTAGAGGAAACAGGAGAAGCCAATTCCAAAATGACTTATTGTAGGTCAAGCATCCTGAGGAAGATGCACAGAACTAGAGTCCCAGTTAGAGCAGAAAAGGAGAGAATTTAGTTTGGACTGAGGGAATTACTGTAATTAAAAAACAGTTTACTTCTAAAGAAGTTTAGAAAACCCCTACAGAGACTACCAGGGGACTTCTCAGTAAATGTCAGACTGAGGCTAAGATCAAAGATTTGTCCTCTAATTCTTAATAGAATAGAATTTTTAAAATAAAAAGTAAATGTTTTACCCAAATTCTAGTCAAGGAAAAGTGATGTAAATCTGCCTTAAATTTCAAAAGTTAAATGGAAGAAAGTAGCAAATGAAAGAAAGAAGACTCTTAACAGACTTAGGAAGTCTCATAGGTAGACTGGGAAAAGACTTTTAATACTTTACTTCCTTGCATTTATAAACTTTACATCCTTGCCCTTTGTCATGTGTTGTTGCTGACGCCCACTAGAGTTAGACTTCGCCATGTGCCTTTCTTGGGTCTATGGATTGCATTAGCAGTCATGATGCAAATAGAGACTTTGTGCTTGTGTGATGCAACTTGGCTTTTTATGTTGTTGGGATCCCATCAGGTAGCAATTCCCTTCCATCTTGGTCCCCAGAGTGAGGATATGAAGCACGCTTGAAACCGGCTGTACGCCTGCAGTCCAGCCCAGCCCAGCCTGGACCAGACAAACAGTAACCTACTTGCAGATGTCGGAACATGAAGATAAATATTTTTTGTAAGCCACTGTTGTTTGTTGCACAGGGAAAAACTATTATAGGCTCCTAACTTAATCACCACCTCTCAGAAGCAATACTGAGGGAAAATGAGTAGACAAAATGCTCAAATGAGCATATTACCCACTATTGTGAACAGATGCACATTGAGTAGGTATACAGGCAGCCCACGAAAGTGCAGAGAAGAAATCCTCAAGAGGAGAAGCATTAATCTGCCCTTATAAGAGGTCAAGATCTTACAAGGAGGGAAAAACCTCACCAGAGCTAAATTAGGGGATCTCTAAAGCCTTGGCTTTCATGCTCCTTGAGAATAGCACACAACTGAGGCAGAGGACAAGCCAAGGGATCCAAGAAAGACTTCCCACAGCCCCAGTAGAATGTTATCCACTGTTCCAGCCACACACCTCCAACTCCACATTTTCTGGTTATATAGAAACAACAAAAGTGAACAGAAAACTATATTCAACCTTCAGGCTACAAGACAAACAGATCCTAAAGAGTCTGAGATAATTTGTGTACACTACATTAGATTGACTAAAAAGTGGGCAGAGCTGCTCATGCCAAGCTGGGTCAAGATAAAAAGAAATGACATGTCAGCTAAGCAAACATTAAAACAAAAAAAAAATTAATAAGGGGGGACAGATAAAGGGGAAGGAGGATGGAAGAAAAGGATAAGGAGAGGCAGATAAAGGACACAATCAGAAAGAAAGAAAGAAAATGTAATCCAAAAGGGAGAAGACAAATTCCCTGTGAATGCTTCTTGCTCCAAAGGAAAAAAAAATTTAAGAAAAACATGAATTTAATAAAACAATAATAACCCAAAGTCAAAATGAAAAAGTAATGAAGTGAAATGACAGGGAGCTTGTGGAACAAAGAAACCAAATAGTGATCAAAATAACATCATTACAGAAATAATAAGTAAAAATAGTGAGGAGAAGAGAACAGCCAAAAATAAATTACTGATATAGAACAAAGGCTGAGCTAATCAGCATAAGGAAGGAAAAAGTTTTCCTTGACCTTCTTAGGGGTCTTTGGCTGTGACTGAAAATTTAACTGACAAAGATGGGGCGCATAGGTGGCTAAGTCATTAAGCATCTGCCTTCAGCTCAGGTCATGATACGAGGGTCCTGGGATTGAGCCCTGCATCGGGCTCCCTGCTCAGTGGGAAACCTGCTTCTTCCTCTCCCACTCCCCCTGCTTATGTTCCCTCTCTTGCTGTGTCTCTCTCTGTCAAATAAAAAAAATAAAGTATTTTTAAAAATAAATAAAATAAACTGACAAAGACCAGGGACACCTGGGTGGCTCAGTCAGTTAAGCATCTACCTTTGGCTCAGGTCATGATTCCAGAGTCCTGGAAATCGAATCCCACATCAAGCTCCTTGCTCCACGGGGAGCATGCTGCTCCCTCTGCCTGTTGCCCCTCCCCCCCCCCCCCGCTTGTGGGCTCGCTCTCTCTCTCTGACAAATAAATAAATAAAATCTTTAAAAAAAAATAAAAAATAAACTGACAAGGACCAATTAACAGGAGAAAAGCATACATATTTTATAGAATTGTTATGGGTACCTGGGAGACTTCACAAGAGAATGAAGACCCAAAGAAGTGACCAGAGCAGGAAGATTTTATACCTTTCAGATAAGGAAAAAATACATTTTGGGAAAGATAAAGAGGTTTGGACTAAGGGTAGTCCAACTAAGGTTAGGTGGCCCTTACTTCCTTAATTAAGAAAAGAAGGGTTAATTTAACCAAGGTTTGTTTGCAGATTCCTATGGAGCCTTCTCTGGGCTGGTAAGAGTCAGTCTCTAATCAAAAGAAAATTTAGGCATTTTCTGCCTATAGTCAGAAAAGGAGAAGCATTTTCTGCATTCAACATTTCTTAATTGTCTTCAGCTCAAAATAATTTTATGTCAAAGAGGCATATTTTGGTGTGATATATTCTGGTTTCTTTCAATAGCAAATGAAAGCAAAGATATAAAAGCAATTGAGAGAATATCCAAAAACAAAGATAATGGCATGTGTCCTTAAGATAAAGAACTCAATAAATGAGACAAAAAAGTAGTAAAAAATGAAGTAGAAGAAAACTTCCATGACATAAAGGAAGAACTAAACCTGAAGCATAAAAGGACACAAAATTGATATAAATTATTAATACTGTGACATGTACTCAAGAAGATATAAATTCTAATAATAAAGAAAGATTTCTTCAGGCATGGTGGGGTGGTGGTGGGAGGGGTCAGTTAGATACCCCCAAGGGATAATAACAAAACTATTCTCGGGCTTCCCAAGAGCAGTATCCAATGCCCAAAAAGAAAGGAGCAAAGCCTACAAGGTCCCCAGACAAAGAGAGACCACCCCAAGTCTGACAGACACAATCAAGTAAGCCCTCCAGCATGCACATTTTCCAACAGGAAAGAACAGGAGAAATGTAGTGCCTTCACATATTGGGGAAAGTGGGAGTCTTTCTTGACCACAAAATCCAACCAGCCAAAAGATACATAAAGAAGCTGTAACTTTAAAATTATAGAAAAAAATTAGGGGCACCTGGGTAGCTCAGTGAGTTAAGTCTCTGCCTTCAGCTCAGGTCATGATCTCAGGGTCCTGGGATGGAGCCCACATCGGGCTCTCTGCTCAGCAGGGAGCCTGCTTCCCCACCCGCACCTCCTTCGCCTGCCTCTCTGCCTACTTGTGATCTCTCTCTCTCAGTCAAATAAATAAATAAAAATTTAAAATAAAATAAAATAAAAAATAAAATTTTAAAAAAATTTTTAATTATAGAAAGAAATTAAAAATAAAAATTATACAATACTTGGTAGGAAATGTGACCTAAGAGTTGTATACTTGGACAGTTTGTCCTTTGAGTATGATGCTAAGAGGCAAATCAGAGGCTAAAATCCTTTAAGTCCTTCCTGAAAATATTACTAGGCAATAAATCCAACTCATTAAGAGATAAATAAAACTTAAAAAAAAAAAAAAAAAAGGACCAGCAATGGAGAAAACTTGATTTAAAAAAAAAAAAATGGTGGTAGGCATTGGCCGATCTACTGAACCATCTAAGACCAAAGGATCCCTAAGTCATTCTGGTGACAGAATAGAATGAAACCCATCAGCCTTGACAATTTAAGATCAATCAAATGAGCAAAGGGAATTCAGAGAGGAGAAGTGGAAGAACGCTTATTTCCTTATCTGTCAGAGTAGGAAGTCAACTGCTCCATCCAAAACTGAAAACAGGACTTTAAAGAGCAAAAAGATGTCCAACCTTTTCATCATCTTTCCCTCCCCCCCTAATTTCAGAGGAACTGTTTTAGGAACATTTATCACCCATGGTGAAGAAATGTGTGTCTGAACTTCAGTAGCTCCTGCAATCTTATTTCAGTTCGTTCCTTCTGTCAAATTCAAGTAAAGTTGAATTTACTATATTTTTAAATATAGCTTTCATTTTTATAAAGATGCATTCATCTATATAAAATTAGCTCTCTCTTTTTTCCTCTATGGATACATTTCCAAAGACACAAGTGAGAAGGAAAGAGAAAAAAAAAAAAAAAGATTTGGGAAATGATGAGCACCTAATATAAATGAGAGTTACTCTCTGTCAAGGGTCAGCAAATCACAGCCCGCCAGCCTAATCTGGCCCTAAATAAAGTTTTGTTGAAACACAGTCACACCTGTTCATTCATTTACTTTTTGTCCAATGGCAGAATTCAATTATAGTGATAAAAACCAAAGGCAAAGATATTTACTACTCTAGACATTTGCAGAAAGCTTGATGACTCCCACATAAGTGGTGGGATTTGGGGGTTTGGGGTGTTTGAGTTTGGATTTTTTATTTTCCTTTTTATTATTTGTTACATTGCATAGAATTTTTAATGAACATTATAATTTTTAATAAAGCAATGAACCCACTTTCATATTTAAAAAATTCTACCCTCCACATGTGGGATTTGGGCTAAGTGACTTTCTGGCTTACCTACAGCTTCACATAGTCCCTTCTAGAGCAGCGCCTCCCGCCCAAGAGGCTGATGTTTCCGTGGAGAAGATTCAACACAAAGCTGACTGGTGGCTGTGGAAATCTGGGCCAGTCTGTCAGGTGCCTGTCTGAAGAAGGCAATTGTGTCACTGACTTTGGCAAACGATTTGAGAACCTAAGAGGATGAGTAGGGGAAGGCAGGCAAGGGGGGGCAGGGGAACAATTTTTTTCTATTTAGCAGTTGCCAAAATCACAACCTTCAGCAAATATCACATAACTCATTAAAAGATTCCTCATTTACTGAAACTAAAATGGAAGTGGCCCAAGAATCAAAAGAAAAGCTAATCACTCTCGCTTACGCATTTAAAATCTATTTCTTAACTGCATGCTAATTTTCCCATGTCCAAATAAAAGCTTTTTCTCAACAATTCAAGTTGGAAAATGTATCAGAGTCTGCACAATTCAAGGGAGAGTCAGAGTCTGTGAAATGCCTTTTGATGTATTTGTAAGAGACCTTGTCACATGGACAGCTGTGAGAAGAGGCTGCCCAGATGTGTCCCCCACTGTGAGCCTTGCCCTTCAGCCTTGGGCCACACTCTGCAGAGTCTTTCCACCAGGAAAACCTCTCTATTTAAGCAGCCAAAGCAACCCCAGCAAGGGATGAACACCCGCCCCTGTACTATGTATCACTTCCCCCAGCATAAATTATTAATTAATTACAGAGCATTCCAAGGGCACAGAGGCATAATTCTGCAGAATGAGTTATCAGCCATTAGAAACAAGAAGATTAAGACCCATGAATTAAAGGTTTCATGATTCAAGATGTTTTCTGTCTTAAAATAATTAATAATGTTGATTTTATTCCCTATTGAATAAATGTACTTATTCCAAGAACAGTAAATCTCCCAAGTTCAATAGCAACCAGAATGAAAAGGTCTCCAACAGAAACCTTCTGCTTCCTTCCTGATTAGAAAGCAACTTTATTTTTTTAGGGAAAGGAAAAATCTATATTAAAGACTGTTTTTACTAAAAATGCTAACTGATCAATAAATTATATCTAAAAACAGAAACTGCAAAAATGTTTCTTCATGCTTCTCCAGGTTTCTTACATAATCAAAAATGTAAAAAATAGTTTTTCCACGTAAAAATTGAATTAGTTGAGCACGGAAGACAAGTTGAAGTTGTCTAAGAAAAATGCTTATAAGTTCTTGTCATGTATCAAAAAACTAGAAGATACTTCTTCCAAAGATTTTACAATTTTATTCAGATTTTACAGTTCCTCATTTTATTAGCAGTCATTCAGAGGCTCAATGAAAGCTAGGATATTCTCCCAAATACATAAAATTCTTTGTACTGCACTGCACTACTACCTCACCGCAATCCCCCAAATTCCCTTATTGACAACAACCCAGACCAACATGATAATTAATAGTTTTTAAAAGAAAATGTTGAGGCATGCCTGGATGGCTCGGTTGATTAATTGTCTGACTCTTGATTTCAGCTCAGGTTATGATCTCAGGGTCATGAGACAGAGCCCCACATTAGGCTCCATACTCAGCATGGAGTTGAGATTCTCTTTCTCCCTCTCCCTCTACACCCCACCCCCCTAAATAAACAAATAAATAAAATATTTTTTAAAATAAAAAAAAGAGAGAGAAAAAGTTGAAACTCAGATATATTTCAAAATACCATCCCTCAGCTGAAACAGAAAATGCTGAGATCTAGTTAGGGAGTCCAATCTGTCTACAGAGGCACATTTTTCCACAAATGGGCAGGACAGACATCAGCCAAGACATCAAGACCAATTCAAGAACTCTCTCTCTCTCTCAAATAAATAAATGAAATCTTTAAAAAAAAAAAAAGAAAGAAAGAAAGAAAAAGAAAGGCTCAGTCAGTTAAGCAACTACTTTTGGCTCAGATCATGATCTCAGGATTCTGGGATTGAGCCCTGCATTGGGCTCCCTGCTCCACGGGAAGTCTGCTTCTCTCTGTCTCTCTGCCCCTCTCAGCTGCTTGTGCACTCTCTCTCTCTCTCTCTCTTTCAAATAAATAAATAAATTTTTTTAAAGAGAAATTCAGAAACAGTTCATGATTTTGACCAGAAATCCAATCCTGAGAGGTGGAAGAAATGTGTGAAGGGGGTCAAAAGTACAAACTTACAGTTCTAAAATAAATAGGTCCTGGGGATCTAACGTACAGCATGGTGAGTACAGTTAACAATACGTTGTTGCATATTTGAAAGTTAAGAGAGTAAACCTTAAGAGTTTTCATCGCAAGAAAAAAATCATAAATTACTGTGACAATCATTTCACAATATACACATCTATTAAATCATTATGTTGCATGCATGAAATTAATAAAATGTTATAGATCAAATATACCTCAATTAAAAAAAAGAAATCCAATTTTATTGCCAAATCCCAGACATTCTATGTTCCATTAATCATTTAAGTCAGACTAAAACACTTCCAGAGAAAAAAGAGCCAATTAAGAGAGGGTCTGGGGTTTCAAGCTATAAGGAAGGTCTATATATTGAACTTTATTCTTTGCATGTCTAGACATCTTTATTACATGCTGAACATTTTGAATGACACATTATAGAGATTCTGGATTTTGTTGTATTCTTCTAAGAAACATGACATTTTGTTCTAACAGTTGAATTACTAACATATCATCTTGATCCTATTGAGTCTTGGGTTTTGGCTTTGTCAAGGCAGATATGTTTCATCTTTGTTCTCAGTGCTATGGCATGTCCCTTATTCCTAGGACATAGTCCTTCCTCCTGAGGCAGGCCTTTCCAGGGTCTCAAATAAGTGTCCAGCCCCACTTTGGCTGGATCACAACTCCAACAGCTCTCTTGTATGGCAACTTTTCAAATCACTATTCACCTCCCAGTCCCCTAGAAACTGTCCTCAGCTGACTTTGCAGAGTCTCACTCAGTGCATACAAAGCTAAAGATCTGGCAAAGAAGCTGAAGGAAACCTTTACACAGATTTCTGGGGCTATTTCTCCTCAGCTTCCTTCTCCAGAGGAAAGTACCAGAGTACCCAACCCTGTAAGTTCCAGCAGCCTTAGCAACTCTGACCTTCTACCTTTATGCCCTTCCCCCAACCAGACTGCTGCTTTCTGCTTGGGACTCGCTTCCCTACAGTTTGGAAAATGCCTCAGGCAAAAAGTCAGCCTGGAAGTGAATCTCACCTTGTGTGTTTCTCTTCCCTCTAGAATTGCAGCCATGGGATGCTTGGGATCAGTTGTTCATCTATTTTGTCCGATTTTATAGCTGTTAATGGTGGAAAAATAAACCTGTTACTCTTGGCAAAAGCTGAAAGTCCTACATATTTTAACACATCAATAATTTTCATTATTCTAAGAATAACAAAGACCTCTAAGGTAAAGTCATCAACACCAGTTTAAAATAAACCCTGGGCTGGGAGTGAGAAAACCCAGTCACTCTCCCGGTTCCTTCTCTGCCTATCTGTTGTTTAAGCTCCTTAATCCTCAGCTTTCAACTCTGTAAAACAAGCCAAACTACGTGATTAGCTCTAGCATGTGAAGGTCCTTCTTCTCCCATTATGTAATTGGGTTAATGAGAAATACTACTTCAGGGATCAAATCAGCAGTTCTTGGTAAAGCCCTCGAAGCTCTCGGGCCACAGGAGAATCCTTGGGGCTCCCAGACCCCAGCAGTTTCTCTACCCTTGAATGATGGTGCAGCAAACTCCAGGTCAATACAGAGGGAGCCTGTAAGTCACACAGGGGAGCACAGTGTGGTGGACCAAGTCAGACTTCAGGCCCCAAATGACCCAGTGTCCAATCTCCTTCCCTCGCATCTCTGAACCCGCCTCCTCATCTGTGAATTGGCCAAAATGATGTTATATCACAGGGATATTCTGGGGATCAAATTAGATAATGTATGTGTTTTGGGGTAACCCACAGAAGACTTTTTTCCCATGATATTTAAAGATGCACAGTGGCCTCTAAGAAATGGCAATTCATACATTAAGTTTTGAAATCTCTTCTCCACCACCCTATCTTGCCCATCCCCCTTGTAGGACTGCTACAAACACCATTACCCCAACGCTAAATGCGTGGAGAGCAATGAGGGTCAGCCACACCCTCTAAGGGAACACCTCATCACCTATCCCCTTCCTTATGAAATAATCCAAATTCTTTCACCTTAAATGAAAACGAATTAGAAAGGCTTTGATCTATAAACATTACCTCAAGAAGAGAATGGAACACATTTTTTTTGGATTTTGAGGATTGCAAAGGAAAAACATCTCAGCTGTAGTCTCTATGTCTCCACCTACCTATCCAAAATATTCTCAAAACTAAAGAAAGGCAGGGTTTTAGAGGTCTCCTGGAGGAGGAGTTCCCCGGGAGCCACCCACGGAGCACCAACCCCAGGGGAGAATGACTGAGAACCGCTCCAGAGAGCCCACTGAAGAGCACTCTGAACTGAGTGAGGCCCAGAGGAAGTGAAATCACCCTCCTTTGAAAGGCACCAGCTTGTCCTGGGAGGAGCAGGTACCACAGGGTCAATTGGAAAAGGGGTTGGGGGATGATACACAGACACTGTTCAACAGCGCCGCCAAGTGGCAAGGAACAGCCACTACAACGGGCTGACCAACTTGAAGATTTTTCCCCACCTGAAAATGGAAGTTTGGAGAAATTTCCTTTTAGACAGCAAAACTTGCAAAAGGCTCATGAATGTTCCAGAAGGAAGAAGCGACGCCCATGAGTGTGATAATAAGCTTTCTGCCAATCTAATGGTTGAAGATTTGAGCTTATTTGTTCTACGTCAGCTGCTACCTATTATGTGCCTTGAAGACCAAGAGCAAGTCTCAACACATACGAAATTAACAAATTATTTTCATGAATAAGTGTGAGCTGAATTAAAGATAGACAAAGGCATACATATTATGGTGGCAGGCCTTACTAACCAAAATGACAGTCACTAAAATGTAAGCTTTATAAAGATGAAGTTTTTGTTTCTTTTGTCCACTGTTGTATCCCCAGCATTTAGAACAATGTATGTACAGGTTAAAAAATATTTGTTGAATTGAAAGTTAAATGAACTGGCGGGAGGAAAGGACCTCTTGTCATGTGTCCATAGCTGTCTCCCAACCCCTTTATTGTCCAATACATTTACTAGCAACTAGAACAAAGACCTAGAAGGCCCCCTTGCCAAATTACCCAACAACATCAAGGTAGGGAAAATAGTTGATTAATGGCTGGCTTGCATCAAAATAGCAAGCATCATCATCATTATAATAATATTAATATTAATAATAAAATAAGAACTCAAGTTAGAAAACTGGAACCAACAGGATGAAATGTAATTCATAGAAATTTCTGCACAGGCTGAAAAAAGATCAAATGTTCAGTTTCAGGATGAAGAAGGCCTGGCCTCACAGCAGTCTCTCAGGAAAAGACTTGTAAGTTTTAGTTGGCAGCAAGGCCTGTGTTTGCAACACTGGACACCATCATGCAGAGGCAGATGGCCCCGTTGGAGGCAAGTGTCCAGAATAAAGGCAATGTGGTGGGGTAGCTCTAGGGCACCACGTATAGAATGTCACATACATCTGGGGTATAACATGAGTCGTGTGGAGTGAGCCCCGAGAGCAATGGCAAAAGAATGAGGGTGGAATCTTGGAAAAGTATCTTATGGGGGACAGTTAAAAACAAAGAATCTTGGGGCACCTCGGTGGCTCAGTCAGTTAGGTTTCTGACTTTGGCTCAGGTGATGATCTCCGGGTCCTGGGATGGACCCCATGTTGGGTGCTCTGCTCAGAGGGGATTCTGCTTCTCCCTTTGCACCTCCCCCCACTTGTACTCTCTCTCTCTCTTTCTCAAATAAATAAATAAATAAAATCTTAGGGAGAACAAAGAAAGAAACTTGGGTTGGTTGTAGAGAAGAAATGCTCCTGGAGAGACAAGATGATTAATTGTCTTCAAGTACATGTAGACGGCCTTGGTTCTGTGTATACCCAAAAGACAAAACCAGAGTTAGTAGATGGAAATTATAAGGAGGTTTTAGAAGAGCCTGTCACAATCCAGAGCTGTTTGGAAATAGAATCAGCTGTCTTGGGAAGCTGTGGTTCCTTACCACTGGAAGGAAAGAGAGGGGAATGAGAATTTGTATTTAGAATTTAGAGAATTCCTGCTGTGTGCCAGACACTGGAATAGAAAATTTGTGTGATCTCATTTCTTCCTCACATTCGTCCTCTGAGATAAGCATTTATTATTAATACAGAATCCTTATATCCAGGATTATCCCCTGTAGATGGGTAGTTAATTGAAAAAAAAATAAGTTAAAGCAGAGAATCATAAAACATGGTACATATATACCCTAAATATTTAATTTCAACTTAATACATATGTTTTTTCATTCCCCAACGCTGGTGTTGACCCACGGCCTTTCTTTGAAGAACTCTACTGATTAGATCTACATGGTCTGTCTTTCATAAACTCTACCTCTGTTAGTTGATATTGATTTCCAGTTTCCATTTCTTGAAAGCAGAGCAAGAACTTAAACTCTCTTAAGAAGCAATCTGAATTGGAGAGTTTTCCCACATTTTTGTAACTTTCCCCAGGACTTACAACCATGTCCTCTACACCCGATTCAGAAGCCAGTTTTTACCATATGATCCAGCAATTCCATTTCTGACTATCTAGCCAAAGTTAATGAAACCACTATCTTGAAGAGATAACTATATCCCTATGTTTATTGCAGCATTACTCACAATACCCAAGACATGGCAACAACCTGTGTCCATCAGTGGATGAATGGATAAAGGGAATGAGATGAATAGATAGATGATAGATGATAGATAGAATGGAATATTACTCCGCCATTAAAAAGGGGGAGTTTTCCCATATGTGACAACATAGATGAAATAAACCAAAGAAAGATAAACCCTATATGGTATCATTCATATGTGAAATCTAAAAAACTCAAAATCACAGAAGCAGAGAGTAGAATGGTGGTTGCCAGGGAGTTAGGGGAAGGGCCAGTATGGGAGAAATGGGGAGATGTTGATCCAAGGGTACAAACTTCCAGTTATAAGATAAATTCTGGAGACTAATATACAGCATGGTGACTATAGTTATTACCCTATAGTACATCTGAAAGTTACTAAGAGAAGAGATGTTAGAAGTACCCCACACAAGCACCAAAAAAATCATAACTGTGTGAGGTGCTGGGTGTTCATTGAACGTATTGTGGTGACTGTCTCCCAGGCATAGACCAAATCTTCACATTCCACATCTTACGCTTACACAGTGTTATACGTCAGCTGCTGCTCAGTGAACTTGGAGGTGAGGGGAAAGCCAGTTTTTTATGAGCTTGTCTGCCCCAAGTCTTTACATAGCGTTCAACGGTCTCAGAGGAGACGGACACACCTCTAGGTCTTTTTGACATCCATATTTCATCCATGTTCATGATGCTGCGTTAAATTATGTGAGGATGATGTCAAGGAGAGCTGGCATGGGCAGGTTTGGGGGAGAACATGTCTGGCGGTGGGAAGGCCTGCCTCTCGAGCTGGATGTGTCACGGGGAGCTCCATGAGTGTCTGCCACTGAGCAGGCTATGGGCATGTGTCAGCGCAGGGAGTGGACAGAGAGTGGCCAAGCTGGACAGATGATTAAATAGAGCTTCTCCTCTGCCTTTCAGTGATGGAATGTTCTGGCTTCAGAGAAGATAAGTAGCTAACCCAGGGTCACACAGCTCATAGGTTTCTCCATTCCAAGTCCATACTCCAGCCACTGGGGGACCCTGGAAGAGTCTATGGGAATACCTAACGCACAGCAGTCCTTCACCCATCAAAGGACTCTGACGCTGGGGAGAGGGGGAGCTGAATGATCTCCAAAACCATGGTGTCCCTATGCGGCTGTACGTTTAGGGAGATATTAGGACATAACGTCAAAAGTCTAGACCTCAAACGAAATGTAAAAAGACATTTTTGAGATAGTTTTGGAAAAATTTGAGTGCACGGGGAATTAGTTAACACCTAGAAGATATTATTAGCTTGTGATCAGCCCCATACAGAGGAGAAAGGACAAAATTCTTGGAGTTTGCCTGAAAATGTTTTATCAAAGACAAAGACCAAAAAAATATGATTAGGTAAAATGATACAGCAAAATCTTAGTAACTGTTGAATCTAGGTAAGGGATAAATAAGAACTCACTATATACTATTTGCTTTACTTTGGTATATGTTTACATTTTTTTTCATAACTTAAAGTCTACATCTTAGACAACCCCCTACCCCCACTTCCCTTACCCCCTACCGGTTATGAGGTGAGAGCCAGAGGCCCTCCTGCGGGCCATCACCCTCTGTCAGAGAGAAAGCCAAGACTGGAGGAAGGCCAGGCCTTACCAGGCACAGAATCGGCTTCCTATCCCAAGAAGGTCCTACAGCATCTTGAGGATATGAATGCAGACCAACCTCAGCAGCTTTAAGTGGATTTCAGGCCATGTCCTCCACACGGAGCCATCACGTCCACAACCACACATTCCCGCCCGGAAGGAAATGAAAAGCATTCCTAGACATCGGACACCAGGCTCCCGTGGCTTCTCCCAGGAGCATATTAAATTCCCACACTCCTGGGCTCCAACCAAGACCCACAGGATAGACTGAGCAGTAGCAGGGCCCCAGAATCTGGGTGTTGATTCATTTCTCCAGTGATCCTGGGGCAGCCCTAAATTAGGAGGCCCGGAACCTGCAAAGTGAATCAGTCCCCCAACCTTACCAAACAGGAACTTGGCCGACAAGGGTCTGATAACTCGCCCAAGGTCCTCATCCCTGCGGCTTTCCCTCACTTTCTACAGCCTTGCCCTCTGCAATGTCCTGTGGAAGATGCTGCCCACCAGTCCCTTCAGATAGAATGGGCCCTGGGGCTCCGGCTGGTAGGTTAAAGAAAAAAGCCAAGCTCTCCATGAAAGCCAGTCCCTTCCTGAGGTTGTGGGGGCTTCACACCGCCCCTGTCCCCCTTGCTGGGTTGATGCAACCTGGCTCTTCTGCTTCCCTTGGCTTAGGCACAAGTCAGGCCAACATCTCCCTTGGATTCCTCTCTGCAATCCTAACCCCCTGCCTGCAGCTAAGGGGCTCTTAGCTGGGAGATGTTCTAATAGAAGACAGGGAGGAGCCAAGGGATATCTGTTACAGCCATTATTTTCCACTCAGGATACTATTTTGCATCTTCACTTGAGGCCCATAAAAGCCTAGAGGGAGGAGCCCAGAAATCCGCAGTAGGGAGTTCATTAAAGAGGGGCGGGTTGCCTTGAGCCGAGCAAAGGGAAACACTGCCACCACGTGGCCGCTCTGGGTCATCACAGGCTCTCGCCCCCTTCCACGGCGCCGCCTGCACGGGCGTGAGACCCAGGAGGCATGAAGGAGTGCGGAGCCCTTCTCTTCTTCTTAAAACTATTTTATTTGCATTAATGGAAATATAGTCACATGGCACCAAACTCAAGAAGGGCAGGCTCTGCAATGGAACGTCAATCTCCCCCCACCCCCTTTGGCCCAGGAGGCATGAATTATCTGAGCATTCTTTGTGTTGCCTGCGGGAGGTGCTCTAAGCACACACACAGATACTCTCATTGTCTACGCCAACACTGGCGCGATTGCCTACTGTGTTCACTGCTGCATCCCTGAGGCCTCACAGACACCGTGGACAGCCCCAGCTGCAACTTGATTTTTTTTTCAGCTACTGTAGATCAGGCACAGTCCTTCTCTCTCGCAATTGACAAAATCCCATCTCTCACAAGTACAAGAGGAAAAACAGTAGATAATTGATCGGAGACATGATTTTAACCAAATGGCCATTCCTTCCCAAAAAAAAATCGACTCAGACCATCCTGAGTGGAAGTCTGAGAAACTCGCTAGTCCAACCTCCTCTTACAGAGAGAAAACAGAGAAGGAGTGGGCTTTCCTGAGATCACACGGTGCTGGCTACCTGGGCTCAGGTGGATTCACCTGAATGCTTAGTTAGGGATCTATACCTTGTCACGAACCCCCAGCGTGCTGTTTCACCAGCTCTGCTCCTTGGCCCTGCCCTGAGGGACATGTTTTCAAGGGCCCAGCTCTGTTGCTGCCGGCATTTATCAGAAATCTTGGCTGATTCCACAGCACCCAAGGCCTACCAGCAAACGCTACAATTCAAAGGACCCTCTCTGGTCCTGAATGGGCCTGACCACCACCACCACCACCACGACCACCACCACCACGACCACCACCCCCTCCCATGAGCCAAACTGAGAGCCCAGATGATCCTGCATTGTGAGAAATTTAGGCTTCACAGACCCAACAATGACCTTCTGTGGGCCAAGTGGTGATAATCCTGAAATGGGTGGCCAAGGCAACTAGCAAAATCTCTTCTAGAGATCTTTACAATTAGACTGTTCCAGAAGAATGCTGTGTGGGATCATGAATCTGGAATACCATAAACATGAGGTAAAACATCCTAAGAGACCATGAGGACAGCCTTGAACTTGGAACTCCCCAACAGACTCTGACTATATGTGCCACACTTCGAGCTGTTCTTAACATGCTAACTTGAAGATTATCAGGTAACATATTCATACTTGCATTTCATGAGAAAGGAACCCAAATATTGGCTGTCTTTTCCTTGATTGATAGTTTCATAATTAACTAGGTACCTTGCAAGTTTTAACTTTTCAGCTTATTATATAATGAATCATTTTGAAATCGCCCAACAAATGGTCCTTTTTTTAATGATGTGCAATTAGAAGTGATGCTAGTTGGCAGTTGGTTTTAAGGAATCAATCAAATAATTATCCTTCACAAAAACAGAAAGTGGAAAGCCAGAATGTATAGAAGAAGGCATCTGGGAGTTAGGAATCTGGTAGCTGAGAGATACCTGAAAGCTTCGCAAGACACCCTTTTGTATCATGGGGAAACTGAGGCACAGAGGGTTAAGTGGCTTGCCCACAGGCCCTCACTCATGTCACCATTCCAGCATACACCCCCTCTTGGGGGCAGCAGCTGGGAGTACCCAGTGCTCTGCGTGGGGGCTTCCAGCTTCTCATTCTCACTCAGCAGCTCCCTGGCTGCCAAGTCCCCAGACCACATCTACTCTCTCTAAGCCTCAGCTCCCCATCAGTGCAACAAGGAGGCTGGACGGCAGGGCATCTGCGATGTAACGTGTCCCCCGCACACCTCCCTCCCAGGTCTGACCACAAGCCCCATCTCCTGCGATTTTTCCACTTGCCTGGCTACTGGAGAGCTGAGAGCCCTCGATGCCAGGTCCTACTCTCAGTGCCTAAATGCCATGGGTCGAGGAAAGCAACTGGCCAATGGGAAACACAGGATGCTTTGGGAGGAGCCCACTTTCTGTCACCAAAGGTATCTGGGGCTTTCGACTTCCTTGGAGAGGGCCGGTACTTAAAGGTAGTGAGTCCTCGCCAAGGTCCAAACAAGCCAGAATGACACCTGGGATGCTGCTCAAGGCAGAGAGCAGGTCCTGGCCACCCACAGATTTTGCCAGAGGCCGGAAGGCCAGCTGGGAGGTGGAGAACAACATCAAGCACAGATGTGCGGGGTGGGAGGGCCGCGCTACCAGCCCGCACCTGCTCCAAGCCCTGGGCGGGAGCCAGGACACTGCAGCTTTCAGGGCCGGGAGTGGGAAGGGCGGTGGCGGGCAGCAACTTCTCTCTGCACAAAGTGACTTCTGCTCCAGAGCTGCACATCCCAGGACTGTGGTTGCCCTGTTAACTGTCTCCGCCCAGAAAGGACACTTTCTCCCAAAGTTTGCACACAGAGGCTGTAAGGGCTTGCTTAGCCAGAGTGAGCCATTTTGTTGTTTATACAGTAAACTTGGATTGACCCTGCCTCCCCCCAGAGGAACTTACTTAGAAACAAGTCTGGGAAACCAGTAAAATATGACTAACCAGTCCCTGATATCAGAGCCCATATACCAGGACGTGTCAGGTCAGGGGGAGGTAACAGAGCCCAGAATACAAGGATGAGTCAAGCCAGGGGAGATATCCAATCAGGAAAGCACCTCCCTAACCACCCAAGAATGTGGGCCCTGCCTTTTTGGCACCAGTTCTGACCAGAGTGATAGGATAGTTCAAATAGCTACTATAGGGTGAATTGCAATTCAATTGGCCACCTGCGTGTGGCCAGGCTCAACCACATGGCCTTTACTCTATAAAAGTTAGTCTGTGAGGCTGGGAGGGGTCACCTCTTTGCAAGAAATGGCCCGGCCAGTCAGTTTGATTCTCGATGCTTCGTTCGAAATAAGCTTTGCTTGACCTTCGCTTTGTATCAGTCTCACTCCTTTGACCATGGACCCAACAGAGGCCAGCAGGGGCTTTCCCTCTCTGGAGCCCTCCTACCCCCAAAACCTTGGCAGTGCCTCCCTCTGTCCTCCCGGCACATTCAGCAGCAAACACCTGCTGTCCCTGGCAGGCTGTGCAGGGTGAGGGTGCCCCTGCCCTTCTTGCAGACCGGGGATGAGGACCTAGAGGGATGGTGCCCTGACAGCCTTGACCGGGAGACAGGTCTACTGTGGGCCCAGTGGCCTTTCCCGGGAGGAATGTTACCTGAGCGTGTTCCATAGGTGGTCCCATAGCTCACCCTTGGCTAGAGGATTCTACTTGCATGCTGCATAGAAAATTAGTTCAGGGGTGTCTGGGTGGCTCAGTGGGTTAAGTCTCTGCCTTCAGCTCAGGTCATGGTCTCAGGGTCCTGGGATCCAAGCCCATTGGCTCTCTGCTCAGTGGGGAGCCTGCTCTCCCACCCCCCACCTGCCTCTCTGCCTACTGGGTAAGAAGTCCCCAAGATTTGAAGTTTCCCGGACTCCAGGAAAAATCAATCATGTCTTACCCATAATTTTTGAACCCTTAAAAACTCCCCAAGGAGCAGAGAATGTGAAAATGATGCCACCTCCAGCTCTGCCTGTCTCTCTGGCTCATTCATCTAACGTACACATACAGAGTCACTACAAGGTGCCAGGCTCATGTCAAAGAACTGAGGATTCAACAGTGAATAGAACAGACCGAGTCTGATGGATTCTGCAGGGATGGCCCCAAGTGCACCCTTCACTGGGCTCCCCATCAATTCCCGCTACAGCACAGGGCTCAGTGTCAGCAGCGGACCAGGTTGCTGTTCTCCCCAGACCCCTCCGACCCTCTGTACCATTGCTGTGCTCCCCGCCCTCCCCGTGGGAGACCAATAGCCAGCGACTGTGGTTGGCTCCCTCATTTTCAGGTCTAATTTTGCACATGGAGGTCACTTCCCCTGCAGAGCTGGTCCCCGGACCAGGCTGAAGCCACGCCAGTGGGACTGGATGGGACCTCACTAGTCACATGGCTTCCTCCCTCCCCTGGCTTGCGTCCTGAGCTCCTCATGGATCTTCCCGGGAACCCTTTCCTAATACGTCACTTCTACATGAATGCTCATCTCCGGTCTCAGAGTCGCAGAAGGCCTGGATCAAAATCCCGTGTGCGCGGACAGCAGATGCCCTCATCGGGTCACCACCCAGCATCGCTGAGCACTCCGTGATGTGAGCCGCACCCACTGAACATGGCCTGTGCACTGTGTAAGGGCTTGCTTAGCCAGAGTGAGCCATTTTGTTGTTTATGCAGTAAACTTGGATTGACCCCTCCCCCCCCGCCAGAGGACCTTACTTAGAAACAAGTCTGGGAAACCAGTAAAATATGACTGACCAGTCCCTGATAACAGAGCCCATATACCAGGATGTGTCAGGTCAGGGGGAGGTAACAGAGCCCAGAATACAAGGATGAGTCAAGCCAGGGGAGATATCCAATCAGGAAAGCACCTCCCTAGCCACCCAAGAATGTGGGCCCTGCCTTTTGAGCGCCAATTCTGACCAGAGAGATAGGTTAGTTCAAATAGCTACTATAGGGTGAATTGCAATTCAATTGGCCACCTGTGTGTGGCCAGGCTCAACCACATGACTTTTACTCTATAAAAGTTAGTCTGTGAGGCTGGGAGGGGTCACCTCTTTGCAAGAGATGGCCCTGGCTGATCAGTTTGATTCTCGATGCTTGGTGCGAAATAAAGCTTTGCTTGACCTTCGCTTTGTATCAGTCTCACTCCTTTGACCATGGACACAACAACTGTGCTCAGAGAAGTGGCGATGAGTGGGGCCCAGGGCAGGGAGCACGGGGAGTGAGGGATGAACTCTTCCCAGGGTTCTGGGGGAGGGGAGGCTTCTTACTTACAACAAGGAACCCCGCAGGAGGATGGGACACAGAAGCCCTCATTCCTCCCCACCTCCACCCTTCATGCCTTTTCTCCTCTCCTGAGGAAGCACTTTAACCTGCTTGCTCAACTGTGTCCCTTCTCGCCCATCTGGTCTCATCATCCTTCCTCCCTCCATCTATCCTTGACAAAACTCACCCTGGAGGGCCAAATCCTGCCGCCAAACTAGACTCAGAACATCCCAACATGCTTTCGGGGAGGTTACATTCCTCCCCAAGGGGCAAAAGCAGGAAGCCATCATGTGGGAAGACCCTGAAGGTTGGGTGGGGTTTTCGTATGGACCCCCAGGGAAAACAAAGTCCTGGTGAAGAGAAGGCAGGAGCAGGAAGGGAAGGGGAGCAGAGGCCATGGCTTTGGCTCAGTAGGGCACGGGGGTGAGATGGGGACCTGGGGGAGATGGAGAGAGAAGGTGGGCCCGAATGTGCAGGGCCTGGGGTACCAGATGCAGGGAAGGGACTCCCAGCAGCAGGGGGCATGTGGGTGGTGATGACAGGTGGAAGGAACGAGGGGTGGGTTGTGAGGGACAAACCTCTGAATGAAAAGCCATTGAGTGTGGATGCTGATTCAGTCTGACAAGGACAAGGGGCTCAGAGCCGTCACAGAGAGCTGGGAGGATTTGAGCCCACGGATACTTTCAGTGTCACAGGAGAGGGCCCAGGGCCTATGTGACCTCAGGCTTGTGGATGTCATACCCTGAGCTTCCCTTTCCTCCTCAGGAAAATGGAAATTACAATAACCCATACTGCGATGATTCATGTGTCAACTTGACTGGGCCACTGAGTCCAAACTTTTGGTCAAACATTATTCTGGGTGTTTCTGCTAAGGTGTTTTGGGATGAAGTTAGCTTCTTGTTTTTTGTTTTTGTTTTTGTTTTGTTTTGTTTTAAGAGAAAGAGCACAAGCGAGGGTGGCGGGGCAGAGACAGAATCTTCAGCGGGCTCCATGCTTGGCGTAGAGCCTGACATGGGGCTCCATCTCGTGACCCTGAGATCATGACCTGAGCCAAAAACAAGAGTCAGATGCTTAACTGACTGTGCCACTGAGGCATCCCTGAGATTAACATTTTAATAGAAGACTAAAGCAGATCACACTCCCTAGTGTGGGTGGGCCTTGTCCGAGCAGTTGAAGGCTTGCATAGAACAAAAAGACCAACCCCTCCCCCACCGACCTGAGTAAGAAAAAAATTCTCTGGGAGATTGACTTCAGACTTCATCTGCACCATCAGCTCTCCTGGTACTCAAGTCCTCCTGCCCACACTGCAGATCTGAACATGCCAGCCACCATAATCACGAACCAATTTCTTGTAATAAATCTCTATTTCTACATATGCATATCCTTTTGGTTCTACTTCTCTGGAGATCCCTAATACGCATACCTCATAGCACTATTGTACGAGTTAAGCGAAATGATACTTGCAAGAGGCTTAGAACAATGCCTAGCACATACCAAGCATGAGTCTGAGGGATATGTAAATCAAGATTCTTCCTCATCTAGGAAGGTTGGTCATCATTGGAAGACCTCCTGTCAGGAATCCATAATTAGCAGTAATCAGAAGAGCAGCAATCACAAATCCATTCTCTTGTTAAAGAAAAACCATGCACCAAGCTTGAGAAAGGTAGAAGGATCATTGCTTCACATTTTACATCATGTTAGAGCATTGCCCAGTAAGCCTGCCTGACCCGCACCTGACACCCCCAAGGGCTGTCACTGCATATTTGGCTAACAATCCACAATAATACTGCAGGTGTTGTTAGCTCAGTCAGGTTAGAAGTTAACCTGCAGAAATTGATAAGTTGTTCTGACTTTATGACCTGGTAGAAAAGTGAGCCCCAAAGCTGTGGCAGTTTCCTTGGGCTCTAGAAAGTTAAAGTCATATATCTAACCTGGCTACCTGATTGGGCACCCATTTCCCTAAAGATCACAAATCCTTCCCCTTCAAATGCTCTGAGCCAGCACTTTGGTCCCCCTGCTGGTTCCCTCATTAAAGAATTAAATCAAATCTTGACACCTGGTTTCTATCTATTTGTAGGAAAATTATGTTTATAACACTCCAGAAGGAGCCAAATCTGCACCAGCGGGTTCATGATTTCACACAAGATGCTTGAAATAATGTTTCCACAGATCAAAAAATACTGGTGAGAAATGTGATTGTCACAGAGCTTCTCAACAGGGTTTTGTTTTTTTTTTTTTTTTGTATATTTGGTTTTTTTGGGTCTCATTGTCCCCCTAAAGGAACGTTTTTAGACATATTTTTCCTTTGATCATCCCCTTCCTGTGAAACTTTTATACAACCCATATACTTAGATCTGCTCGTATACTGTGACCCTTCAGCAAGCTCTAAACCACTGTGATAGCTAATATCTTTTCATCCCCCCCAAGAAGGACCCATGTGTTCTCAATGGGGCAATATGGCATCCAACGGGAATGGATTTTAAGCTCTACCCTACCATCAGTTTGATCTTACGGAAGTGACTTCCTTTCTTATAAGACAGTTGTGGGACACAGAGGCAGGAGGACAGAGGAGGATCGGTCTTCCCGGATGTATATGTCTGGGCAGAGTAATTAGACTCTAACCCACTCCCAATCACCACTCCACTACCCTGTACATAGACACACCCATCTTGCTTCAGTGTTTGGAGTCTGGGGCTGTTTTGTTCATTTGGTAGGTTGGAGGGTAGGTAGATAGGTAGGTAGGTTGGTTGATTTGTTGGTTTTGGACTTTCAGGTCACAATGTCTTGAAGTTCACCCTTTTTTCTCTCTCTATTAAAAATATTGCTAATTAGATATTATTCACTATTTATTTCAATTTAATTCTATGCCCCTTACAAATGTTAAGCATGAATAACCAGCCTCTCCAGTCATGCAGCTTCCATGCACATCCCTTTAATGCCTGCGGTGAGTGATCATTTCTGAGGGAAAGACCATTTCTATCCTGAGAGAACATGCTAGAAAGACTGGAAGACCAACTAAAGCAATACTTTTACTCAACACTTCTAGTATGATACTGGTGGCGATAAAGTCACAGCCTGAGAGGCAATCATCACAGAACTGAGTTTTTTCCCAGTCACATGATTTTGTCCTTGAAATTTAACAGAGTCTGAGAACCCTGGCCTCCCCTGGCTGGGAAAATCAAGAGGGATTGAGAGATTCAGGTCTGCTGCCCTGTGGAGACCCAGTCAGGGCTAAGATTTAAAGGTGATGCCATCCCAGGGAAGACCTTTTGCTGGGAATCAGAAAATGAACCCACGATGGCATTGGCAGAAGGAAGGAGGAGATGCAGGAGAAAACTCCCTTCTTACCCATGAAATCATCCTTTACCAAAGACTGTATCTCAAAAGTTTGGGGTAAAAAAGAAAAAACAAAAACAAAAACAAAAAAACAAGGCAAGAGTTTCAAGCAAGCCATAAATCAATATTTATGCAACCAAAAAATAAAAGAAAACAGGATTACTACAGGCCAACATGGTGGTCTAAATGATATTGGAAGAGAAAAAGTGGGGAGAAGTGTTCTTTCTTGAAGTTTAAAGCTAACCCAAGGGAGAAAGTACAAAGAAGTCAACCCTAGGCTCCTCCTTTCTTCCTATTCCTTTGGTCCTTCCCACCCAGGTATCTTCCAAATGCTATTGCAATCCATTTGTGCCTTCTGCATGGTGGAATTTAAATGAGATCTCTTTAATACTGGGAATGAAACCCACCAGGAATCTACAAGCACTTCCTGTACAAAAAGGAAATTGCAATTGGATTTCCATCATCAGTAGAATTTTCCTCTTAAGTGTGAGCAAAAGAAAATATGCAATGAGGGAAAATTGACAATGACTCTCTGGGGTCAAATGAAATAAAATCTTCCTGATGTCCTAGAAAGAAATATTTTCTAAGTCCTCTAGTGTAACAAAGTGAAGTTAATCCTGCATATTTATTATAATCCCAAAGATCACCAGATAGATCAGCACACTTTCCCTATGGGGCAATACGTTTTGCAAGCCTCCTCCCACTGCCACTGAAAAATGTATATTTTTCAGCTCTAGGCTATTAAATACAGTCAATTCTTGTTATTCGCAGAGTTACAGAAATTCACTGAAAACACTGAATTAGGGGCGCCTCGGTGGCTCAGTGGGTTAAAGCCTCTGCCTTCGGCTCAGGTCATGATCCCAGGGTCCTGGGATCGAGCCCTGCATCAGGCTCTCTGCTCATCAGGAAGCCTGCTTCCTCCTCTCTCTCTGCCTGTCTCTCTGCCTACTTGTGATCTCTGTCAAATAAATAAATAAAATCTTAAAAAAAAAAATACCACTGAATTAGTGAGTGCTGAACCATTGTTTCTAGGCAGAATGCACAATTCAGTTCCTGTGAAGCTCTGGTCACATTTTTGTCAACATAGTATACATAGCTTTGTTGTGTGTGTGTTTCTGTTAATATCCCTTACTGGATGTATATTGCTGACCCATCTCCACGACGCTCACAGCCAAGGGCCCTGTAACTCAAGCCAGAACACAGATTATCTAACACACGTATTCTCTCTGTAAGGTACTTCCCAGCCTTCCTGCATGGAGAACCCTAGACAGCATTTCAGCACCCTGCTTGAGGACTATTTTAAATAGTGAAATCACCAACAAAAAGCACAAAAATGCAAAAAAAAAAAAAACATGGCATGAGCCAGATTGGGAAAAGAACACTTACGTACACCGCGAGGGCTGAAACGAGAAGGCCGTGTGGCACCTTGTCTGACCTCGGCTGGGAACACGTGACTCAAACTTGGCTCCAATCTGCACGTGCCCACAGATGACTGTAAAGTTGTCATGAGCACTGATCTGGGGATTACAAATAAATTTTAGGAAGTAGGTGAATTTGCGATCTGTGAATAACGAGATCAATTGCATTTCTGTCTTTAGCTCCTACAGCACAGATTACTGAAGCCAAGACTGGGGAGTTCTTCAAATTTATACAGACTTTACACCCAGTAAAAGAAGGCTTTCCATTCCATTCAGACTTTGCTTGCAAGAGTCTAGTCCTCTTCTTGTCAGTGAAGAGGAACCAAATAGGGCCACCCCAAAATACACCACTTTGGCATATAGATTATTTTGAATTAAAGGTACTTGAGATACACCTGGTACAAGGACACCCTGATCATCCTTTGTCCCCTTGAAAGCAGGAGCTAAATCTCCCATGTGAGAGGTACCCTCCCTGTCCCAGGAGAGTAGAAGGCATCCTAACCACCAGACAGGAGACCCAGAATCAAGAAGGCTGTGTCAGCAAATCATGTCACTTCTTCACCAATTTACTACCCCAAGCACAAACAAACCCTTTTGTCTTGTTCAATTCATGACCATAAATATGCCAAATATATTTGGTCGTACATATTTGTCGTAAAAGCTTCCTGCTTCTGTCACTTCTTTGAGTCTCATATTTTTATGGGGTTCCCATTGTACAGAATTATGTTTTCCTCTTATTAATCTGTTTTGTGTCCATTTAACTATTGCAGCAGCCAAAGAATTTAGGGAAGAAGAGAGCATTTTTCTACCCCAGCAGCAGCCAATTTTATCTATTAGAAAGTTCCTCTTCCAGGGGTTCCTGGGTGGCTCAGTCAGTTAAGCTTCGGACTCTTGATTTTGGCTCAGATCATGATCTCAGGGTCGTGAGATTCAGCTCTGTGTCAGGTTCCAAGCACAGGAGGGATAGAGAGTCTCCTTGGGATTCTTTCTCTCCCTCTCTGTCTGTACCTCCCCCCCAAATAAATAAATCTGAAAGAAAGAAAGGGAGGGAGGGAAGGAAGGAAGGAAGGAAGGAAGGAAGGAAAAGAAATAAGAAAAGAAGAGAAAAAAGAAAAGAAAAGTAAGTTAGTTCCTCCTCCTTTATGGGCCACAGAGCCTCATGGTTAAGAGTGGACTCTGGAGCCTGATGTCTGAATTTGAACCCAGACCCATCATTTATAAGGCTTGGCCTTTGGCAACTCAACCTCACTAAGCCTCAATTTCCTTAACTTTAAAATGGGAACAGTAAGAGTACCTACCTCATTGGATTGTCACAACACTTAAATGCTACAATCAGTCTAAAGCACTTAGACCTATGCCTGCCATGTTCCTGAGTCCTCAGGAAGGGCATATTATATTGAGTTGAACAGGACACCCTTCCCCACAGTCATCACACAGAACGTGATGCGAGAAGCACCACTCTCCCTATGTTTCTCAGAGCTGGGAGCTGCATTGCTGTCGTTAGAGAGAAAATAAAGTAGTACCCTTAAAAGGCTCATTTTAACAGCGTGTCCTCTTTAACCCTTCAAGTGGATTTAACCTCAGAAAAGGGGGAAAATACAAAAGATAGTCTGTGCAAGTTCTCCAGTGTTTTCCAGATCACAGGTCTGCCTTGGCCAATGGTCCACCTCTCTGTAAGGTGAGGGTTTAACCAGTGATCTCCATGGACCCATCCTGAACAGCAATAATGTTCCAGCCCAATCTGACTTGTGACCCTTTTCCCCTCTGCTTCCGGACCCTCAGGCTGAAACAGTCTTCCCAATAACAAGATCTGAGACAAGATTTCATAAGATGTTATTGTATCTTGAACAAAGGTTCACTGCTGTGGTTCTCAACCAGCAGCCATCTTGCCTCTGAGGGGACGTTTGGCAACAATGTCCGCAGATGCTTCTCACTGTCACACAGTGGGGCAAGGGAGATGCTATTGGCTTCCGGGGGGAAAGGTCAAGGATGCTGCCGACACGCTACAAGGCACAGGAGAGCCCCACAACACAGAATCCGCTAGCCTGAAGTGGGCTAGTAGTGCAGAGGCAGAGAAAGCCTGGCTTCTCTTGAAAGCACAGTTCACACGGCTGAGTTGACCTCCCTTAACATTGAGATCCAGGGGAGCAGAAGTGAGGGGCTACTTGTTTTGGATGGTGTTCTGACCACGACTGATGATTTCATGCCAACTTTGAGAGTATGTGATCGGTGGCATTTTTGGCTAGTTAAACCCTCACAGAGTTTAATCCTGCCCTAAACCTATGTTCCCATGACCTGATTTTTTCCTAAGATCCAAATGAATGATTTTTTAAAATCTCCAAGTCTAAGTTAGAAACACTTTGTGGATTTGGTTAAGACACAGACCATCAGCTTCAGTGGAGATGATCATATGGAACTGCTTTATCCTGATGAGGAATTAGCACCTGGCAGGGGTAGAAATACTGCTGCAGCCTTGAACTATGAATATCTGTCTCACCCCATTGCACTTACTCTTTCTGGCTTTGAGGAAAGCATAACTTCTATACCTAAGGATACTTTGAAAGTCCAGAATTCTTTCAGTTGATTACCTTTCTCTTGTCCCTTAATCCTGTTGTTCCTCAGAACCTTAGAGAATCACCACGTGCTCTGACACCAGTCCCTGGACTGTTTCTGACCAACTTGCAGTGAGCACAGTCCCCAAACACTCCACACCAAACAATAAGTAATAAGACAAGAGTTTGCTCCTGGACATCTCTGGCTGCTTCGGCAACACTTAAACCCATCAGGAAATTCCCTCAGAGGGAGAGGTTTGGCACCAAGTGTGTGTGAAGTAGTCTCACTCGGACAAGCTCTTCCAGTCCAGGCTGAGCGAAGACCATGTATTAAAAAAAGGAAAAGGAGAGAGGAGCCAGCGTGGCCCTTCCTGTGGACCCAAACCACACCTCACGAGGAGGGTGTTACAACCTGACACCAGTGGGAAGGCCCCACCAAGGTTCTCTGATTACCTCCTCGGATAAGCCTGCAGACAACAGTCCCAGTATCACAATTTGGAATCACTCTTCCCAATTTTTCATTTTGTATCGATCATCTCATCAACAGCAGCGAGAGAGTTTATTGTCCCCATCTTACAGACGAGAAAATTGAGCTACACAGTTCCACACCTCACCCCAGATGGTCACATGATTCATGCAGGCACCAGACCACGGTCCCCCTCTCTCCTGACTGGCTGGTGAGACCATTACAGGAACATAAATTGAGATAATCTCACAGACAAGAAAGAATTGCATGTCCTTTTCAACCAAACCATTTTCGATGGTATGTAATGGAAACGTCCTTGCTAAACTGTATCCCCTTTACCTTGGCTTTAGTAACAACGCAGGTAAAGAAAAATTGGCTCCTTTACAAGTTATTGAATTCTTAATCTTAAGATTTGCTAAACTTTACATATGACCACAAGACAGAAGCTATAATACCCATTTTATATGTGAGAAAAATGAGGTCTGAGGTACACTGAGGTACTACATGATCAAGGTGTAATCGTGTTCCTTGGTACTGATTCAATGCAGTTGAAAACATAACCACAGCAAAACCTCCACGTGGATACTGATAGCAGCTTTATTCATAATCGTCAATACTTACAAGCAGCCAACATGTCCTCCAGTAGATGAACAGATTAATTCAGCACTAAAAACAATTGGGCTATCAAGTGTGAAAAGATACAGGGGAAAGTTCCGTGCATATCACTAAGTCAAAGAAGCCAATGTGAAAAGGCTGCGTATGAGTCCAACTACGTGATATTCTAGGAAAAGCAAAACTATGGAGACAGTGAAAAGATTAGTGGTGTCTAAGGAGAGAGGGATGAACAGGCAGCATACTAAGGATTTTGAGGTCAGTGAAACTACTCAGTGTGATACCACCGTGGCAGATACATGTCAATATGCATCTGTCCAAACCCACAGAACATAAAACACCCAGAGTGAATCCTCATGTAAATTAGAGACTTTGGGTGGTAATGACGTGTCAGTGCAGATTCTTCAGCTGTAACAAACATGCCACTCTGGGGAGGGTGTTGATAATGGGGAGGGCTCTGCCTCTGTGGGGGGGGGCAGGGCAAGGGATAGATGGAAAATCTCTGTCCTTTCCACTCAATTTTGCTTTGAATCTAAAACTATTCTAAAAATGAGGTCTATCTTCATTAAAAAGACAAAAAAATTCAGCTTCTCTCAGAGATTCAGATATTGTTGCCCTGGGGGGGTTCCCCATCCCCCAGTAGGGGTCCTTATTACACCCTTGTTTGGAAATCACTTACTTAAGTGACCTGCTGCCTGCCATTTAATAGCTCTGTGACTCTGTGACCTTGGGCAAATTCCTTCACCTCAGTCTTCAGTTTATTGCCCCTCAAATGAGTTTAATCACTTCCTCATGAGATTCTGGAAAGGATTAAAGGAAGATGCAGCACAGGAAAACTACCCAAACATTATTACTTTTCTTCTAAGAAGTTCAGGTTTGGTCTATGGGCATTTAGGCACTCACCAAGAATATTAAGGAAGGGAATGAGCGATTAGCTTTGTTTAGGAAAATCATTGATTAAAAAAATCATTTTGGGAAGCCTGGGTGGCTCAGTGGGTGAAGCCACTGCCTTCGGCTCAGGGTCCTGGGATCGAGTCCCACATCGGGCTCCTTGCTCAGCGGGGAGCCTGCTTCTCTCTCTGCCTCTGCCTGCCACTCTGCCTGCTTGTGTTCTCTCTCTCTCTCTCTCTCTCTCTGACAAATAAATAAGTAAAATATTTAAAAAAAATAATTTCATCAGCAATGTGAAGATGGATGGAAGAGTTTGTTGACAGCTTCTTGCAGTGCTCAATGAGAGATAATTAAATCTGAGAGAGTGGGATGGACAGAGAAAGGACACACACATTCACGAAGAAGTTAGGAGGTGGACTGGACAAACTTCGGGACAAACCCCTGCCTTCCTTACAAAGGAAGTTTGTTCCTTCCAAACAGCCCACAGCTGCTCCAATAACAGGTCTAGCCTTCTCTACCGTGGAGTAACTGGACCCTCCATGCTCTTCCCCTATGCTGGGACTACTACCATCCACACTGCTTAGTCCCTGGTCTCGGAATGTCTCCGTAGGCTTCTACTGTTCTTCTTGCATCCAACCCCAAGTCGTTCTCTATAAAGCAGCCAGCACGTTACTTAGAAATATAAATCAAATCTCTTTCAATCCCCTCTTTAAAATCCTCTAGTCAGTTCCCATGACACTGAACAAAATAAAATTCTTTAACCTTGGCTTTTAGGATCAGGCTGATTTCTTCTCCTGCTTCATTGACAATTTCCCTTCCCCCACTCCGTGGCAGCCTTTGTTTTCCACCAGCTAAATGCAAGCCCAGCTAACAGTGCATGCAGTTTCCTGTTCCCTCTGTCCAGAATGTTCTCCCTGCCCTCCCACCTACCTACTCCCACCGGCCCACTCCACCCCCTCCATGCTTGCACCTCTTTTGTGCATCGACATCTTCCATCCCTTTCAGGATAGAGAACATTTTCTTAATCATCTTTGCTTTCCCAACATCTTACTCAACATCTGACACATGGTAACCGTTTAGCACTTATTTGTAACATGAATGAATGAATGAATGGAAATTTCTCAGTTGAGGTTTTACTTCTTATTGAGCCAATCTTTATTTCTCATATAGTTGCTTCCTGAGTTTTTCCTCCTGGCACTGCCTTAAACTCTATCTCCTCTCCTCATACTCGCAGTTGAGACCTGGCCCCATTCACCACTCAACTGTCCTCACCTTGGACTAGACTATGTCCTCTCACCTTGGCTCTTAAGAGACATTTAGACTTCTCTCTTTTTCACCACAGAATTTCTCTGAATTTTCTCACTTCCTCTCTCTTCCACTCTTGCCCAATTTTACCTCCCCAGTGCTCCCTTGTATGCCTTCAGAAGTTATGTTTCTCCAAAGATAGTCAGAATCAACTCCATCAACAGCTATCAACACAGAGTGCTGTGTCCTACCTCAGACATAATGAATTGGCCTCTCTAGAGCAGAGATCAGAAAATACAGTTAAGCCTTGAACAACAGAGATTTGAACAGCACAAGTCTACTTAAACACAGATTTTTTTTCAGTAAGAACAATACTGTAAATGCGTGATTTATGATGGCCTTATTATTTTTAATGACATTCTTTTCTCTAGCTTGCTTTATTATAAGAATGTAGTATGCAATATAGGTAACACAAAATGTGTGTTAATCATCTGTTTATGTTATTGGCAAGGCTTCCAGTCAACAGCAGTCTATTCATAGTTAAGTCTGAAAAGTCAAAAATTATACTTATATTTTTTACTATGCAGGGGATTCAAGTGTTAACTGTATGCATTTTTAACTTTCCAGATGATTCCAAAGAAAACCAGAATTGTCACCCCAAAATATGCCTCTCTGACATAAAAATTATTTTTAACTAAAGACTATTAAGAACACAATTAGTAAACACAGGAAAAGCTTCCCCATTTCTGCCTAAAGGCAGGATATAAATTCTCCTTCCACTGGAGATAGACATATATCGGCCCAGAGCTGGCACCAAAGGACTCTGCAAACAAACCTTGTAAACTAACCCTTCTCTTCCTAGTTAAGGAAGGACAAACTACCTAGCCCTAGTTGAACTGCCCTTACCCCAGGCCCCTTTGTCTTGTCAGTGCTTCATAAATATGCTGTTTCCTTGTCTAAAAGGTATAAAAGCTTCCTGCTCTAGGCACTTCTTGACATCTTCATTCTCTTATTAACATGTAAAAATTCAATAAAATGTGTATGTCTTTCTCCTGTTAATCTTTGTCCATTTAATTTTTAACCCCAGCTAGGGACCCTAAGAGGATTGAGAAAGATTCATTCCTCTCCTGCAATTCTTGAGTACACCAAAACTTAAAACTTCCAGTAAGCTATTTTTAATTTTTTTAAATAGTTAATACCCTCACAATGCAAAAAAAAAAAAAAAAAATCTAATAGATTGCACTATTGAATTAGATTGCACTAATAGAATTCCTGCTGTTTAATAAGATGACCAACAATCCAAAGAAAAATGAGCAAGAGATATGAACAGGCATTTCTCAGAATTGCCAACAAGCATATGAAAAGTTACACCATCTTGACAAAATAAATATTCATGTCTCTATCTATACCCCCTCAGAATTCTTGCACTAAAATATATTCAGGAATGTTCTCAGTAACATTGTTTGTGATATAAAGAAATGGAATGACTCAAATGTCCATCAACAGAAGACTGTTGATGGACATAAGTAAATGACGATATATTGATTCAAAAGAATACTATATAACAATGAAAATAAGCAAACCTTAGCTCTAAGCTTCAACACAGATGAATCTTAGAAAATAATGTGGAGGGGGTTGCCTAGCTTGTTCAGTCAGTAGAGCATGTGACTCTTGATCTTGGGGTTGTGGTTTTGAGTCCCATGTTGTGTATAAAGATTACTTAAAAATAAAATCTTTTTAAAGAAAAAAAAAAAAGGATGCCTGGGTGGCTCAGCTGGTTAATGTTGGACTCTTGATCTCAGCTTAGATCTTGATCTCTGAGTGGTGAATTCAAGTCCTGCATTGGGTTCCATATCCAGCTTGAGAAGAGAAGAGAAAGGAAGAGAAGAGAAGAGAAGAGAAGAGAAGCTCATGTTCAAGCTCTCTCCCTCAAATAAATAAGATCTATATATGTCGGATGGGGGGGGGGGTGGGTAACTCTCCCAGAGATGGCCCAAGCCAGCACCTTAAATACCATCTTCAGCTAAAGACAAAAGAAAGATCCTGAGGAGGGAGCCAGTTGTGGGTAGTTACCAGGAAAACATGGTAAACAATGAAGGTTTGCTATGCAGGTTTAAGTCTATGCCTCCTCCAATGATAGGAGTTTCTAGAGATTTTGTCTTTTTTCTCTTCAAGGTATAGAAAAGAGGACATCTTTACAAATGGAGATTTGTTTTATAAATGTAAACATCCTTTGCTGAAGGGTAACTTCTACTCTGTTTTCAGAGCTTCTCCGGTGTCTGTTATCTCTCAAAATAGTCCTTATGCCAAAAAGACCTATTTTGGCATGGAGTATTCTGCTACCTTTCAGGAGAAAAAAGCAAATTAACAAGTGCAGAAGAATGCACAAAATATTACACCATTTTTATAAAATTCATAAATAAGCAATACTAAAGAATATGTTATCTAAGGATACATACCTACATGGCAAATCTATAAAGGAAGGCAAGGGGATGACCTAACAAATTTAGGACAAGGATCACCCTAAGGGAGAAGGCAGGATGGGAGACAGAGCAATGGGATAGACAGAAATCCATAGAGAATGTCAAGAGTATTCCATGTTGAGGGACTGGCTCATAGGTGTTTATGTTATATGACATCTCCTAACTTACATGGTATTTTATTTATTCTTTTGGAGGTATAAAATATTTCATTATTTCCAAATGAAATAAAAGATTTAAATGATTTAGAGTAGGAAGTATATCTCCCTCTATCCTTGTGCCCCAGAGACATTCCAAGCACGTACAACTATGGGTGCATCTATACACATTTTTACACAGAAGATACCATAACACATAGAGCACGCTACCTCCTGTATTAAACTATTGCATTATAACATATTCGACTGTCTTATTCTATATCCATCTTGTTTTCCTATTGAGTTGTTGAGCTCTTTCGCATTTATTTGCAGGAGCTCCTTTTATTTTTTTCAATAGCTTTTTCATATGCAAATGTATTTGCCTCAGCTTGTCTCTTATCGCTTGATTTTGTTGATATTTTTCCAAACAACTCTTAAGTTTTAATACTGCAGATTCATCAAACTCTGAGGGTTTGTTTATAGCTGTCTTCATGGCTTTCCCATTCTAAGTGTTAATTCCCATATTTTCTACTGACACTTTTATGGATTTGTTCTTAAATATTTTTTATCATCTGTAATTTTTTTAAGATTTTATTTATTTATTTATTTATTTATTTGACAGAGATCACAAGCAGGTGGAGAGACAGGCAGAGAGAGAGAGAGAGGAAGAAGCAGGCTCCCTGCTGAGCGAACTGTATCTCTCTGAGCAGAGAGCCCGATGTGGGGCTCGATCCCAGGACCCTGGGATCATGACCTGAGCCAAAGGCAGAGGCTTTAATCCACTGAGCCACCCAGGCACCCTATCATCTGTAATTTCTTCTGGCGTGTTAAAAAAAAAAAAATTCAACCAGGTAAATTGAAAGATCAAATTGATTTTATTCAACAATTCATGAGTCAGGCAGCATCCCACCTAGTAGGTGGAAAGGAGCTACAAGGAGTTGTACAAGGTGGAAGGATTTTATAGGCAAGAGGATGAAACAAGGAAGTCAAGAGTAGATTATTTCAGACAAGGCTAGCTTCCCTTAGGGGAAAGCAGAGGGTCTGAAGCAGGTTACCTCACTAGCCCTGATCAGTAGAGGGGAACAAAATTTGCCAACACAAAATGTATCTCTTTGGCATGTAAATTATTGTAGGCGAATTATGTTTAAGAAACAGAAGGCTCTGGAAGAACCTTTGATATTCCCCTCTTCTATCTAAAAGAATGTAGATAACTGCAGTATAATATAAACTAGGAGTGGCAGACAGGGAGTATCTTGGCAAAGTCTGTTAAAATTCTTGTCAATGTTCCACCATTTCTGTATGGCTCAGCACATATTTGTTTACCAACAATCTATTCTTTCATATTCCTGTGAATTGCATTCCTTCCCTTTGAAGTCCGAGACCCCTGCCCTCGTCTCCTTGGCTCTGGATGGCATATGCCTGTGGGCCTCATGTTCTTATAGAGCCGAAGTACGGACATAACTAAATTCGATTTTCTCCTGTTAACCTGTCTTATGTTAGTTTAATTCTTAGACCAGCCACAAAAAGCCAGTTAAGGGTAGAGGCAATTTTTCCCCCCTAACATCAGAGAATTCCAGACTGACTGGTTTAAAATTCCACTCCCATAGAGGCTGAAACTGTGATCAGGTTTGGCATTCTTGCTGTGGCTTAAAAGTGACTCCATTTTAGGCAAGTTGTTTCTTTTTAATAGATATAAAAAGTGAAAGTGGGGTCTCACTTTTTTTTTCCTTAAATGGTCATATGTTTTTCCATCACCATGCCCTAAGTAAGTCATATTTTCCCCACTAATCTGATATGCCGCCTTTTTCATAGGTAAAATATGAAACTCATATTTCATAGTAAAGGCAACAATTTGGAGAGAAGAGAGGCTAGGTAGGGGAATTCCAAGGTGCCTGAGGCAGGCCCTGCTTCCCAAGATCAGTCTGCAAAGGGAGGAGAGGGCCAGAGAGGACCAAGAAGAATGTAGTTAGGAATTCAGCAGTGATTCCTTTGATAAGGTTTAGCTCCTAGATTCAGACAGAGAGCTCCCTTAGCCTGTGCTAAGTAAGGGCAAGCATTCTCTTTTTCCTACATAACCATTTCCCTCTGGCACTTTTTCTCTTGTATTTGAAACAGAAGCCGGGATCTCCCCGGCTCTGCCAGTCACTCTCCGCCTTCCACATGGCTGATGCTAACCAGGTTCTCATTAGAAGACCATTTACTGTCTTTCCACCTTATTTCACTAAATACTAATATCCCCCTCCATCTTGACATAACAAACAAATCACTGCCTTTGTTCTTCCAGCCCCATAAATTCTATTTTGCTTCCTCTTTGAGTGACAGAGGTTAAGAAAACACAATAAAAGTATGCCTTAATTATGCTGTCAGAATGAGACTTTTCTAGGGTATTTATCAGGTCTACAGGGGTGGAAAAGAACAAACATAGGGGAAAGCCATGTTTTCAAAGATTTAAAGATGCATGAAATTCATGTTTAATGAGAAACAGATGTCCTGTAACTAATCTAATGAAAATTTTTTTGAAAACAACGGGCCCTAACTGGAACCTACCAAAAATGCCAAGTTCAAAGCCGAGGGGGACAGGAGCAAAAATAAAGATAAATGGCAGCTACTCGGGAAAAATAAAGATCTGACATCACCTCTAACCAGGTCAGACAGGGCCAGTATTTAGAATGCATTCGATTTGCCGAACCTAATCAAAGGCAGAAGGTGGCCCTAGATTCACATCAGCACCAAGGGGATGGGTTCAGGGAGTCTGCTCTGTACAGCAGCATCGTGAACTCTTATAAAAGGTAGAGGTAGATCAGATGATGTCACACCCTCCAGGACCCTTCTCAGACCCTCTTCACCTTTCTGACCTCCCCTTCAACCCCCTTCTCCATGGCTCCACCACCCTGGTCAACCTGCAGATTTCCTGACAAAGCACCACCATGTTGCGTAGGCTCAGCGCCCTGAGCACTCTTCCGCCAGACGCCTGCTCGCCCCCTTCTCAGTGAGGTCGTGGAGACTGGAGCCAGCCCTCCTGCTCCTGAGACCCCAATGTCCCTATTCTACTCCGTTTTTCCCATATCGCTGATCACTAGCTAGCATAATACAATGAATATATTCTATTATATTTGTTCTTTCTTTTCTATCTGCATCTCCCAGAATGTAAGAACATAAAGATAGGAATTGTTGTTGCTCATTGATCTACGTCCAGAACAGTGCACAGTCCATAGCTGGTCCTCAGTGAATACTGTGAGATGAGTAAGTGACATTTATACCAGCAAAAGTATTGTTGTTTGTTTCTAAATGAGAACCAAATTACAGTTGACCCTTGAACAATGCAGGGATTTGAGGCATTGACCCCTTCATAGTCAAAAACCCAAATATAACTTTCAACACCCCAGGAACAACTACTGATAGCCCACTATTGACCAGAAGCCTTACTCATAACATAAACAGTCAATGAACGCATATTTTGTATGTTATATGTACTACATACTGCATTCTTATAATAAAGTATGCTACAGAGAATATGTTATTAAGAAAATCATAAGGGGGTACCTGGGTGACTCAGTTGGTTAAGCATCTGCCTTTGGTTCAGCTCATGGTCTCAGGGTCCTGGGATCGAGCCCCATATCAGGCTCCTTGCTCAGTGGGGAGGCTCCTTCCCTCTCCCCCCTGCTTGTGGTCTCTCAATCTCTCACTCTATATCTCAAACAAAGAAATTTAATTAAATTAAAATAAATAATTAAAAGAAAATCATAAGGAAATAGTAGGTCATAAATAAGGCCTCAACAAGTATAAAAAGACCGAGATCACACCATGTATATTTTCTTACCACAATGCTATGAAATTTGAAGTCAACCACAAGAAAAAAAAATGTGGAAAGACACAGGTATGTGGAGGTTAAACAACATGCTACTAAACAATGAACAGGTCAACCAGGAAATCAAAGAAAAATTTTTTAAAAAATACATGGAAACAAATGAAAATGAAAACACAAGGGTCCAAAACCTTTGGGATGCAGCAAAAGTGGTCCTAAGAGGAAAGCAGACAGCATTACACACCTACATGAAGAAGCAAGAGAAATCTCAAATAAATAGCCTAACCTTACACCGGAAGGAGTTAGAAAAAAAACAACAAATGAAGCCTAAAGCCAGCAGAAGAAAGGAAATAATAAAGATTAGAGCAGAAGTAAATAACATGTAAACTAAAAAAAAAAAAAAAATTAGAATAGATCAATGAAACCAAGAAACCAAGAGATAGTTCTTTAAAAAAATTAATAAAGTTAATAAGGCCCCTAGCCAGACTTATCAAAAAAAAAGAGAGAAAGAACCCAAATTAAAAAATCACAAATGAGAGAAGAGAAATAAAAACCAATACCACAGAAATATAAACAATTATAAATGAATATTATGAAAAACTCTATGCCAACAAATTGGACAAACTGGAAGAAAGGGATAAATTCCTAGAAACGTATAAATTACCAAAACTGAAACAGAAAACTTGAACAGACCTATAACCAGCAAAGAAATTGAATCGGTAATAAAAAATCCAAGGGCCACAGGCAAATTTTACCACTGACAGAAGAATTAACACCTGTTCTTCTCAAATTATTCCAAAAAATGAAAAAGGAAGGAAAACTTCCAAATTCATTCTGTGAGGCCAGCATTACTGTGATACCAAAATCAGATAAGGATCCCTCTAAAAAGGAGAACTATAGTCAATATCCCTAATGAACATGGATGCAAAAATTCTCAATAAAATGCTAGCATACCAAATCTAACAGCGTATTATAAGAATCCTTGGCCACTATCAAGTGAGATTTATTCCTGGGTGCCAAGAGTGGTTCAATATTCAGAAATCAATCATTGTGATACACCACATTAATAAAAGAAAGGATAAGAATCATATGATACTTTCAATAGATGCAGAAAGGGTATTTGACAAAGTACAACATCCATTCTTGATGAAAACCTTCAACAAAGTAGGATAGAGGGAACATACCGCAATATAATAAAGTCCATATACAAAAAAAAACCCATAGCTAATATCATCCTCGGTGGGGAAAAATTGAGAGTTCTTCTGCACCCAGGAACAAGACAGGGATGTTCACTCTCACTGCTGCTAAACAGTACTGGAAGTCCTAGCCTCAGCAATCGGACAACAAAAAGAAATAAAAGGCATCCAAATTGGCAAGGAAGAAGAAAAACTTTCGCTGTTTGCAGACTTGACATTCTATATAGAAAATCCCTAAAACTCCACCAAAAAAATTGCTAAAACTGAATCCAGTAAAGTTGTAGGATATAAAATCAATGCACAGAAACCTGTTGCATTTCTACGCACCTATAATGAATCAGCAGAAATAAAAATCAAGGAGTCAGTCCATTTACAACTGCACCAAAAACCATAAGATACCTAGAAATAAACCTAACCAAAGAGGTAAAAAAACTGTACTCTGAAAACTATGAAACACTGATGAAAGAAATTGAAGATGACACAAACATTTCCATACTCATGGATTAGAAGAACAAATATTGTTAAAATGTCTATATTACCCAGAGCAATCTACACACTTAGTGCAATCCTGATCAAAATACCGACAACATTTTTCACAGAACTAGAACAAACAATCCTAAAATTTGTGTGGAACCACAAAAGACCCTGAAGAGCCAATGCAAACTCAAAAAAGAAAAGCAAGGTTGGAGGCATCACAATTCCAGACTTCAAGTTATATTATAAAACCATAGGGATCAAGACAGTATGGTAGGGTGCCTGGGTGGCTCAATCTGTTAAGACTAGACTCTTTTTTTTTTTAATTTTTTTTATTTGTTTATTTACAGCATAACAGTGTTCATTGTTTTGGCATCACACCCAGTGCTCCATACAGTATGTGTCCTCCCTATTACCCACCACCTGGTTCCTCAACCTCCCACCCCCCCGCCCCTTCAAAACCCTCTGGTTGTTTTTCAGAGTCCATAGTCTCTCTTGGTTCATCTCCCCTTCCAGTTTCCCTCAACTCCCTCTCCTCTCCATCTCCCCATGTCCTCCATGTTATTTGTTATGCTCCACAAATAAGTGAGACCATATGCTACTTGACTCTCTCTGCTTGACTTACTTCGCTCAGCATAATCTCTTCCAGTCCCATCCATGTTTCTACAAAAGTTGGGTATTCATCCTTTCTGATGGAGGCATAATACTCCATTGTGTATATGTACCCTCAGCTCTACGGTCAAATAATCTTCGACAAAACAGGAAAAAATATACAATGGAAAAAAGACAGTCTCTTCAATAAATGGTGCTGGGAAAACTGGACAGTGATATGTAGAAGAATGAAACTCGACCATTCTCTTACACCGTACACAAAGATAAACTCGAAATGGATAAAAGACCTCAACGTGAGACAGGAATCCATCAGAATGCTAGAGGAGAACATAGGCAGTAACCTCTTCGATATCAGCCACAGCAACTTCTTTCAAGATATGTCTCCAAAGGCCAAGGAAACAAAAGCAAAAATGAACTTTTGGGACTTCATCAAGATCAAAAGCTTCTGCACAGCAAAGGAAACAGCCAACAAAACAAAAAGGCAACCCACGGAATGGGAGAAGATATTTGCAAATGACAGTACAGACAAAAGATTGATATCCAGGATCTATAAAGAACTTCTCAAACTCAACACACACAAAACAGATAATCATATCCAAAAATGGGCAGAAGATATGAACAGACACTTCTCCAACGAAGACATACAAATGGCTATCAGACACATGAAAAAATGTTCATCATCACTAGCCATCAGGGAGATTCAAATTAAAACAACATTGAGATACCACCTGACACCAGTTAGAATGGCCAAAATTAGCAAGACAGGAAACAACGTGTGTTGGAGAGGATGTGGAGAAAGGGGAACCCTCTTACACTGTTGGTGGGAATGCAAGTTGGTGCAGCCACTTTGGAGAACAGTGTGGAGATTCCTGAAGAAATTAAGAATAGAGCTTCCCTATGACCCTGCAATTGCACTGCTGGGTATTTACCCCAAAGATACAGATGTAGTGAAAAGAAGGGCCATCTGTACCCCAATGTTTATTGCAGCAATGGCTACGGTCGCCAAACTGTGGAAAGAACCAATATGCCTTCAACAGATGAATGGATAAGACTAGACTTTTGATTTTGGCTCAGGTCATGATCTCAGGGTCATGAGTTCAAGCCCTGCACTGGGCCCCATCTTCTGCATGGAGTCTGCTTATTCCTCTTCTTCTGCTCCTCCCCCAACTCATTCTCTCTCACTCACTCTTGCTCTCATTCTCTCTCTTTCAAATAAATAAATAAAATCTTAAATAAATAAATAAATAAAAGATTTCTAGGGGCGCCTGGGCTCTGGGTTAAGTGGGTTAAGCCTCTGCCTTCAGCTCAGGTCATGGTCTTAGGATCCTGGGATCGAGCCCCGCATCGGGCTCTCTGCTCAGCAAGGAGTCTGCTTCCCCCTCTCTCTCTGCCTGCCTCTCTGCCTACTTGTGATCTCTCTTTCTATCAAATAAACAAAAATAAAATCTTTTTTAAAAAAAAGACAAAAAAACCCCAGTATGGTACTAACACAAAAATAGACATGTAGATCAATGGAACTGAATAGAAAACCCAGAAATGAACCCACAATTCTATGGTGAACTAATCTTCGACAAAGCAGGAAAGAATGTCCAACAGAAAAAAAAGAGTCTCTTCAACAAATGGTGCTCAGAAAATTAGTCAGTTACATGCAAAAGAATGAAATTGGACAACTTCCTTACACTGTACACAAAAATAAATTCAAAATGGTTTAAAGACCTACATGCAAGACAGGAAACCATTAAAATCCTAAAGAAGAACACAGGCAGTAACCTCTTCGACATCAGCCATAGCAACTTCTTACTAGAAATGTCTCCTGAAGCAAGGAAAACAAAAGCAAAAATAAACTATTGGGACTTCATCAAAATAAAAGCTTCTGCACAGCACAGAAAACGATCAACAAAACTAAAAGACAAAAAACCTACAGAATGGGAGAAGGTATTTTACAAATGACATATCTGATAAATAGTTAGTATCCAAAATGTATAAAGAACTTATAAAACTCAAACCCCAAAAACAAATAATCTAGTTGAAAATTTGGCAGAAGACATAAACAGACATTTTCCCAAAGAAGACATCCAGATGGCCAACAGACACATGAAAAGATGCTCAACATCACTCATCATCAGGGAAATGCAAATCAAAACTACAATGAGATATCACCTCACACCTGTCAGAATGGCTAAAATTGCAACACAGGAAACAACAGATGTTGGCAACGATGTGGAGAAAAGAGATCCCTATTTCACTGTTGATGGGAATGCAAACTGGTGCAGCCACTGTAGAAAACAGGATAGAGAGTCCTCAAAAAGTTAAAAATAGAACTACCCTAGACCCAGCAATTGCACTACTAAGCATTTACCCAAAGAATACAAAAGTACTAATTCAAAAGGATACATGCATCCCGATGTTTATAATGGCATTATCTATAATAGCCAAATTATGGAAAGAGCACAAATATCCATCAACTGATGAATGGATAAAGAATATGTGGCATATACATACAATTGAATATTATTCAGCCATAAAAAAGAATGAAATCTTGCCATTTGCATGACTTGGAAGCTAGAGAGTATAATGCTAAGCAAAATAAGTCAGAGCAGACAATATGTCAGAGAGACAAAATATGTCAGAGAAAGACATATGATTTCACTCATATGTGGAATTTAAAAAACAAAACAAACAATCATGGGGGGGGTGCGGGGTAGAGAGAGGCAAACCAAGAAACAAACTCTTAGCTTACAGAGAACAAGCTGACGGTTACCAGAAGGGAGGTAGGTGGGGGATGGGTTAAATAGGTGGTGGGGATTAAGGAGGGCTCTTGTTGTGATGAGCACTGAGTGTTGTATGGAAGTGCTGAATCACTAAATTGTACACCTGAAAATAATATTACACTGTATGTTAACTAATTGAAATTCAAATAAAAACCTATTTTAAAAATGAAAATCATAAAGAGGAGAGAGTACATCTACAGTACATTCTGTACCGTACTTAATGTTCAAAGCTATAATTTAACATGTTTAAGAGTTTTATGTCCGTATCTTCAAGTTTTGGGAGGAGAAAATGAATGCTGTATTCCTGATTTGTTAAAAGGACAAGTTAGTTGAAGGGTTGGACCATGGCATTCTCCAAAGCCATTGGTGCGGAGGGGGCATTTTGCCTGGTCTTTTCATTCACATGTGTCAACAGCTTCCATAAAGAAAGAGTATGTTTCTTTGGATAGTTGGGAAATTTCTGAGTTTGACTTTAGTGGGAAGCAAACCAATCCCCTTGGACAACCACACTGAGTTATAAATTCACCTCATTTTGTTTTTATTTTAATTTTTCATTGGAAAAAAAGTCACCCTTCATAAAAGAATACTGCAATGCATACCTATATATCTCTCATCTAGATTCACTGACATTTTGCTGCATTTGCTTTTCTCTCTCTTATAATACCCTGAGAACTTTTAAACATCAAGACTTCTCTAACTATTTCATCTGTACTGAAATCCATTATAATAAGCTCTAAGGAGACAGCAAAATCACTTGAACTTCTTTGAGTTTAGTGTGTCAGGTTGCTACTGAAGTCGACAGTGTAGTTATATGAAGCTGGAACTAATGGATGAGCAAACCAACCCCTTTCATTTTATAGACAAAGGAAACAAAGCCCCCAAATCAAGGGTAGTCAGGTGTCATTATGGGAAACCGTTGGACCCAAGTCACTGTCAAGGCACTAGGATATGGGAGAAGCTCAGACAAGGTGGACAGACTGTGATGCATACATAATTGGTCTTCGGCCCAGTTAAGTAAGACATGACTCATTGCAGGCAGGACTGGACAGGGAATGAATCACCCTGCCTGTGTGCTGTTGTGTATTTGAGGAATGAGGACCCTGAGCTTTGGGGTCAAAGAAGGAGAAGAAGTAGCAGAAAGCTGAAGATTCCCACATGTCCCTGCATTTAGTTTTTTGGTGTGTGTGGTACACCGATGTTTGAATCCTTTGAAAAATAATATAATTTAAGGTGGCAGATCTTTGCTATGCTCTGACTTGTCTTATCCAAGATGAGAGTTAAGAACTGGAGATCAAATTGAAGTCATCGATAAATACTATTACTTAGGCAGCCCAGGTTGAGGTGTTTTGGCAGTGATCAGGGACAAGTAGTCGGCCGCTTTTTATCAGAAAGGCCTCATTCCAGAGGCTTCTTGGCTATAGGAGAGCCTTGTTGTTCACATAATGAGTGTCACAGATAGGTTTTTCATTGGTGAAATTAACAGGGTTCATGATCAGCATAAGAGTTGTTAAAAGTGAGCTTTTTTTTTTTAAAGATTTTATTTATTTATTTGACAGAGAGAGATCACAAGCAGGCAGAGAGGCAAGCAGAGAGAGTGAGAGGGAAGCAGGCTCTCCACCGAGCAGAGAGCCCGACACGGGACTCGATCCCAGGACCCCGAGATCATGACCCGAGCCGAAGGCAGTGGCCCAAACCACTGAGCCACCCAGGCGCCCCAAAGTGAGCTGTTTTTACACAAAGATTTTATTTAGTTATTTGAGAGGGAGAGAACATGCATGTGAGCTCTGGGGAAAGCGTAGAGGGAGGGAGAGAATCTGAGAGTCCCCACTGAGTGTGGAGCCTGACACAGGGCCCCATCTCATGACCCTGGTATCATGACCTGAGCCAAAGCCAAGAGTTCATTGCTTAACCAATAGAGCCACTCAGGTGCCCAAAAGCGAGCTTTTATTTAGGGAAATTAATGGTACTCATGATATGTGGATTGGTTCAAATATTTCAGAGACTCTACCCAATCACCAATAACCCAAACAGAATAAAAGAATCCAGGGATATCTGTCACCTCTGATCTTAGGGACCATGCCCTGAGCTAAATCCTATAGTGTCCCACCATGATTTCAGTGTGCTGGTTACCTGATCAGTCTAACAGAATCTTACCTCTAGAGCACAGTTTCTCAACCTTGGCTCTGTTGCTATTTTGCCCAGATAATTATTTTTTGTTGAACACTATCCTAAGCACTGAAGGATTTAGAGCAGCACCCCTGCACCCAGCCCTCTCTTCTAACAACCAAAAACATCCCCAGATATTACCAAATATTCTCGAGGAAGATAAATTGCTCTCAAGTACTGCTATTCAATAGAATTTTCTGTGATGATGAAAATGTTCTACATCTGCATGGGTCCAACACAGAAGCCACTGTCACATAAGCCTTATTAACTTTAAATGTGCTTAATGTGTCCAAAGAAGTGAATTTTTAGTTTTATTTCGTTTCAATTCATTCCATTTGAAATCTGAATAGCCACGTGTGGCTAAAGTCTACCACATCGGACAATACGGCTCTAGAACATACCAGATCTGCCTTGAGCCAACCCTTCATGGAAGGTGGTAGCCAGAGTGTCTACAAAGAGAATTGAGACTTTATTAAGGTGCCAAAACAAGTTGTATGAACTGGGTTTATGACAGCTAGCTACCAAATGTTTGTTTTATAGATTGAGAGGAAGAAAAAGGAAAAAAAAAAAAAAAAAAAAAAAAAAAAAAACACTCCAACCAGATCTGTCCAGGGCAGTTTTCTTTCCATTTTTAAAAAAATGGGTTTACTATTTACGTGTTCCCATCCAGCCATATCCTACACCATAATGTCTTGCAGAGAATTTTTTCTTACACAAAGAAAAATGGAATAAAAGGAAATGAGCGTAGGGTTTTTTTTGAGATTTATTAGATCTATTACTTAGAGATAAATCTTCGTCTTTCTTTTCCCTCACATTCATAATTTTTTCAGTTCACATTTTATCTTTTCTTTATTATCTAGTCTTGCAAAAGGTCTCTGATCCAAGGTAATAAAAACTGTGACCCAGTCTTTCAGCTTTTATCAAAATAATCTTTCAATATATTCAAATAATAACACCAGATAACTATAGGTATCAAATAGTATCTGGGTAAAGATTCTGACTCCTCCAGTAGCAGAAACTGATGATTGGATATATTTGTAACAGTCATTCTAGAACTTTGAAACAACAGTATTCTAAAGTGGGGAAGGATGAAAGCCAACAGCACAATGAATCATGTCTAGATAGGGATTATGACAATCCTCATATTGTGAATGAGACAAAACTGAGGTCCAAAAAGGTTAGATGACTCTCCAGAACGGGAAAATCTCATCTGTAAAATGGACTTGGTCTTGGGTCTTCTGACCCCATATCCAGTGTTACTGCTGTTTCTATTTTTTAAACATAAGATGGAAACAAGAGAATTTATGATTGGTTCTTAGAATGTGTACTTTCCTACGCTCTTGATAACTAGACTGAAATCACAGAAATAATCTCATTTTAGAAATGGAATTATCATAACATCCAAAGTATGAAAGGAGTACTTTGTTGATTTTGAAAAAAAAAAAAAAATGGAGATGCCTGGGTGGCTCAGTTGGTTAAGTGTCTATCTTCCATTCAGATCGTGATCCCAGGGTCCTAGGGTCGAGTCCCACCTCAGGCTCCCTACTCAGCGGGGAGCCTGCTTCTCCCTCTCCCTCTGCCACTCCTCCTGCTTGTGTTCTCTATCTCTCTCTCACTCTCTCTCTCTCAAATAAATAAAATCTTTTAAAATAAACAAAAGTAGAACTACCAGCAATCCTACTTTCCGGTATATGTCCAAAGAAAATGAAAACAATACCTAGAAGAGATACAACTGCATCCCCATGTTCAATGCCCCATTGTTCACAACAGCCGAGACTTGGAAACACCCTATGTGGCCTTCAACAGATGAATGGTCAAATAAAATGTGGTGTATGGATAGAATGGGATATTATTCAGTCATAAAAAAATAAAATAAGAAAATCCCACCATTTGTGACAACATGAACCCTGAGGGCATTATGCTAAGGAAAGTAGGTCAGAGAAAGATAAATACAGTATGATAAAACTTATGTGTGGAATCTAAAAAAGTTGAACTTTAAGAAGCAAAGAGTGGGTTTGGTGATTGCCAAGGCTGAAGAAAGGGGAAATGGGGGAAAGGTGTGATGTTGGTCAAACTGTATAAACTTCCAGTTATAAGAGGACTAAGTTTTAGAGGTTGAATGTATTTTATGGTGACTATAATTAATAATACCACATTATATACTTGAAATTTGCAGAGATTAGATCTTAAATATTCTTAGCATACACACAAAAAATTCTAACGATGTGAGGTGATGGATATCTAACTTTACTAACTTTATTGTGGTACTTGTTTCACAATGCATATGTATCAAATCATCATGTCAACTTACAGAAAGCTATATGTCCATTACATCTCAATAAAGCAGAGGTAAAAGAATTTAAAGAGAATCATGACCAACCTTGAATTTCAAATCCTTAAAAAATAAATAAAGGTGTATGGTTCGGGAGTCAGGTCTAAATCCAGGCTATCTCCCTATCTTTGGATAATTTATTTAACCTTTCCTGCCCTGATTTCATATACTGAGTGGAAGTATTTATAAAAGAATTGTTGTAAGAATTAAAATCATGAATATTGAGGGCCTATTACAGAGGAAGTGGCCATTGCTTCTGTATTCCCAGACTTAGAAAACCTTGCTTGGTACATTGTTAGAGTTGACAAAAACTAATAAATGGATGGATAGAAGGATGGATGGAATGGATAAGTGGGTGAATGGATGAATGGATGGATGAATGAGTGAATGAATGAACGAACAAACAATGGGAATGGTCCAACAGAGAGGAATCTAAAATGCTCTACATAGTAAACCCAATATGTAAATGTAGGATTATAAACAATGCAGATCTTTGGATCCTCCCCCACAGACATTTTCTTCTCTTGGCTTCTTGACTCCATCCTCTCCTGGCTTCTGTCCTACCTCACTGCTGGCACCATCTCAGGGTGCAGAGGAAGAGGAACTCGAAGAGATTAGAGTACATAGACAAAGAAGAACAAGGGAATCGATCTCAAAGAGAGTGAGGTAGGAGACAGTTTGTCGCCAATATAAAATCACAAACATTTTCACATTACATTGGAGTTGTTCCAGGTATCTGAAGATATCATTTACGTTTTTATTACTTTGAAATTACGGTCACAATTTCTCAGAGCTTGGGTTGTTAGTTTAACCCATCTTCCTACTAGACCTGTTATCGAATGTATTAATACAGGAGCATGTTATATTACTCATCACAATATTTTAAAAACTTGTTTATATTTTAATGTGGTTTCCTGTGTAATCATATGCATTTTATGTTATACATGTAAAAACATCGTTGTAAGAAAAAGTCTAGTGGCTTCACTAGATTCCAAAGGGGTCCATGGCATAAGAAAAGTGAATCACTCTTGATCTAAGTGATAAGTCCTAAATTTCTATCTTCAGTTCTGAGTTGGCTCTAATGGCAACCTCATGAATTCCGTTGCCTCCTTGATCCCTCCATCATGGGTGTCCAGAAGGCATCTCAACATCAGACACAAAGAAATAAGCTCAGAGGTTCCATCCTTAGCTACTCTTCCAGTCCCGCCTTCAAATCGCTGGAACTCCAGAACCACCACCTCCAGAACAGCCCCTGAAATTCTCTAATCAACGAGCTTCAGGAAAAAATAACAAGCCGGGTGTCCCCCAGAAAAGGCAAGCTGATTCTTATTTTGAGGAAAGGAGCACAAAAGGATTGAAATAGCTAGGAGGAGCCTTTTCAGAAAATTTCCAAACCAGAAACTTCCCTTAGTAGTTACTAGCGATGAATTCTATCCCCATCCCCCTCTTTAGAGTTGAAAATTCATATTGTCCATCCTTGTGAGGTCTACCCTAGGATAAGACAAATCAGGGTGGGTGGGGCAGAGTGGAGGATGAAAACAAATCCTTTAAAATGGGTTTATTGGGGCACCTGGGTGGTTCAGTGGGTTAAAGCCTCTGCCTTCGGCTCAGGTCATGATCTCGGGGTCCTGGGATCGAGCCCCACACCTGGCTCTCTGCTGGGCAGGGAGACTGCTTCTACCTCTCTCTCTGCCTGCCCCCTGCCTACTTGTGATCTCTGTCTGTCAAATAAATAAATAAAATCTTTAAAAAAATAAAATGGGCTTATCCGCACCCAACCAGTAGGACTCACAAGGTCTTCTCAAAGGGTATAAGGCACAGGTGAGCTGGGGAGTGAAGCTGGCATCCGGCCCTCCCATCAGATCCACCAGGGAGGAGGCACAGGAAAGTGTAGAGATCATCTGTGGCTCCAATGGTGGCGCAGGGAACCGAATTTCCTTTCCTGAAACTCAACAAGTGTGTGACTGGCTCATATTCTGAATTAGCCCCATGACCTATTTGTATATTTAGCCTTAAAGGTCACTCTGGTTTGGGATTAATCGTTGACTATGAGCTCACTGAACAAATATTTTGTGAGGGGAGGGAAACTAACATTTACTGAGTGTGCGTTCCATTCCAGGCACAATGCTGGAGGTTTTTAATGTGTGATATCATTTAATCCTCAATGAAATGTCAGATCTCTTGGGATTAATACTGGACCATTGGCTCATGTTCACTCTACATGTCTACATGCTGTCAACTCATGTTTCTACCTTCAGCATGGCTTCCAAAGGCACATCCAAACTCTCAAACTTCCCTCTCTAATTCTCTGCTCACATCACTTATGAGAATCCCAAACATTGCCAAGACTCTCCATGCCCTACCCAGGTCACCCCACAAAACTGCTAATCTCTAAGTTGGCTTTTCTAAGTAAATGATAGCCAGATTACCTTTAAAGACTCCATATTTTTTCCACATTGCCACTATCCTTCTCCCTAATCACCAAATGCTAGCCTAACTCTCCAAATCCATCCAACTGGTGTCCCAGCTTCCAGTCTGGCCTCTTCACAGATCCATTCTCCCTCACTCAGAACCTCCCAGTGACTTCTCATCGTTTCTTAGAACAGAATGCAGTTGTCTTAAGGGGAAGCCCCAGACTTTGGCTTTATTTTCTGCCACTCTGGCCACAAAGGCCTTGCAGATTCCAGAGTCCATCCCATGTCAGGATCTTAACCTCCTCCACACCCATAGAGATAGACACACAGTAGTCTTTGGATTTTTTGCAATTTAGTACTTTACAGCGAGGTCCTGTCATTTGTTCTTAGGCTCTGATACTGGCTGTAGCTTTCAGGTTAAGTCCAAAGACGTTTTAATTTGGACACCCATTTTAAAACTTAATTTATATTTCATGTATATGCTTTCAAACGCACCCACAAACAGGATGAATACAATTAGAATACAATTATTGTTCACCAAATTACTCTTTTAAAATGTAACTTGCAGAATCCTTTTATATTGATTCTTACAGATGTGCTTTATTCTTTCTGTTGCTTACTCTCTCCTGGTATGAATGCACCATAATTCGCAGTTTCCCCATGAGCTGTTCTAATGTTTTTCTTTTATGAATGCTACAATGAACATCTTTGTACATGTGTCCCTGAAAACTTGAGTATTTCTGTAAGTCAGTTTCCTACAAGTGGAATGCTGGAGCATATACGAAATGAGCATTTTAAATGTTCATCTCTTTTGTCTAGCTGTCCTAAACCCAGGTATTAGAGAGCATGATCTCCTGTGCTTTGTAACAGGAGAGGAAAACTTAGAACAAAAATGCCCAGGCAGCAACTGGAGACCAAAACAGGGCTAGGATGGGAGGAAGGGGCAAGAGAGGGCGATTTGAAAGCCTCCTGGTGGTGGTGGGCGGGTGAGTCCTCTGAGACTACCTCTAGAGGAGCAGCACCCTCCGAGGTTGGGAAGGGAAAGAAGCACAGTGGAGTGGAGAGAACCCAGCAGAGTGTCCAGCAGAAGGCAGCACCATCAGTAGAGCCAGGGGTCAGGTAAGTTAAGGAGAATAAGACCTGAGGAAAGTTGCTTGCATTTGGCAAGGAGGGTTTTCCATAGTGTGGTTTCTGAAATTCTTTTTTTTCTCTATGCCTCAATTTATTTTTTTAAGTTTTTATTTAAATACCAGGAAGTTAAAATACAGTGTAATAATTAGTTTCAGGTGTACAATATAGCGATGGTCTGGATTCTTATCAAGGATGTATCTGAGTTTTTGAATGTAGAAACCAGTACCATTTATTGACTGTTTGCCCCTAAAGCCCTCTAGACCACCTCTGAGACAGAGAGGTCCAGGACCGGGTTAAGACCTCACCTGAGTCAGTGTTCCCTGGACACAGAGAATAGACTGTGTCCCCTGAACTAGATCAGAAGATCCCAGCTCCAAAAGTGTTGAGTTAGCTAGTCGTCCCCACCCATATGAAGGGTGGAAGGGCTTATTACCCTGAACCTCCTGATCCTTTCCCTGTGGGGCTCAGTTCCCCGCCCAGCCTGGGCACCCACGCAGACCACGCCCACCAGACACACCCACTCCAGGCCACGCCCACAGCCCGCAGTGCAAGGACCCATCCCAGAAAGCAGGTGAGCCAGGTTCACCTGGAAGCCTGATTGGTTCACTCATTTGTGTCACTTCAGGAGCTGCTCTCTGATGACGCTACTGTTGTCTGAGTGAGCAGGTGAAGAGAAAAGGAATGGGTGGAGGTGGGACTTCAGAGTGTCTACAGGGGCTGAACATTTAGCTTCGCCACTTATTAGCCAAGTAATGTGGACCCAGTTATTTGATGCCTCTGAGCCTTCGTTTCCTTGTCTGAAAAGATAGGAAAATAATAGAACCTGCCTTGGGGTTGTTGTGAGGATTAAATGAGGTAATATATGTGGTGAGCTTGGGAAAATGCTTTTTATAGATGAATGAAATCTGGGAGGGGGCTAGCGGGACCGGGGAGCAGATGGAAAGGCAGTGTGGTACAGAGGCTCAGAGCACGGACTCTGGATGTGGTCTGTCTGGTTTGAGTCCTGCTCTAACAGGGAACTAGCAGTCTGTCTAATCCACCTGTACGTCAGCTGCCTCAACGATGAAACTGGATGAGGGACAACACCACAGACTACTGGGAGGAGCCAGTAGGCAGGAGCGTTGAGAGCCATGGCTGGCCCAGGACACCACGAAATCATTTGCCATCCTTCGGCATTCTCCGGGGCTAGTGCCTGATGGGCACCCTGCTTACTCAAAGGCATGACGAATTAATTCTCTAAGAATTATCTGAAAATGTCTTATTTTGCACGTTCATTCAGAAAATGTACTGAATTCTTACTAGGTTAAGTGAAATAAGTCAGACAAAGAAAGACAAAGACCCTGTGATTTCACTTATATGTGGATCTAAAAAACAAAACAAATATGTAAAAAAAAACAAAAAACAAAAAAAACCAAAAACCCACCCATACAGCCAGAGAACAAACTGGCAGTGGCCAGGGGGAGTAGGTGGAGGGATGGGCAAAATGCAGGAAGGGGGGGCGCCTGGGTGGCTCAGTGGGTTAAAGCCTCTGCCTTTGGCTCAGGTCGTGATCCCAGGGTTCTGGGATCAAGCCCCGCATGGGGCTCTCTTCCCCCCTCTCTCTGTGCCTGCCTCTCTGCCTACTTGTGATCTCTGTCTGTCAAATAAATAAATAAATAAATAAATAAATAAATCTTTTGGAAAAAATGCAGGAAGGGGAGTGGGAGATAGAGGCTTCCAGTTGTCAAAAAAAAAAAAAAAAAAGTCCTGATTTCTTAAAATAAAAAGGTACTATCTTTGTCTGTTATTAAGAATTCTTTCCTCACTGGTGGAGAACTTCCAGAGTTCTCTGCCTAGTTAGTTCAAGGCTCTGAGGGAAAAAAATTGAAAACACAGTCTTCGCATTCAAGGCAGAGGACATAAGATATGTACATAATCACTGCAAAGTGCACGGAGCTCTGGGTGCGGTACCCCTTCGCTGTCTTGTTTAATCCCCACAGTCACAAATAAACCTCAACCTGCCATAGAGGAATGGGTGATACAAATGAAATTAAATGAGCAACAAGCACATGTGAGTTGTAAAACTCTCCCTTCGTCCCCTTTGATCTTGGAAAGATTTAGATGCCCAGACCTCTGCATGCAGGCTTTCTTTTTGTTCCTTCCATTAATCTTGCTTTGGTTCTCTATATGCAGAGCAAGAGTGCTGCCCTGTGTAAATCATTTAAGGTTGTAGAGCCTTGCTTCAGTGTAAAATGAAAATGCAGTGAGCGGGGGGAGGGGGGGGTGGTGAAACTTGGAGGTGTGTAGCTAGGTGGGCTAACCTGGGAAGTGCGCAGATCCCAGGAGTCTGGCTTATGTCACCTAGGAAAGCCAGGAAGCACAACAGAGGAGGCATCCCTTGAAGGAGAAGCTTGAAGAGTAGGGGGAGCTTTGCCTGGCAAATTGGATGGGGAGAATGAGGGGGCAGGGGTGAGGAGGTGGAATGTGATGTTCCCTACAGAGAAGCTGAATTCGCAAAGCAGAGTGAGAAAGCTTAGCATGTTCTAGAGGCCATGGGGCGTTTGCTGAACCAAATCACTTTGGAGAATTAAAAGATAATGGAAAGTGGAAGGCAAGGACCAAGGTCTTCCTTGCCGGGTTCAGTTGTCCTTTTTGGTGAGCAATGGGGAGCCATTGAAGAATATTGAGCATGAGAGTGACATGATTAATTGTGCGTGTATGAAATACTTGGGCAGTCACGTGAAGATGAACTAGACAAATAAGAATGAGAGGCAAGACGTTGGCAAGGAAACTATAGCTATGATTGAGGTGAGTATCTGAACAGGGCAGATGCTGAAGGATAGAAAGAAAGGAGGAATGGAGAAGGAAACTGGTCATTGGCTGGGTGTGAGACATGAGAGCAAGTTTTCACCGACTAAACTCTCCCTCAAGGTTCTGGCTTGGGAAGCAGGGGGAAGGGCAATGCCATGCACAGGTGATGGGAAAACAGGAACGGGAACCTGTTTGGGGGGTTGATGTCAGTTTTAATCACATGGGGCTGGAAGCACCTGTGGGAGCGTCAGGTGGAGATATCCAATGGCCAGTTTCCAAATATGGGTGTGGAGCATCTGCCACCTGCAAACTTGGACTTCATCCGTGTCCTTCCCTCCTTTCCTCCTAACCTCTCCCCATGGATTTTTATGGGGTTGTGGATTCTTGAGAATGATGAGAGCTCCAGACCCTTTCTTCAGGAAAATACATACGGACACGTGCAGAGGAGACACCTGTTCTCTCCCTCGGTGTCTCCTTTACTCTCACACGACTACCAAGCCAAGGGCTTCTACCCCACACCAGGCAATTCTGTGACACCAGTTGGGTGTCCCGCAATTTAACTCAGTTCTGACACCATCTGTCTGGAGATAGCAGCAGATCCCACAGATTAAGGGCTCAGTCCCACAAGAGCCTCCATCTCCACCCCCCCCCCCCCCACACACACACTCCAGATGCCAGTCCCAAGTCCAGGTTGTCACCTGTGCCTCTGACCCATTGGCTCTAAATTGGAGGCTTCCACAAAACCCTCACCAGTTTCAATTAATTTGCTAGAAGGCTCACAGTGCTCAGGAAAGCAGTTCACTTACTTTTTACCAGTTTATGGGGAGGGAGAGGATAATGGATACAAGAGGAACCTCCAGAGAGAAGAAAGGCGTAGGAGAAAGGTCAGTGGGAAGGGGAGAAGAGCCCCCATGCCCTGCCCCCACACACTCCTCTCCCCACATGTCCATGTGTCCACCAGCCCAGAAGCCTTCTGAACCCCATACTACTGAGATCTTTATGGAGGCATGATTGTGTACCTGACTGATCAATAGTTCCATTTTCGGCCCCTGTCCCCTCTCTGCAGAATGGGAGTTGGAGCTGAAAATTCCAAGCTTCTAATCATGTTCAAGTCTTTCTGGTGACTGGCCCCCATCCAGGAGCCATCCAGGAGCCCATCCGGAGTCACCTCAATAGAACAAAAGATGACCCCAGTGCTCTTATCGCTTAGGGATTTATGCGGGTTTGGGGGAGCTCTGTGCCAAGAACAGGGAATGATATCCCAACAGCATATTTTTTATTTAAGTCACAGTATCCCAGCATGCATGCAAAATAGGCTCTCAGGAGAGCCTATGCATGGATCTTATCGGTGAAACCGAGTCACACACCCATGGCAGAGTGAAAGGAAGCCCTTGGGACACTCCAAGGGTAGAAGAAGGGGAGCCACAGGCACAAGAGGGGGCCCGGGGGCCAAAGTATGGGGTCACTGTGACCAGGGCGGGCCAGGATCCAGCAGCACCAGCACCAGCACTGCCAAGGGTTTACGGGCTTGCAAGGAGGAGTCGCTGGGGCATCGGTGAAGATTCTGTCATGTGATGAGGGAGGCACAAGAAGCGCCCGCAGATCAAGTGGGTTTCATGAGTGCAGACTTTTCTCCCAGCTCGGGTCTGGTGAGATCTGAGGTCGTCATTCACAGATCGCCACGGAGCCCCCTGCTCCCCGTAACCAGTCATCACTGTGTCTTTCAACAGTTCTCGTCTCTTAAGAATTGAACGTCGGGGAAGGTTTGAATACTTTGAAGAAAGAGTAAGGAAACAGAGCGGTGAGTGGAGGAGGAAAACAAAAGCTACGGAGAGATGTGAGTCACAGAGGAAATCACTGACTCGGGAATTATATGACACTCGGTGCATGCATGAGTAGGTTTCCCTTAAGGACGAAAGCCTGAGTTATCTACTCTCCGATTCTATATGCACCGTCAGGAATTAATAAACATGCTGGGAGTGTCATCGCATGTAAGAGGCAATATACAAAGATCTCTTTCCTCTCGGCATTTGGTTTGCAAACTAATTGAAGGAGAAAAAAACTTACTGTGCTTCAAGGTAGACATGCACTTAAATAATCCACGTCTGCAGTGAGGCTAATTCACCCCACATGTACACAGCAAGGTTTATCACTGAAAGATCCATGATAAGGGCAGAAAGGAAATAATTTTGAAGAATGAGAGAGAGAGAGAGTGCGCTTTGTTATCTAGGAGGGTGTGAAAACAGCCTTGTGTCTTGCTTCTTGGAATTCATGCTTCCTGTGTACACATTACTAATTCTTCCTGGAAACACAAGGAAGAGTCTTTTTTTTCCTGCGATGTCACTGAGGGCATCAAGTAAATGCTCTGGGCGTCTACATGGCCCAGACTTCCCTCTAGGGCCAGCTCATGGTCCCATGGTTCACTCCACACACAGGCCCACATGGAGGGAGTCTTAGGGCCTCAGCAGAACTTCTTCACTCAAGACCGCAGGATTTCTTTGCAGTTATAAAATCCTAGGAATATCCTGTTGATTAATTTATAATTACTTATCGTTCTATTCTTAATTCTAAGAACAAGAACAGTCAACACTTCAATATCCCTTAGCTACGTGCTAAGAATGAGTCTGTGTGCTTTCCACATAAACTCACTCAATCTTCATAACATGAGAACAGAGAGACTGGCTGAGTCACTGCCCAAGGTCACACAGCTAATAAGTAACAGAGCTGGAATTGAAGCCAGGTACCTGTTCCTAACCACCACCACCTCGTTCTAATCTGTATGCACAAACAAAATGCAAGAGTGAAATAAGAAACAACCACGTTCCCACCAATCAGAACTGACTACCAACATTTAATCCAATTCATGCTATGACGTTTCTTTTTCGAAGAGTCAAAATAGTGCCTATAACACATACACTGCAGTGGCCCAGGGGTCCACTGACCCATCCTTCCTCCTCGTGCTCTGCAATTATTGGCACAAATATAACTCATCTTCGTCCAACCCGATTGGTTGGTGCCACTGGCACTTACAGGTAAAATGGTGCCCTTTACTGTCACCTGACTGCTGCCTGTCTCCTGTTTAAGGAACACCACACTGGCCCCCACCTCCCAAAATCCCACCCTTGTTTATTGCACTCAAATGCCATTACCAAACCAAAGACTGAGATAAAACGGAAGTACAGTGACTAACAGGGCTCCATCTGGAGAACAGGTTTTAATGTTCAGGTGGATTATGTGGCAGAATATTCGGGCAGGACAGAGGAGGAGCAAGGATCACTTCTACAAGGGGCTTCAAGAGCCGGACTTCCATCTCTGCCCCCCGGACTACCCATCACAGACTTCATCTCAGGCAACAGCGACTCCATCCAGGAGCTCAGGCCAAGTTCTTGGTATGATCTTCAGCTCTTTCTCCTGAATTCCATGTCCCACAGTTCAGGTCAGAGGTCTTTGTTTTGTCCCCTGATGACTTCCAGGTGTCTAGAAGAGTGCCTAGCTCCTGGTAAGCTCTCAGTACCTATTTGTGAGGGAACTGAAGGTGCTAAAGGCAGGCAGGAAACATCAGGGGAGTTGAGGGGGAACCCCAAGTCTTTAAGGTAGACAGGCTAGGTTGGATTGAGTCTGGGCAAAACCCAACCTTATGTGTAATGTGGACACACATTACATATCCTTACATCAGACCTCGCCCATGCTCGCCAATACCCCTGGTGTTTCCCTGGCTCAAAACAGTCTTGGATGGAGACAAGTGAATATACCCATTTTACAGGCTGTTAGATATAAGCCCTGTATTTTATAAAAGCAATCAATATCCATGCTGCCAACTTGGGATTTTTGAACAATGAAGAAAATATGTGCCAAATATTAAGTGTATGCCAGGTACTGTTGTAGGTGTTGCAGATGCATCAACAAGCAAAACAAAAATCTCTGCCTTCATGGAGCTTGCAGCCTAGCCAGGGAAGCAGGCAATCAGTGTAGTCAATAGCACATTGCAGTGTTTTAAAAGGGGTGAAGAACAAGGAATTTTTATTCTGGAATAAGAATAATGATCATTAAAAAAACAAAAGGACTTAATAAACCAATATTTGCTCACTAAATCCTGGAAGGACTAGAATCAGGACAGCTCTCAGTTTTATTTTGAAAAAATTAAGAAAAACAGGGTCAGTGTGCTATCCCCTGAGTGGGAGAACCATCACATTTTATCTAACGTACAAAGCGCCCTGGGTTTTAGAACATAGTCATGCTGAAGACCACCTTCCTGCATGGTCTGTGTCGTCTTTCTCCTTCATATGCTGCCCATTTGATGCACTATCCTCTTTGCCCCCCTCTTTTCCAGGCTCGTGATTAGGAAACTGAGGATCAGAGCACTTGAGTGACTCGCTCATGTCCTACAGGTGAGCTAATGATGGAAGAATGGGGAGCCTAGGTTCTGACATGTGTAGGTGTTCTTGAATCATCCCCAGACTGGAAGTGCAGAATCTCATGGGCTGGACTGGGGTGGGTGAAGGGAGAGATGAGATCCAGAGGTATAGACAGCTCTTGTGGCTACAGTATTCATTTATTCAGGAAAAAAATTATTTATAATAAAATAAAACTAATCTATTGAGCATAGTATGGTCCACACCTGGTCCACCTTTTCATAAATAGTCTAATTAGATCCTCATAAAACCCTAAGGCATCTAGGAAACCGAGGCTCTGAGATGTTGCATGAACTGCTCAAGACCCCAACCTAAAAGTGGGGGAATCAGGAGAAGAAAGACCCTGGCAGTCTCACTTCCGAGCTCTCGAGAAAAAAAGAAACCAAAACACACGTGAGCAAAAAGAGAAGCGATAACACATACTTCATATTACTTCACATCAGATTTAACTCACTTAAAGAAATGGTAGAAGGCACCTGGGTGGTTCAGTGGGTTAAGCGACTGAGTCCTGATTCAGGACGTGCTCTGAGGCAGGGTAGGGTAGGGACGGGTGTCCTGAGAGTGAGCCCCACATGGGGCTATGTGCTAAGCACAGAGCCTACCTGAGATTCTTTCCTTCTCCCTCTGCCCCTCCCCTGCTTGCACCGTCTCTAATTTAAAAAATAAAAATTAAAAAATTAAAAAGTTGGGGAGGTCACATTTCCACTAAAATTAGCCTGATCTCCTTATTCTGCTATTTTGTGGCTCCCTGTGCCAGTATGTCCTTTGTGTGTAGAGACTCTGACTCCACGGAATGTCCAGCTCCTCACCAACTATCCCCTAAATAATTTAATGCCAACCAATCATCCTTACTCAGGGGTCTCCAAACCACACCTTTGGAATCTTAGCGTTCCTCTTCTATTTGTGCTAGCATTATTACATAAAGTGTAGCTCCCCGTAGACCGGGCTATTTGATTACCTTGAAATGCAATCCCTGCCAGACAATATAAATGTTCACGTTACCCCTTAACTACTTTCACAGTAAGGAATTAATCCTGCTTAAGTGACCACAAAGGCGAGAGGTATTTTCTAAAAAAAATTTTTTGAATCTTCATGGACTTGTGAGTTTTCATATACTTGATGTCTTTACACTATGAACATTGTTCTTTTTGGTGTGTAAATCACCTTGACTTGGACTCCTTTTGATTTCCTTTTCAGATCACTCCTTCAGATACAAACTCGGGCTTAAAAGCTTCCTTGTTTACAGCACAAGTTCTTAAGTGTCCTGTCTGGTTCCTATCAGGGCAATAGCATTTAGAAGCCAAGATCTGGGCCCTAAGAACTTCTAAACAGCTCCCCCCTGCTGTCCCAAGGAAGGGTCCTGTCCTGGAGAGGAGATTCTATGGTACACAAGACAGTCAGGTCCTTGACAAGAGGTAGGCTAGCTCTTCGAAGATTCAGAGGTTTGAGACAGCTCAGTGGGGAGCTGAGGACCAAGCAATGTGAAAGAACCAGTCCAAGTTCAAGTGAAAATTCTCCAAGGCCAGCCCGAGGGATCAGGAAGATTAGTGAGCAAGGAAGACAACAGAACAGGATGAGTCGAGGCCAAGGTGCTTCTGCCCTGTTCCTCTGCCAACAGAGAACAATGGTGAACAATATCTCAGTGTGTACAATTCTCAGAAGAGAAAGCT